>NC_054746.1:8852364-9515697 GCF_018143015.1 Lytechinus variegatus | reverse complement strand
GTCAGTATACCTGGCAACTGAGCGCGTCCGCGCGTTCACGAAGTGACTCAAAGTTTTTGCTGGTGCCTCCCCCCCATGCCGTGATCCACGGTACGCCACTGAAAAGACAATTTTCTTAAAAGACCGCTTAAAGACTCTTTTGAACCGTTTCAAAAAGTTTTGGGACTCCCGAGGACCATAAGACCATTGAAAGAGCCATCAAGAATCGTGAAAGAACTCGAAGATCTTTGAAAGTTACAGCAGTCTTTTAGAGATCTTGCTCTCTGTGGAATGGGGGTTTAACAGACACGCACAAGTTCAATACACATACAGCGGTCATTGACAGACGGCGAAACACATCCGATGTACCACGTGATCTGGATGCATTCCTTATTTGTAGATGCTAGTCTCTCGCACGCTCCCACTGATAACAACATGCCGCACCTATAAACTCTTCAAATCCCGCGATTGGTATTCTAGTTATAAGCCTTTTCAAATGCTATATCAGTCTGAAGTAAACAAATTTATTTTGGGTGGGATTTAGATTATCGTGATCAATGTTTGTTATGATACAGCAATGAACTTTTGAGTTATTTTGCGCCCCCGCAACTCGTAAGGCAAAAACATATTCCATTCTATAACACCGTAAATGAAATCGCGTGGGCTTGATTTGCGATTGATCCAATCAATTGCAACTATGGAAAGCCAACATAGTCAAAGTCAACATATAAAATGCATGCTTGTTTAATTTTTTTCTAGATATGAATGTATATTCATAAATTCATTGATTTCTTGACAACTTGGTGTGTTCTCCTTTGTTAACGAAGGACATTTTGCAAATTTCCTGAAGAAAAAAATATGACACTGATGGATTTCCATAGAGTTACGATGGATTGGATCAATCGTAATTCTCTGTAAGACGGGGCCCTGCGCTACATAATGGCATATATCATTTCAATCTGGTCTTGCTCGGATGATTGCAGAGTTTAAAAGTGCATGCATCCATGTTGCATACTGAACATGCTGAATAATGATTATTGGATTCCCATATTTTTAACATGACAGGGTTATGCCCGTCACAAATCAAGCCCCCAATCTAATTTCTGGAATGAAAGCAAAGGTCTGTGGTTATTTTTATGATTGGGTGGCGGCGAGCCAGGACCGAGGGACGTGACCAAATGGCATTTCCAAAGATAATTCCTTCTCATTCCCCCATGCTAGGGGCTGTGATTATTTATGAACAGATATAAACCTTCGCGATGACAGATTGAAACTTTTGGCGGCAAAAGCACGGTCGTATTATAGGGAGTCCCTGGGTCATTATCGTCTGCTCACGATGCTGAATGCCAGAGGGTCTGGTATAAAAGCACCTCCACGTCTTCCCCTGATAGCAAAGCTATTCCACTCGGGCTGTACAACACATGACTGGGGTATATAAGATATTATAACTCCCCTGGTGTACTATCTACCAAACTATCGCCCTCCGACACGGATGGTCTCTTAAAACATACATGGTCCCCGATACAGTTTGCCCTCCGGGATATAACTCCGATGTTGCAATATACCAAGTCTACATCTAACCCACGGTTTCCCATACACACATTCATCATGTATTCGTCACCGCTTCAAGAATTCACGTACAAATCCACGCACACACACCGCCATCGTCATCCCATCAACGCCACAGCTATCCACAGAAGTAGTGGAAAAAACTTTTCACGACAAATTCTCTCCAAGTTGACATGAAAATGCCGGAACAGGAACAGCAAGAGGAACAACCAGAAATGGAGGCTTGCATGAGCTACCTGGCGCGGCGCAAGCCGCGGAAATTTTTGATGGATTTTAGTTATTTGGACATGATTTGGTCTGAGGACACAAAGCTAATTATACGAGCCGGTGATTATCCACCAGTTGTAATAGACTCTCCAAGTCGCCTGGTATCGATGGGCCAATTCGAAAAAGGGTAAATACACAATTTCTGATCTATTTTATAACGTTTGTTTTATATATAGATGTGATTATTGTGTGTGCAAAAAGTTATGATGTAAAGTTATTTCTTGTTAAGTATTAAAGAATTTAGAACAGCATCGAATTGAATTAATGTTTGGCAGCCGTGTGTGCTCTATTGTACTGACAGCGTCTGGTTGCTTCGAAAGATAGACCTAATTAATGTGACATCGACTAAGTTCAAACGGTCGTATTAAGTCATGAACTTCAGTGAACCATTTTAAGTTTAATGACAAGACCCATATCTTGTCACTTCGCCAGTCATCTAAACTTCATAAAATTTCATAATACATGTAATATTATAATGTAACAATATGATGACTGAAATAATGGCATCTAAGGAGTGCATATGATAATGTTATTCAATTGTTGTGCAGTATAATCTGTGTAAATAATGTATCGGGTATGTATATTTTGTGATGCCAACAGAGT
Organism: Lytechinus variegatus; assembly: GCF_018143015.1. Lineage (NCBI taxonomy): Eukaryota > Metazoa > Echinodermata > Echinoidea > Temnopleuroida > Toxopneustidae > Lytechinus > Lytechinus variegatus. Next base: position 9,513,279 of record NC_054746.1, on the reverse strand, counting down.
GAATTTCCATTGAGGACAATAAAATTAATGCTACTGAATCTGAAGTACTGGCAAACATAACACTCACTATTGCGCCAGTAAATTTCCTTTGGATGCCATATACATTGAACAATAGTTTACCATAATTATGATTATGAAATATCATGAAGAAACCATGTGAAAAATATGAATATACCTGAATTTGTTGTAAATAACATTGATAGTAAAATATCATGTTATTGTAATAACAACTGAATCAGATATACAAATTGAAGGAGTCCTAGAATTTTAGTTGTATTTTCTTCTATAATTTATACGACTTCTAAAGAAAAAATATAGTGCTATTCATCACTAATGATTTGGGGAAATTTACTTTAAGCATTAAAACGAATTTTTGTGTTTGTATACCCTTCATTTTCACAATAATCTGTTACAAGTTGCATGAAACATAATTATTGTGATTATAGTTCACGTATGTTTTTCGTGGATTTTAAAGATGAAATCAAATCTGAGCAATATTGCCATATTGTGTTTTTAAGTTGTACCATGAAATGTAATACTATTGTTTGCTTTTGTTTATGTGACATTTAAGTCTCATTAATTTGTGTGTCCATCGTTAGCAAGAATCACAAAATCAAACCGAGTTGCGATGCCAATTTTTGAATGCATGGTTCGACCTGCAGTTTAATGAAAAACAATAAACAATCATAAATTCAATGTCATGAAAACTTGTACAATTGTCGAATGTAGCGTTAATAATCCAATACCTAAATACATTCACAAAGCCTTTACGAGTCTAAGACATCAACTGACCAGAAAATCTAAACACCTGCCCTTATTTACTTATGTTGTTATCATAAAAGCTTTCAATTATTCATCATTAGGCTGCATCCAATTGAAATAACTTTCTACAATAACAAACCATTTGCAACTATAACCTCAACATCAAAGTATGATTAAATTCTCAAATTTGTTTTTCATATTCAAATTCTATATATATATAATATTCAGCCATGCCTATATAATTTTTTGGTTGCATTTGACCAGAATACAGTCTTTTATGACAAGAATATAGTAAAATTGTGACTAGACAGAATGTTGATACATCAGTATACAGCACCCAACTGGTTCAAAATCTTGTCATTTAGTTTGTTTTAGAGTGTATAACGCGTTGGTCACGTGATGCAGGATAGATTGAAATCATGTGATATGATAGCTGTCCCGTCTAGTAAAACAAATAAAAAACGCATACTTTTAATCATTTTAGACTTTGTTGCATCTGTCGACGATTCGCTATTGCATCACCGAGTATATTATCACCCTCTTTTTATCCCCCTTTGGTCACGTGATGCAGTGGATTTAGATCATGTGATACATGTGAATTGAAGGCTGACCGAGGCTACCTACTATGGACCAATCCAAGGGGATCGATCGAAGTCAGGTTTAAATATGGAACACAAGGAGATGACTTCAGGTGAGTAAAGAGAGAGAGAGAGAGAGAGAATTTAACATCAGGTCCCCATCATACAAAGAGTTACGATTGATCCAATCAATCGTATCTAATGAAAACCAGCAAAGACAACGTATAAAATGCATGTTTGTTCAAAAAATCTAGATATGTATATCCATACATTCATTGATTTCTTGACAAATTGGTGTGTTCTCCATTGTTTACAAAGGACAGTTTGCAAATTTCTTGTAGAAATAATTATGACACCGATGGATTTCCATTGAGTTACGATTAATTGGATTAATCATAATTCTTTGTAAGGTGGAGCCCTAGATGAAAGCTCTGGAAAAGAACACAGTGTACTTAGTGTGTTCACACTGTGGTCACATTTGGCGATCAGCATTAAGATTGGAGAAGGGTAATAATAACATAATTATTAATTATGTTATGCGCGTCCCGCTGGAAGAGCAGTCTTATGATTGAAGTGGCTACCCTGGGTAAATAAAGCGTTATTATTATCATTTTTGTTGTTTTGTTATTATTATTGTGTACTATATGTCAAATATTATTTGCACTGTTAAAAAGCTTGAATTTATTGTGAAGACATTTCCATCACTCTGCGGGCACCTCTACATTGTGAATGTTCACAGTGGGCGATGTATAAATGTGATCCACACTGTGAAAATGTGCGAGTTGAATAGTGTGATAATGATTTTACACTATGTTCCACGCTGTGAACACACCGAGACTGAGTTCCACTGTGTGGGTTTTCCGGTAGGGATGGCTTTTATTCTAAAATCATGGTACTTGGAAGATAGAAAGAACATCTTATCACCCTCCAACAAGAAGTACTTCTAACTTCCATGATGGTCAAGGAGCCTCATGGGATGATAACCCTGCTTGGAAGAAGACAGTGTCTTACATGTATCCCACAGTGGGTTCACATCCTTGAACACAGTGTGGAGTGTGTCTCTCAGTGATTTCATAGTGTGAAATCATCTTTACATTGTTGAACTCTAGCATTTTAACATTGTGGATTTCCAATGTATAGTCCAATGACACAATGTAGAAGTGTCCACAGTGTGAAATTATATTCATGGTATTCATTCTGAGCATTTTTACAGTGTGACTGACACATGCACAGAGTGAGCACACTGTGAATAAACCATGTCCACTATGTGAGCACATTGTGAACACACCACATCCACTATGTGAACAAATTGTGAACACACCACATCCACTATGTGAACACATTGTGAACACACCACATCCACTATGTGAGCACATTGTGAATATACCACATCCACTATGTGAACACATTGTGAATATACCACATCCACTATGTGAACAAATTGTGAACACACCAAATCCACTATGTGAACACGCCACATCAACTATGTGATCACATTGTGAACACACCACATCAACTATGTGAACACATTGTGAACACACCACATCCACTATGTGAACTAATTGTGAACACGCTATTTCTACAACCAGTTCGTCTAATATCCAATTCCTTTAATATTGTCATACGATCTAATTACCGGTTGGTCTAATTTACACTTGGTCTAATTTCCATTTAGTGTAATTTCCACAAGGTCTAATATCCAATTTGTCTAATGACCACTTGGTCAAATAGCAAAATGATCTATTGACCAGTTGGGCAAATTGTCAATTGGTCTAATTTTCATTTCGTCTAATTGTCATATGGTCTAATGATCGTTTGGTCTAATCAGACTTGGTCCAATGTTCATTTAGTTTAATAAAAAATCATTCATTATGATTTATTGATCTATACAATTAACAAAAATGGTCATGGATAAATAAATACACCATGCATCAATACATGTCGCCAGGAACCGATGGGGGCTGGTGGCGGGCGCAAAAACTCTCGAATGAATTAATCTAATCAATCAGATGAAATTATTTCAATAGCCACAATCCGCTAGTAAACTCACTGCAACGTCCACTAGTATACAGAAACATGCGCTGGTTTCATTTTGTTTCAATTATTGTATAATGTTTATGCAAATGAAACTAAAAAGTAGTAGGTAGAATACATTAATTTGCTTTGTGAGATGATACTCATGACAAACAGATTTGGAATTCGCCGTCCAAAATGTGTTAAGCATGATGACGACACATGATATGAAAATAACCTCTGCAATCTACTGCTGATGGTAACATAGTGATTGCCCTTCATATATACGACTTCACAATGGAATTTGTTTTGATTGCGTGGCCCTGGGCGCGAAACCAAATTCTTTACAAGGATATAAATACACCGGCTATCGCGTGGTCGTATAATGTCAAAAGCAATTTATAATGACCATACTTTGTTCTGTTGTTTTATGATTTGTGTCATAATACAGGGGACGCGGAAGCAGGGGGGGGGGGGCTGGGGAGGTTCAGCCCCCACTTTTTTTTCCAAAACCGTATACAAAAACTTGATAATGACCATTTGACTGTGATTTTTTGCATGGTCAGCCCCCCACACTTTGAAAACCGTTCCGCGGCCCCTGTATTAGTATTAGTTGTGGCACAGAAGACAGAAGAGGAAGGGAAGGAAGGGGATAAGTTGACTAGGATGGAGCCAGTTCATTATAGCATACATAACAGCTTTTCAAATTACTTGTTTATAGGCCCAATCAGGATAAATAAACATGAGACCGTGTAAGATAATATTTTCGCACTAAAAATGCACAAACCCGGCACATACTGAAAGAAAGTGCGATCATTCAGTCACCAAGCGTGATAAAAAGGTGCAGTTACCAATTTTAAAGTTGCAAAGTTGAAAGTTTGGGAAATTACAGTTTGCATTCAATTTAGACGCAGAAATTTCATGTACTTTTACATTATTTCACTTTCATTTCTTCTGGAAATAACAATAGAACAAATGAACAATATTGCAGGACTCTCATTGATTTGATAACATTTTTTTTCATATCACTTAAACCTAGTTGTTATTTTTGCAAACAGCACATACACCAAATGTCTGAGCAATATTTTTCATATGAATAACATGTTCAATGGAATAATTTGAATTATCTTGACATATTCGACTATACTTCTAATTAGAGAAAACTGTATGTGATTAGGGTATACATCATAGGTATAAATTAGAAGCAGTTGACAATAGACTGTAGACACCTGATAACCTTACCGACGTTTTTTTTCTGAAATGGGATATTATTAATTGTCAACCATTGTCAAGGGACTAGGGTTGGTTCAGTATCATGACATAAAGCTGGCATGATGATTGCCTTCACGACTCTGACGATAACATGCATATAGTTTACAACCCTATAATATATCACATGATTGTAATTCTGTAATACCGGGTGGGATCAACATATTTTGCTGTCTGGGACGGTACGTGAAGACGCGAGATAATAATTCCTCCAATATGCATGGCAGAAAGATGACAAAGTCGTTCATTATGAAACGTTTAAAGTGAATATGAATGGCCCGTCGTTTTGGAAGAGGGGTAAGGGGGAGTTTGCGATCTTGAAAAAAAGATTTCCGTTGCCGGAGGACTAGAGTGATCTATATATATAGTGCGTATAAAAAAAAGTTTACACTTTGAAAAAGCCCTAGGAATTAAAAAATATACAACATGTGGGTAAATTTTTCACATATTATTTTCGATTTGGGTCTCATCTATCCAATGAGAGTAAAAGTTTTGTCAGAATGTTACACTTGATTGAGCGCTGTCCATTTTTGTAAAGCTCGCAGAAATCTGTTTGCGCAGAAATGCTCATTTTCACGCTGTGTCAAGGGGGAACGGCAAAATCAAACTTACCCTGCACAGCATTTCTCATACATTTCCTTTGCACTTTTAGTCAATTGAAATAAGATGGATACATTGAAGCATTTTGCAACAATTTTGCCACCCAAATTGAAATTTCAACACTAAGTAAACACAACCTTTACCCTTTTTGTGCTAGCTGGATCTGAGGACATAACTGAATCTGAACAAAAGTTTATATCAGATATCTCCAGCATTTTTTCACTAAGTGTTTATCATTAAAAGTGGGTTTACATGTCATTTTTCATTTAATATAAATTTTGTTTCTCCACGCTTTCCCAAGCTTGGCAATGATTAACAAAATGAAAAAATCAAGCTTAAGCCATTCCATGTAAATCACAGCTCAGTGTAAAGCAAATATCGTCACGATGGCTGCGGTGTGTGGGGTGGGGCGAAATGCACTCTTTGAAGTGTTTATGGGCAAGGAAACAAGTCAAAAAGGATAAAAGATTTCTTCAAATCAATTTTACTAGCTAAATTCCACCTTTTCTTCATGTTTAAGTTCTACTTTTATTCGCATAACTATTTCAGAGTTCTGCACAAATCATTTTTCACTAACTTTTAAAAAGTAAGTGGTGCTCACTCAAGCGGAAATATTTTTCGAAAGTTATATCGTCATTTGCTTGAATGGATCTGTACTAATGTTAAAATTTGGAAAAATCTTCAGGATATTACAAATGTATAATTTTACACGATTTTTTCAAAGTGTAAACTTTTTTTTGATACGCACTGTAGTGCACTAAAAAAAAAACGAGTTTTGAAACATCTTTTCCGACAACTTTCCCCCCAATATATTCCACGGCTGTAATACTGTATTTTTTCTTGGATGAAACTATTTTTTTTTTGGGGGGGGGGAGGTGAGGTAGTAATCACGACCATTTATGGAAAATTTTGTTGTCCTGATGCAGCCAAGACAATTATTGTTATACAGATTTCACGATCATCTTCTTTTTGGAAACCATCTGCATAGTTGTCAATAAAATAAGTGGTCCGCATATAATATGTCTTCAATGAATTTGCTATTTTCAAGATAGGTATAAAGGATAGGTATAAATTAGAAGCAGTTGACAATAGACTGTAGACACCAGGGGCCGATTGCACGAAAGGGTCTTTGCAAGGACCGTCTTTCGTGTCGCCCATCTTTTATGATGCGCCATGCGAAACTCATTTTAAACAAATCATCTGCAAACATATTTCATTCGTCTGTTAAAATAAACAAAATATGTGTTTATAAAATGATGTGATATATCATGAAATTGTATAAAATTTGATTTAAAAGCAAGCTAACGAATCTTATTCTTTATCATAAATTTCAGGAACACCCCGCTAATAGCGTATGATAAAAGATGGGCGACACGAAAGACGGTCCTTGGAAAGACCCTTTCGTGCAATCGGCCCCTGATAACCTTACCGACTTTTTTTTTCTGAAATGGGATATTATTAATTGTCAACCATTGTCAAGGGACTAGGTTCGTTCAGTATCACGACATCCGAAGCTGGGATCCAAACCAGCTGAGGATGATTGCCTTCACGACTCTGACGATAACAATCATATAGTTTACAGCCCTATAATATACCACATGATTGTAATTCTGTAATACCGGGTGGGATCAACATATTTTGCTGTCTGGGACGGCACGTGAAGACGCGAGATAATAATTCCTCCAATATGCATGACAGAAAGATGACAGTCGTTCATTATGAAACGTTTAAAGTGAATATGAATGGCCCGTCGTTTTGGAAGAGGGGTAAGGGGGGAGAGGACGGGTTGTGAACTTGAAAAAAGGGTTTCCGTTGCCGGAGGACGAGAGTTGTCTATAGTGCACTCCCCCCCCCAAAAAAAAAAAAAAAAAACTTAAAGGAATTTTAAGATATTTTTTCCGACAATTTTTCCCCAATATACCACGTCTGTAATATTATATTTTGTCTTTGATGAAACCCTTTTTTTGGGGGGGGGGGGAGAGGTGAGGTAGTAATCATGACCATTGTGGAAAATCTTGTTGTCCTGATACAGCCAAGACAGATTTCACGATTCTTTTTGGTAACCATCTGCATGTTTGTCAATAAAATACGTGGTCCGCAGATAACATGTTTTCAATAAATTTGCTATTTCAGGATTTTAGAGGCAAATGCGATTTTCATCATTCAGTAATGATTTGAAGTTTTAGAGTTAGATTTTTGTATATATTATCTTTTATTCATTCCCGAACATTTGCTAATGGCCACGTTCACATTTGCTTGACCGAAACTTCTTTTTCCCTTTCTCTTTATGTTTTATTGATATTGGTTATGGTCTTCTCTCTCTACAGTTGTTACATCGACCCCCAGCACCAAGGGGTAAGGATATACGAAAACCGAGGCTTCAAGAAGACCCAAATCATCGATGGAAAAAAGCCCATTTCGGGGAGCGTGGACCCCCACCACATCAAGACCCCGGTGCGTCCTGGAGAAAATAACTTCGAATTCCGCTCCCTGAGCGGAGAGGTCCGACTGGAATTTGAAGTCATTCGCGATCCAGACTTTCCCAAACCGAAGGCTTTTAAGTTCAATTACGTTCTCGCGCTGTGATTTTGACGTTGATGCCTTACGATGCTAATGACACAGGCGACATGTTTTAATGGCCAGGAATTCGAGCCTTGAAGACGCCAAGGGTTCAAAAGTGACCCTGCTGCCTTAGTCATCTGCTGTGAAAATATTCGTTGCCGCTTCGTGAATAGGTGTTTGAGATATTTATTGGAGAAGTGTTGGTGTGGAGTACTTTTGTCGCTTGTTTCAGATTTTCTTTAATCGTAAGAGGTTGGGTGTTGGCAGGAGACCCGATCATCAAAATTGTCCTATCCGAAAGCTATAGCGTCAGGAGCGTCTGATGGTGCGCCGAGTTGACATTCCAAAGTACCCAAGATAAATCTTTTATGCAACAATTTCAAAACAAACAATTATGATTTGCTGTTAGACAAGGGGACATATTCAAAGATAAATGAATGATGATGCATCAGAACGCTACTGCGTGTTCCACTTTAATGGGATGCTCCAGGCTGGAGATATTCATTTCTCAATAAATATAGTAAAATTCACAAAGCAAAATGCTGAAAATCTTATCAAAATCGGATAGCAATAACGAAGATATTTAATTTTAAAGATTGGCATTATTGCAATGAAACAGTTCTAGGCATGTCTTCATGAATATTCTTTTGGTGGGTTGATGATGTCATATCCCCACTTGTTATTTTTGTATTTTATTATATGAAATTAGGTATATTCAATTTTTTTTCTATCAAGAACTAAAACATTGGCGCATTACATGCGCAGAAGCACTATCCGAGCGGCCGTTCATCAAGCTACACTGTTAGAAAATTTATCCTTAAAATAAAAGAAATTCCTGCAGCAGAGTCTCGAGAACATCTGTAATCTTACCAGATTGCGTAATCTATAGGGTTAGAACCTAACAAATTTCCATAAATAAAACAGCCTTTTCCCCTCTTTAAACAGACCTGTTCTGTTAAATTGCAGAAAAGTTCCTGTTTTATGAATTTACAGAATGATTCTGTTATTGCTTTCTGCAAAATCTTCTGTCTTTTCTGGAAAATCAGGGGTTTTTTTAACAGTGTACCGTCGTTAACGTTAAACGTAATCTCCCTGATTCGTCACGAGTCAGCCTCGGACTCTCGATCTCAGTTTAAGCATTTACATACATGGTTTAAATATATCAAACTTGAATGTAATGCACAAGCTCGAAAAAGTTTATTGAAAGAAATTATTACTTAGATTTCAATTCAAAATGTCTCTGTTCACAAGAGAGCTGGGTACATTAAATACTTTTACTTACGTGTAACAATATTTTGTCCTCTTTATGTGTGACCACTGTGATATGCAATGTTAATTTTATGTTAATCGCAATTATTTGATGTATACGAGTCTCATCATGGAAAAATCGCGACAGCTTTCCAACGTATCGTGACACACATTTCATGGTTTCAATCACGTTCGTTACGGCTTTTTGTTCATAGGTGCGTTCCAAGTGCGTTCAAATGCCGATGATGAAGTATCTTCAATATTTCGTCAGAGTTTCAGTGTAAACTATATGCACGGTCTTCCTGGTCGGGTCTCCTCAATACGATGTAGTATTGATTCTAATTAATCATCATAAATACCTGAGCCTAAAGCAGATCTATAGCACTTTAAAGATATCCAAGTCACTCAAATAAACTATTTTTGCCTTTATGGTTCTGAAACAGTATCCCCGAGGCAGCTGGGCATAGGCCTAAATCCAACCAATTACTAGGTTATCGATTTAGATAAGCCCTATGAGTTTAAAAAACGAAGTTGTCTTGAAATAGCAACATTCCCGAATCGGTATGAATTTACCTTTTTCTACTGTTGAAAATGGCTATATATATTTCAAATTCAGTTTTGTTATTGTTTGCATTGCTGCTGTTGTTCTGCAAATACAGTCTGTGGAAATATATACTTATACTCTTTTGTAAATAGGACATGTTATAAGTGATAATGTCGCAGATTGCGACACTTATGCCAAGAGCGTCCAACGCATAATGTCATTAATTTTCTAACGCATAACGTCACACTTCGTAACGCATGTCACAGCGGTATTTCTTCAGGACTCGAGTTACATATAAAATCTAAAATATGCTTTCACTCAGTATTTGGCTTAATCTAACATTTTTTAAAGTGTGTGTGTTTGGGGTAGGCGCGGATGCAGGGTAGTGGGCCCAGTATTGAATCGATTATCGGGGGGGGGGGTGATGTATTTTTTTTAAAAACTTATTTCGCGAGAGAGTGAAGCCATTGATTACCTCTTTATTGTGTTTTAAAGACAATTTAAAATACAAATTTAACTTTATCGTTGTTCACGACGTTTTAATAAAGAAATGGGCGATTTTATCCGATTGGATGGGGGAGCATGCATGTACAAAAATAATTACATCTTTCGATTCCGGATTCAAAATGGAGTACTCAACCCACTTCGAGGAGAGGGTTACAAACGGAGTTAGTCCGCACCGGAAGTGCGGTATTGCCTATCTCGTTCATTTTCGCATGGGGGGATGTATATGGGTGTGAGTGTGTGTGTGTGTGTGTGGATATATATATTATATTTATATAATATCCCTGCCCTTAACACACATAACCATACATTCCAACACAACCTTACACATACTTTAAAAAACGTTCAGATGAAAGAACTTGAACAAAATATTTTATCTTAAATATCTTATCTTATCTGTAACTCGAGTCCTGAAGCAAATACAGCTGTGACATCATGCGTTGTAACTTGTGACGTTATGCGTTAGAAATTGGCTGCGACCTTATGCGATGCGACATGTGACATTATGCTTTAGAAAAGTGACAACATTATGCGTTGACTGCGACATTATGCGATGGACGCTCTTGGCAGAATGTCGCAATCTGCGACATCATGCGTTGCTGCGACATTATCTATCGGTTGTAACAAGGCATTGATGTACTAACTGTTGTACTATTATACGAAGCCTGTCAAATATTTTATGGGTGGCTATTTACCCGAATAGATTTTATAAACAAAATGAACTTATGCAGCCTTAACTTTTAGTAGAACCCCTTCCAAATCACATGAAAACGCGAACACATATTTATTACCAAATTTTGCATATTATAGGCGCCTTTCATAAATGTCTATTACAGTGACTAGACTATGAAGTGGCTTTATATACAGCTCCCTAACTTTAGGTATTTTTTTTCAATTATAAGGTAAATGCAATATGTATAGTGAAACATTTTTTGGTTATATTCAACATTCAAATTTCCTTTAAATTTAAAATAGGTCCTCAGAAAAAATTGCTTGATGATATATTAATAAATTACTAATACTTACAAGTAATGATTGAATGAGAAATTAAATCATCCGATACTGCCAAGAACATTTTGTTCATGACGTTTATCCAATTTCTTTTAATTGAATAGGAATACAAAAAGATCTATATAGATGCCACCAATAATCTTATTTTGAAGTATAAACGTGGCAAAGGACGAGTTTTATCAATAGTGAGAAGTCGGTAGAAAATTGCAAGATTTCGTCAAAGCAAAGAAAGAAAATTGAAAATCAATGTGAGGCTTTTGTATGTATATAAGATCAAACGATAACTTACCGTTTTATATACAAGTTATAACAAGAGAGATCCCGCCCGGGCATGCGCAGTCAGTATTCAAAGCTCCAGGGGAGCGTTTCATGAAAGGACTTGTCAGACGTTTTATCCGACAAGTCCTGTTTTATATGCCAGTTACTATAGTAACGGTGCTTCTCAATCCAGGAAAGTTTTCAGATCTGACAACTTGTCGGACAAAAATGTTGATGAAACGCCCCCCAGATGTGGCTACAAACGATAGGAAAAAAGAGAACTTACACTACAGTTTAAAAGTTTTGGTGGGTGAGGAGGGCATGTAATTACTTCCTCCTAAATATTCATAAAATAAAGATCAAGCTTCAATTGGTAAGTTCTCGTTTAATCTTACTTTTTATTTCATATTTCCTCGATCGTTATATTACATGAGATTTTGAAGGCAAGTAGCCACATTTGGGAGAAAGAACACCAGCATTTATGTGAATACTAATAACGAAGAGTTCTCTTTCTCATGAAGTGTTCTTGTTCTCTCATAATAAATAAATGTTTGACATATATAGCAATGCAAAGTGTCATATCAGGAGAGGATCGAGGCTTCCAGTTTTAATTCAAATTGGGTATTCCCTGGTTTACTTTGTTTCAACGTACGGTTCATCTAACACAAAAGACACAAAACCCCCTTTCAGGACCTCTAATTCAAAGTTTGCATTTATACAGGATAAAAACATGATCAGCACAGCTGTTTTACTTCATGGTCCTGATACAACAGATTAAAAAATTGAAAATGAAAAAAAAATCATCAAAGATTAAAGATAACAATTACAATTCAATTTAACAAAATAACTATAGGGAATTCATGATAGAAAGCTTCAAAAATGATATTGTAATCTAAAATAATTACAAGTTAAAGCAAAGTATTAAACGAGACAAATATTCAGGAGGTAAGGTAACAATTGATTAAAGAATTAGAATAACATTAGTTAAAAAATGGGAGCTTTATATACACGTTTAAAAGATTGCAGGGATTGGATATTTTGCGTTGATGTTGGCAAAGAGTTCCAGACTTTTTATAGCAGCATATTTGGATGAGAGTTTAAGAAATGTCCTTATTGGGTTTGGCAAGACTGCGTTGAAGGAGTTGTAATTTCTAGTATTGATACCATGTCTGACAAAATAGTGAAAATATATCTGGTCACATGATGCCATATAAACCAATCAGCATACATTGATTTAATTTATGTAGGATATGAAATACATTATTCATTTAATACATGTTTTGCCTTAGCTAGTTTTATAAGATAAGTATAAACAAGTTTACCACTAGTTTATTACATTTTGAAAATTAAATGTTCATTATGAGAAATGGTGCTTTTGATAGGATTAAACTTTTCGAAAATAAGTTTTTGTTGTTTTGTGCTTTCTTTCTTCGGAAATGAGTTGACTTTATGCATTGATTGTGTGATCCTGGCAAAATAGATATTTTGTGTAAAATTGGAGCCCCCTATTTTTTTATTCATTATATTCATTTAATTATATTGTTGTTCACTCTCTTATAAAAACTGTTCTTTCCATTTGTAGTATAGCCTGAATACAGACTGAGGTAAAGACAGTCTGAATTAGGATATTACATAACAGTGGAAGGTTTGCCTAAGCTTTCCCAGAAGAGTTCACCCCCTCCCCCTCCTATGGAATGGTTGAGCCCAGAAATTTGGGGTTGGACTGGTGATGAGGTGATACCAAGTGCCATTATTCTTTTGACACTATATCACCACACATCACTTGTCTCTCCTCGTTGTTTATTTCAGGTAAGATGAAATTCTTTTCTTTTCTTGAAATATTCTGATATTTGCGCAAGTATAATTAATTCATATATCTACTACTCATATGCTGATAAGGTTTCGAAAACATAATATAATTGATCAGATGTATTTTAGAGACTGAGATTCTGAATTGAAAGAGTATTGCAGTTGATACTTGCTTTGACATAAGTAGTTGGATTAATAATCGATGTTATATTTACCCAATCTATAGTTGCTAATCAGAGTAATATTGATTGTTGTTGTATATAGATTAATAGTTTGGAAGAATGATGTGATTGCTTGAGTCGAGAGACATACACTAGTGAGAGAGCGTAAATGGTATTATACATGTACTTACGCAGGAGAGAGAGTGGATTAAGATTTTAGTATGAAAAGGGTCCTATGCCATGATCGTGTGTTGGACTGCTGGTGGATAGTGAATATGAACACAGTTTAAGTTCATTTTAGGATTGTGGGAACATGCCCATTGAATTTCTCTTGTATGGGTGGCAATAAGGTATCAGTCTTAAGAACGTGAAAGTTTTGATTGTGTGAACTGGGTACAAACCACTGCTGTTTATGAGAAAGAAATAGTTTAGAGATAAGGAGCCTGTGGTCAGCCCTTCGGAGACTGCTTATCTCTCCTCTGGTAATAGAGTTAGTCTAGCTAATCAGACCCTGTAGAGTGTGTAGACTATTATGTACAATAGCTATTACATTTAGAGCTGTATGTTTAAATGGGACACAAACCTTGGTTTTGAAGACTAGCATTTTGGAGGGTCTGAGAAGGAAAACTAGTGGCAAACAGAAGTCCTGTTTTGTTTCAAGAGCAGACTCTTCTTTATTTTCCCCCTTTTTGTACATATATTCTGAGCATGGCTTGGAAGATAGTATTTTCCCCTTCTCTTTTGGAAGAGGCTTGATTATAGGGCACATGAGAGTAATTCAACCGCGCGCAAAGCATGCCGGACAGGCGTAAGTAAAGATCACATGACTTTATTGATTAAAATAATTCATTAAAAATAGATTAAATGTTTTTATATCAAAAGAAAAACGATAGACATAATGCTATGTTCATACTCTTTCATAATCAAGGTGTTTGGGAAGGCTAGACTGCATTTTTGTATTTCATTTTAATCATTATTACCCACAATGCAGTTCTGGTTTTTCTGGCGATGAACTGGCCGAAATTATGGTTAGTCTTATTTCAGGCCATTTAACTTTTGATTGAGCTGGTCAAGTACCTGATTAACATATCAAGTCTTAATGTACTCTTAATTGTGACTAATGTCAGTGAATTAAAGCAAAATCTATCGAGGGATTGATTTTTAATGATTTTTTGATGAGCTATGATATAACACGTGAGTGAATGGGGGTCTGTAATACTCATGTGTGCCCTATATCGCGACTACACTTCTACACTGTCGTTGCTATGGCTGGGCGTCGTCTGCTAGAAATCGGTGGTGAGAATGCTTCAAACAGTTTCATGCAAAGTGATAGGTTATGTTTAACATTTGATAAGTATGTAACTCGGCATTTAGTGCATGCATTTATCGACTACGCTGCTGAAATGACGCTTTCAAATGTATATTCAATGCTTATCATTTATCATGCAGAAATGCGAGTTTCTACTGCCAATAGGAGATCTGGTTGGTTTGAGAGTGTGAAATGAAACAAGTACTAGTAGGAACTTCAAAATGATGAATAACTTCTAATTATCATCAGGATTCCTATTTTCAATATTTAGAGCACGCAGAGAAAGAAAGATGAACAAAACATTAAAATACATAAACTTGTCACAGTCAGATGTAACACATCATAGATTGCGCACTTGAATACTATTCACTTCGTTGAAAGCTACAGGAGGGGGGGGGGGGGGTGCTGAGTCGGGGTACATACCCCCATTTCTGGCTTGTAAGCAGGGCGGGGTTGATGCCTATAACACCCCCCCCCCTTCTTCCTCCAAATTAACTGTTATAATAGGGAAGAGAGGCGAAATGAGCAAAAGAAATGCTTACAATCTTTGTTTGTTATCAATTTTCTTTTATTTACTTTGTTTATTCTTATGCGAATATAGGTAATAAATCACCTCGAACGAAATTAAACATGTAAACAAGAAGTTGTAAATCCACACAATACATATTTAGCCCATTGAAGGACATCAAGCAAGTAGAACTTGTAGCTGCAATACCATAGGAAGCGCACAAAATATAGGAATGGAACACTGCATTTTTACATTAAATTGAGGGGTGTCTAATGAGACGTTTTCTTTTCTTTTACACGTTTAGTCAGATTAGGTATTGAATGCAAGGTATCAATCTCTTCAGGAGAACTCACTCTTTCTTTTGAGACCAAAATTTTTAACTTTTCGTCATTTGACCCACAGTATAGTGCTGAGTTGATAAATTTTGACTGGATTTTCCAGAAAGGCAGCCATTTTGTTTTCTGCTAAAAGTGACACAAAATAGAGACTTGACCTTTTAATTAACTATCACATAGTTATACTGTCTTTAACTGGGGTTAAGTCCTTTAACTAGCTTATTGGTATTATCCAGGTTAACCAAGAAATTATTAGGCTAGATAATTAGCCGATACTTCTTTGTATTATTTTCCCCAAAGTTTGTTATATAAATTCACTCTGAATTAGTTCCAGCAACATAATGACATTCTCTTTCAATCAATTAACTCAAATACCACTGAATAGTTCTTATAATATTTGGTTACAAATACTTTGTTTTACATCATAAGTTACTCTCATGAAACCATGATAACAGATATTGATAAGCGATTATAATGCTTCATGGTAGTAGGGTTGGGTTATTTCTTTATTAATTTGTGCTGTTAACACATATTACAGTAGGAATTATGTTGGAACCTTGATCATTAATACTGTTTGGATGTTGTACATAGATTTGTTATGTATCGTTTATGGCTATCATTTGATATTTTGATATGAGTAATAAAGAAGTGCCATTATTCTTTTGACACTATATCACCACACATCACTTGTCTCTCCTCGTTGTTTATTTCAGCACCCCATACCCCTGTAGGGGTGCTACAATTGTTTTTAGCTTGAGTCGTATAATTATATATACGTATGAGTTTAAAAATGTATTTTGTAGAATTACACGGAGTATATTTGGTATATACACAGAAGGAAATTAAAAATGAGAGCAATTAAGAAAAAAATGGTAAAGTTCGAAAATGTCTCTCTAAGTCATCTTCTGAAGTCCTCATTTTTGCATTTATTAGTTCACTTCATAACAGTTGCAATAGCCTGCTCCATGGAATTCCAGAAAATGATATTTCAAAGCTGGAGAGAATTCAAAACTCTGCAGCCCGTCTAGTTTCCGTCACTAAAACATGACTGATTGATTGGTGGTGATTTTTTTTACCTGATTGCTAAGAAAGCATGAATGCTTGTAAGCAAGCAAGCAACCAGAGGACCGACGGCTTAAGGTCCTCTCCGAAGGACCTGGTACTGAGATTAATTCAATTCAATTCTTTTTTATTTCATTTCCATTCAAAACATAATACAAAGTAATATAAAACAATACAAATCAAATACAATTTTACAGAAGGGCATTCTTACTTCGTAAAAAAAACAGTATAATATAGAGCATAAATGGATATGGAAATGAGGGGGATCCATGCCTATACCAAAGGGTACTAGCGCACCAAGTGGGAATCTAACCCGGGTCACCTGAATACGAATCCCCCGCTCTACCGACTGAGCTATCGCGCCTCCATAATGCCTAATTGCACTGGCTCCCCATCAAATTTGGTATACAATTAAAATCTCTACTCCTTACATTCAAATCTCTCCATGGACATGCTCCAAAATAGTCTCTGAATCAATCCAGACATACACTCCCATGCCATGGTCCCTTCGTTCTGCAAAATCAAAATTTCTCAACTGTCAAAAAAGCAAAAACTTTTTTGGGGGTGATAGGTCCTTTTCAGGCTTTGCCCCCACGTCTTTGGAATACTCTCCCAGCTTTGCCTTCGTTGTATCCCAAATATAAAATTGTTTAGATCCAATTTAAAGATCTCATGAAAAGCATATTCAACGTATAACCCAATTGACAGTTTCCTCAATATTTTTATTTTTTTGTTATATAATTTCTATTTCACTTTGTATTATGTTCTTCATTGAAAAGCGCTGTACAATGCGTCCAAAAAAACTATACACTTGAAATGGTTGCCAAATAAAAAATATATCACTTGGGGGGGGGGAACACTTACATAAATATATGGAAGCCAATAAAGTCAACTTTCAAATGACACCAAACAGTTGGAAAAATATACGATATTCCAACCTGACAACTGGACATTCCAAGCATTTGTAACCAGGAATAGAATGATGCCAGCGCAGAACGCAAGCCAAAAATTTGTGATATTCCAACCTGAAAACTCTGGACATTGTAAAAAAAATTGCAACCATGAACAAGCGCAAGCCTGAATTGAATGATTTTCAAACCTAAAATGCATTATGTTTTACTTCAAAAAAATGTATTTCTTTTTTAAAAAGGGCGAATTTCAGTAGGAAAAAATAGCATTATCCATCTTGTAAAAGGGTATTTTCCCCATAGGGATTTTTTTGGGGGAAGAGAGCACAAAACGCAAGTTGACATTTTCAAATGCTGACCTGCAAATGAGTAATTTTTAGGACTCTTGTGAGTTTTCATGGTTCTTTTCTGCTTACATCCACTTTTGAATTTCAGTTCTCATTTCTTGTATCTTCCACACTTATTTTACCCCCCAAACCGGAATAAAGAATACTAACAAAATAAAGTGATCTTCAAAAGGATATAAAAATGATTTTTTTTTACTTTAGGTTTTGTCAATCTGAGACACTATAGAATCAAAACACAATATGAGAAAAGATATACTGCCTATCAACGTATCAATTGATTTTTTTTTGCGTTTTGTGATCTCTTTCCCCTAAAAAATCCCTAAGGGGAAATACCCTTTTTACAAGATGGATAATGCTATTTTTTCCTACTGAAATTCGCCCTATCTTTCTTTCGCCCTCACGTGTTCCCCCTCCCCCTCTCTCCCTCTTCTCATTCCTCTTCCTCGCTTGAATGTCCAAGGCCAAGGCTTGCTTCTATCTATCTATCTATCTATCTCCATGTATATTGATATAATGATAAATCAATCGATCAATCAATTGGGGATCATAAAATAAACAAATAAATCAATCATTAAATCAACCAGTTATTTAATAAATCAATCAACCAATTATTAAATCAAAATCAAGTCATTCAAAATCAAGCAAATCAATAAAATGTTAAAACAATAATTGAATAAACCATGTGTTGAAAAATGTTTTTTTATTATTCAGTAATTCCGTGTTTACTGATATAATGATAATATATCAGTCAATGATCAAATCAATCGATCAATCAATCAAACATCCAAATCAATCATCCCAATAATCATCAAATTAATTGATCAATCATCAACTTCTCACATTCAGTAGACTACAAAAATATTCAGTTACTTTCACTGTTCATCTGCATGACGCATATCCGGGGGGGGGGGGGGGGCAGGGCCGAAGCCAGAAGCATTTTGTGGGGGGGTGTACCAGCTAAATTTACCGACTAAATTTGGCGCGTCAGTGGGGAGCCTGATGGGGGATGCTTAAATATTTTTAATTTTTAGAATTGAATTCGTGGCATTTTGGTGAATACTTAAAAGTTAAATCTATACATATTTAAAGATATCTGTACATTTTTGGTCAAAATAGAAGAGCTACTGTGCCTTGGTTGCTAACTTGCAGGTATACTCGTCAGAATATATGGCTCCACAAACTTCACATTGAAGTTTTATTCGCTATACCATTTCTGAGATTGCTCAGGTTGGTCCATTGTTAACACTGGTCAAACCATGCAGGGGTGGTGGAACATATTTTCGTTTTTTTTTTTTGGGGGGGGAGAAGGGGGTGCAGAGTAAAAACGGGCACTTATATGTCAAAAGTTGCATTTTGGTGCAAACTGATATTTTCACCTTGAGATTATTATCTGCGTAAAGTAGTCATGTGTTTTGTAGTAATTAAAATGATTTCTGGTTGATAAAATATGTATTTAGGATTTATTTTTGGAAAAATTCAAATCTGAAGTTGTGAAACTCGCTAATTACTATTAAAAGAGCATCCTCGCGAGCATTTACCGCGGAAGCATAAAAATTTAGGGGGGCCCACAGGGGGGGGCGGAAAATATTTTCACCCGTATGTTCCCAGTCTGCATGCTGTTAAAATCTGTTTTTTGTATATTTCTTTACGGGATAGTCTACACTATAGTCTGTAGTTTTGAGTACATAGTTTTTCTTACAAACATGATGAAATATTTAGCAAGGCAGCCGCCCCAAGAACATGAATAATGAACAGGACAGTATCTAAATAAACCTTTTATGCGAGCGCGAAGCGTGAGCTGAAAATTTTGGATAACCTGACCCAAACTTTTGACATTCTAATCACTTTGGGTCATCGAACAGGATAGTTTTCTATCTAAACATTTTATGATATTCCAACACAAAACTGATCATTCTTTTAAAGCAGTTTTTGTGACCATGAACAGGATGGGTATATTTAAACAATTGATGTGAAAATAGTGAAATTTTTTCGATATTCTGACCTAAAGCACTTTTGATAATCATGAACAGAATGGGTATTTAAACTAAATATTTTATGAAAATATTTGATATTCCGACAAAAAAATTGATATCCTAAAGCACTTTTTTGTTACCATGAATGGGATGGCTATCTATCCAAACAATTGATGCAAGCGCGAAGCGCGATCACAAAATTTTTGTTATTCCAACCCAAAACTTCTTAGCACTTTTTTGACCATGAACAAGATGGGTATCTATCTAAACAACTGATATGAGCGCGAAGCGCAATCTGAAAATTTTTGGTAATCTGACCTAAAATCTTGACATTCTGAGCACTTTTGGTAATCATGAACAGAATGGCTATTTAACTAAATATTTTATGCGAAAGCGAAGTGCGAGCGGAACAATTTTTTATATTTCGACCCAAATCTCAAAATTCTAATACATTTATTGTGACCATGAACAGGATGGGTATCTATCTAAACAATTGATGCGAGCGCGAAGCGCGAGCTAAATAAATAAATATTCTGACCCAAAACCTCGGACTCTAAGCATGTTTTGAAACGATGAACATGATGGTTATGTGACTAAACAATAGATGCAAAGGGCGAGATGAAAATGAGTGATATACTGAATTGAAACGGTAACACTTGAATTACTGTTTTCTGTAATACATGAAGAGATTACGTATCTCACTAAATTTGCCTTCCAAATAATGCCAGCTGATTTTTTTTTCATATTCCTTACTTTTTGTAAACAAAATGCTAATATATGGAAACTCGAATTGCCAGCAAAATAATTTGTGTATATTGACTTTTAAATTGGATATTAAAAGCTACATTGTATCATAGTGAGCAGGGAATGCGAGCACGAAGTGTGAGCGAAATTTTCGTTTTTATGTAATGACCCGATATTTTTCAGTTCTAATTATCCCCTCCAGCAACAGGGTCTAGGAACAATTAAAGACAAAGATCCTGAGCAAAATATGTTTCATGAAGTTATTTCGATATTCCATTCTGAAAAAGGGACGATTTAATTATTAAATTGATATTTTATTTATTAATCTAATAAGCCTAATGAGAGTACGAAATCTGTTAATATTATGGCCTGAAATTGGACATTTCAAGCACTTTGATACATTTTTAAGTAGCTTGTTATAAAATCAATATTGAGATATACATAACTCACTAATGAAAATGCGAGGGTGCAGCGCTAGCTGATACTTTTTTGACAATCAAACCTGAATATGAAATTTTTAAAACTTTACGAAATACTCGGAAATAATAAGAACCTGACAAATCAAATTTTGCAAGCGCGCAGTGCGAGCTAAAATGTTAATAGTCAGATCATAAAACTGATATTTTTACAGAGCAACATGTAAATCAAACAAAATAGTAAGAGTTCGATTTCCGAGCTGAAATGTGTTTTGTATATTGATTTCATGAGTTACCAGTCTAAGTTGTGTTCTGTTCTTTTCAGATCTGAATTTTGCCGACTGGGCAGTAATTGTACAGCAATTTACCGACGGAGCGCTTTATAGTGTTTCGCCAGCCCACTCAATAATTGGCCAACTATATGGCTTTAATAATTTACTTCAACTTTGGAAATTCACCCCACCCCACATTCTTTACCTAGTCTTGCCTCTCCTCATTTTGCAAAACAAGTATAATTGTCAATAATTAATGTATAATTTGCAAAATCATGAGCTTTATTGGCTTAATTACTTTGTGTCTTATATCTCCATCTTTTTTGTCCTTTGTATTTTGCTGACTGGTATTACCCTAAGCCTGTCTGTCTCCATGGACTGCCAACTGCCAATCTTCTTCAAAGGCCCTGGGGGCCACTTACATTGACGAGTGGATACCATCCGCGACCAAAAAAACACGTAAAAAGGATGTCCTTTTCACGATATAGGGCACGTTACGTACGTAACGTGATAAGGGTGTCAAAAACACAAAAATAATGAAAAAAGGGTATCTATTTCGCTAGGAAAATTACGTGTTTAGGGTCGAATTTGCGGGGATGATAAAACAAAATTAAAATGTTTTATAAAGGATGTCCTTTTTGGCCCAACACTACGTGTTTAGAGTCCTATTTGCGCGAGGTGTAGAAGGTGGGGTCGCACTAAACCAAAGTAAGGTAAAGCCGATCGACGACCGAAGGACCCGTAACAATAAAACATTCCTGTACTTGTTTAGGGGTTCATTTCAGGGAATATTTGCCAAGAGTATCGTTTTGTTTCCAATACTTGTTAAGGGTAGGGTTTCACACGCCAATACTTGTTAAGGGGTGCATTTTCAGAATATGGAAATTACGTGTTTAGGGTCCTTTTCGAGACCCCATGGTCGCGCATGGTATCCACTCGTGAATGGAAGTGCCCCCCCCGGGTTCAAAGGTAGTACCTCTGTCAGGCTCTTCCTTTTGTTCTTTTCTCTCTCTCTTTCTTTCCTTCCTTCCTTCCTTCCTTCTCTCTTTCTTTTTCTCACCTATCTTCCATTTTGCCGACGGATATATATATATATTTGCTGACTGCCATGAATGTTTTTTTTTTTTTTTTTTTTTTTTGGGGGGTCAAATCCTCCATTACCCCCCTCTAGCTACGACCCTGCAGGGGGTTTCATAAAACTTGTTATAATAACAAACTAACAATAACAAATAAATGATACTAAAATCCTTCAATTTGATTTGCCGATAGTAAATTTGTTATAGAAATGGTGCATTTGTTTTTAATTACAAGTCTCCGTGAAACGGGACCCAGATAAGCAGAAAGTAAATTGATATTTAGGGGAAATATCTAGTGGTTACCCAGGGAGAGAAAAACAATTAATTTGAAAAAAAAATATCAGGTCTATATAGCACTTGTTATCAAATATTAATTATAATAATAAACAGTTCTTGTATAGCGCATATCACAATTATGAATAATGTCTCTATGCGCTTCCAAAGGACTTGGATATCAAACATAAACGGAGAGAGAGAGAGAGAGAGAGAGAGCAACTACAGACAGTCTCCATAATTGCTCAGTTGGCAGTGAAGTTGAAAGAATGAATGATATTCTACCTCAAATATTGAACATTTTAGGTGGGACTAATGGTGAGTTATTTCCTTAATAAAGAAATAGATTGTTATAAAGGGGCACGATTTTCTATGTACTTTTTTTGTAATAACTTGCTCTATCTTATTTCATTGAAAGACATAGTGTCTAACATACTTAGTTTTGTTGTTTGTAAACAACAATTTTACATGGTGAATGAAATAATGTAAAACAACAACAAAAACACTACACACTGAATTAAATAAATTTCAATTTCTTTTAAATTTTTCATTTCATTTCCATTTTAACATAATACAAAGTATCAGAATAACATTACAAGTAACAGAATAACATAACAAGTTATCTTTCCTCTGGCAGTCTTGCCTACATTACGCGATTCAATATAGCAGCAGTGCTGACAGAATAATCATTCACAAAGAATACAATTCATATGATGATATACAACTATGTTCACTGACCCTCAATGACATTTGTCCTTGATCTTGTGACCAAAGACTTGTGCAAGATGATCAGTGATACTTGATTACCCTTATGTCCACATTTCATGAACCAGATCCATAACCATTCAGGCCTGAATTCACAAAGGTGGTTTTGAAAACCCAAGGTTGAGTCCATGGTTGCTGTGGCTCTCAATGCTATTTTATTCATGAGTCCACTATTATTATTCATGAGTCCACTCTTCAAACAGTGGACTCATGAATAAAATAGTGCCAGTGTATCTAGCCATGGTAACAGGCGTCAATTTGGCGCACTGTGACAAAAGCGCACATCAGAATTGGACATGTTTTATACACGTGCCCAATACGCACTAAATTAAGCGTAATTTATCCAGGAAATCTGCATAAACCATGGACTCAACCTTGGGTTTTCAAAACCACCTTTGTGAATTCAGGCCTGAATGGTTATGGATCTGGTTCATGAGTTCATTGGCGGCGGAAGCCCAAAATTTTAACTTAACCTTAGGTTAAGATTTTGATGTGGATTCCCCCAACATGGTCAAAGTGCATTGACCTATATGACCTTGGTCATGTGACCTGAAACTAAGTTCAGTGACACTTGATTACCCCTATATCCACATTTAGGTCTATATAGATAAGTTATGATGTCATTTCAAAAACATAATGTTAGGTTGGGCGACAGCAGCAGTGTCAACATCAGATCTTAGCCTAACGTTAAGGGGGGGGTGGTGGGGTTATTGTTTGTATTTAGCAACCAGTCAATTTGACTATTTTCGCCATCATAAATATTATTATGTAGAGGAAATAATAATATAATAATATTACTAGAAGAGTCATCATAAGATCTCCTAACAAAGAAAAAGATTGAAATTTACCCTTTCTCAACCGTGCACTTGTATAACATTTTCCAAACACCTTCAAGAACAAATACCATATGTTCTATTTTGCACACCTTCATACGAATAATATAATTTTCAAACAATAAATTCAAAGATGTTCCAAATTCTATATATTGTTAAAACAGAAGATACCAGTTGAACTCCTGAGCCAATTTCTTTTTTAACATGAATAGATACATAAGTGTATGTATTGCAAATATCACTTTTTTTAACTTACCCTGTTGCTTGACAAAATATTCATTAATGCCTATTTTGCAAATAAGAAAGTGATTGAATTTCATCAAATAGAATGATTTTTTAAAGATGCATGAAAATAAATCATCACTGCAGACGTATACTGATTAAGATCATTTCTGGAACATTTCCCTGTTACAAAACAAGTTGCAATTTATCATTAATTAGTTTATTAAAATAAATAAGGATAAGGACTTTGAAAGAAAATTAGAGAATATAACACAATAAATACATGAAAGGATTTGAAAGAAGCAATGCACCAGAACCCCCTAACACAAAGGTTTGTGATAGAAATCAAATGTGAAAGAATGCCACTAATCCGTATTTTGTATAAAATTTATAGTCCATATCTAACCAAAGAGTCTTCAAAACGATGTATTGAAGTAAAAAATAAGTAAAATATATATATATCACTGGCAAATAAATTAAATTATCTAGAATCTTGTTTTTGAAATGTCACAAATTTCAGCCAATGAGGTTAAACTTCTGGTTTAACAATAATTTTTTTCTAACTGAAGATATTACCCCAATATATATGTTTATATACTGCTTCTGTAAGTATAATTATGCTAGTCATTTGAGTTGGTTAACGAATCCCAGCAATATGCCACATTACCTACAATTGAAATAAAGATCCACACACATGATTGGATATAGTCATCTTCTTACTCCTGTCAAGGACTCAATTGGACAATTTTGTTGCAGAACTGAATAACCGCATTCTGTCCCGTGACCATCCAGTCTTTATCCTCTGCCTCTTTCTTCTCGCTCAATCCTTCTTTCAATCCAACAACGGTGTCAGATTTCAGTGTCCTAAGAGCACACAAGGGTGCCGGGTGGAAGCCACATAGGGCATCTTCGAAGGGTGTGGTGTGTGGCCAGGAGCGATCTGCCACCAGCTTGCGGTAGTTGAGGTCTCCCTTAAAGAGAAGGAGATCAGCGTAACTTAGTTCCTGAAAGAGTTCCGGAGCCACCACCTTCATATCGCAGAAATCATAGCAAGTAGTCCAGAAGAGATGATCGTGCAGTATACAGACACCGCTTCTGAGCCGATCCTGGAAGCGCTGCCCCAGAGACGACACAGCTGCGTCTTTGTTCTCCTGCAATTGCTGAAGCGTCCAGTCCCAGTCAAACCTGATGACATCACTAACAAACCAAGGCATTGCTTTCAGATGGAAATGTGCTTCATCGATGAGCCTGACCTGAAGTAAGTAGTCCACAAGGACCAAGTCTGTGAGGAGCTCGAAACCGGCATTGTCCAAGACTACATCTAGTCTGACCTTCTTATCAGGGGAGATTTGGGATGCTTTGGCACCACATAGAGTCTGCCATACTTGGTGGATGTTGTCCGCCAGAATGTAGGGTTGTAAAGTGGCCAGTTGAGCCACTGGACTTATCTTCTGGGAGTTTTCAATTCCTGCCGATATAGATAAGTCACACTTGTTCCCCCACAGAGATATCTGTCAAGTGGTTTGAAAAGAAAGGATGATTGTAGTAAGAGTACAATAAGTCTATTGCCATTATTTGAAGAAAAAGACACAAAGTGTCGCTACGGCAAGCACATAATATGCCTGAAATGCAGAAAATGGAGTCTGACCTCATCTGACCTCAAATCAATAGAATTCCTGGGATTCATGCTAGCTAGTATCATACACACCAAATAATATGAGCCTAGGTTAAGTTAAACTGAAGTTATGACGTTTTCAAGGACTGCACAGGGGTAACATGAAAACATGTCACTGTGATCTTGACCGTTGACCTTTTGACCTGAAAATCAATAGGCTTCCTGGGATCCATGCTAGTATCATACACACCAATTATATGAGCTTGGGTTAAGTTAAACTAACGTTATCGCGTTTACAAGGAAAAGTTAACGGATGAACAGACAGACGGACGGACAGACAGATGGACACCGAGCATGATACTATAATACGTCCCATAGGACAGGCGTATAATATAAACATGTGCATAGGAAGTATAATTTATTTAGTGCAAAGACTGAGGATTAATGTTTAAATATTAATTTCAAATTATATATCTGCCTCTTGTGTCTTGCTAAGGCCAGAAAGATATATCTCCCAAGTAGTGTATAAAATTCTTCGCAAGAAATGATAAGGGTTGTGAGGAACTACTGCTGAAGTATAATCAGACATATTTGAATTTCCATAAAGCCTTGGAGACAAAGCTAATCTTTTGAGAGCAATGACATCACAGAGATTTCTCTGTAACAAGCATAAATCCTATTCATGTTGAATGAAGTTTTCTTGTTGATTCTCACTGACTTACAGAACTGCTGACTTACTTGCCCTGGACCAATCGGATTTCAGGATTTGAGTAAATTATAACAAATAGTGAAAATGTTTGAATATTTGTTTCATAAAATAATCCCCAAGTCACCAACCAATATCTAGGCTACTAAGATAAGCATGTTTTATAAAGCTGCTAGAATATGGTACTGCAGCCCAACCAAACATTCCTCAATGCAAAAATCCAACCAACAACAATTGATAAAATAGAAAAAAAGAGGTCTAGGAATAACAAAAGTAAAAAAATGGTATTAATTTCTACTGACCTGAAGAATATCAGCAAACTTTTCAAAAGAGGCTGGCACCTTGACTGCCTCGTCTAGGTAAGAGGTTAGAGTGCATACTGCATCATGGGAAGATAGCAGGGCAGTTTGTTTCTGATCTCTAAAGGGGTCAAAGGTTTTTAGACATTGGCTGTAAAGTAAGAGGAAGACATGAAATTTTCATTGAAATATCATCAAGTCATGTTGAAGAGAATATGCAGTAAACAAGTCATACCATTAATGATCTTACAATGCACAGAGCTGAGATTACACAAAGCGGCCCTTGATTTAGCAATCAGTAACCCGCCTCTGAATATTAATTTATGTAAACAAAATAGTTTTTATGTCCAGCTTTATGAACTATGGTAGTTTATAAAGAGTTATTGAATTTACCCTGTCATGGTTGACAACTTTCCAGCACAAATGAGAGGCCTGTTCACAAACAACTTACCATGGTAACAGGGCCCAGCAGCCGATTAAAATTAAGGTTTCCATTGTATAAACCATAATGTAAGTCTTAATGAAGCAGGCCCTAGAAAGTTCATATTCTGGAGATGTGGATTAAAAAGTATGGAGCAGAATTGAAATTCTTGCATTTTGAGTTTACTGGTGGATGTTTCATAAAGCTGTTCGTAAGATACGAATGACTTTATGCACGACTGGTGATCCTTTCTTATGCTATGTGATATCCCTGTGTAATTGATTTATGACCTAAGACCATGTTCCAGTTGTGCGTAACTTTACGAACGGCTTTATGAAACACCCACCAGGTTTTACAAAATTTCACAAGTGTAAAAAGATCACCTTCAACCTACCTCAGGGTTATGGCTTCATTGATGGCCCTGTACATGTAGCACTCAACATAAAGCCAAGCCGACTTGAACCATCTGGGTTTGTTTCCTCCGCAACGCTCCGTCTCATCATCTAAGTACCCATTCCAAAGCTCTACATCCTCACGATCATCTGTGAGCTTTTCTAGGGCTTTGTCTGTTTGCATGCAGTTCTTGAGAGCAGACAGCTTGCCAACAATGAATTTGCAGTCTTCAGCCCCTTGCTGCAGGAAACAATAAACAGTTGGAAGTTAAACATGTATCATTTACTTTTCATCTCAACTTATCATTCATTTACAGAACATGATATTCCATAGGGGAAACATCTTATACATAAAATACTAGTATAAAGCTGATGAATGAACACACGTTTATTTTGCTTCATTGGCATTTAGAGTCATAGAGAACATTGCACGGATGGCATGAACAAAGTTTATTTTATCTGACAGCTACCATAGTAAGTCAGACACCTGGGATTCCATGTCAATTAAAATCAAGGAAATTTGTCAGATCTGAAAACTTGTACAATAAAAGTAAATGCTCCCTGACTGTCCTGCTTTACGGGTTTAAACAGTTTAGGGCCTATTTCCCCATTGACAGCTATTGAGAATATTCTACCTATTCCGTTAGGATTCAAACATCAATTTGGTTTCTCCATAATGCTGAGGACTGCTGCCCAATTGCAATCTGGAAGATGCCAAAAGTCTTGTGCATAACTTTGGCAGGGTAACCACTTATTCTGTCATCATCATCATCAGATTCAGATTCAGATTCAGTTTTATTTCCAACAGAAATAACAAATATTGATACAAATCATTTTCATAGATTATAACAAATATTTACAATACATTAATAATAATCATAACTAACATATAAAAATATAATACAAAATATTTTATAGACAAATAATATATAGTAAGGATAGAAAAATAAGTATCTGTGGAAATGGGGGATTCACTAAAAAGCATAGCTTGTATAATGTGAATCCCCCTGAAGAAAGAGAATAGAGGAGAGAGGGAGAGAGAGAGACGCAATGGTTGCTATTTGCCTACGGAGATTACTGAATTGATTAAAAAGAACAGGATAACTCACAGAACAAGACAAAAAACGAAAAAATAATAAAAAAAAAAAAACAGGACGACAAAAGGAGAAATAAACGTAAAATAGAATCAGGACAAATTTCGACCGAAAAGAGAGGATAAAACAAAATGATAGACTAACAAAAATAACTAAGTCTGAGAGGAGATGATAACGAGCAGGAATTAGAACTGAAGACCTCGGTAGGATTTAAGTAAAACGTTTTTAAGTTTTCTTTTAAAAGAATATATGGAAGGGCTGTTTTTTATGTTATTGTCGAGGGAGTTCCAAAATCTAGGGCCATCGAACATAAATGTACTCTTTGCTAATAAAGTTCTAAAACGGGGTAAATGAAATTCGTCAGATTGCCGAGTAGAGTAATTATGAAAAGACCGATTAAGAGGAAACATAGAATCAAATATACGTGGAAGTGTGTTTTTGTCAAAATTAAACATAAATTGTCCTAAATGAAATAAATATAGGTCGCTAATCTTCAGCAATTTGCTATCAAAAAATAGTGGGTCAGTGTGTGAACGAAAAGCTGAATTATGAATAACACGAAGGGACTTCTTTTGCAGTAATAACAGTCTATCTAAAATGGTTTGATGGGTGCTGCCCCAGGCAAGTATCCCATAATTCAAGTAAGGCAAGATCAGGGAAGAATATAGCATTAAAAGTGATGACGACGAAAAATGATATTTCAGTTTATTGATAATGCCAATATTTCGCGAAATAATCTTACATATACAATCTATGTGGTATTTCCAGGAAAGCTTATTATCAACGGTAACACCGAGAAATTTAATGAATGTGACACTTTCTAAATTAGTTTCGTCTAAAACAATGTCCATGGGAAGTGTATCAATGGAATTGCTAAATAGCATATATTTAGTTTTAAGTAAATTAAGAGACAATTTGTTGGATCTTATCCATTGTGTGACTTTTAAAAGTTCATTATTAACAGTATTTACTAAGGTATATGGATTTTTATGGGAATAAAATATATTAGAATCGTCTGCAAAAAGAATGAACGAAAGGATATCAGATGATTTACAAAAGTCATTAATATAAATAATAAATAATAAAGGGCCTAACAGACTGCCTTGCGGGACTCCACAATTAATGTACTGCATATTGGATGCTTGACCATTCAAAGATACAAATTGACGTCTGTCGGATAAGTAGCTTCTGAACCACTCCAAGGCCTTCCCGCGCACACCATAATGAGAAAGTTTATGTAATAAGATATCATGGTTAATGGTGTCGAAGGCCTTGGAGAAGTCCAGAAAAATGCCGACTAGATGTGAGCAATTATCAAAAGCGTGAGCCACTTTATCAACGAAATTCAATAATGCATGTTCTGTGTTGTGTTTTTCTCTAAATCCAAACTGAAAATTAGAAAAAATATTGTGAGATTTTAAAAAATCAATTGTTTTGCTATAAACCACTTTTTCTAAAATTTTTGACAAG
Source organism: Lytechinus variegatus (assembly GCF_018143015.1). NCBI lineage: Eukaryota > Metazoa > Echinodermata > Echinoidea > Temnopleuroida > Toxopneustidae > Lytechinus > Lytechinus variegatus. The sequence goes on along the minus strand of NC_054746.1, from coordinate 9,482,920 downwards.
GATGATAATAAAGAAATTGGGCGATAATTACTGACACTTAACTTGTCACCCTTTTTGTATAATGGAATGACCTTGGCAATTTTCATGCGATCAGGGACTTGACCGGAGGCTAGAGAAATGTTAAAAATATATGTCAAAGGATCGACAATTTCAGATATTATACCTTTTAAAATAAAGTTATTGACATCATCATAACCAGGACTTTTTTTATTATTCAAATTAGATACAATATCAGTAATATCTTTTTTAACTACGGGAGTGAAAAATATTGAACTAGAATTAGGTGTACCTAGGTAATCATAAAAGTGTTTTGTTGAAGGGGGGATGTCTCTAGCTAGGTTAGTTCCTATAGATGAAAAATAGTCATTAAAAATATTAGCTATATCATCAGGATCTCCAATAATATCACCGTTAGACCTTATTTCAGTTATATCGGACTTGTTATTGGATAAATTCATGGCTTGTTTAAGAACTTTCCATGTATTTTGAATTTCGTGTTTATACAGAATTATTTGATCAGTAAAATATCTTTTCTTTGCCAAACGTATTGTTTTGGTTAAAGTATTCTTATATGTGGTGTATTTAGTTTTTGCCTGAAGAGTGCCTTTAAGTTTGGAATTATAATATAAATTATTTTTTCTGTTGATTGAACGCAAAAGTGCTTTAGATATCCAAGGAAGTCTTGGTGATTTTTTGTAGTTAGTTTGTCTATCTTTTACTTTTGGAATATGCTTATCTAATTCACTAATAAAAATATTCAGAAAGTTATTGAAGCATATGTTTACATCATTATTGTTATAAATAGGTGACCAGTCAACAGACTCTAACGAAATACCCAGTCTTGCGAGATTCTCTGGAGTAGGTCTCCGCCTTGATGGCTTGGAAGGATTAATACATGAGTGCTTAAGGGTAAAATGTGACATAATAGGAAAGTGATCAGTCAGATCAGATAATATTATTTCAGAATCAGGAGTCGGCATGACGTTACAAAATATGTTATCAATAAGTGTTGCAGAGCGATCTGCAATGCGAGTGGGTTTTGATATTAATGGCAAATATGAAGATGTCAAAAATGTTTCAAGAAATTCATGGGCAGTATTGTTACTGTCATGCTTCAATATATCAATATTGAAATCCCCTAAAATAAAAACATGTTTGTTCACCAACAATGGATTTCTAACCAAGTTAGAAAGGTAAAGTAAAAAATCATTATGATTAGAATTTGGTGGTCTATATATAACACCTATGATTATATTTTTGGAATTTGGGACATTGATTTCGATAAAAAGTGACTCTACATATTCATTCATATTAGTGATTTCGTTGTGAATTTTGTATTCGTAATTGTGGGAAACATATAATGCAACACCACCGCCATGTCTATCTTTCCTGTTATTAAAAACGAAATCATATTGATCTAGTGAAAATGGAATATTGGATTCATCAGTTAACCAAGTTTCTGTAAGTCCAATAATGGAAAATGAATTTCTAGATGAATTATTGTCTAATAGCAGTTGGAACTCTTCGAAGTGTTTATTTATGCTTCTTATGTTTAAATGTAATAAAGAAAAAATATCTTTGGAGAATTGTCTAGTAGTGTTTTTGAATTGAAGTTCAGTGATGTATTCTGATGAAGGATTGCGAATTAAATCATGATCAGTGTGGAAATCAAGAAGTTCTGATGATGCATTAATGTTGTTTGCTACAAAGTGGTTGTACACCGAATTAACCTGAGGGTAGCCATTTGAATTACTAGGCGTATTTAAATTAATGGAGAGGTCATCATTACTCAAAGAATAAAACGGCATATAAATCATCATCATCATCATCATCATGATCATCACCATCATCATCATCATCAGCACCATCACTATCACCACCAGCACCACCATCATCATCATCATCATTTCACTACCACCACCACCTCAACAACCACCATCATATCATCTTCATCATCATCATCATCAAGGCATTGACTTCTTCTGTGGTTTTTCATCGTGTTTTTTTGGCACTCCCAAGAAAGGAAATTACTTTTTGCCAAGTACATCTTCTGGCTCACCTGGCCATGTAACTCCTGTGCATCTTTCCTGTACTTGTAGACTGTATCAATAACCTTGGTCAGAATCACAGGTAGACGCTTACTGACAGTAGCAAAGGCAAAGCTCCTAAAAGAAAGAAAAGGAGGAAAATTTACTTTCCGAGTGTCTTTGTATGACTACAAAGTTTTGTTGCTAAATAAAAGAATTATCTTCATCAAGTTTATTGGATATCACCAATTGGCAATTTGAGACATAGTACATAAGTAAGTCAGGCTAAAAACCAGCCCTGGGACTGGGTGGATCCAGGATTTTCCAAAAGGGCTGGGGGAGGGAAATTTTTTTTGTTCAGAACAAAATTATCTGCCCCCCCCCCAAAAAAAAGGTCTACACTCCCAATTTACAGTGATTGATTTATGTGAGAAAAAATATGACAAACATTTTTTTAGGGCTCCAATATTAAAAAAAATAAAAGAGCTGAATGTGCCCCTACCTGGATCAGCCAGCCACTGCTGAAAACTATTAAGAAAAAGGAGAGGAACAGAGGGTCACACAAAAATAGGCTCAAAATTATAGTTGTCAATAGACAGGAATAACAGTAGGGTGTCTGGAGAAAAATTATTTACTCATTAAAAAAAAAAGAATTTACTTTGTGGATTTGAAGAGAAATAACCTGCGTAAGAATAGATCTAATAAACGTTAGTAAAATTAAGTTCATTCAACTTACTCCCTGTGTTGAGCAGATAATTTTGCATAAAGCGGCCTTTCGGTAGTATGATCAGCATTCTTGTGTGGTTCCATGCTCTTATTTTGAAATTTAAATACCTGTGAAAGTGACTGCTCTCTTCTTGCTTGATCCCCTCCTTGGTCGTGGGCATGCCGGCATACGTGCTTAATCTTATCTAGACATCGAGCGGTAAGTAGGAAGTAGCTAGCCCGGCACTGTCCCACATAGGCAGCCTAGCAATGGCCTCTGAACTGTTTGTCCACAAAAGTGGGCGTGGTTGGATAAAATAGCGCAACTTATTTTAATGGCACGGTAGGGTATGCTAACGGGGTTGAATCTCTATGGGTGACATTGACACGTGCTGAATTTACGACATGAGAGATAGACGGACGCATTTAAAACTGCGCTACGATTATCTTTGATTAACCTCATTCAATCGGGATTTGGATTTTGAGTCAGGATGATGTCAATTTTAGCTTTACATGAAAATACCCACCTTACAGATGGCTGTGTTGAAATTTTGAATGATGAATGGCCAAGGAGCAAAGCTGCTAGGTAGAGTATAAAATCATGAAATGAATAAGGCTCAAGCTCAGCTCACTCGGCCTGAACTTACTCAGGCAGCCAGGGCAGGGGCAGGGAGCTCGAGCTCCGGCCCGCGAGTCGACCGGTTTAAAACGAGGGAGACACTGGGGTAGATTGGGGTCTCAATAGTAATCTTAATAAAATGTGGAAACAGAAATTATGCATTTATAGACTGTGGGATGGTCGTTAAAATTGTGACTTTCCGTGGGGCGGCAAATACAACCACGGTTCTTGGACATGATAATATGTAAAATATTATGAGTGAATACATGCACAATGTTGCCATCGGTAAATTTTGCTCCTGACCTCAAAATTAAAATAATAATATGCAAAATCGTACCATTGACTCGACTGGAAATTCCGCCATTCACCCCGTGTGTTAAGGACTTCCGTGAACGCGCGCAAGCGTGCACAATGCATGTAACCTCGTTCGCGTTTTATTTTTTTTATTCGCTGTACATGATATACGTTATAATACAGAATGTACGATGGCGGATAAGATGTCGTCGTCTTCGTCGTGTTTTGACAGCGAAAATGACGATTTATCACTAGCAAATATATGCTACATGCACGTCTTACCCAAGGAAAGAGGGCCAGTAAATTCCTTTCAAGTAAAGAGCTAGAACAAATTTAAGCCTTTGCTGCATTCGTTGATGTAGACTACCTGGGACTTCAGAATAAAAATAGCTATTCGTGCAGCAGAGAAGTTTGCGATTGACTTGCATGCAGCCCGGCCCCGGGAGACCAGCCCGACGTCCGACCAGCATTTCAGCAAGATCCGAATGGATCAAAATAAATATATATAAAATTCGATGTAGGCCTACCGCGTTTACATCTTGCCCAGAGCCAGGTCAAACATCGTTCGTATATCACCAGCATTGAGCAATCAAGCGATCGAAGGTAATTTGTTTTCACTTTGTGCTCTTGCATTTCACTCTCTGCAAAAGTGAAGCGGTGCAAACTGATGATTTTTGTATAGGTCTACATCTAGATTTCTTAATTGAGTCGATGAATAATGTGACTCATGACTTACTTCGTCTTCTATTCATAGGCTTGTAAATGTGGCGGTGAAGTAAGTCATGACATGAGTCACATTATGTATTGATTCAATTAAGAAATCTAGACCTATACAAAAATCATCAAAGCTTGTACTGCTTCACTTTTGCAGAGAATGAAATGCAAAAGCACAAAGTGAAACAATTTTGGCATGGACAAAGATCGCTATAACAAGGATCACCATCTCAAAATCATCCTCTGTATCTTTTTCACCTTCGATAGCTTGATTGCTGGAATGCTGGTGATACGAACGATCAGTGGCGTACCGTGGGTCACGGCATTGGGGGGGCACCAGCAAAAATTTTGAGTCACTTCGTGAGCGCGCGAAGCGCGCCCAGTTGCCAGGTATACTGACCTAACAGAGACATTTTAAGGACAGTGCCATTAAACGGATATTCAGACCTAAATAGGGACATTATAATCAGTCTTTTGTAACCATGATACGTACCTGTCTCGCTAAATAATGCGAGCGCGAAGTGCGAGCTGAAATTTTTTGAAATATTGACTCTCCAAACAGGAAGATTTTAAGGACTATATTTTAGGAATCCATTAAGAGTATACACATCTCACCATAGTCATCTAATGCGATTGCCCATAAGCGCTTGCTTATTTTGTTAGAATTACATCTAAACATGCACATAAAGCACTTGTAATCATGATTAACATACCCATCTCACTAATCAAATCTTGCGAGCGCGAAGCGCGAGCTGAAAATTTAGGAAATTCAGACCTGAAGGGGGGCATTTTAAGGCTTATTTGTAGGAATTCACGAAGACCATACGTAGTTCACTAACCAAATGATGCGAGTGCGAAAATTTTTGATATTCAGATCAGAAAAAGGGACATTTTAAGGACTGATTCTACGAATTCATGGAGAGCAGACATATTACACAAAGCCACTACTGCGAACGTAAGCACGGACAAGAAATGATTTATATTAAGACCTTAAATGGGGCCATCACTTTTAAGTAGTCATGAAAAAGAAGCACACTATTGTACATAAAACAATAATAACTCGAAGTGCGAGGAAATCCATTTGGCAGTTTGTTGTATATTGACTTGAAAACGGGAGGTTTTATAGTATAACAGGATTATATATCTCGGTAAATAGACAATGCGAGCACCAGGAACAATGAAGACATAGGCCCTATGCAAATTATGTTTCATAAAGTTATGAAAAGAAATGTTTCTTATGTAATATAACATAATTATGATATAATATTAAATTATAATGAACAATAATGTCTTCTTTTCCACTACGTTTCTCTCCCTTCCTCTTTTTTTTTTTTTTTGGTCAGCCGATTGGGGGGGCACGTGCCCCCCCGTAGTTACGCCACTGCGAACGATGTTTGACCTGGCTCTGAGCAAGATGTAACGCGTTACATCTATAACGTTAGTTTGATCCATTCGGATCTTGCTGCAATGCTGGTCGGGCTGGGCAGGAGCGTAACGGGTCGGTGGCCATGCAGGAGGGGCAAGAGCAACAAAATCTCCGGTCTCATCAGGGGCAGATCCATGATTTTCCAAAAGGGGGCAAATTTTTCAGAGGAAAGTTTCGACCAGCCCCCCCCCAAAAAAAAAAGTTTTTCAACCAATTGACAAGCAAAAAAAAATAAAAATAAAGGTTTTCACTCACAAATGAAGTATATTTCGTACACGAAAAAAAGGGTCTTCAATTTCAAAAGAGGGGGCACACCTTTGTTTTAATGGCATATCTACGTTTTTACAAATTTTAGTATTTTGCTTCTCAAAAGGGGGGGGGGCAGGCAATGGCGTCATGAGGCAACATTTTGAGGGGCGATATGGTGTATCGGGTAAAAAAAACAATGCGAGTGAGCAAAAAATTATACATTTTTATTACAAAAATCCAATTTCAGATTTTGACATAATAAAGAAGATAACATATTTTTCGCCCTTCTCTCTTTCCTTTTCCTTTTTTTTCTTGGTCTGTACGCCACGGTAAACAAGATTTTGTTTATGATTTTGCATGCTTATTTAAAAAAAATAAAATCACCTTTTCATGACAATCTATCTGTTCTTCTTTCTTTCCTTTTCCAGTTCCTCTTTTTTCCCTTTCCCTTTCATTCTCCCCCTTTTCTTTTTCCCCTTTAAGTTCCCGGTGAACTCCGCCAGGGGGGATAGCTTGCCCCCCCCCCCCTGCACTGTTAAGCCACTGCTCCCTGGGATGGGCCGGGTTGCATGCAAGTCAATCGCAAACTTCTCTGCTGCACGAATAGCTATTTTTATTCTGAAGTCCCAGGTAGTCTACATCAACAAATGCAGCAAAGGCTTAAATTTGTTCTAGCTCTTTACTTGAAAGGAATTTACTGGCCCTCTTTCCTTGGGTAAGACGTGCATGTAGCATATATTTGCTAGTGATAAATCGTCATTTTCGCTGTCAAAACACGACGAAGACGACGACATCTTATCCGCCATCGTATATTCTGTATATTACGTATATCATGTACAGCGAATAAAAAAAAATAAAACGCGAACGAGGTTACATGCATTGTGCACGCTTGCGCGCGTTCACGGAAGTCCTTAACACACGGGGTGAATGGCGGAATTTCCAGTCGAGTCAATGGTACGATTTTGCATATTATTATTTTAATTTTGAGGTCAGGAGCAAAATTTACCGATGGCAACATTGTGCATGTATTCACTCATAATATTTTACATATTATCATGTCCAAGAACCGTGGTTGTATTTGCCGCCCCACGGAAATGAAAAACTAGAGACATTTTCCTTGTCCATCCCACAGTAATTGCCTATTACCATGATGGATGAAGGTCTATCGTGACACACAAATCCTGACATCGAGGCTCAGCTAGACTGGAACCTAAAAAACCCCCGAAAAGTTCTGTTGCGAAAACTTTCCTTTCAAAATTCAAAACCAAGGCAAATGGCCGATCGAAACCGAGGCTATATTTTGTTTTTTTGAGGTTCCAATCTGTGCCTCGAAGTTGGGATTTGTGTCACGAAAGACCTTCATCCATATAATCGTGGTAAGTGCACAATTTCTGTTTCCACATTTTATTAACATGATTAAGATTACTATGGTATTGAGACCCCAAATCCCAATCTACCCCAGTCCTGTGTCTCGTTTTGCACGGTCGACTCTTGCCCGCTTTGCAGGCCGGAGCTCCCCGGGTTAACTCGGCCGCAGGCGATGGTTCACGTTCGTGTAGTGTAACTAACATTTACAGAGCTACCAAGTCTCATGCATTATGCGTGAGATTCAAGCATTTTGGACTCTTGTTCATTCCCTCAAATCTCAGTCTCACGCAACTATCACAGCCTATCCCCGTATACATTGTACACAATGTCTGTGATCTCACTCAGAATTCACAGAAAATCTCAGGCATAGCTGGTCTTTGAACTTAGCATCTCTGCATTTAATAGTAGGCTCTATATACTACACTTCACTCCCGCTATACCCTCCACTACACCTACCCGAACCATTGGGCGACAAAATACTCGCTCTCAAAAACCATACTTGTCGCCCGATGGTCAGTTGTAGCGGAGGGTAGCGGTAGTGAAGTGGAGCGGAGCCTACACTATCCATCGCCTGAGGTAGACTAGTAGTAGAAGTAGAAATGAGAGTTAGAGTTTGTGAATGTGATCTAAGGCTGAGAGATACGTCAAGACTGTCTTTCTTGGCCTTTACCTGGACCCTGGCTGGATTTTGCTCAGGGCCTGGCATAAGGTACATCGCTAATCAGAACCGCAATGCATTATGGGATCACAAAAGGGGCCGTTAGGCATGCGCATTAGTGGACAGTGCATGTGCGCAAAACTAGCTAATGGCCCTTTTTGCTGCGATCCCATAATGCATTGCGGTTCTAATTAGCGCTATACCTTATTGGCTCATGCCATCATCGTGGCTGGGCTGGGCTAGACCAAAACTAAAGCTTCAGTCTAGCTCTGTATTTGGTTGTTCCGATGAACTGCGTTGGCTCCACTCACAATGACATATGAGGAGAAATTAAAAGAAAATTAAAATGTTTAAAAACCTGAAACAACTGCCAGCTGTCTAGGCTGGACAAGCAATTTCTCGGGTGATATCACAATTCTGTGTTATATATGTATTCAAGTAGCACATGAAAATACATTACAGTTGCAAGCTTTAGCCTTTAGGAGTGTGAGAAACCCTAGGACCAGGATGAGTATGAGCCTTAGGCTTTGCCTTGCTCATTATTGGGAGGCCTGGCATTAATTATAGCTTTCCGGGCCACTTCCATTAAGTGGATACCATGCATGACCATGGGGTTTCGGAAAGCACCCTAAACAAGTATTTGCCATGTTTACAAAATGCACCTCTTAACAAGTATTGGCGTTTAAAACCCTATCCTTAACTAGTATTGGAAACGAAATGGTACCCTTGACAAGTTTACCCTGAATTGACCCCCCTAAATACAGTAAGTACAACAATTATGTCACGGACATGATCGATCATGGATGTCGGCTTTACACTTTCATTGGGTTTAGTACCACCCCACGCACCTCGCTCAAATTGGAACATAAACTTGTAGTGTTGGGGCAAGAAGTAAGTCTACATACTTTATAAATACCCTCACAAATTGGACCATAAACACATAGTTTTCCTAGCGAAATATATATACCCCCTTTTCATTATTTTAGTGTTTTTTGACACCCTTATTACGTTACATACGTAACATGCCCTATCTCGAAAAAGAGATCCTTTTTACATGTTTTTTTTTGGGTAATGCATGTACACAATGAAAAAATGAAAGGGGATGTAATTCAATTGAACACTGTTGACTCATAACGATACAATTCCTGCACTGAATGAATATTGGATAGCACTAAGATATCAGACTATAAAATGTGCATATAAACTTGCTGCATTAGAAGACAACCTTCCATAACTCAAATATTCACTCTAGTCAAAGCAGTTTTTAAAGACATGTAGATCTAAGCCTATTTCTACCTAGGTAGATTGATTTCTGTGGTCCCAAAATGTTTGATTTGGGTAAAGATTCCTGATGGGTCACCGTGGGTGTATCATGAAGCTATTCGTAAAGGTAAGTATAACTTTATGCATGACTGGAACATGTTTTCAGGGGCTAAGTCAGCTAAAGAGGGATCATTAAACCCAAGAAAGGATTACAAGTCATGCTAAAAATTATTCATAACTTACGGACAGTTTTATGAAACACCCACCTGTATATATATTCATGATGTAACTTGCCTTCTAATATTTTTCATTTGATCTGTAATTTCAGGTTGCATTCTATTACCAAATCATGTTCTACACTACCATACTCATTGGTTCTGGTAGAGAATGAAAGCACAGTTGTTGGATATTGCAGGCTGGCCAAGGTCATCAGTGATGACAAGAGTGTTCTTGTAGAATCTGGTAAGATGTATTTTGTTTATAATACATTTTGTTACAAAACTTGTAGATTCTCACCCCTTAATTAGAAGGCTTTCAGTTTTTTATTCAGAGGCTATTGAATTAAAATATGTGATGTGCAATATCAATAGAAAACAAATACAATTATCATATTTTGTTAGCTTGGTTGCCTGCTGGGGGTGGGGTTGCTGTTTTGCTAAAGCCTTTTAAATCTTAAGTCAATTTTGTTTGAAATGCCAACATTATTTCGACAATGCAGGCTTATTTCATGAAAATTGCACAGAAAGTAGTTGCAGAGAGTATGACCTGAATTTTAATTCACAATTTTAAGGCCAATTGCTATTTTAACCTGAGGTCATCAAATATAGACTATGTTATGCTATCAGTATACAGAAATATTAACCATAGGTTAAGATGTTGACATTTAAAAAACTTATCATCATTGTACTGTTTTGAAATGATGAAGTCCTTTAAACTTGAGACATTTGAATGTTTGTCCAGTATCACCAATTATGTCAGAATTGCTGGTCACTGGATCAAAGTCATAGCTCCTTTAAAGTCAGTAAAACTTACTGGTTGGTGAAATTTATATTTTATCACAATTTAAAAATATGTTGGAATAAATTCAATAAAATCTCTGTAAATGATAGTCATTAGACACCACAAAACTTAGTTTACATTCCATAAAATTTATAGCTAAGGAGTCTCTGAGATTGCAACACAATATGACAAACTGTGTCAAACTTATGTTTTAAATCAAAAGTTTATGTTCACATCTAAGTAAGATCAAGCTTTTATCATTATTAATGTCATGATTATTTTTATTATTACTGTTATTAATGTTATTATTATCATTATCAATATTATTATTATTATTATTATTACTTGTACTTCACCAATATTATTGTCTTGCCAACTCGAGATGAAGGCGGGACTAAAGAATCCAAATGTCGTCCGTCCATCATAAACATTATTTCTCTGCAACCGTAAGTCACTTTTCAACCAAACATGGATGGTATATGCACTTCGGGAACCTGCATGTTGTGCTGCAGCCGGATGTCACATGGTAAGGTCAAAGGTCATTTTCAGGTCAATGTTAAAGTTTACATTGCAAGACTCTCTTATGACAAATGTTATTCCATCCCAGTTATTTCACAATGAATTTTGATACAATTCTGTTGCGTGCGCTTGCAAATCTGGTCATTTTCACAAGTGGGCGAGACACAACATCGCTTATGCCTTGTTCTGATGTAAATATAATTCCAACAAAATTGTCTGCACCACGACCTCCTTCTGTCACAGCACATCCCATCCCAGTGTAGCTTGGAAGAGCTGCTTAAGGGATTACATTTGTAAGGTTCAAGATTATTATTATGATGATGATTGTTTTTATTGTTGTTGATATTATTACTATTGTTATTATCATTATTATTATTATGAGTAGAAGTAGTAGTAGCCGTAGTAGTAGTAGTCCTATTATTGTTGTCATAATTTTTTTTTCTTCTGTTGTAGACAAGAAGTGGAGAGAACAAGGGTAAGGGTTGGGTAGATGGGTGATGATTATGGATGAACAACATGCAGCTAAAGCAAAAAAAAAAAAAACATTAATATTACTAATATTGCTAGTATTGAAGTTATTATTATTATTATCAATATTACTATATTATTACTATTAATATTTGAATTGATACTGATATTATCATTATGATTAATCAGTTGTGTTTTTTTCTTTCAGTTGTAGTAGACAAGAAGCGGAGAGGACAAGGGTTGGGTAGATGTGTAATGGAGATGGCCGAACAACATGCAGCAAAAGCTGGATTCCACAGGATGTATCTCTGCACAAAGGATAAACAAGGGTTTTATCAACATCTAGGATACTCCTTCTGCAAGCCTGTCAACACAGTCGGAGCCATGGTAAAGAACCATTGTGTCATATCTGAGACAAATTTAAGTTTCCATCCTCTTAATTCCATCAGATTTAAATTGGACTAATGAGAGGAAATCAAACTTCTATTGGTTTATGGGTTCAGTACTTTATTTTCCCTGTTAGAACCAACAGACACAAATAGCTCTAATGGTATATGATGGTCTGATAACCTTTTGTAATTTTGACCTAGGTTAAGCTGTATAGCAGTAAAAGTCTTAACAGGTATTATTTTGTAAACTGCATTTAAAATGATCTTTATTAAATCAAAGTCCAATCTTTGTTTGTTTGTAAGAATTTATTATTCTCTCATGTAATGGGTTTGAGCAAAATAGAACGATTGTGAGTTTTTTGTGATCAATTGGTATTATTCCCAAAGTTTGAAAAATTTTTAATAAGTAAGTGGTGATATACAAGAAATTGTATGCAGGCAAGCCAGGATCCGATGACATGGGTTGGTATTCTGGAACACTCATAAATTTTGTCATTTCTCTTCGAGATGTGACACCCCTATGATTGTCACAAATCGGTATTTTTATTTACCATTGTCTTTCCCCCGTCATCTCTCTAAGTTCCCGCCCATCTTTTCGGAAGTAAACCAATCAAAATCATTGTTAGTTCTCAATTTCTGCCCAATTGCTAAATATCTTTCGCATTGGTGAAGGTTGTTGATTAGAATCAGAGAGGACCATGTCAAGAACACATATTGCTGCAACACTAGTTGGTCATTGCTATTGTTTATATGATTCTTACAGATGCTAGAAACCTGTGACTGTGCAGTTGACACAAACACACCACTACCGGTCAAAGATTCAGGATCTAATTGCTGTAAGTCTACTGATGCTGAAGCCATATCATCAAGCCATATCAGCAACTCAGAAACCATAGAAAGTGGAAACAAGTGCTGTAAAAGCAAAGAGACTGCACATAGTTCAGCTTCTGTATGTGATGGTGATAAGGAGAAGAATGTGGAAGCACCACCTTGTGAACCGCCAAAGGGCATGGCTCCTCCCCCGCCCCCTCCTCCACCTCCAATAGCCTTATCCTCCACCAAACCAGCACTCCGTATTGATTGGATGGTAAAGGATGTTGTCCATATAGCATAGCAACCTCAGATGTCTTTCTATACCAGTAGACTGTTTCATAAAGCTGTTCGTAAAGGTACGCCTGACTTTGTGAATCACTGGCATGTTCTTACATGCAAGCTTGTTTTTCAATGATCCGTCCAATAGGTAGAAATCAAACACGTTTTCAGGCAACTCTTTCTCGACCATCCTTTTTTTTCATATTTTATGCACAAGGTCTCATGAACGATGACAAATTTGATATCTAAGTTATGAACTTGTTTCTGAATAGATTGTGTAAAAGCAAGAAAAGGCTTAAAATCGTAACTTGCTGGTGCAAATAGAAATTAACTAGCACCTCATTCTATTGGTCTAACTCAGTCAAGCATGCATTATGAAAGTTGAGATTAGCTTCAAATGAAAGAGGGGAAACATATTTTTTTAATTGATGTACAATCTCATGAAGCAATCTTATGATTATGATGGCAAAAAATTACACTGAATTCTGGTTTCCTTTTTCTTGTATATAGCACAAGAAAGGGTCATCCAGTTGTGCATGAAGTCAATCTGAACTTACTAACAGCTTTATAAAACACCCACCAGTGCTGCTATTCAGTTCATCTGTGTCTCTGCCAAAGTCTAGGTCCAAGGCCAAGTTCCAGCTTGAGTCCTGAAGGCTGCAGAACTGAACTACTTGGTCTTTCATTTAGAAATCTTTAGTTGAATTTCCTGTATAAATTACACTTATTTACCGCATATATCAAAACTGTCCAATGCTGATGCGTGCTTTTGTCACAGTGCACCAAGCTGACTCATGTTGCCCTGGTTATCCATGCTACTTTATTCGTGAGTCCACTGTTTTTGAATTATTGACAAAATTGTAGTTAACCATGGCAACAGGTGTCAATTTTGCGCACCGTGACAAAAGCGTGCATCAGCATTAAATAGGCGTAATTTATACAGGAAATCTGCATAAACCATGGGTTCAACCAATGGTTTTAAAAACCACCTTTGTGAATACGGCCAACTTTGTCTGCCATCAATTTGGTCTAATTCTCATTCAGTGTAATGCTCAGTTGGTCCAATTTCCACCTTGTCTTTGTTGAATGAAAATTTGTTCATGAACATTTTATCTAACCATATATTTAAACGGTTGATAGACCAAATGGATGATAGATGAAATAGGTATAGCTAAATGGAAATCAGACCAAATTGTTAGGAGACAGACTGGTTGCAGATGAAGTGGTAGGAGTAGACTGTGTGGCATGAGACAATATTGGTTCACAGATTTTTTAGCCAGTAAAGCCTTCTACCTCCGGAACAGTTATTGTGCCTCATATCCCATTGACATTCTGTATAAAAACGTTGCTGAGAATTTTTCTGGCTGAACTCTGTCCCATCGCATCTGAAATAGCTGGAAGGCATTATGTGCCCTTCTCCATGAGCAGTCTTTGTACTTTGAAGTGGACTTCTGATTCTGTGAAGTATACATGCGCCTGCTATATAAAAATTATTGTAGTCTCTTTTTCCCTTGATCCATGGTCAAAGAAATGATGATGATACTGATGATGAATAGCATTTATGTAGCGCTGTTGTTTTATATGCGAGAGATAAAATTAATTTTTACAGTTGATATCATTTAAAAGTCATGCCAAACCATGACATACCAGAAAGTTACATTTTCTTGCATTCTGAGCCATGTAAGGCTAAAATCCCTCTTCTCTTCTTTATGAACAATTGAGTGAAGTGTTTTTTTTAAATAATACAATTTGTCAGTAATATCAGTATCATGATGAAAGAAATTCTTGCCAGATGAGAAATGAAACATATTTTACTCATAGGCCTATATCTATTTGGTGCGTATGATAAACCGGTTCATAAATTTACCTACATGTACAATTTTTCTACAAATTAGCTGGGATATGAAATGACAAATTTGGGGGTCCATTGCAGTGCTGTCCTTGTAATGTCATCTGCTTCTTTTCTTTAATAATACATGTCCGATCCATCTCTACCTCCTTTTTGTCTCACCTGCAAAGCAGAATGAGGCTGTAGGCGCCGCTTTTCCGACCGCGACGGCATCAACACCAAATTTAACAAATGATTAAGTTTTTGAAATGACAGCATAACTTAGAAAGTGTATGAACCTATCTCATGAAACTTGGCCATAAGGTTAATCAAGTATTACTGAAAATCCTGCCTGAGATTCAGGTCACATGACCATCAAGGTCAAAAGTCATTTAGGGTCAATGTATTTAGACCATGTTAGGGGGAATCAACATCAAAATCTTAACCTAAGGTTAGGTTTTTGAAATGTCATCATAAATCAGAACATATGTGGACCTAGTTCATGAAACTTAGACATAAGGTCAATCAAGTATTACTGAACATCCTGCCTGAGTTTCAAGTCACATGACCAAGGTCATTCAAGGTCAATGAACTTTGGCCATGTTGGGGATATTTGTTGAATTACCATCATAACTCTGTAAGTGTATTCGTCTAGTTCATAAAACTTGGACATGAGAGTAATCAAGTATTGCTGAACATCCTGTGCGAGTTTCAGGTCACATGACCAAGGTCAATGGACCAGTGCCATGTTGGGGGTATTTGATGAATAACCATCATAAATGAAAGTGTATGGATCTAGTTCATAAAACTTGGACATAAGACTAAGAGTAATCAAGAGTATCACTGAACATCTCATGCGAGTTTCAGGTCACATGACCAAAGTCAAAGGTGATTTCACATACAGAATGTCTTGAGAACTGCAGCCTGAAATAGGGGCTTATGGAAGCACTGGATCTTAATGTCTAGGGGCTCACAGAATGAACAATATAACAGAATGAGATTTTTAGGAATGGGGAGAACGGTTGGTCAGTGAAAGAGGGGATGAAAATTATATGCTTACGAACCACTGGCAAGACGTGAAAAGGGGGCATCTGGGCCATACATACCCCCTGGTGGGCCAGTCAAATGTACTTATGCATGGCCAAATTATTTCCAAACACCCCCAAAACAAGTTGTCGCCAGAATATGACCCCTAAAAAAGTTTTGTCTTCTTGCTAACAGTAACAATATATTTAAATATAGACAAAACTATATTCATGGGCCATACCCCCTGTGCAGTTAGGGTTAAAATACCACAATTCGGAAGAACCTGAACACTTTTCAGAAACGAGGAGCAAAAAGCCCTGGGGAAAAAGCTTGGGGGGAAAGAAGATACCTTAAACACGTTTGGCTAGTCTTAGAAAATATAAGCTTTGGAAAAAAAAACATACCCCAAATACATTTGACCCCGCTATTGACCAGTCTTTCAAAACCACCCTTATTTTTGAAAATCAGTGTTTTTGACACCCTTAACGAGTGCACGTGCGGCCCGCATCCAAAACTGAGAAACCACCCCCTTTAAACGTGTTTTTTTGTACAGCAATATTTTTGACTGCCCCCCCCCCTTAGACTTATAGTGCCATTACATGTTAGTGCCCATCAACCCCCACCCACCATTACAAGTTGTTGATAATGAAATTTGGTGCTATTGGCTTTCCATAGTGAAGATTCTAAGATTCCATTTCAGTTTGGGTTGGACAGGGCCTGATTTGAATTTAGATTGTGTGTATCTCACATTGTAGTGACAGCGTTTATGGAAGCATTCTTCATACTACATATCAAATCCTTTGAAAAATCATTGTTGCATGAAAGGAGAATGAACTTAATTGTGTGTCTACCAGTACTTGTGCTTTAATTCATTGTAGCCCAAATCAGGGAAATGTGAAATCTTTTTCAATACACGTATATTTTTTACTCTTTAGAGTCATATATATCTGCTGCAATTTGGAATGTTTAGTAATTGTATTCAATTTGATTGAATTAAATTTATTTGAAATTCTATGAAAATCTGTCTTTCCTTTTCTTATTTATCTGATTTGTGTCCAATCAAGAATGAAAAAAGACAAAAAAGTGATGGCATAAAATACAGATAATCATAAGGGAAATAATTTCAGTACTAAATAAAAAAAAAACAATGGACTTGAAAGTATATGTATTACATAAATCCTTCTTTGTATAGCTACATAGATCTATAAACATGAAAGGTATATTTATAAATTGGATGGTTCTAAATGACATACCAGTGATACTGGCCCGAACAAGTACAATATCACTGGTAATCCATGCAGAAAAGCCATCCGCTATAATCATCTTTTATTAATCAGCCTGTACCGGCCACATAGAAACATATAGCACTAACAATGGGCTATCAGAGGCTGTGATATCGCAGCCATTATTTACATTTTGGGTCAACGTTACAATCCAAAAGATGTGACTAGGAGTACCGTTAGTGCTCTGTTCACACTTACATATTTTTGTGGAGTTAGTACAGTGCTATAAGGTATGATATAAAAAAAGTGTATTATTTCAAGCATCGCGATTAGTCAATATGCGTCACATGACCTCCAACTTTTTGTGTGCGTTGCACGGCAGGGCAAAAGGTGTGCAATGAAAATTGACATTGCACACTCAAGTAGACCAGTGCGGTAGAAGTCCCGGGAGAATCCCAACAAAACTACTGTAACTTTTTAAGAATTTGTTTCTGTGTTGCTATTTTATAAAACAAATAATGCAATTGCTCTGTTGTGCATAAAAGTAAATGCAGAGAAAGCTCAGTTTCTTCAGAAGGTGCGCACTGGACACTCGCCGCCAGCAGCTCATGCATTTGTAATATTGCAAAGTAAGTTCTGTGCATTGGCTTATGGTGAATTGGTAAACTTTTGGTTCAGGTAAAGTACAGCAGTCTCGAACTTCTTGCCATGTCATAAAAAACTTTTCCCTCCACCTCAGGTTGAGATGACATGTATTTATTTTTTTTAATGATGAAGTAATATTGGTAGGTTCACAAATATGGAAAGTGGCAGTTAAGGCTAGCTGAAACTTTTCGTCTTCTTGATACTTACTGATTTACTGCCTTTTTTCCACTGTACCAATTTATGATCGAGTATAGAGCACAGTGCTATACTACCATTCCTAAGGCTTGATAAAATATAGTGATGCAGGGGCAGCGGAACGGTTTTTAAAATGGGGGGGGGGCTGGGCCAAAAGGGGGGGGGGGCTGACTATGCAAAAAATCACAATCGTATGGTCATTTTTGCGTTTTTGTACACAGTTTTGGAAAAAAGTGGGGGGGGGGGAGGGGGAAGCCCCCAGTCCCCGGTTCCGCGGCCCCTGTGATGAAATGATATTTGTATTTTCATGGTCATATATACTTTAGAAAAGACACATAGCACTAAATGTGGGATGTTCTATACTTTTAATAAATATCATCAATATATATACGTCTATATTATCAGACCTGCTTTCCATGTTAAAATGCCAGTTTTAACATGTCAGATGTGAAAAATTCTAGTATTGCATGTTAATTTCCAGAAACCAACTTAAAAATGAATATTATATATAAAGCATTCACATTCGCGGATATTGTCGATGGGCAGTGCCTTTAAGGACAACAACCAGGGACAACATCTCAGAAATACTGACTTGATATAAAAAAAGAGCAATGTAATGAAACTGAATTTATTTGTTTCTATTATATGCATTGTTTTCTTCTTCTAGGGGAAATTCCAAGAGGAAACTACAGATCCTACGGTCAGATAGGACTGTTGAAACCACTATGCTATCAAACTTATTGGCATCTACATTTATGCATTAAAAAATGACAGACACAATTCTATTTTCAATAGAGAATTACATCTTAATACCTGCTTCCTCTTGCCAAAGTAGGGCAGAAGCCTGGGGGGGGGGGGCACTTCCATTGACGAGTGGATACCATGCGCGACCATGGGGTCTCGAAAAGCACCCTAAACACGTATTTTCAATATTCTGAAAATGCACCCCTTAACAAGTATTGGCGTGTGAAACCCTACCCTTAACAAGTATTGGAAACAAAACGATACTCTTGGCAAGTATTCCCTGAAATGAACCCCTAAACAAGTACAGCGATATTTTCACGGGTCCGTCGGTTGTCGGATTTACCTTTACACATCATTTGGTTTAGTACGGCCCCACCTTCAACAGCTCGCAAAAATCGGGCTCTAAACATGAAGTGGTGGGTCAAAAAGGACATCCTTTATAAGACATTTTAATTTTGTTTTATCATTCCCGCAAATCTGACCCTAAACACGATCTTTCCTAGTGAAATAGATACCCCTTTTTCATTATTTTTGTGTTTTTGACACCCTTATTTACGTAACGTGCCCTATCTTGAAAAAGACATCCTTTTTACATGTTTTTTTTGGTCGCGCATGGTATCCATTCGTCAATGTAAGTGGCCCCCCGGGGGCAGAAGCTAACTATTGCATACTACCGAAAATAGACATGTAAATCTTTTTTTCTTATTCCAGAGTGCAAATAGACTTCTTTGTAATTTGCACTATTCACAAAACTGGTTATCAAATAGTTTATTTAAAGGACAAGTCCACCCCGACAAAAAGTTTGATTTGAATAAAAAGAGAAAAATCCAAAATTAATCACAACACTGAAAATTTCACCAAAATAGGAAGTAAAATAAGCAAGTTATGACATTTTTCAGTTTCCCTTAATATCTTGAAATAGTTATATTCACATCCTGGTTGGTATGCAAACTATTTCTTTTTTATTTCATTATATGAAATATTCTAATTTTCTACTCATTGTCCTGAGAAACAAAGTTTTATTTCGCCTGAACATGTGGAATTGCCATTGTCTACCATTTTAGTTTCAGTCAAGTTGGTCTTTATAGTCAAATTTGTAAAAATTGACATATTGTAAAATTCAAACAATAAAAAACAAAAGGAATAGTAAGTAACGGACATCATTGATTCTATCATTTGCATGTGACTTTAAAATTGTGCATATAACTATTTTGTGAAAAATAAGCGAAACTTTAAAATGTCGTAACTTTCTTATTTTACAACCAATTTTGATGAAATTTTCAGCATTATGCTTATCTGATTTTTTTCTATTGATTCAAATCAACATTTTTCTGAGGTGGACTTGACCTTTAATATTTTGTCTAAAATTTGGTCTAAATAGCGTAGGAAAGTCATTGAATCAATAAATTGCCCTGATAAGCTCTACATTTTTTTAAAGTTTAAAATGATGTGCAAACTGTATTTTATAAAATATTTCCAAACATGTAAATTTGAATATCATTCTTCTTTTGAGTTCTTGAGGGAAATTCAACCTACAATAGAAATGTTCTACCTTGTAGTCCAAATGTCCAATAAATGTGATCAATCAAATTAATGAAATGAAATAAAATGACATACGACACTGTGCTTCATAGAGCTTTGGTGTCCTTGTTTTAACTTAATCAAGTTTATACTGATAAAACCATTTGCAGAGAATCGCCTATAAAGACTACCTATATGTAGGAAGACAAGAAAATGGGTCTCAATGAGCATGGGTCTTTATGGACGGGTTTCTGTAATGCATGTTTCAAGAAGAAGTAATGAATCAAAATTCTTCTTTTAGACATATTTCCGTCATATACATAAATACTGCATAAATGTTGTTAAGTTTGGCTACAAATTGCACAAGATTTATAATGAAATAAGGATCATGCACCATTACATTACATTCCCTGTAAAATAACAGTAGGCCTACTTTACATAAATTTATTATCAACTGCAATAGTTTAGATTTACAGCACATATTCTGACATATGTTTTAATTAAGATAGAAATCTAGTTTAAAAAGTAATAAAGTGCATTACAATTGTACACTCTATTTAGATTGCTGTGAAAAGAAAAAAATGAAAATAATATGCATTTTGATGCAGTTATCATATCAATAAATCTGTCACAAAACTGATAAAATAATAGAGTTTCACAGGAGTTGCATTGCAAATGTAAATCTGCATAATGAACATCTGGGGCCCGTTGCATAAAAACTTTGGCAAATAAGCAAAAATTCTGGTAAACAAAATTATGAAATAGATAATTACACAATAATAAACTCTGCAAAAATTTGACAGAGTTTTTTTTTATGGCAAATGTTTTATGCAATGGGCCCCTGTGGTAAAAAATAGGGTCTAGACTGGGCCCTGAAATATAAAGCTTAGTGATTGATCCTAAGGCTGCTTGCTGTGATCAATTGCAGAAAATCATTATGGATGATTTTAGATCATACAATAAATTTTTGATATGGGGCTATAACAAGTACACACTATATACAGAACTCCAAAAGGTATCAAAATTAGCATTAAATAAGTTATTCATTGGGAGGGCACATCACAAAAATCCAAATATCAAACACACTAGGTAGAACTCTGTTTATCCAGGTAGACTTGTCATTAAAGGGGAATGAAAACTTTGGAACAAGTAGGCTTGTGTCGAAACAGACAAATCAAAGAATGAGAACAAAGGAAGTTTGAGAAAAATTGGACAAATAATGAGAAAGTTATGAGCATTTGAATATTGCAATCACTAACGCTATGGAGATCCTCCCATTGGCAATGCGACAAGGAAGTGTGATGTCACATGTGAACAACTTTCCCTTTGATGGACTCTAAAATGCTCCCAAAATGTCTCTTGTTGCTTTTTCTCTTTATCCATGATGTATTCTTTAAAAATCTGTATTACATGCCCTCCTATAGAAAGAATATTTATATGCTCTACTTATAGATGTGAAAAAGAGGCAGTGAAATATATACTAAAGTAATGGGGAAAGTTGTTCACAAGTTACATCACACATCTTTGTCGCATTGCAAATGTGAGGATCTTCATAGCATTAGTGATCGCAATATTCAAATGCTCATAACTTCCTCATTATTTGTCTGATTTTTCTCAAACTTTTGTTGATCTGTTTCTTTGATTTTTATGTTTTCACACTTAAGCTATCTTGTTCCAAAGATTTCATTCCCCTTTAAGAACAAGCTTTTAGCATCATACATGTACCATGGTATCATTTTCCTTGTCTCGATGATGGACGGTTTGACTATTATCTTCTGCCATCAGTCCCTTCACTAGTCTTTCCAGCTCAAAAAGATGTGCATCGTTGCAGTCTGGGACCAGCTTTCTCATGGTGACAGCAAGCTGCAGCAAGTAGTCCTTGTTCTTCCCACTGGGTCCCTCAGAGCGAAGGATCTGATTGGCTATCTCTTCCAGGGGAGCAGGTCCTAGAAACGAAGGGTTACAGGGAGTGGCAATGTAGACCAGGACTTCCAAGGGTTCTTGAACGGAGCCATCCGGAGACTGAATCGGATAAAACATCACGGCTTTCGTGGTGTAGCCATTCTTTTCCCTGAAGTCAAGATACTCCTTCACACTGTCTCTATCACTCTCGGCGACATGATAGGCAATACCCCATACATCCTCCTGAGGTAGGTGATAAAAGATGGAGTATGTTTCATTTCATCAACAACCTTCTCAGTAACTCTCCATTTGTTTTGTACACAATTTTTCAGATTTTCCTCATGATCTTTCAAATTGCATCTTGCCTCCTTCTGAGCACAACATGTCATGGGAAAATATGATTCACACTACATATGTCAAGGTCAGGAGGAGATAATGTGAAATATGTAAAATAAAGGGAAATATCTGAAAATTTGTGTACAAAACAAATGGAGAGTTGTCCACAAAATCAGCCATTTTGAAGCATGTTTGCCAATTTGAGGATCCTCATAGAAAGTGCAACAAGAGTTTTCAAACTCCCATAACTTGCTTATTTCATAACCGATTTTGATGAAACTTGTTTTAAATTGTTCCTCTCATTTTATTCTTTGCTATATGATTGCTTTTCTCCTTGGGTTTTTGTTTCCTTTAAACTGAGCCCTGTCCATCACGAGCGGATTGTGACTGACATCTATAGATGTATTTATCCATTTGTGGGGATTACATCCAAATGAAGGGCTTTGTCAAGCAGTTACCATGATCTGAATCAAAGTTCCCTCCACTACAGATATTTTGAATAAATGATAACATAAATCAATAATTGTAATTTGAATTACACCAAATGATATACTCAAATCATTTTACATTTTCTGCACACCATTATACCAAGTTTCAGTATTTTTTTTCTTCAATTTCTTTGTTCTTAATTTCAAACTTAGGCTTGTACAAGATTTCAATGCATCCAATAATTCAATTTTACCCAATTCACAGACAATTAAAATAAAATAATTCAAAGTTGAGAAAATTTAATATATATTTTTTTAATGAACCTTTGTAAATCCAAGCCAGATTAAAATATCTCAAATTTCTTACCCCTGGTGTTTCGATGAGGGTGACTACTCTTCCAGGCTGTGAAATAGTTTCAAAGATTAAAATGCAGAGAGGGGGGGGGCAGAGAGAATGTCAGGAGGGGAAGAGATGAATGAGAAAGGGGGGTGAAAGAGAGAAAGGGAGAGGGGAGACAGAGAATTATTATATCATATTATCAATTGGCGATACTGATACCCAACAACATCTATCTTTTTCATCTATCTGTTTAAATATGTCTATCTATTCATCTTTTGATCTATCTATTTATCTATCTATCTCTCTCTCTATCTATCTATCTGAAGATCTATCTATCTATAGATCTATCTACCTACCTACCTCTATCTATCTATCAATTTATCCACCTATATTTTATCTATCTATCTTTCTCTATCTGTTTAAATTCAGTGTCTGTCTGCCTATTTACCTTTCAATCTAATATCTGCTTAAAAAATTGTGTCCATTTATCCATCTACGACAGACCGAATAATTCTTCCGCATGATAAATAAAAATCTAGTTAATAATATATGGAGAGCTCACAGAAAGTAAAAAAGCAACTGGCTCAAAATTACAGATATTTGTTTGGTAGTCAACAACGAAAAAATAACATGTAACTATATAACAAACATATGAGTTATAGAAGTCATCACCACAGGTGAGTAATTACTTAGCGCTCGTATTGCGAGGTTAGTATTGAAGTAAAACTGATAGTGTGGGATGGGTTACTGTGATGGCACGAGACAGACAGATACGAATGACGGGACGACCGAGTGGTTAATGACTGGTACGGGTACGACACTGACGAGGATTATTACTCACGAATCACGAATGGGTTACTTCGACGGTACAAGACACTGACAACAACTAATATTTACCTGACACTTGTACAGACGATGCCACACGGTAGATACAGGTACAGACTTCTAATTACAGCTAGGTTGCTTCTCAAGACCACATCGCCGAGTGGGGAGCTTCTGGGATGTCCTCACTCGATGGTGGTCTTCTCTCTATGATGTCTCCACGGTGTCTTCCTTTGGTGTCTAGGCTGGATCTCTTTTCCGATCCCAGCACCAGCTTGTGTACGTGCTGTGCAACGCACACACGTACGTAGCAGGCGTAGGAGCATATAAAGGCTCCTCCAATCAGGAGTGCTCCTCGCCTACACACAGCACACACACGGACTTAATACATACATTGTACATAGCAGGCGTAGGAGCATATAAAGGCTCATCCAATCAGGAGTGCTCCTCGCCTACACACTGCACACACGGACTTAATACATACATGAACATAGATCAATACATAGACTTATAGTTATACACATATTAATACATATAGGGTACTGCATGTACATGGCCCAATTACTACAGTATAAACTGTACTTAGATACCGTATTACAGTGTAAATGTGAGCTGTGAGATTGTACTACACAAAGGTTTTTTATTTGTTACGATTTTTAAGATTTCTTCAAAAAGTGTATGTTGTGCTTGATCATGTGTGGTTTCAGCCTGGCTCAAGAAACAAGTTTATTGTCTGCAAAAAGAACCCATGGCCTGAAACTAAGTATAAATTCATGCCGATTACTGACACCCATCTGACCCGGACCTGCCCCGGGGTTGGCAACCAAGTGACGCATACCTTTTCGGGCACTCCTCTGTGGTCCAAGCTTGCTTGCCAAAATCTCCTGGCATAGCCTTTCACACTGCCAACTAACCGTTCCGTATACGGAAAATTGGTCTTCCATGTCAATGATCCATATCCAAATATCCACATTGTTTGTAACAAACTCAAGAAGTTCAATCTAAACGTAGAATTAATAAATAAGCAGTTCAGCTTGATGGCACTACGTTCACTCGTAGTCGTACACATGCACATGTACAATAGGCGTGCTAGCGGACGACGTCATGCGGCGCGCGCGGATAATACGTACACACCCCCTCGATTGCGCACGCACGCTGTATACGCGCGAACACACACGGCGAATTGCAAGTGCAGCCATGATGGTGGGTGGATACTTTTTCTAATATTGTGATTTTAGTACAGTATTGTTTGTGCTTAGAATATGAATATTGTGAAATTGTAATTGAAATAATTTTTATCTTTGTTATTTGCTAGGACGGAATGGAGGACAGCCAAGATCTCTTGGCAGAGGACCAGGGAAAGGTGAATAAAATTTTCAATTTTTTGTGCACAGCTACAGCAAAGCCACACAGACACAGTCACTCACACTCAGTCACAGGCAATGGCAATGACAAATTGACATGATTGATTGGCATTTGAATGTGCAATGAATAGCACTGCACTGCAAACATCATTTTGAATATGCATGGGTTCAACTTATGTGGGCAATCCTGTATTTTAGGTGTTGATGTGCGTGGCGCATGGCGAGCGAGGTCCAGCTCCACGACCGCTGTTAACGGTAGTTCAGTACTGTCTGAGTGCGTACGTACATGCCAGGTAATGGGGTATGGCAGGCCGTTTATTATTTCTTCATTCTATACCCCCCCCCGCCATGACAAGTAACGCTGATTACTGTTGGTTTGATATAAATTACCATTATACTCTTCATCCTTCACCCATAAGTGCTCAGATATACCCCCTATTATGCCCCAAATAATAAAACGCCCTAAAACCAAGGTGTGCTGCATGGCATTATACAGACAATAGAGGCGCACAGCCAATATGGGAGACTCTCCAATAGGGGAGACGATCTCCCACATTGGAGACTTGCTTTGCAAAAGGACAAAAGAAACAACACCAACAAAAGTATGATTTTTTCCACCCAAAATTTTGTCTCACTGAGGTCAGAAGCCCATTTGTTCTGTGTGTGATTGACAAAAAAAATCCTTATCAAAACAAAAGTAGACGGTGAATTTTTAAAGTAGATGGTGAAAAGGGGGAATTTTCATGAGGAATCTGCTCATCACATTTTTATTTGCCGCCAAGGCCCGGGGGGGCCACTTCCATTCACGAGTGGATACCATGCGCGACCATGGGGTCTCGAAAAGCACCCTAAACACGTAATTTCCATATTCTGAAAATGCACCCCTTAACAAGTATTGGCGTGTGTAACCCTACCCTTAACAAGTATTGGAAACAAAACGATAATCTTGGCAAATATTCCCTGAAATCAACCCCTAAACAAGTACAGGAATGTTTTATTGTTATGGGTCCTTCGGTCGTCGGCTTTACCTTATTTGGTTTAGCACGACCCCACCTTCTACACCTCGCGCAAATAGGACTCTAAACACGAAGTGTTGGGGCAAATAGGACATCCTTTATAAAACATTTTAATTTTGTTTTATCATCCCCACAATTTCGACCCTAAACACGTAATTTCCTAGCGAAATAGATACCCTTTTTTCATTATTTTTGTGTTTTTGACACCCTTATCACGTTACGTACGTAACGTGCCCTATCGTGAAAAAGACATCCTTTTTACGTGTTTTTTTGGTCGCGCATGGTATCCACTCGTCAATGTAAGTGCCCCCCCGGGCGCCAAGGTAATCCTTTTGCCGCAAATGTAAACAAAGGAAATTGGTCTCCAAAACTGGAGACTGTCTCTGAAATTGGATACCCAAATTCTTCACAAAAGTCTCCGATATAGGAGATAATCCCCACATTGGAGACAGTCTCCAATATTGTCCGTGCGCCTCTACTGTTATGTATCTTCATTGCATACCCCCCGCCCTCCTGGCCATGACTAGTCCCGGGTCACGTGACACCCTGACGGCTTTTAAGTTTAGGTATAACGTTATTCTATACTAACTGAAGTTAGCAACCTAAAATAATTTAGACCTCTAAAATACAGGGTTGCCCTTATGTGTTTGTTGAATTAAACCTTGGCTCACACCTTTGTGTTTAAGCTGCATGAATCGAAGCCAGGAAATTGCTGCATTGCCAGTATATACAGTACGCATACGGCATAGCACAGCTACCGCATACCGTACTCAGCAAAACATTTGGTTGCAAAAAAGTTTTTACCTAAACACGCACTACTGCTTTGACAATGACTCTCTACAAGCTTTTCGGGGCTCGTAGTCGCAGTACGTCGTACATCATTGCAGATAACATACATTAAGGTTACTTTAAGAAGTTAAGCCAAGGTTCAGTTCTGGATGCAGGATCTTCTGTTCCTCTATGATTATGTCCAGCTCCTGGTGATAAACAGTGACATCTGAAGAATTAGCGCTGTCCGGGGGAACTTGGAAGAACCTTATATAACAATCAAATTTAAATTCTGCATTGCACCACCAAAAATCAGTCCTTATAAACCGATGTGACATAGGTAATTCGAGGTAAATTATCTAAACACTAAGTTAACGCTGCATTGAATGCTGAGTAAGCTAGCTGCTCGGTCGCGCTTGTTCGTTCTTGCGAGTGCTTGCTCATTATAGAATGATAGAGGAACCTAAAGAGCTATGCACTTTGTTACAAATGATAAAAACTGCCAATTTTAACATTTGAACAAACAATCTTTCACTAATTCATGGCAAACTTTTATTAACCAAGAAGAAAATATCACAAAACTCACTATACGAAAATCCTATGTGTCTAGTCTATATACACTTTTAAGCAGATAAAAGCATCATCTGTTTTCTCAATTTTTTTTCAAAAAGTCTTGCATTAAGTAGTGAAAAATAATAATTGTGAATATTGTGCTTTGTAATGTCTGATATTAGCCTATTTTCCATCATGATAGCAAGATCCCAAAATGACTGTTTTCTCCAAACAATTTGTCTTGACATAGAACAACTGGCTATAACAAGCAAACACTGTGTCAACAATATGGTGAAGGGCAGGATTTTATGCAAACCTGTGCCATTTATGATAGTGAAGTGTACAGCTTTGAGCCAACACCTAGTTCACTTCATGCAAAATTTGCAAATTTTCTCCAAGATGACATGGGGTCCATTGCAGAAAGAGTTGCGTTAAAATGCAAGTCAAAAAATAAATCCCAAATGCGCGCTGTTGATTGGTTGAAAATCAAGTTGCGATTGATTGCAACTCTTTCTGCAACGGGTCCCTGATGATGATGATATACATACATAAGCTTCAGTCCTGAACGCAGGATCTCCTGTTCCTCTACATGTATGTCCATCTCCTGGTGATATAACTACGGTACATGTACAGTGATGTCTGAAGAATTAGCGCGGTCAGGGGGAGGAACCTTGGAATCAAATTTAAATTCATGGTTCCTCCCCCAGACCAGTAAAGCCCTAGTTAAGGCAGTTAATTTAGGTCCAGCATATTGAAAAATATATAGGTGTAGAGCGATCCAGAATGAAATTGTAGAGGGTGGTACATGTTGCCAAGATAAATAAAACCCTACAGAACATGATTCTGCAGTCAAAGGAACTACATTGTAGGTGCAGGTATTGTCAATGCTCTGTGGCTATACTCACTGAGTCCATAAAGGTATGGGTCAGAATCCCATCCTATGATCCTTGGCTGATATTGAAAATTTTATTTCTGTTACATTATAAACTGCTATTACAATAACAGTTATTCAATTGTATTTTGACTTGGACATTAGTTAATTTAAAAGAAAAAAAAGCCAGAAGCTTAACTAAATATTAACTTGGTTTGGCAGATTTAATAGTGGCTGAGCATAACAAATTTGGTCCTCACCAGCTTACCCTATTAAGTCCTTAGTTCTCCATAATAAAGAAAATTTGAAAACTCACAGAATTGGGTAGAACACAAAATTTAATAGAAAAGAAAATGCAGTGAAAATGTTGAAAACCAAAGGAAAAAGCCAACATGTCATTCCCAGCCCTTGTATTGCAATATATGGAATAGAGTTCTAGTACTGTAGTATGCCTACATGTAGCTATGATCATTTGAGTTTACATTTTTTGTCATTGCCTATATCAATTTTGCATCATTTTTCATCCAAATCAGTTTAGAAAATCTATATTCTTGCTGGAATTGCATTTTTCAGATTTCTGTTCTTTCATGTAAGCAATGATAATGAGTGATGTTTAATAGAGTAATTATGAGTGAAGTACAAGTCCATCTAAAATAGAATTGCAAATAATTTGATTGTTTCAGCAATCATCGAAATGTAAAGTTCTTTTTGAACTTCATAGATCTATAGATCACCTAGACTTTAGATGGTATCGGTATGCCATCAATTTAGGGGAGAGCCTGGTGATTTAGGACCACTGTAACCAATTTGCCTTCATTTTAAAATCCTAAAGAGTAAAAAAAAAATCAGAAAAGGTTGAGCTTACACTGGTTTGGGATAGTATAATGCTGCCGAATTTCAAGACATATATTTCAGATAGAATCTAACATGCCATCATAATCTTATTATATATTTACAGACCAGGACCGAGTCTAATGTTGACTTGAACACAGACACGTCTCTACTAGTTGACATCTCGGATGCACTGAGTGAGAGAGATAAAGTTAAATTCACCGTCCATACTAAAGTGAGTATACCACCTTAAATCAAAACTGATTCAGCAAATCAAATATGTGTGCAGATATCAATTGAAAAGGTCATTTTTGGCTTGCCCGTTGATCTATAATTTTGTTCACATCGTTGTTTAAATGCAATCATATTAGTACATGTAACTCTGTGCGAACCCCCCTGTACCCAAAAAATAAAGATTTAAAAATTAATGTGTTCTTGAGTTCTATCGTCTCTTCGTTCGTGAAACATCCAATGTGATGTTCAAAGTTTGCCCACAAAAGTTTTCTTTGTTCATTTTATGGCACTTGGATGGCTTCTTTTTGTGTGTTATGCTGAGCCTTTCAAAATGATTTTATTTTGTATGAAATACAAGATTTTTACACCTGTTGATATAATAGAAATGTATGTGCATGTTGAGTGGTGTGTTCAGTGCTTTGCCATACCATTTCCCATTTGAAATGACTTGTACCGAGAGACACCAAAAGAAAAGCAGAAAAAATGCAATGCTAAAAATTATTTTCATTAATGGATTTTGAAAAGTTAGTAATGACCCCATAACTTACATGTATATCTTTAACACTAGAGATCAGAAAATCAAATTATTTAATTTTCGTATGGCATTATTCCATAGCTCATTTGAATCTTCCCCAAATTGATGTGGCTTGATATATTACTCCTTTTGTTCTTGGGTATTGAAATGAATCTGCTTATTGCATCATAAAGTTTTCAGTGGTTATGTTCAGTTGACTGCAGGCATCTCTGTGTGTTTCCTTTTTTGTAGCGCCCCTCCAGACCAAATTTGCTTGATTCATTGTCCCTAGTAAGTGTCTTTTATTTATGTTTAGATTTGTTCCTTGCTCCCTTAAATTGTGAAATTGGATGAAAATTGCCAACATGGTCTTTTGTTACTTGACAACTTTTTTCCCTTTTCTGTGTTAAATATTTAAAAGTCTATCTCATTTACTTGACAACTTTTTTCCCTTTTCTGTGTTAACTTTTTAAGTCTTTCTATCACATTTATTTCAGGGCCCATTGCACAAGACTTACTGTAATACTTGCTATTACTTGTACATGTATTGTAACTAACCCTTCATGGAAAACAGGTTTTTGATCGGTTATTGAGCAATATGCCATGCTCAATAGCCAATCAAAATCCAGTATTCCATGAAGAGTTACTATGTATAGTGTCAGAAAAAGTTACTAGTTTTATGCAATGGTCGCCTGAACTTGTTCTCCAACATGAGATACATTTTATGCAAGTTATGATTTCATTTCTAACATAAATTCTAATTTGTATAAATTTGCTACTTCTTTGTGATTTTAGTTGTTTATTTTTCTGGTAATGAAGGCAATGGCAAATATGTTGGACATTTTTGTCTCAACTGCATAGCAGAGTGAGACTAGGTGACGCTTTTCCGACGGCGGCGGCGTCAACATCAAATCTGTTCTCAAGGTTAAGTTTTTTGAAATGACAGCATAAATTAGAAAGTATATGGACCTAGTTCATTAAACTTGGACATAAGGTTACTCAAGTATTTCTGAATATCCTGTTTGAGTTTTAGGTCACATGACCAAGGTCAGAGGTCATTTAGGATTTTAGGGTCAATGAACTTACATGTACCATGTTGGGGGAGTCAATATCGAAATTTTAACCTTGGGTTAAGTTTTTGAAATAACTTCGAAAGTATGGGAACCTAGTTCATGAAATTTAGCCATAAGGGTAATCAAATATTACTGAACGTCCTGCCTAAGTTTCAAGTCACATTACCAAGGTCAAAGTTCATTTAGAGTACATGTAAATCAATTTTGACTAAGTTGGGGATATTTGTTGAATTACCATGATAACTTTGAAAGTTTATGGATCTGATTCATAAAACTTGGACACATAATATTAATCAAGTATCACTGAACATCCTGTACGAGTTTCAGGTCACATGACCAAGGTTAAATGGTCATTGATTTAAGGTCAATGGACTTTGGCCATATTGGAGGTAATTATTAAATTGCTGTCATAACTTTCAAAGTTAATTGATATAGTTTATGAATTGTGGACATTTGGGTAATCAAGTATCACTGACAAGTCCTATGTCACATGATCAAGGTCAAATGTCATTTAGGGTCAATGAACATAGTATTGTATCATGATATGAAATCATAAATGGTGTTTTTGTGAATAACTTGTAGTTTTCAAAGTCAGCACTGCTGCTACATGTATATTGAATCGCGTAATGCATACATGTGAGACTGCCAGGGACACTCCACTTGTATTGTTCTTATGTAAAAAAGAAGAAAAAAAAAGGATTTACAACTTGGCATTTAGAACAATTAGTTCACTTTCCTGCATGTTCTATGTTTACACGATTTTAGTGAAGAGCAGCAAATTGCTACATGTACCTTGCATTTTTTTCTTCAGTACCATTGCATGTTAAATGATTTATATTTGTTCAGATAACAGCATTATCATAATGCAGGAAAATATTTTTTTTAGTCTCGTACAATTCACTATTGAAAAAATATTAATAAAATTTATTTAGAAATGCATGTAGGAGAAAATGAAAAGAAATACATCATTTATTTTCAAAGTGCAAAATTGAAAATTTGTTTTGGTTGGTGACATCATCTACATGTATTTGTTTTTTTTTTTATCTTAATAAATATTGCTTTGATTTACTTTAGTTGCTCCAATTTTATCTAGCAGTTCTACATAAAATGTCAGATTCAGTTTATGAGTGAGACAACAACACAGATTAAAAGATGAATGGATTTTGACCAAATATCTTTCATTAGTTGCAGCTTGTGTTAGTTTTAAGAAATGTTTAGACATTACTGATAAATCAAACTCAGTTTATTGTCCTAGACTTTTAGTTTCTAATCTCTTTATAAAGTTTTAGATGTTGATTGATGGTTTCTTTTCGGCTGTATTCTGTTACTGTAAGAAGTGTCTAGGTTACTGAATTAGCAATGTGCTGGGAGTACTTTGTTTTCAATTCTTTCATGTCAAGTCAGTAGTGAATGCAGGAGCTGAGGGTGAGAAGTCTGTACACAGTATGTTTCAATCTAAAATTCAAGCCCCCCCCCACAGATCATTTGGGTAAATTATTGTGGTATGGTGTAACTTGTTTATAGTGTAATATTGAATGAATCCCATCAATGATGCTGACATTCATTCAAGATTACACTGTAAACAAGGTCGATGTACATGTATCCGTCTCTGCGGAGTGTTCTCAATCATTTTTTTTTTAAATAATAATTTCTAACTTTTACATAACTTTCACAAATGATATCAAATTGAATGAGTATTAGTGTAATAAAAAAGCACAGTAATGTTGATATCCTGGTATAAATATCCATGTGATCATCATATGAACAGGAAGTAATATAAGAGGAGCTGCTTTCTATTTATTTATAAAGATGATATGTTATGAGCCTTTAGTATAATCGAAAGAATATAAGAAATTAACCTTCCAACAACTCCAAGTTGGTCTCATACTCTAATGCTGTACTATTATTAAAACAGAATTATGAAAAATTCAGGTTTTAAATGAAACTGTTAGTATCTGTACCCCGTATGCATTTCAGATACAAATGTGTGGCTTCCTGGGCAAAGTCATTTCTCATTTGGTTGGTTATGAAATCCACTGTTATAGCATTATGTGAAGGTATCCACTTATATCATTGGCTTCCAGGCTACTTGTACCATGACTGTATTTACTTGACAAGAAAACATATTTATCTTTCATTCTACCATGTGACAGTAGAAGGAACTCAAGGAAGTATTCACCTTCAGTCTTTGTACTTGTGCAACATCTGGTTTCACTTTCAATTTCTCCCTACTATATCAAACGTCACTTGCTAATTATCTCATAAGGTGGTTTCAGACCGCCTCAAAGTTCGTCAGTTCCAGGTATTTTCTGATCGGGAAATTTACCCTGATCAGAAAATACCATAATATTGGCAAAGTGAAAGAAAATACCCAATTTGTCAAAATTACGAGAACTTTCGCAGGGATTTTTCTAAGGTCGCAGGTATTTTGGCAGTGTGAGAGCAATTTACGGAACTTTCAGCCCAGCGTGTAGTTGGGCGCGGGGCCGTGGGTGGCTGCTGAGCTAGTGATTTTGAATCTTACGCCTTGCTTGCTTATCAGACCATACTGCGCATGCTCGTAACTTCAGGAACTTATTCCGAAGGGTGTGTTTCGGGCGGTGTGAATGCAGGAATAATTAATGGGTATTTTAAGCATAAAAAGATTCTCGTAATTTAACGGGGATTCTTATGATTGAGGCGGTCTGAAACTACCTATGTGGGTTTGACTTTAACAAGGATAATATGAAGAGGCTGAACATACAGGGTTTAGTCCTGTCTATAGAATCTGAAGTTTAGATACTTTTATTTGAGTTCATTAGAAGAGTACATCACCTTTTGCTTTGCAAAAATACATGTTTAGGGTGCTCTTGGAGACCCCATGGTCGGGCATGGTATCCACTCGTCATTGGAAGTGCCCCCCCCCCGGGAGATTTTGATCAGCTTATGTGGGTTTCTACATTACAGTCTTCATAGTACTTATGATCATGATATATGAGTCATTCATTGGTGGGTAGCAACAGCTTCATGGGTGGTGTATTGCTAACCAGTTACCTTCTGGACAATTTTCAGGTAATGGGAGTTTCCTGCCAATGCATAATTTTTTGATACAGTGACAAAGGAGATAACAAATCGAGTTTGCAATCAATTCACCCGTTTTCCTTCCTTGTTACAAATTAGTGTACAAAATGGATGCAGTGATACATGAGAGATTGTCTATGTCCTACCTGGAGGGGGGGGCTCAACATTTTACACAATTTTGCAGTGTAGAAACCTCTTGCTTCGATACTGTGTATCAAGACTTTTTCCTTCGTGCCATTTGCATCTTTAGCACATAAGACCGAATTTGCAATGCCTGGGTTTAACGTTTGGATAGTAATTTTGCACATGCATTTCACATAAAAAAAAAATTGCCAATATTATGCAATTATGCATGTATTGTACATGTATAAATATTTTTGCTTTCAGACTTCAGTTCGTATTACTTGATTTTATAATGCTGTTTATATTCCAATACATGTAAGTGTTTCCGACAAATTACATTGAAAACACAATGAAAAAAAATACAATAATGATACATTAATTGAAAAACAATGTATTTCATTTTGATAAATAGATATTTTCATAGTATAACATATGATAATTACATGATATGCCAAGATACAAATTCATGAAAATATGAAATGAAATAAGAGAACTTCAAGAAAGGCTTATAACTATAAGGCTTTGTGGGTACAGTGTACAATTTCCCTGATATGAACACTGCTTGTAGTGCGCTCAGCAAAATTGTTTTATAATTAATCACCCATTTTTGAGACAGGCAAAAAGCAAACAGTTGAAATCATGGAATACAAATGTAGTGCTGTTTATTTTGACATGCTGTGTGAAACTGTTAACTGTTGTAGATTTAGCATCCAAATAATGAAACAACTGCTCACCTTTAGCTCCACTTGAATATGTGTACAGTGTACAAAAAAGTGTTGGGGCGATTCCATGCTAGAAAAATCAGTCATTTTCACAACATTTTTCATCCTGCTGTCTAAATAAATGAGAAACTTCAATTTGTTTTGTGTAATAAAGTATCGTAGGGTAGTCATGCAAAAATATGACAACCAAGAAATATATGTTGTCCATGGGTGAATTAGAGATGAAACTGTTGCGTGTCGTATGGAAGACTTCCGAAGAATCCCGTACTACACACAACATTTTCACCCATAATCAGACATTTTTTGTTGGATATCCGATCGGTTTTTCACATGACTTCCCCCTATAACTTTATCACTGACAAAAAAGAAAATTTATCACTCAAGCATTCAGCTAAGAGACTGGAAAGTGTTGTCAAAATGTCGCTTACTACATGTATGGAATCGCCCATTGATACAATTTATTAATATAGTCATTGAATTGAAAATGTTACTGTATGAAGATTGGTGTATTTCACTTGAGTTCAGAGATTTATCATGAGACAGCAATACGCCAATAAATGTTAAGTTAATTACACATTTATATGTAAACGTATGCAGGCCTGGAGGCTACTTTTTGTGAGATGCCTCCTTGCTTCATCATCTTTTCTCATTCATGTAAAGCAGATGTTACATGTATGCGCTACTTTTAAATTTCAATGTACAAGTGTATGCACTTGATGTATTGCTAAGATTTAAACTGTTCTGTCTATATCATTGCCTGTACAGTTATGGATTGTAATTTTCTCAAAGAAGCATTTGAAGGACATTTCATAGTTTTTATAACCCCCCTCCCCCATGATACCATGAGCAGAAAGTAATGGCAAACACTAGGTCATATCATGTCATCTAGATTATTGCCCCTGAATGTATTGAATATCATTTTATTCAGTTGATATTATTGATTTTAGAATGAGGAGAGGCTGTCCTGCATTTTTAATTATAAACTGTATGTCATGAGTCTTTTATTTATTTCTTGTCTTGTTGTGTTTTCACTTTATGTGCTTTTCACTCTTTACAGTGTTCCTTTAAAATAGTTTTAATAGTTTGAAACTTTGAGTTGATATCTGGGCCCCATCTCACAAAGAGTTACGATTGATCCAATCAACCACAACTATGGAAGGCCAGCAGCGTCAACATCTAAAATGCCTGTTTATTCAAACAAATTTTTAGATATGATGTGTATTTATACATTCATTGTTTTCTTTACCATTTGGTGTGTTCGCTTTTGTTTACAAAGGACATTTTGCAAATTTCCTGTATAAAAATTATGGCATTGATGGATTTTTGTCTCGCCTGCATAGAAGAGTGAGACCATAGGCACCGCTTTTTTTATGGCGGCTGCGGCGTCAACATAGAATCTTAACTGAAGGTTAAGTTTTTGAAATGACAGCATTACTATGAAAGTATATGGACCTATATATGTTCACTTGGACATAGGGTTAATCAAGTATTACTTTGGTATTACACCCTTGGTCATATGACCAAGGTCAAAGGTCATTTAAGATCAATGAACTTTTGCCATGTTGAAAATTTATGGATCTAGTTTAGAAAACTTTTGAGATAAGAGTAATCAAGTATCACTGAACATCCCATGTGAGTTTCAGGTCATAGGTCATTTAAGGTCAATAAACTTAGGCATGTTGGGGGTAATTGTTGAATTTCCACCATAGGTTTGAAAGTTTATAGATAGAGTGAATGAGATGTGGATATGGGTGTAATCGAGTATCACTGACAATTCTTTGGTCACCGTTCAAATGTCATTTATGGTCAATGAACGTAGTATTTTATAAGAAAGATGTTTTTGTGAATGATCATATTTAGTTTTCAAATTCAGCACTGCTGCTATATTAAATCGTGTAATGCATGCGAGACTGCCAGAGACGCTCCACATGTTTGGGTTATCAATACACTTTTGTAAATTGATTCACATTGCAATTCTGATGTATGTTTGGTTGGTGTGACAGGATTAATTTGGGATGAAAAAGAACATGAGCCAACTTACAATGCATGACCCCCACCCTAACATTTTGTTTTATCAAGTTCATTCAAGTCTTGAATAGAAGTATATTCTATATCATTTAATCTATTTTTTTTGTTTTTGTTTTTGTAGACTACCTTACCTGAGTTTAGTGAAAGTGATTTCTCTGTACAGAGGGAGCATGAAGAGTTCATATGGCTACATACCATGTATGAGGAAAATGAGGACTACGGAGGCATCATTGTAAGTTATTTTCAGTTTACAGTAAAGACGATTAAAACCAGGATGTGTGCTAAGCATTTTTTTTTTTTTTGGGGGGGGTGGTATATGTGCTATGCATATTTTTTTTAGTGGTATGTAATTTACCAACACTTGAGGAGAGAAGACTGGCACTGTGTAAAAAATGTGCAAAATCACTTCCAACTCATCCTCTGTGTAAGACATGGCTACCTCAAAAAAAAACATACAAACATATCCCTTTGTTGTACAAACCACTATCAACAATTTTTAATAAGAACAACAAGATTTAAAAACAGTCCATTGCCTTTTTAGGTTGACATACTCAACTGAAGATGAGTGTGTCGACTAGGAAAGACAATGCACAATGGTCACCCCCACCCCACCATACAATTATTTTTGTCATTTAAATAAGTGCCAGTGTCCACTCCTTCAAGTCTGCCATTATGTTACATCCATTCATCCATTCATTGCCTTTTATGCTTTATCTAAATTGTATTAGCTTTTGAATGTATAGCCTTTTTAATGCATTTTACTTTGGTTTTTACCATGTATTAATTGTGCCAACACCAACTTGTAAACATGACTTTTCCAGCTCCTGCTGTTTTTTCATCTGTAATTGTTAACATGTTTGATTATCAATAAAGACCATTTTTTAATTTTGAATTGAATTAATGGCTTCTTTGGTCTTATGATTTCTATAATGATTTATTTAAATGTGGGGATGTTTTGTTGATCCTTTTGCGGTGTTGAAAATGAAACAGGAAACACTTAATGACCTCTTACATTGTAGGTACTTGTAAAAATTGCTTTGTTATTCAAAACTTGATTGTCCAAATTATTAATAGATTTGCAATATAATCAGTGTGAAATTACACAATTAACAAAGATCAGAGACTTTTGATATCCAAGAGTGTATATTCTACAACAGACATTCAAAGCATGAAGCAATGAGAATTTGTAAAAATACCAAGAATTTAATGATATTGCAACAAAACGTTCTCTTTCCTGCTGCTGTAGATTCCACCAGCTCCCCCAAGGCCAGACTTTGATGCCTCGAGAGAAAAGCTACAAAAGCTGGGTGAAGGAGAGGGTACGATGACCAAAGAAGAATTCAACAAGATGAAACAAGAACTAGAAGCGTAAGTAATCATTACTTTCAATTGTTGTTTTCAGCCCTTAAGTGATTTATTGTCAGCAAGTAATTATTCTTCATTATCACTTTAGGTGCACCCAAGACCATTTAGTAAAGGGCATCAATAGTAAAATGTATTTTTCAAAGGGACACATGCATTGGATCACCACGGGGCACAAAGTCCTGAGTCAAAGAGGACACTTATTTTGGCCTTGAAAAGACAAGTCCACCCTTACAAAAAGTTGATTTGAATAAAAAGAGAAAAATCCGACAAGCATAACACTGAAAATTTCATCAAGATCGGATGTAAAATTAGAAAGTTATGACGTTTCGCTTAATTTCACAAAATAGTTATATTCACATCCTGGTCGGTATGCAAATGAAGGAACTGATGGCATCACTCACTCACCATTTCTTTTGTATTTTATTACATAAAATATGAAATTTTACTAATTTTCTCAGTTCTGTGAAACAAAGTTTTATTTCGCCCTATATAAGATATATTTTGTGTTAATTAAAAGTACAAATTTTCTTACTTTCTGCTCAGTCATAACAAAGACAGTCATATCCCATTTATATTTAACTCTATATTGCCCTTTTAACTGGGTCGATTTAAGTTAAAACTTGAATGATCTTAAAAGAGTATTATTAGTTGCTTTCAAATTTCGAGGTTATTTGTGTACTCTTACTTGATTTGTTGACAGGGAATACCTTGCCACGTTCAAGAAGACGGTCGCCATGCACGAGGTATTTCTTCAACGCCTTGCTGCCCACGCTACCCTTAGAAATGACCATAACTTCAGAGTCTTCCTGGAATACAAGCAAGATGTGAGTCTTTGTTGAAGAAATGTTGTGTGTATGTATGCTAGTTGCACCCTTTTTGTGATGTCACTCTTTCCCGTTATCCTGCGTGATTGGTCGTCTACAGTGTACTCAACACCATGCATTAATCACTGTGTTTCTATTTCAAAGTGGTGGCAAACCTCGCTTAAAGATTAATGAAATTAGTAAACACTGATTTCATGAGAAAGTCTGTAAAAGCAAGGTTTTTAATTATCATATCATCATGGATCTATATCTGGTACAGTCATATTAGCTGGACTGTGGGAAATCATGAAATCTAAGCTGAAAAACAATCACACTGAAGATCACCAACACATATAAGCACACGTGGGATAGTGGTAGTTGTACATCATGTCTTTATTAGAGATCAAGAATAACAAGAACCAGGCCCAGCAACCTATCAGGTTGGCCGGCAGGTTGAATTTACATTATTATATGATACTAACAGTAGAAGTACAGTATACATTACCATCATAATACATTATCATATTACTGTTCGATAAAGTAATATACGATAATAGCATTAAATATCTAGGTATTTGTTATTGCTTGGATAAACACCCAACAACTTCATGTTTGTTTTTGCCAATTTCCCCCACAGTTATGCACTTTCTGCCGAAATCCTTCGGCACATACTTTTTATTTACACAGACAGACACTTGTGGACAATTGATTGGATTCTGCACAAACTTGTTTTGAAATTGATACCACAACTGGCATTTCTCTTTGACCCTAAAATGACCTACATGGCTTTTGCCAATGATATGATAAAAAAGACTTGACCACAAACA
This sequence comes from Lytechinus variegatus, assembly GCF_018143015.1. NCBI lineage: Eukaryota > Metazoa > Echinodermata > Echinoidea > Temnopleuroida > Toxopneustidae > Lytechinus > Lytechinus variegatus. Next base: position 9,442,969 of record NC_054746.1, on the reverse strand, counting down.
TTTAGCTAATTTAAATGAGTGCTGGAGCTATTAGTAAAATATTTTCTTTTCTTGCCTTTTTCTTGCAGTTAAATGTACGTGGGAAGAACAAGAAGGAGAGGCTGAGTGGGCTCATGAAGTTTGTCAGCAAGTCAGTGGATGAAGTTTTAGTTTCAGGACAAAAGGTATTCATTAATGTCAAAATTATATTTTCTGTTTTCCTTAATCAAAATCCAGCCTATTTGTTAAATATCTTTAATAAATCTGAAACTGTACATAGTATTCGTACTCATAGTGCACAAAGCACAGGTTTGATTTTGCCCTAAGTACGAACAGAAATGGGCAAACAAAGTTTTTCTTTTGCTGGTGCATTCATTTGGAATAATTGACCTAATTTAAAAAAATGCCAAATCCGAATCCTCATTTAGTCTGTTATTTTGGCGTTATAATAGCCTTAATTTATAAACTGGCCTTTTGTGTTATTCTTTTCTTTACAGTTTGTTGGTCTCAACTTACCTTGTACACTTATTATACCCATGTTTGTTTTATGTTTGTATTTTTTTTATAGGGCCTCCAAAGACAACAGTATACCAATTGGTTTCCTCTCACGATCTCTCTCCCTTTCTCTTTTTTGTCCCCGTATTACATGATTATACTTGTAATATTTCATTCAATGCCCTAGTTGCATTCTGTTCGAATTACACTTTCACACTTCTTGACGTTTGTACATGCTTCATTGATCAATATGTTACTATTTAAAGTTTCTTTTTTTATAGTATATCTTTTATGATTGTGTAATATGATTATCGGTCTGTTGTAATTGTTTGCTTTTATTTCATCGTTATAATATTGTACTTTGCCTTTGTTTATACTGTGCACTGGATTTTTCAGTCTTTGGACTGTTTTGCCAGTTTCTTATTGAATAAATACCATACTACTACTACTACTACTTCATTACTGATGGAGCCACCCTACTGAAAAAAAGACTTATGAATAAATAAAAATAAATTTAAAAAAGTCATTCAAATAAAAGAAGTCTGTTTCAAGTATCATAGGCAGGGGCAGCTCCAGGATGTGTGGTCTCTTACTTTATTTTGTTAAAAAATGCTTGCCTTAAAATATGCCTTTTCAGATAAATTTAGATTTGAAATTGAATTTGCCCTTCTATAATGTTATTCATATTGAGAAACTAAATGTTTTTGAGCAGGAAGTACCTTTCTTGCTATTTGGTGAAATAATGATTGCGGTAGGAATGTATTGAGGAGTGAATTCGCATGTTATCATCATTCAAGAGGGCCTATATTACAAGACTGCACTGTTAAGAATGTTGCATTGTGGGTTATAAATGTTGTATGATTTGAGAAGTTAAGGACATGAGGTGGTGCTGGTTCATTTCTACTTTAAAATTCAAGGGTGCATTTAGCTATTAAAACAAAAAAAAATCGATATAAGTTGAAATAGAAGTCTGCATTAAAAACAAGCTGACCCTCTGTCAGTACATTGTTAGTACTCTGTGAGTAGAGCGTTGTGGCCCAGTGGATCAGTCTTCTGCCTTTGAAAAAGAGGGCCATGGGTTTGAATCCCAGCCATGGCGTAATTTCCTTCAGCAAAATATTAATCCACATTGTGCTACACTCGACCCAGGTGAGGTTAATGGGTACCCGGCAGGATTAATTCCTTGAATGCATGAGCGCTGAAAGGCAGCTCGGGCTAAAGCCGGGGTCATAATAATCATAACGCGCCTCGGAATAGAATATTTCTAGATAGATGGTGCTATATAAATGCCTATTATTATTATTACATTATTGGTATTTGTCTATCCTCCTTAAACCTGGAATATTGCTGTATAACTCTTCGAAGGGAAAATCATTAATGACAAGGGAATGTTTCAATTTTCTTTTATGACAGGATGTAGATTCGTTCTTTGAGCATGAGAAGAACTTCCTGGTTGAGTACCATAACAAGGTGAAAGACTCGACTTCCAAGTCAGATAGGATGACAAGGTCACACAAAGGTACTAGTTTGATCTGAACAAATTTCATTTTTGCTTTGTGAGAAATATTTTATACCCCTCAAGAAACAAAACCCTAGAAGGAAGGGAAAAGAGTTACATGGGGAGCTGGGGGCAATTTAGCCCCCCAAATTGCTCAAAAGAGCCCTGGAAACAGAAGCAATGGAAATCCACATTCATCACAGTGTGAAAGCTTATCCAATGTTGCATATTTTAGAAGTTAGATTTGAAAAATAGCCCCCCCCCCAAAAAAAAAAAAAGGGAAAAAAAGCAATAATAATAAATAAATAAATATAATAATGATAAATGAATGAATAAATAAATAGTATTGAAAAATATTTATAAAAAATAAAATAAAAATAATTAAAAAAAGAACATTGTTTTGCCTCCTAGGGTATGGGTATGTTGTGAATAAAAGTGACATTCTTTTTCTCTGTATGCTGGTTGATGGAAGTCACATTCCCTTCCTTGGATAATCAGTTTAGTTTATCATTTCGCCTTTGTAATTAGAGATACCATTCCAACTTTTCATTAGAATAGGGGAATGGGGGTATCCATATGTTCCTTGAAAAAGGAGTGCATGCATGTTTTGCAAACAATGCATACAATGTATTGTATTGAATTCGTTAACTTCATTCATTCTACTATTTCAGATGTAGCAGACACGTACATTAAAATATCAGGGGGATTGCTTGGACTTGGAACAATAGACAAGACAGAGTTAGACAAGTGAGTATAAATCAAGCCAGTACTTGCTTCTTTACATGTTACTTTTCACTTGGTTTTGACTCATAAATAGAACCATAATGTTTATATTACATTGACTAGCCTTGACAGAGATACTGCATATATTTCCCAAAGTAGTCTTGCCAAAGAAGTCTTGCATTGCCCAGAGTTGTGACCAGGGCTATATGGGTCCAGTGAAGGAAATATATGTGGTATCAACCCAAAACAACTGCCAATATAATTATTATTACCTCCAGTTACAAGACCATATTGTGTAATTCAAACTATTATTTGTATCAACAATGCGTCTGCCTGTCAGAACTCATTATTCTTGTTCTTGATATATAGAAAAGTAAGTGATCTAAGTGATTATGACATAAAATGATACTGCGCTCTTAGGCTTGATCACCTGGGAATACAGATAGTTTGGACCAGTGATTTAGGACAGAGGCGTAATAGGAAAATTAACAAACTTTGCTATAAAGGAGGAATGTATGAATATTATGGTTGCTGAAAAGAAAAGGAAGTGTGCATGACCCATGGTGTAAAAAAGCTGATGTGGGTAAAAAATTGTTTCTGTTTAATATGGAAAGGCATTGTAAGATATGAAATTTGACATCTCATTTTGCCATAGAAATGGCTTCTTAAAATAGTATGGTGATTGCAAGATGACTTCTTTTCTTGTTTAAGTGTTATGTGAAATTATGATTTTATTTTCAATTTCCAATGTATACCAGTTAACACTTTGAGCTAGTTCCACTTAATTTAATACACACCCTATGTAATAATTTCATAGAAGATCATATTTTTAGAAATTGAAGGAATAATTAATTATATTGCATGTTTTTATCACTTTAACTTCATATCTTCAGATTCTTCATCAAAATAGCAGAGACATTTGAAAAGTTGAGAGTAAGTAAAACTTAAAGTCCAATTTTTTTTCAACTGTGATATTAGTATTTATAAAAGAACCATATCTTCTCTGGTTTCTTATCATATAGTCAATTGGTAATAGGTATTTCTTGTTTTTTCAAGTCAGGTATTGCAAGCTGTGTGTTGGTACATTAGATTTTCATATTGATACATTTCTTTCGATTTTAATTGTGCTTGTGATAATAGCATATTGATGAAATGTAGTGGGACCCTAAATGTCCATATTTTTCTTTGGATATATGTATCATCAGTATGATAGTTATCATAACAATTTTGATGATAGAAATAGATATTTTATAAGCACTTTGAACAAAGAAGTACCATAACCATGTGCAATATATAGTTATTGATCAAATCTCCAAATATTTGATTGTTTATTTATGATGGTATAATTTTCTTTTCTGCTCTCTTCGTGTATTAGAAACTTGAAGCCCGTGTTGCCTCTGATGAAGATCTAAAGCAGTCAGACCTCCTACGATATTATATGAGGGATTCATCAGCAGCAAAGGTAAACTCTGTTCACCATCGTTCATTTTGGTTTTCTTGATTACTGTACAACGCCTACTTAGCTTGTTGTACGCGAGCAAATGAGAGGCTGAATGTCTAACTTTTGTACCGTTGCGCACAAGACACACCATCCAAAACTTTCCCTTCCAAAATGTACCGTTGCGTGGCTTTAGGAGGTGATGTCACAATACGATTTGATTAATTGCGCTCAGTAGAAAGAAGGTGCAATACGCGTATAAGTCTACTGGCTAAACGCGCAATGCTGCCCAAGGTCTTGTGCGATCGTGGGATTTTGCTATTTGCTTTCGATTTTTTTTTTGCTCCCTTTTCATAGATTACTGAAGGAAAAACTTTTTTTTTCTTCATAGTTTTGCTAAATTCTAAGGCGTTGTACAACAAAAATAGCAAATATTCTTATTCGTGCAATGGTGCGAGATTTTGCATTCGATGTAAGAAAGAGACGCTCTATTCAACTCGGCTAACGCCTCTTTGAATAGAGCATTTTTCTTTCACCTCAAGCGAAACCATCGCACTCATGCCTATTCGCTATTTGTATATTGATTAATATGCCATTTTTGTCACCTAGTAATTTATTTGCTGAAGTTAAGTTAATTTATATCCATTAACTCATTACCATTATGCAAAATTTTGTTTTTGTCTCGCGTGCATAGCAGAGCGAGACTATCTGTGCCACTTTTCCGACGGCGGTGACGGTGTCAACGTCAAATCTTGACCGAAGGTTAAGTTTTTGAAATGACATTATAACTTAGAAAGTATATGGACCTAGTTCATGAAACTTGGAAAGGTTAATTAAGTATTACTGAACATCCCACCTGAGTTTCAGGTCACATGACTAAGGTCAAAGGTCATTTAGGGTCAATGAATTTAGACCATGTTGGGGGAATCAGTATCGAAATCTTAACCAAGAATAAGTTTTAGAAATGTCATCATAACTTAAAAATTATATGGACCTAGTTAATGAAACTGGGACATAAGGGTAATCAATTATCACTGACCATCCTGCCTTAGTTTCAGGCCAAATTCCCAAGGTCATCAGAGGTCACTTAAGGTCAATGAACTGTGGCCATGTTTGGGGTATTTGTGGACATGTCATAACTTAAAAGGTTATAGATCTAGTTCATGAAACTTGGACATATGAGCAACCATGTATCCCTGACGTTTCAGGTCACATGGCCAAGGTCAATGAGCTTTTGATGTGTAAGAGGTATTTGTTGAGTTGGCATCATAACTTTTATGGATCTAGTTCATGAAACAGATATAAGGGTAATCAAGTATGAATGATTGTTTTGCACTTATCTTAGGTCACATGATCATGGTCAAAGGCAATTTTGGGTCAATAGACATAATATTGTCATATGTATGGTTTTTGTCTCACCTGCGAAGCAGAGTGAGACTATAGGCGCCGCTTTTCCGACGGCGGCAGCGACGGCGGCGTCAACATCAAATCTTAACCTGAGGTTAAGTTTTTGAAATGACGTCATAACTTAGAAAGTACATGGACCTAGTTAATAAAACTTGGCCATAAGGTTAATCAAGTATTACTGAACATCCTATTAGAGTTTCATGTCACATGACCAAGGTCAAAGGTCATTTTGGGTCAATGAACTTAGACCATGTTGGAGGGATCAACATCGAAATCTTAACCTGAGGTTAAGTTTTTGAAATGTCATCATAACTTAGAAAATATATGGACCTAGTTCATGAAACTTGGACATAAGGTTAATCAAGTATCACTAAACATCCTGCATGAGTTTCACGTCACATGACCAAGGTCAAAGGTCATTTAGGGTCAATGAACTTTGGCCGAATTGGGGATATCTGTTGAATTCCCATCATAACTTTGAAAGTTTATGGATCTGATTCATGAAACTTGGACATAATAGTAATCAAGCATCACTGAACATTTTGTGCAAGTTTCAGGTCTCATGATTAAGGTCAAAGGTCATTTAGGGTCAATGAACTTTGGCCGAATTGGGGGTATCTGTTGAATTACCATCATAACTTTGAAAGTTTATTGGTCTAGTTCATTAAACTTGGACATTATAGTAATCAAGTATCTCTGAACATCCTGTGCGCGTTTCAGGTCACATGACTAAGGTCAAAGGTCAATGAACTTTGGCCGAACTGGGTGTATCTGTTGAATTATCATCATAACTTTGAAAGTTTATGGATCTGATTCATGAAACTTGTACATAAGAGTAATCAAGTATCACTGAACATCCTGTGCGAGTTTCAGGTCACATGATCAAGGTCACAGGTCATGTAAGGTCAATGAACTTTGGCCATGTTGGGGTTTTTTGTTGAATAACCATCATATCTCTGTAAGTTTATTGGTCTAGTTCATAAAAAGTGGACATAAGAGTAACCATGTATCACTGAACATCTTGTGCGTGTTAGAGTAGTATTCAAAGTCAATACTGCTGCTATATTGAACCGCGTGATGCAGGTGAGACGGCCAGAGGCATTCCACTTGTTTTGAATATTTATTCAATAGAGCTCTGTTTTCAAAGTCAACACTGCTGCTATATCAAATCGTGTAATGCAGGTGAGACTGCCAGAGGCGTTCCACTTGTTTATACTAGTATGTTTTATCCTTTAGAACTAGCTTTTATTTCATGCAAGAAAATAACTAAGAAATAACATACCCAATCTTTTCATCTCCACCAGGATCTTCTGTACAGGCGCATGAGGGCACTTGTCAACTACCAGAATGCCAACAAGGCACTGGAGAAGGCCCGTATGAAGAACAAGGATGTTCATGCAGCCGAAAGGAACCAGACGGAAGCTTGTGAAAAGTTTGAGAAGATGTCCGAAGTGGCCAAGACGGAGCTAACAGACTTCAAAGCAAGGAGGGTGATAGCCTACAGGAAGAACCTTACAGAACTAGCAGAATTAGAACTTAAACATGCCAAGGTAAGGAGAGATCAATGCTGTTTTCTGAAATTTTGTGTAACTGAAGTCATGAATTGTCAGTACTTAGTCCTAACTTTTAAGTTCATTTACTTCTCAAGAGGTCAACAGATAGAAAATACACAGAAACAAACTGTAACAATATACATAATCTAAGTTATAGAAAGGGGGTGTGTTAGTGTACGGTCTGTATGTAGTTAATGTTGCGGGTCAAACTACTTCCTCGGTTTTTTTTACCAGTGCTCAAGAAACTTGGCATAATCATTGGTCGTGGCGTCAAGATTTGCAAGACACATTTGTTATCCATTGGAGATTGTGTTGCTGTGGTAACAGCAGATTTAAACAAAAATGGGGGTATTTTTCAGTGATTTTCCTACTAGCTATTCTGACATTTTCCTTGACCATTCTCTAGAGTGATTATGGGGTTATATACTGATTATCTATGTGTTATTGTAATTTATTTCTTCTCTTTTTGTCTGTTTCCAGGCACAAGTACAACTGCTGCGAAACACCTTAGCATCATTGAAAGAAGACATGCCTTGAGGTTAACCCGCTGGTGATAAAAATCAAATATGTCCTATTGATATATATATATATATATACTCTATTCTTTTGAAGATATATTATTTTATAAAATGTAATCGATCACCAACTGGCATGTTGATTTGCAAGAGTACCATGTCAGTGACGTAATGAACACCTCGGAATGCCTTTTAGCTTGTAAGCTCTCTTTGTATATAGAATGACAATGAAATTATTGAAGGATAAGAATCGTATTGGAGCTGTTGCAAATTGACTCACCCTCACTGACATGTTATAAGCTACTGAAATCCTTGAATATGATTGGCTTAGAGCAAACTCATCGGTCAAAGCACCATCTGTTTCTTTTATGTAATGCTCCTCTTGCATCATTCACTATTTTATGAAGTATAGAAAGCAAAATCATGTTACTATGGCCACAAGAATAAAGCTTAATATATTAGTCATACATATTAAGAATATATGATAGTAATGAACTTAGTGTTTAAGGTGAACACTGACCAGCCATATTGAGTGTTTATTTTGATATTGGATAAAAAAATACACAATACCTGTGTTGATGGCATTCAGGACTTTTTCCAGATATCACCTTTATTCCCTGACTGAAGCTACCTGCCCAAATGTGCCAATACTGTATTCCCTCTTCTCAAATTTATCAGTTTTCAAGACCACCCATTATGTAGATAAAACAAGAATAAGCTGTACACTTTAAATCTTTGAGGTATAAAAGTTCATACTTTTGTAAGAAAATGGGTGATTTCAAGTCCGGTGTTGGCCTTGGTGTTGAAATTTGGATTGCTTCCACTAGCTCCAAAACTTATTCAGAATTTGTAACACTGATCCAGATCACATTATTGACACCTAAACAACTAGTTAGTGACTTTTCGGGACCATCTTCATGTTATGTTTGGTGTTATAATCATGTAAAAATTGACCTAACACCAACACCAAAAGGTTAACACTGGACTTGAAATCACCCAATGCATATTCACTTGGATGTGAATTTGAGGGATTGTAGGAGTGATTTGGGGTTTCACGTTGACTAGGTTTATTAATACCAAAGACAGTTGCTGTGAAGTATCTTCCAAGTTGCTGCCCCTTGTCCCCGCCTGTCAAATACGGCAAAACAGCGGAAAGTTGTGCTTGATTTTTCGTTAAAGGCATGGCAGTTCAACCAAGCTTTGATTCAATATGGATATGATATTTGAGTTAAACCTTTCTATCTTGTTTCCAAACAATTGTGTTTCTTTGTATAACTTCATCAATGTCACAAGATTTTATCTTTGGTAGTTTAGGTGAAAGAGAGAGCCTATGATTTAATCATTTATTTGTGTTGTCAATAATTTGCATATTAATGATTTGAATTAAATTCAGTTTTTGTTTGACAAATGTTCAAAATTTATGAATGACCGCCATATTTGTAGAAATGTAGATCATACAATGACGTAATTTGTTTTGATATTTACTACATATATTGACATTATTCAACTTATTATTTTATATGAATTGAATATCTTTCCATTACTTGTCATGTGAGCTTTTAAAGTACTTCAATCAAACAGACCATCAAATATTTACAGAAATGGGAACAATTCATTCTTTTTTATATAATTTCTGTAAATGTATAAAAGAGGATAAGTTTATAATTCAATATTTTAAGCTGTATTTATATTGAAGATGGTGTGCATGGTGTGCATGGTGTATTGGTGTCAAAATCCATGAAAGAATTTAATTTGTTCTTTTAATGGAAAGTTGCTTTTCAAACTATATTTCCTCTGTTTTTTTTTGTCTTGTAGCATATTTTCAGCGTAATTGTCTATTTTCATATTTTTGATACCCGACAATAATACAAATGATTATTGAGGAGTCGAAAGTGTTCCATTCTGTTTGTTAAATAATTGTGTTCAGGATGTGTTCAAATGAGTTATTTGAATTTTTGTACTGTATGATTGAAAATTACTTAATAGTATAATTTGATTGTCATTTGAGTATGTGAAATGTTTGTCTGCATGTTAAAATCCCCTGGTTCATTCTTATTACTTCCTCTATAATTACATTCCATAATGGTAAGAGAAAAAGGGATTTGGATATGTGAACATAAGTTTGAAGTAAAAGTAGTCTAATGAAACCCAAACCCATCTACCATCTTTAAACTTCATTAACTTGATTTTGTGTTGGATATTACCCAAAGCATTGGGTATGATTTTTTTTTTAGACTAATCTTGAAATATATCTGTTGTACTTTTTTTTCTATTGTAGTTATGTCTGTTTTAAAGATTTACCTGAAACCAATATTTACAGTTTGGTTTATGTCTTTCAGCACAATGCACCAAACACATTTAGTAGGTAGGGTTAATATCAGTAAAAGCTTATTTCATGCTTAGCAGATTTCATAATGATTTATATAACTCCGCCAGAATATAGCTATTTTTATAGGAGATAAATATGAGAAATAATAGAATAGACATCGCTTTTCTTTGAGTCAAGGTTACTAGAAACAGCAGCTTTAGCAAAATGTTTTCATTTTTGGAGCATGTGAAGGTAAATTTCTCAATATCTGGTCACGTTTCTTCTTGCAAGCTCATATATCACTCATAAAATGAGCTTTTGTTCAAATTGAAAATATCATGAAGCTCTACAGCAGCGCTTCTCAACCGGTAGGCCACGGGCCCACTAGTGGGCCACAAAGCTCTCCCAGGGGTTTGCGAGAGGCTCCAGAGAAAACCAAAAAATAGGGGGAAAAAACTTAAGTATATTTCATATGTACTATTTCATGAAAAAAAATAATGTTTGATCGGTCTCCCTGGGTCAAACAGCTAAAGCACGCTTAGGTATCATGCATGTTGCAATATACATGCACATTGTATGATAATTTCGATCTAACTGTGATGTGAACCTCAAGCCACATGTGCATGCAAATTGTAGTTAATATTGTCGCCCGGACCTTTACGCATACAGTAGTTCTCAAACTGTTTGTTTCGAATGTGCTTCAGAGCTTTTGGTTCAAATTTTGTGGAACACACTTTCATCAAAATGGGCCATTTTTTTTCAAAGCGAAAGTGTGAGTGGGGAATCATATCTATTGTTGAAAAGTCTAAGAAGGTAACTTAAGAAAATATGACCCTGAATACATTATGTTTGAATTCATCATGACTGTCAGTGATGCAAAAGCAATGTGTGTCGAATGAAGTTATATTGTCAATTAAGGCACTTAACGCTTCAGAGACACCTAAATACAAAACATCAGAAGACTGCAGGAAAGCCAAGAGTATTTCAAGAGGAAAAGTCTGGATTGAATTCACAGCAGAAGATCATAGAGTTATGCACTAATATGCTCTTTATAAACAATTTCTTTGAGTCGAGACAAGTACCGGTAGTCATATCGCTTTCTCAAAATTTTGGTAGGTGGGCCTCGAAAAAATCTGAGAGAGTTAAAGTGGTCCTCGAGTAAAAAAAAGGTTGAGAAGCACTGCTCTACAGTATATCTATTCTTGGAAAATTTATTTTTAAAAATATGTATCTTTTAGAGGTTATTGCAGATTTGCCAAAATTCTAGATAGTTAAAAAAGGAAATCACTGTGTGTATGATTCATATGGGAGAGATACAGTGTATGAGAATTTTACATTTTTTAACCTAAATGTTTTGGACAAATAGGGACAGTAAAATTTAAGTATTGTCATCAATAGCAGTTTGAAAAAATTACATTGTTGATTTGTTAGAACTCTAACATATATCTACACTGTATACACAACAGACATTTGATAATTGTAAGTATATTTAAAATTCATGTAGAAAATGTTAGGAGTTCATATGTAGTTGTTGTATGTGCCATTTCATCTATACTATCAATCTTACATACAAAAAAGTGAAGGGGGGGTAGAATGAGGGCAAGATCAGATCACAAATATTAGTGATTTTGAGATGTTGGTTTTTCCTATTACCAGCAGTATGCACTACCACATCCAATGCTTGCATATTGTGCATATGATCTTGGGTGGTATCTTGAAATTAATTAATCTGGGTCTCGTAACACAAAGGTTAGCGATTGATTGTACACTTTACTTTGATGATTGATTGTATATTGTGGTCAGTGCAACCAATCATAAAGATATTCTTCTACGATGATTGTTATTGCTTTGTGTTACATACCCCCTGGTTAGTCAGGAGAAAATGATAGATTTCAATTTGATACTGGATTAGCTGTATGAATGAACTGTATTTAGCACATGCTTTCATTTAGTCTAACTTGTAGTGATATTGATTTGGTATAGCAGGTAATATCTGATAGTTTAGAGACACAGGCACAACTAATTTCAGAATACCACCCCATCTTCCATAACTACTGTACAATGATACTCTTTGTTGGTACTGTGCTTTTGTGACAGTCCGTGCTCATTGAAATTAAATATGAAACTATTTTGATTGTTCAGTGTTTGTCCTTATTGTGTATACAGCAATGTTTGCAAGGTCAGTGTTAATGTGTCAATGCTGATCAAGATAACGTAAAATAAAAGATATGAAAACACTACGTACATCATAAACATGCTTCTTTTGATGGTTAATTTCATTCTGTCAAATATTGTCAGTTTATGAATCTTAGCAATATTTTGTGAGGAGGGTTAAATGCATGCTATCATAAATATCCAATAGGTGAGCTGATGTCTTGTCCTCATTCTCCTTTTATATCACATCATAAGTCATATTTTTATAAATGTGTGTGTAAATCATGTCTCGTATCTAATGAAATAAGTTGAACAATGAATGGGTCATCCTATTATTACATTCTTGGAGGAAAATGTGAATAATATAATACCATTTAATTAAAAAAATACAAAAGAATGAATTGGGAGATGACATCATTAACTTGCTCAATGCATATTATGAGGACATGCTATAGAACTGTTCTACCAAAATAATGCTAAGTTGTCAGTAAAAAATCCTTGTCGATTTTGTATGTCTGATTTTAAATGATAATTTTCAAACTATTATTATTATTCTATAATATGTCACACAAATTGCAGCTCTGGAATTTACAGGTATATATTATTTGGAGACAATATGTTCAAAGTTAATCTTGTAAGAATTATTATTTTATGCTGTTACATAAAGGTATGTCCATTTGAATTGGGTTAGGCCCGTTTTGGGTACACGTTTACACGCCCGGTCAAGTCAGCGCACGTGTACTGAATTCCATGACCCAAGTACACGGTAGCATCTGTCTCGAACTTGCGTGGGAGTTGTAAACAAGTGAACAATTATTTAATCCAACACAATTCTATTACCATGCTCACAGTCTCACATTAATTCCAAGTTCTCAGATGCTGCACAACTTTCAATCACTAAAATTCCACTTTCACACCCACACCTACCCGTGAAGTTCTGTGTTTGCGCAAGAAGCCACAACACTCCCTCACAATTTTTTTTAAGGAATGAAATCTGTCTTGGGCCGGCCTGGGGCGCACACAGGAAGCGTGCACAAAGTTTACATACGATGCAGTGACGTTATGCTTGACAAGCTAGCTTTTTGCCGCGCCTTTGTAGTAATCAAATGGGCCTACTACTTACTACCGGTAATTGATTTCTCCAAAATGATGCCTATTCACCATTAATTTGAAGTTCATTTTAATCCTAGTTCGAGTCTCACCCGTCTGTTTGTGCTGAGATAATTTATGCATGATGAATTCATGAATATAATGAAATTGTCAATCACGCATGCGCATTGTGCTTTAATCAAACCACATCACAAATTCCTTAACGAGTGATGGGTGCCCTTGTCTAAAAAAAGTATGTCATGTCAGGATTGATTTTGTTCAAACTTCGTTGCAGAAACTCTTCTCACAATTGTAATATCACCATAGAATACAATTTTAATTACTTTACTTTTTGATATTTATTCCCATCAATTAGAATTCATGAATATAAAATTATGTCTGATCAATCGCGCATGTGCAATGTGCTTCTTAATCTTGGAGACGTCTGGAGATATCTTTGCTGACATTACCAATATTTTTAGTATGGCCACAGAATGTTCATGATTTAACAATAATCATTCAAATAAATTTAGAGCTCAATTTGAGACATTTGTATTTATTTTGATCGAGTCAGTGCTCTGCAATTGTCCTGTGTCTGAAAATGTATTATCAAAAATATCGTTATCAGGATTAATTCTTGAACATCGTCATAACTCGTATTCCACAAACTTTTCTCACAATCAGCATAGAATACCAATTCAAATGCCCATCCTGAGAAAATTACGTTGATATTTGATATAAAATATACAAATTATGAAGGTAAATTGCAAATTGGTCTATACCAGCTTCTTCTACATTGTGTTTTGTCTCATCCTACAACGTTTAATCATAATTTGTCTCCAACCAGTTTGTCTACTAACCATTTGGTCTACCGGTAATAGCTATTTACTAGTAGCCAATTTATCATCTGTGTTGGTTCAGCAACACTTCATTTGGATGTGCCGTTTATGAACCAAATTTTCATTTGATGTAATAAAAATTCATAAGGAGGAAATGGAAATTAGACAGACTGGGCTTAGACCATATGACAACAGGACGAGGGTATTAGACCAAGTGATGTGTAGATCAAATTCGTAGCAGTGGCACACCAAATGGGTTGAGCACCAGTGATATTAGACCATATGAGAAGTAGACCAGGTGAAAATAAACTATTAATAATGTCATTTTGATAAAACTCCTGTACTCAAACTGTAAAATTCCTGACCAGAAAAACAGTTGCAGAAAAAAAAGTTGCAAAGAATGCTTGGCAATCCAGTTTGCTAGTCACATTTCACAAATTATACTCATTAGAATTTATATTTGAATACTCAGTAGAGTACATGCACTAGACAGGATTGGACAGTGTATGTACATGCCGAAATTTGGAAGAAATAGAATTTGTACCTAACATTAATTTAGCATTGATTAGTTGAGTCATGATTAGTGAAAAAGGTACAGGCAGGGTATCAATAACAAACTAAAAGCTGAACAGTTGCATTTTCATATTTTGATAAAATTAAAATATTTAATAATCTCTGAAAATGAGCCCTCGAATAGTGGATTTCACTTTTGTAACATGCACTGGTAAAATCAAGATTCTTCAAATATATGATACAGATTCATGAAACTCTGTGATCCTCTGATTTTTAATGGGTACATAAAAAAAAGTTGAATGCTTGCTATTCATCTGTCAGAATAGATAAGTGAACGTCTGTGATCATGGACTGGGAAATGTCTGAAATCCAAAAGTAGGGTCCTCCAAAGTCGAAGATTTCATCCTCAAGCTGCACTAGACAATACATTGAAAAAGTGATAGATCTCATGTTTGTCCAGGACGGCCACTTCTGTGTTGCAGATTGCACACTTGACAGGGTGGTACAGTTCATCCCCAGTGGATGCACCTCCCTCCTCCTCATCCACTTCTCCCCCCTCATGCCGCCTCTTCTTCCTCCACTTCTTCTTTTTCTTGGATTCAGGATACCTCAGTTGTTCGCTCCGGATGATGCAGCAGTTCATGACGAACATAGCCCTGTACTGGTTGGTGTAGAGTTCGTGCCTTTGACAGTCGATGCAGAGTGTTGTCATACAAGCAGGACAGTTCAAGATGGCATCTGTCTTTGGGATGGACTCTTGACTCTTTGCACCTTCCGCTTGGTCGGGTTTGGGAGCCCGAGCTGACTGGGCAGAAGCGCCAGTCCCTGAGGGACTTTCTGAAGAGGCCAGGTCATGTGATCGCTTAGGAGCCCTCTTAGGGTAGTACTGTGCTCTTTGTTTGTTCATCCAGGTTTGGTTGTCATCATCAATGTTAGGGTCATATAAGAGATCATCATTGGTTGGAATGCGGTGTTGCTTTTTGGCTATGAAATAGTAAAGATATTCAAAGAAAAGTGGAAGAGGCAAGTGGTTAAGTCAAATGGTTGAAAGCTGTTTCAGAGAGAATTACTTCAAAATGAAATTTTCTTTAGTAGGGATATAATAGCTGGTATTCTTCAGGCTGCAAGAAATCACAATTTTTTTTTCGGTTCATGATCTTTTTCACTGATTTTCAATAAAGAAGATAAATCCTAGCACTCCATAGGAAATGTGAACTGAAACATTTCATTAGTCTCAGAGTTAACCCTTGGGTGTCATTACGAGTTCAATTTTATTTTACATGCATCCTATTTCATACTCGTACTCTGCCAACTGTCATTTGGCAAGACATCAATCTGTATTTGCCCCTCGCTATCCAGGGTTGTTATGTGGTAAAAATACGCACAATACCAATCATATTCAACATATCCTATTCGTTTTATGATAAAATATGGTCTGATTGCTGTCTGGAAGTATCTAAAATTGGGCCATTTTGTCTAATGATCATGTAATTTTCTATATTGTAACTATTTCATGGGTAATTGCCAATTAGTATATGCTTGCTTCGTCTTTAATTTTCATTTGGTCTCATCCCCCATCGTCTAATCCTAGTTAATCTACAAAAAAATTATCGACTAACCATTTAGTCTAATTACCATCAAGCCAATTTACCATTTTGCCTAATTTAATACATTTAGGCTACATATATCATTTTTGTTTAATATCAACTTGGCCTAACCCCAATTAGTCTATGATTAGATGAACTGTATATGAATCATATTTCCATTAGACAAAATGCTAAATAATTGGTAGCCAAAGTTGAAAAATAGACCAGACCATCTGGACATTAAATGGGATTTAGACAAAGTGGGTATGAGACTGAGTATATTGTAGACCAATCAGCAATTAAACCAAATGGCCCGTATTCTGAACTCGGGTTTAAATTAAACCCTGGTTTAAAGTTGTGGTTTAACTACGGAGAGGCAATTGGAGCACAAATCCCTATCAAATAGTACGCATTCTACATATTAGCTCATATGATACCCAAATTGTTCATAATTGTCTGGGAATGATAACTTGAGTATTTTCCTTCATTATCAAAGCAAAAGGAAACAAAATAGTAAACATAAGAAATATACAATATAGACAGAATTTTTGAACTTTTGGCTTCCCATACTTTTAGCAGAGAGTTAGACCTGGGTCCAAGTTAAACCGGACTTCAGAATACGGGCCAATGGGTTAATTCAACCACCATTACACCTGCAAGCTGTGATTGTAAGGATAAGCATACCTTGCTCCTTGTCTTCACCCCCGCCACCCGCTTTCGCACCCTCTGCAGAGTTTTCCTTTTTCTCCTCTTCTTCTTCATCAGAGTCAAAGTAGACTTCATCATAGCACTGCTGTTGAGTAGGTCCTCCAGGGTGTCCACTTGATGGTGCTGCTGACTGCCTCTGTTGGGCATTGGATCTGGCTGCTGCAGAAAGCCTTTTCTCCACTGCCAGAAATGATAAGAGTACTACAGGAAGTCAAAGATGATGGTTATCCCACATAACTCTTGGAACTACTGCACATGTCATCATAAAACAATGAAGAAGGAGCTAAAAATAACACAATGTTGATACATTCATGGGGAGCATGACTAGTCTCAACTAATTACTACAAATTGGGGACACCCTTTTCAAAGATGCATTTAGCCCATACCTCTACCCCCCCCCCCCCAAAAAGGGCTGAATATGTATGAATAAGTCAGTTTCAAATTAAATATTTCATAATAAGACACCAACTAAATGCTATTCATTCAAGCCGTGTCTTCTACTATTGTGATCATTAATAAGTGACTTTCGCATTATGAATAATCCATGAGCCACTTTTAGAACTTAAATCAAACTCCTAAAGGTCACAAAGTTGCAATTCACACTGATCAATTATCAGCCTGAAAGGGCTTCCTTAGCATTGGAGCTAAGCAGAATGGTGGTAATTTGGACACAGATTGTCAGCTGGTAGACAATTTTAGTTCTTCATCCCCTTGTTTCTTTTGAGATACATATTCACCCCAAAATAAAAATAAAAATTGCTCCAAATGTACTGGAAATCAAGCGAAAAAGGGAGCATTTTTCGACTTGGGGAATGAACATGCTTTACACCTTTCAATAGGTAGTGCCACCACCGGGATTTTTTCTTTCCCTTTTACATTAACTCACCATCAACCCTGAATTGTTTCTCATGGTTTTTCATGGTCGCATCCAGCTCCATCTCCATCTCTTTCTCAAACTCATCTTCACTGGAGGACATCTGAAGGCTGCCTCGGCTCAAGCTCCTCGTCAAACGCCGTTTCTGTTCTGGAGTCCCATTCAGGATGATATCTAACTCGTCTTCAGAGCTACATTCAGAAAGGAAAAAAAGAGACAGAAGCAATAAATAACTTAGTCTTAAAAGCAAAAAATGAGTACACAGAATTAATTCTAAACATGCATGACAAGTTACTTCTTAATTATCAGATTATTAAATGTAAATCAATATTGCTTTCCTTTTCTTCTTATGATGATCTAGTCCCAGTCTGAATATAACATAAAAATGTAACCTAACTTATCATAATTTTAGAGTTTGAACATCAAATTTATGTTCTCACAAATGTTGCACAGGCTGGATTCCGACTTCTTTCATATCATGTAGATCTAACCTAATAAATTTACAATTGGAATCACAAATTGACAGGTTACCTATGCAAGATGATGGGGTAAAAAATCGATGTAAGTGCAAACTTTAATTTAAAATGATGAAGTGAAAAATCTGTACTTCAACCAAGTTATCATAGATGAGGTAAAGTTCAAGTTCACCCTCACGCCACACTGTCAGTGTCACTGACAATGTTTTAGTTTTTGCTTTGAGTTAGACTTTGTGAGAAATTGTGACCAATCACAACCGATTTTCCTAAAACCTTAATTTTAGTGGAGAACATTTCTGATTTAAAAATTTCTGTTATTTATACAATCAACTGTTTGTCTGGGTGAACTTCCCCTTCAATTCAAAGTTCAACCCCACTATTCTTTGGGTACGCGTAGCCAGGAGGCTCCTAGAGAGTAAAATCATTTACTAATGTATGCTTACTCTCCACGGAGCCAGGCCAAGATTGCGTCCCATTCATGTCCCTGTATCGCAGAAAAAAATGAAACTTTCGTTCCCGAGATTTCTTCTTTCCTTCTGCCTTTTTCTAAAAGATCTAGCCCTAAATCATGTAAAAGGGATACAACTTCATATCTGACATTTCTACGCTATTGATTTCATTTCCAAACATGAATTCATTAAAAAAACAAGACAAATATTATTATGACAGGGAAAACTTACCACTGTGTTTACGTCGCCATCTTGATTTTTTTCGCCACATGCGTGCTGTAGCCTTGGCGAAAGCCCAGGGGGCCACTTACATTGACGAGTGGATACCATGCGCGACCAAAAAAACATGTAAAAAGGATGTCTTTTTCAAGATAGGGCACGTTACGTACATAACGTGATAAGGGTGTCAAAAACACAAAAATAATTTAAAAAGGGTATCTATTTCGCTAGGAAAGTTACGTGTTTAGGGTCAAATTTGCGGGGATGATAAAACAAAATTAAAATGTTTTATAAAGGATGTCCTTTTTGCCCCGTGACTACGTGTTTAGAGTCCAATTTGCGCGAGGTGTGGGGTCGTACCAAACCAAATGAAAACCGACGACCGAAGGACCTGTGACATAACAATAACATATTCCTGTACTTGTTTAGGGGTTCATTTCAGGGAATATTTGCTAAGAGTATCGTTTTGTTCCCAATACTTGTTAAGGGTAGGTTTTCACACGCCAATACTTGTTAAGGGGTGCATTTTCTGAATATGGAAATTACGTGTTTAGGGTGCTTTTCAAGACCCCATGGTCGCGCATGGCACTCGTCGATGGAAGTGCCCCCCGGGGGCGAAAGACAAAGAAATCAAGATGACGCAATCCCTGGCTCCATGGAGGGTAAGCATAAAACTTTTGCAAGTTTTAATGATTTCTACTCTCTAGGAGCCTCCTGGCTATTTAGGATGGGGGGTCAGGTGTCTGGACACTTTATCTTTTTGAAATTGAAGCCTTCTTTTTTTGTCTTTGGATTACACTAAAAATATGAATTCAACACTTGTAATCATCTTCTATTTTGTTCTTCATGTTCTTTATAATATGGCAGTGTATACAGCCACACGCGTGTGTCTTTACCATCCAGCCACACGCGTGTGGTTATATCCAGAACACCTATCTGTGGATACCGCCACACGCCGCCAGTAATAACAGTAAAACACGTACCGTATGTAGGTCTGACCGTCTATATCACAATCAAAATAACCTCATTTCTTCATTAAATTCTTACATTCTAAACCCCTTTGATTTCTTTAAATCGTTTCAATTTCATTCTCACCGTCTTCTTTCCTTGCTTTTCTTGTCTTGTTACAAAAGGCCGCCTGTTAAATAGCAAATTTCCACACTTTTTCTACTTGTGTCGATTCTCTACTGACTCTAGGCTATGTGCGCGTACGTGCGTACGTACGAAACCCAAACTGTGTATGTCTACTGCACTGCGCTGCGCTAACGCTGTATGGGTCTGCCACCGCGAAGGAAGCCAGAATCGACACAAGTAGAAAAAGAGAATTTGCTGTTAAACAGACGACCGTTTGTAACAAGACAAGAAAAGCAAGGAGAGAAGACGGTGAGAATGAAATTGAAACGATCTAAGGATATCAAAGGGGTTTAGAATGTAAGAATTTAATGAAGAAATGAGGTTATTTTGATCGTGATATAGACGGTCAGACCTACATACCGGTACGTGTTTTACTGTTATTACTGGCGGCGTGTGGCGGTATCCACAGATAGGTGTTCTGGATATAACCACACGCGTGTGGCTGGATGGTAAAGACACACGCGTGTGGCTGTATACACTGCCTTATAATATTTCCTAACATTTTGTACGGTACTAAAAATTGATGAAACTTCGCTTGTAAATTTTTCCAAAAGACTTTCTAAATTGATCATCCGGACACACAACAACTCGGTATATGACTAAATATCGTATAAAGGCTATATGTTTATTTAGCGGCCGCGGCCGATGCAGCCAGGCGACATACCAGTGGACCACGGAGCTCGAGCTCGAGCGGAGGTTGCACCGTTGCAGAGGATCCGCCGCCCAGCCCGAGCCGGCCAGCGCCAGATTACCTTTCATTTTCCTCATCGACATCGTTGACGTTATTACGATTTCCACTCCCAGTTCCACCCCTTCCAAAAATATTAAAGGGAACATTGCACACTCTCTGATCGTGATCTTCATCCATGGTCAAGCTAAACAAATCTGGAAGTTCTTGTAATAAAAATCTCACTCTTTCTGCAGTATATGGGACTGTAGCCTGTAGCCTAGTGTTCGCTCGACGGTTTCGCCTCGTCTACCGCGCCGGGTTGCGACCCGGAAGTCGCCGTCATTTGCTTTGGCTTTGGCTTTGCAGTCACGGTAGCTCGAGCTCTCCGAAGTTTGTGGGGAAATTTTTCGACAGCAAATTTCAGGTAATTACAATTTTTGAAAATTATGTTTTCTAAAGGAACTTGTATGTGCTTCATTTCGATATGATTGATTTGCAATAATTTTTAATTTCAACATGCTTTTTTACTTAAAATGAATTTCAATCCGCAAACATGACAGTAAAGATACGGTATGGGACTGGCAACCGTACCCGGCTTTGCGGCGCGTACTGGCTCGGTAGCCCGATAGCGATACCCTAGCCCTATGTCCCTACCGCGACATGACAACAACACTACCTCGACTAATTCTTGGAATATTTTTTCCCAAACTCTTAGAATATTTCTGATATTTTCTGAGCCATCCAATATAATATAAATATTTATGCTGTTTGAACTTTGGTCTGCGACCGATTGCATACGATGTTTTGAAATCGGCCGTATTACCGAACACTTTTCATGAATTCAATTCATATCAAACACATTTTTCTCATAAAATTCACCAAACTTTCAGCATAAATACACATTTACCTACAAAATATAAATATGTAAAAATTTTGCAGAAATCGTTTTTTCCTTTTTACGATATTAGCTTCCAATCGGACCCCTCTTCGCGTGTGAAATAGTTTGGTCACTAGACCAAAAGCTTCGGTCTCTGTTATGTTGGTTGTTCAGCTGAACTCCGTGCGTTGGCTTCACTCACCAAATACAGAGACCGAAGTTCTAGCGCGATCTGTACAGGGGACTCAATGGCCATATGTTTATGTACTTAAGATCGCACTAAACGGGGAAGTGAATTTGCGTGACAGTCCAGGTAAGTCACTGTTTTTGTTCCTTTTAACCACTCACACAACATGCGAGGTTAGTAATACTAACCTCGCACAACGCATGTGGTTTCATAGTGGACTTTGACGTTTTCATTCATCACACGAATGTGAGGGAATGAAAAATGCCAAACGTTTCAGTATTTCTCCACTATCGTATTATTATTTTAATAATTTAAGTTTGTTTTAAAAATGAATTGGAAATTGTTTATAAAAGTGTTTTTATCGCTTACCTCCAAGTCTCAACCAGGATACTCCGTTCGATCCGTCCTTAATACTGCAGTGGAAAGTACGCAAACAACAAGCGAAAAGCAATTTTTTGTATCGAACATTCTCAATTCAAGTCGTCAGCGCATAATAGGAAATTGTACCGGTAGGTCATGGAGCATAGCCGGTGTGATGTGCGGGGCAGACGGGGGAATAGGCAACGAAACGACCGTACCGTGCCGTCATATGCCCGCAATAGCACCCGTGAGCTAGCTGGGCGCCTTGCCACTTTCCTAGCCGTAGTAGGCCTGTAAGTGGTCTTAAGTTGGTGGAACTTCGGCGCAACCCGATAAATGAAGTTATCACTAAGATGAGTTCATGGAGTGTATTATTTTTTTCTGAATATTTCCATTTAATTTTTCCACGAACGTCCCCACGCATGTCGCTGAAATTTTACGCATGGTTCCACTTGGTCTCCATTTCCGCACGCATGGTGTTTGAACCATGCGTATTATACACTGGCGAGAACGCTGTTGTCAAAATATAAAAAAACAAACATCATCATGGAGTCCTCAAGAATAGGGAGTGAAGTGGAGCCTGCACGAACTTCACTCGAGGTAACCGGACACATGACATTTACCGAGGTTTTTTACCTGGCTGCTAAGAAAGCACGAATGTCTGTGAGCAAGCAACCAGGGGACCGACAGCTTAAGGTCCTCTCCGAGGAACCTGGTAATGAGGATAAATGCCTTACCAAAGTGCACTAGCGCACCACCAGTAGAGGCGCACGGCCAATATGGGAGGCTCTCTCCAATAGGAGAGATAATCTCCCATATTGGAGACTTGCTTTGCAAAAGAACAAAAGAAACAACACCAACAAAAGTGTAATTTTTTCCCTCCCAAAATTTTGTCTCACTGAGTTCAGAAGCAAAAGAAGCCCATTTGTTTTGTGTGTAGATGACAACAAAAACCCTTTTCAAAACAAGTACACGGTGAAAAGGGGTATTTTTCATGAGGAATCTGACTATCACATTTTCATTTCCCGCCAAGCCTAGGTAATCCTTTTGCAGCAAATGTAAACAAAGGATATTGGTCTCCCAAACTGGAGATTCTCTGATATTGGAGATAATCTCTCTCATATATCATAACCTTGTTCATTGATTTGAATGAGTGCCGTGCGCCTCTACTGACCACTTGGGAATCAAACCCGGGTCACTGGAATCTGAAACTCCCACTCTATCGACTTACAATACAGTTTTAAAAAGTTTACAAGCAATATCTTTTATTAGCACAGATTGTGAGAAAATATTAATAAAGAACAAATAATGATAGTGATAAGCATTTCAACGTATATTTTGGCTTAGAAGTTAGACTACATGTAGATGATTACTGACTCCTGAGATTGATTGAGAAGTGAGATAAAAAATAAAAAGTCAAGAAACTCAAACTTAGACTCTCAAGGACAAGGCTTCATTTTTCTGTGTCCAGACACCAATCCCCAATGGGTGTTTCCACAGGTCCAAGACAAACTTCCGGAAAATAAATCCTTAATTTGCCGAAATTAACATACATATCCTGGAATTTTCAATTTTGATTTTTAACGAAAATCAGGCAATACAATGACCCTAAATTTGGTCCATGAAGAAGTGACCAAAATCAAGAAATTTAACATTTTTTGTTGATGACCTCTTTAAAAATAGGAACAAAATTTACCTCAAGTGATGTTTGTGCAGGCTCCACTCCACTTCACTACCGCTAAACTATGCTCCACCTACCCGAACATCGAGCCTGTGAACTCGCTCTGATATTCCGAGAGACAAAGATGGGATTCTATAGGAGTGAAATATAAATTTAATGCAACATCACGATCTTTAAAAACAATTAAAACTAATATCTTACTTTACACAAAGTTTCACTTTTCCATGCTTCTATCAGTCTCAAAATTGGTGATTTAGTGCCAACATGGAGTTCCTCACACATATTGATAATTCGCTGCCAATTTCTGATTTCTGAGGAGGAGGACAACAGGGGGTGGCAGTCATACAGTATATATTGCTGTACAGTGTACACATGTATGACCAAAAAAATGTGTTGAAAGGGGTGTGTTTTGGACGCAGGCCGCACATGCACTGGGAAATGGTATCGAAAACATAGATTTTAAAAAAAGGGTGGTTTTGAAAGAAGGGTCAATGGTCAATCGCAGGGTCAAACGTATTTAGGTTGTTTTTTTTTCCAAACTTTTTTTTTTAAAGAATAGCCAAATGTGTTTAGGGTATATTTTTTTGACGAGCTTTTTCACGGAGGTCATATTTTGGTAATAAAGCCCGCAAAAAAACTTGTTTAGGGTCATGCATGTGTACAGCTACAGCAATACATTTGACTGACCTCCCTGGGGAGGAGAAAAAAAGATCAGAAAATGTTGAAAAACTCTGAAGAAACAGCAGATTTATCAGTTTAGCATGGTGTCCTCTCCATGGAATTAGCCTTGAGGTCTCTGTGATGATATTTGAAACATGGTTCAAGTATTACTGAACATCCTGCCTGACTTTCAGGTCACATGACCAAGGTCAAAGGTCATTTAGGGTCAATGAACGTAGACCATGTTGGGGGAATCAATATCAAAATCTTAACCAAGGTTTAAGTGTTTGAAATGTTGTTATAACTTAGAAACTATATGGACCTAGTTCATGACACTTAGGCATACGGGTAATGGTGTATTGATCACTGAAGATCCTGCCTGAGTTTAAGGTTACATGACCAAGGTCAAAGGTCAGTTTGGTAGAGAAAGTCTATTTCCCATAGACTACTTGTGTTTGGGGGTTTGAAGAATATTTTTTTTTCTGGGCATTGGTTCTCTGGTGTGAATGTAGCAATACTAATCACACAAAAATAACAACTTTGACAGTAAATTACCTTAATTCTCTTTTATGACTAGGTATCTGATCTCAGGAAGGAAGAGCCAGAGCAAGTCCATTCATCAGTCAAGGGTAAACTACCTCAAGAATGTATCTCCTGGGCACCTCCACCATGATGCATCGGTTGCCCGTCTATGGCAAATGCATCATCTCAAATAGTATGAACAGGACAAAACAATGCCTTGATTGTTGCCAAAGATGTATTCCCTCAAGGATATTCCCAGGAAAGGCATTAGCGATTCCCCATTCGTCTTTCACACCAGCAAGGGTCTTTGGAACTTCCAGGATATTCCCAAGGACTATAAAGCAGTACTACTTGTCAACACTGAGACCTTTAAGATGGAGTGCCCTAATCAGTACTTCCAGGAGAACTTTTTACTCCTCATCAGTCAGGAGAAACGGGTTCAGGAGAGCAGACTCGACCAAGAATGAACCTATCCCTAGTTTGAAGGTTCCAAAGAGATCGGAAATCTGGAGGTTGCTGTCCTTAGCAGAACCTGAGAAATATAGACTTGCCGGTAAGCCATTCTGATGTTTGTTGAAATATCTTGTATTGATAAAGAAGAGTAGAACAATATCTGTTTCTTGAGTAACTCCCGTACGAAAAAACCAGAGTACCGATTGTATAACTGTTGGAAATGAAAATTTGGGATAACTAGTTATTAGTACCAGTAACTAGCAAATCTTTCTTTTAGCTGAAAAAATTACTGGTCATGTGATAGATTTCAGCCAATCATTTGACAGGGATACGTATTACATGTACAAGTTTATAACATGTAGTCTATTTGTTATCACTATCTTCTTGAATGTAGTTGCTATTGGACTCCTACTCATATCCAGTACTGTCACTATAGCAGTGCCTTTTGCCCTTGGCAAAGTTATAGACACCATCTACAATACATCGAGCGAAGAGGGCAGCAGAGATGATATGATGAAGAGGTTAACTAGGTTGTGTACGTTCTTGGCGGGGGTCTTCCTGGTCGGCGCTGCTGCCAATTTTGGGCGTGTCTACCTCATGCAGACATCAGGTTTGTCACATTCAATGTTTATATTATATTGGATGCAGTGTTCTAGCTAGACCCAGTTTAGTGGTGGTTGTATTTCACAGTATCACAAAGTTTTTTATGCCAAGTTAATGGTTTTAAAGGCAAAAGTGAAGGAACATCAATGTAATAACAATCTGACATTAATTAGCAAATTTTTGAAAATACACTAATCATTACGTCAAACCCTCATTGGAGAGGCAACCGCACTACATGTAGCTCAGGGCTTTTCTGCTGTCGTATACTCCGTAAACAAAATCTTCGTCACAGAGGAACCAAGATATTTCATTTTCAAGCGCTATCAACTCTGAATCACCCAATAATCCCTCTTTTGTAACATTTCTCCTTCGCATGGGCAATCCAGAGGGTTATACCATAAACAACAGCTGTGATATTACACAAGAGCAGCTCTGCCTGTAGTAGGCCTTTCGTAATTAGATTATTGTATATTAATCAACTTTTCAAAGGCATATTGTATTTTAAAATTCAATGTTAATTTGTTTTCAATTTCGAATGAAAAAAATCACCCCTGAAGTAAAGAAACTATTAAAGATAATAAAATGATTGCATGCACTGGTGGGCTGCAGAGTTCGATTGAATCTTCACGCTCCGTATGCAATAAAAAAAAGGAAGAATTAAAGAAAGATGGAAGTCGAAGGAAGGAAGAAAGAAAGATAGAAACAAAAAATAAACAAAAAGAAGGAAAAGTAATAGGTTGGTTTATTTGAGAAGACTTCAAGTTATCGTACCCAGAAATGATGTGTAATCTTTTTACCCTCAGGTCAAAGAATCATCAAACGACTGAGGGAGATGTTGTTCAAGTCTGTAGTTGCCCAGGAGATTGGTTTCTTTGACAAGACGTCTACAGGGGAACTCATCAACAGACTGTCCACCGATACATCCAAGATCGGCCAATCACTCACATCTAACATCTCGGATGGTCTAAGGTCAACAGTGCAGGTCATAGGAGGCATAGGCATGATGGTAAGACCACTGTGGTGTACCCCATTATTCCAAGATTTATTTCTTATACAGATTTGTTTGATTGCTAGTTGAATATAGTGTTGATATATATTTGTCATTTTAGTTAGTTGGATAAGTATTACAATGGTTTTTAACTTGATATGTCATACACTAAGAATGTTGATCTGATTTGTGAAAGTGAATGATAAATCATAAATTTGGCTATCAAACACAAGGGCCCTATTTCACCAAGGTGGTTTTGAAAATCATCAGTTGAACCGATGGTTTATTCATATTTTCTTTATAAATCACGCTTATCTCCTGCCGACATGAATATTAAAAATTGTCCAATACTGATGCATGCTTCAGTCACATTGTGCCAAATTGATGGCTGTTTCCATGATTAAGCACACTATTTTATTCTTGAGTCCACTGTTTTTAAGAGTGGATTCATTCAAAATAAAATAGCGTGCTTAACCATGGCAACAGGCATCCATTTGGCGCACTGTGATAAAAGTGTGCATCAGCATTTGAAACTTTATAAATACCGGTATATGTGATAAAAAAGTGTAATTTATAACTATACAGGAAACCTGCATAAGCCTTGGGTTCAACAGAAGGTATATCAACTGCTATCATTATTATACCTTTGAAATAAATTTACCATAGAACTCGCTATATTCAAGATTTTACAGGATCAACCAATGCTACACATGTATGATTCATTCTAGATCATATTGCCGACACATTTATCAAAATGATTAGAATGTTGAAAATGAAAGGGGCCTGTAAAGCGAAGCTTAGCAAACATAGTAGAAGAATATCTTTACGATTGATTGCACCGACCACAGTGTACATTCAGTGTTACCAACCTTTGTGTTACTGGACCCTGATTATGTTTTATGCAACTCCCAAGAATGTTCTGTAATCTGATTGGTCCAAATCAGATCACATGATATTCAGAAAATTGCACGATTGCATCCAGAATGCACTATCCTGCACTCTGATGTCATACCAAAAGTACTATCCAGCACTCTGACGTCGGAGTGCAGGATATTGCGAGGTCTGGAATTATCTAGAATTTTAATAGATCAAATATAGCATTCGGGGCCACTCAGTCACATGGGGGAGGAGGGGGGTTATATAAAGCAAACAATGCATGCATTCTTGTGCATAGAGGACCTAAATAACTCTGCTCGACTCGCCAAATGGATGTACCGCACACAGTCCTGCGGACCTCGGTATATCCATTGGCTCTTCTCACACATCGTTCATTATTTGGCCCATCATGCACGCGCTTACATTCATTATTTGTATAATATTGCATTAGTCTGAATTGATGTGCAACATTAATTTGTCTTTCTCCCTTTTATCCCCATCAGTTTTATTCATCGGCTCAGCTGGCTACTGTAGTAATATCAATAGTACCCCCTTTCTCTGTAGTTGCCATTCTCTACGGGAGATATGTACGCTCGCTATCCAGGAAGGTCCAAGACTCTTTAGCAACTGCGACACAGGTAAGTTAAAAAAAATCCAGTAAAACCTCAAAGTTATCAAAAGATGGCCTTTTGGATGGTGCATTGAGACATGTGTTTTGGTCTGCATGACTTGCCTACAGGTGCAATATCAGTGTGCATTGCATGATGCGCCAAAATCTTACAAATTCCCCATAGGTTTATGTACAAAACTATCTGTGCAATATCATGCTGTATTGCACAGTATCAATATAATGGATAATGATTATTTTGGATGGCTTTACTTCATCAGATGCATAAAGATTCCACACATTATGGCCAGTATTGCACTCATTTATCAGTTTTTGCACCGTTCCCTAACGCATGCGATATTTCCGGTGGGTGCTTCATAAATTTGTAAGTTAAGCGCTACTTTAAGAATGACTGATGGTCCTTTCTTGTGGTAAATGGTATATTTGTTGGCAATGGTTTAGCACGTAAGAAAGGATCACCAGTCGTTCTTAAAGTCGCTCTTTAACTTACGAACAACTTTACCAAATGGCCCCCCCCCCCTGTATTCCATTCTGAACCTGTCAATATGATGTAGATACCCATTTCTACATTCCAGTTTGAACAATTATTACAACCCATTTATTATTGATCTCTATGAGGCCAATTCAAAGTTCACTCACTCGGGTTATATTGTTATTGATTTTAGTGGGAAACAAGCATGTTTGTTTTTTGGACCTGACACATTCAATAGGTAGGTGTTCATTGTTAACATGTGATAGTGTAGTTATGAATAAAATTCAATATTCAAAGTGTTTGACAAAAATATATTCGGATTATTACATTTGATTCCTCCTTATTTATTCTGATTCTACGTTTGCTGAATTCAGCTTTCAAATAATAATGATAAATATGATGTACAGTATGTCTTTTCAGCACATTTTAGTTGTGATTAATTCATTGTTGAAGGTGTATGTACATATGAAATACAAAAGTAGAAGGGCTATTATGACAAAGAGTTTATGACATGATTTGCTCTCTTGTTTACATACAGCCCTTGAAAAGGCCACTGCACACCTGACGATTAGTCTTTGACCCTATTGGAATAAAATGTAGTAAAATTTGATGCAAATGTTCATGGAACATCTTAATGTTTAAAATCATAAATCATTGAATGAATATTTATGTTCACATCTGTGACTATGCTGCCATCATATTAAAATATAACTAGCAAAATGAATATATATTCGTAATGATGTCATAACAATCATGCAATTGGCTATGATTTATGAAGGACTTAAAATATTTGAAAATTCAAGAAAATATTGAATTTGAATTTTTAAGCTCATGTCCACCAGCCTATGGAATTGCCCATAACCAGAATGGCCTTTACTCCAAAACAAAGGCTCTCAATCACCCAAAATTGCTATATTGATATTCATACAGTAAATTTAAACCTCAACCCGTTGCTTTTCATTCACATTTTCAGCAAATAAGCAAAATGCACTTTGATTCAGCATCATATCCTAGACCAGCGGTAAGGTTTTGGGAGGTGCATATTACCGGATTGTGAAGAAAGGACAATCTTTTCACAGTTTCAGTTTATTAAAACTTTAATTGTCACAATTCATCTCAACTTATGTTTGATTAAACTGGCCTTTAATAACTCAAATATAAATCATTAAATCTTGAATACCCCTCCCCCATTTCTCTCGCTTTCTCATATATGCAGGTAGCAGAGGAAAGAATTAGCAGTATACGAACTGTGAGGGCGTTCTCCCATGAGAAACGAGAGGAGGCTGCATACAGCGACAGAGTAGAAGGTGTCTTTCAACTCACAAAGAAAGAGGCATTTGCTAGTGGATTATTCTTTGGTGCAGTAAGTTTATCATTCTCTCCTATTGTAAGCAGGAAAGATGAAGAATTTATTTCAGGGGTGTGAGAGTTCAGATTTTTAGCTGATTTCAGATTTTTTTTGTTTTGATTTTCAGCTTAATTTCAGCTTATATTTTATTTTTCCTCTGTATAAAAAAGTTTGGAAGCTCTTTCTATTTCAAACTTCAGCTTTTTTCAGATCTTTTTATTTGTGACCACTCACACCCCTGTTATTTGTAAGGGAAATTTTCCCCCAATTGTCTGAAGCAGCCCTTAAAATATGCAAAAAAAGGAGTGTAATCTGATTTGCTATAGTAAAAAGTGATCAATCAATTGTAAATTTCAATTTATATATTTGTTGCAATTACTGTTGTACTGTATTTCCTTTTTGTCTCACCTGCATAGCAGAGTGAGAATATAGGCGCCGCTTTTCCAATGTCAGTGTTGCGTGCTGGTATTTAGTCATTAGATTTCTTTTGTATCTGCCGTTCACATGGTAAGGTCAAAGGTCATTTTCAGGTCAACGTTAAAGTTTATATGCAAAGACTCTCTTATGACACCTAACTCCGCAACCGCAAGTCACTTTTCACCAAAACTTGGATTGTGATGTAGTTATGAGACATGCATGTTATGCTGCAGTCGGAGGTCACATGGTAAGGTCAAAGGTCATTTTCAGGTCAACTTTAGAGTTTCTGTTTAAGACTCTGTTATGACATTAACTCTGCAACCGTAAATCACTTTTCAACCAAACTTGGATGGTAGATGTACTTAGGGACCTGCATGCTATTGTGTTGGGAGGTCACATGATAAGGTCAAAGTTCATTTGAGGTCAACATTAAAATTCACGTGCAAGACTCTTATGACAAGTGTTATTCCATCCCAGTTATTTCACAATGAAGTTTCAATACAATTCTGTTGCATGCCCTTGCAAATCACGATATTTCCGGTTATTTTCATAAGTGGGCAAGACACAAAATCGCGTTTCCTTGTCCTTAAAGTATCTTTTGTATCTGCCGTTCTTGTAGATGGGTTTATCTGGTAATCTTATCATAATGACTGTCCTTTATAATGGAGGTCTGATGATGACAGAATCACAGATTACTGTAGGGGATCTCTCTGCATTCCTTCTGTATGCTGCCTATGTTGGAATATCAATCGGGGGTAAGTATATATAAATTTTTTGTGCAATTTCATATGATTGTAGTACTTATTTTTGAGATGTTGTTTTCTTTGCTCTTCATTGCATTATACATATCAAATGCATGACAAGGACTTTCATAAGCTATAAAGATGTCCGGCTTATAATGCTTCTTGTCCTACTTACGCAGTATCGTTCACCTGAAGAAATGATAACATATGTGTGTTTAGAACATAAATGTAATTAATATGTTCTTTTCTATATACCTTTTAAAGGGATGGTATGGGCTGAAAATATATATTAATACATGTAATAAAATACAAAAGAACAAGTGGGGATGTGACATCATCAGCCCACCTAATGAATATTCATGATGACTGTTTTCACAAAATATTGCTCAACTTTAAAATTCAATAACTTTGTTAATTGTTATCCGATTTTGATGAAATTTTTGGCATTTTGCTCAGGGAATTCTACTCTATCTATTAAGCTATAAATACTTTCAGCCCTCACCATTTATTTAAACTGTCCTCATGATCACTTTATGAGACAAAATGTTTCTTTTTGGGGTATGTGTTGCCTTTTATTTTTTACACTGTATGTGATTCTCTTTTATCCTTCCTTGTGAAATTGAGAATTGAGATATTGTATTGCCTCTAAAAGTAAAAAGATTTAAAAAGCCTTCTTTCAGCATCCATGTGTTACCACAATCACTAAACATTAAAATTTTAATTTTTCACTGTCAGGAATAAATTACTTATTGAAGTATGATATTCAGATTCAGGACATTACATTTAATTCATGAATATGTCAGTGTTGTACACGCTAGAAAGGACATTCCTAAACAGATTTATGAATTAGATTGAACCCATTGTTCATCATGAGGAATGATGTCGTAAAGGATGAAGCTTAAGGCCTGTATTCTGAAGTCGGGTTTAACGTAAACTCAGGTTTAAAGTTGTGGTTTAAGTAATTGAGGCCAAAAGTATCCAAATTTTTATCAAGTTGTATGTTTCTTATGTTTACTGTGCTCTTTCCTGATTCAACGATGGTGAAGACAATAATCAATTTATACTTCCTACACAATTATGAATGATTTGAGAGCCAAATGAGCTGAAGTATATCTCTACTGTTACTTAGTAATTATGTAACAATTGGCTGTCCATACTTAACCGCAACTTCAAACCTAAACCCGACTTCAGATTACGGATCTAAATGTTTAAGATAAAATGTTTCCCTTGGCTTCATCTTCTTAATACAGGATTAAGTAATTTCTATGCAGAACTGATGAAAGGGATTGGAGCTAGCACCAGGCTTTGGGAGCTTGTTGACAGAAAACCTTCAATACCACTTTCAAGTAAGCATTCTCAGAACATACATAAAGAGCAAAAATGGGAAAAATCCAAAAGTGCACAAAAATATCCAAAGCCAGTGAAAGGGGCATTAAAGATATATGAGAGCAGTTGCAATAAACACTGATTTCATGAGAAGGTCTGTAATACAAAGATTAATTGTCATTATTCAACTCCCAAGAATGTTCTGTAATCTGATTGGTCCAAATCGGATCACATGATATTCAGCGAACTGCACTATTGCATCCAAAATACACTATCCTGCACTCTGACGTCAGAGAGCAGGATAGTGCAAGTTCTGGAATTATCTAGAAATTAGATCAAATATAGCATTCGGGGCAACTCAGTAATATGGTTGAGGGGGGGGGGGTTGTATGAAACAAACATTGCACATATTTTCATTTCCATTCATGCTCAATATTATACTTTTTTTTGTTTTACAAAGTAAGAACGCTTGTATGTAAAATTGTACTTGATTTGTATTACTTCATATTATTTTGTATTGTGTTTTGAATGGAAATGAAATAAAGAATTGAATTGAATTGAAATCATTACCACAACTGGCATTTATCTTATATAGCCAGTCAATAGGGGAATCAATGGCCATGGACTTCATTGGTTTGTATAAGCCCTGTATTCTTGAACTCATAATCAGTCAAGTTTTTCACCATCAAGTTCTTCGTGCTTCATCACTTAACAATGGAACATCCTCGATAAGTCACAGGATAATTTTGCTCAAAAATTCAATTGTAGTAGGCAACTTCTTATGTGAAATTTTATTTGAAAATAAGATGTATATAGAGACATGGATTTTCAACTCTGAAAATCAAGAAGAAAGGGGTTGAATTAATATTTAACAAAAAAGACATTATCTAGTTGTATTGTACCCTCATAAAACATTGACAGAGGCTTCACCAGTAAAGTCATTTTCATTCTGTATTACATGTACTAGATTGAAGGTGATGTCTCTTTAAGACTTAAAGTTAAAGTTAAGTTCATACTGCTGTAAATTTTTAGTAAAGTTTGAAAACCGGTCAAGTTAGTGAAAGCTGTCAGAACCAAAATTCTTACTTTTACCTGAAAACGCCGCTTTTACAAAATTGTCAATATGCCCCTGTTTTTAATACATGTTGAGATAAGGGGGGGGGTAGTATTCGATAGGATCTTTCAATTTATATCACTGTCATTAATATTCATATGTTTCAGGTGGTCTCAAATTGGACATAACTCGACTCAAAGGGGCAATAGACTTTAACAACCTACACTTCTCCTATCCAATGCGTCGCGATGTGCCCATCTTCACAGACTTGAATTTATCTGTGGAGGCAGGATCAGTGATGGCTGTTGTAGGGGCCAGTGGATCAGGGAAGTCTAGTCTTGGGTCTCTCCTGTTAAGGTACTATGACCCCATTGAAGGTGAGTTGTTGCTTGCATTTTTAGCGAGATTTTTATTTAATTGATTCAATTGATTCATTTTTTATTTCATTTATTAATATATTAATAGTCCTCAAAGTCATTTCATAATAAATCATTTTTACAATGGAAAGATGCATCAACTGCATAAAATAAGCAGGGTTGAAACATAACAAAGAAATTTAAAAGGTGGAGGGGTCTACTGAAAAGCAAAGCTTGTAAGATGTAGACTTCCTATCAACATTTTTTCAAGGGTAATATGATTAATAAATAGAGTAGAAATAATCAGCAAAATTCTCTACATTTGTATAGATATAAGCACTGTAACGCAAATGTATATACACTATATGCAAAATTAAATATTGACTTTAAAAAAATCAAAACTACCTTGGATAAGTATGAAGTTCACAAAATATTTGATTGAATGGGTAAGAATTCAGAAGATATTTTTTAATGAGTAATTAAAATCGGTTCAGATTAGCTGACTCTTTTATTGCTCTGTCGAGAGAATTCCAGAGTTTTTGGTCCTGTGAAAAATACAGTTTTGCTATAAAATGTTATTCTACTTTTAGGTAGTCATTTGACTATCTCATATTATATGAATGTAAAGTATTGTGTCTCATAAGTTTCTTTTGTAGGACATTAGGTACACTATTTCTATCTAGCTGATACATGAATTGGAATAGTTGTAAGCGGTACAGATCTCTGACTTTAAGATTTCATTTCTGACGAAACAATACATCCGTATGAGCTCTAAAGGACATGTTGCATATTATTCTCAGTTCTATTCTGAAGTAGCAAGACTTTGTTTGAGAGGCACTTCTCCTGCCATGCCAGAAACTCATGATTAAGATACGGTAGAATTATTGCACAATACAACATGGATAGTGCCTGTGCTGGAAGAACGTGTTTAAGTTTATTGATGACTCCAATTTTTCTTGCTAGAGTGAAAATGATACACCACAAAAGTGAGATTGCGAGTGACATAAATATAGTATATATAAGTATATTATATATACTATACCACAAATCATCTATTCAGAAGAAACGTACCGACCTTAGTGTTGCCAGACATTTCTGCCTTCCTGGACATTCGTTAGCGGATGTGAAAGTGTGCATATTTGGGGGAGGATACAAATCAGCGGACGAGAGAAGAACCGCTGAACTACGAATAATTGTTAAATGTAGGAGCTTTGAGGGTGATGGTATGAACCGAGATCTGGGCTTCCTAAGCGGATATTCATTCTTTCGTTAGTTTCGTTCTTAAAAAGAAAAAATACTTTGACAAGCGCCACGATGTTTGGTATCGTATCACACAGGAATTTCTCTTATTGCTCAATAATACCTATCCGTACTTAATACTTTCGAGAGAACCATTTTCTCTTAACCAATTTGATCTTCGTTCTATCATCTCATCTCTTAAATTTCTTATTGTTGCGTAACAAGAAATGTTATTGCGCAATATTAATTGTTACGTAACAATTAGATAATTACAAACAAGCGTTACTATGTATGTTTCTGTGAAGGGCGCGCATCCTCAGCCAGTCATCATAACAACATCTGTCTGAGGATGCGCTCTCTGATTGATACCACACATTGTATATACTCCTGAAGAAGACGGAGGTCCGTCGAAAATTCGAGGAAATAAAAACTATATTGGCTTTGAAAGCATTACCATTTATCTTCAGCATATTTTGTTACTAAGTATATTAGTATATATATTTTAGACAGTGTTACCAGGAGAAGCAAAGTATGAAATTGAAGTTTGGGGCCCATAGTGTAAAGTTCTGTGAATTGCTGCTGTGCATGCTCCTTTGATCAGCTCATCAGAGTTATAGAGGTAATTACCAAGATTATTGTATGAATATCTGTGTATCAAGCCAGGTTGTGTTCAGCATTTTTATATTTATTATTCAATAATAATTGGTAGAATCGGTAGACTAGCTTAGCCGGGGTAATAAAGGAGCGCCTTGAGCACCTAGCAAGGTGGATACGTGCGCTTTACAAATTCTACATTATCATTTTATTATAATACTTTCCAGGTTCCATTACATTAGATGGAAAGGACACCACTTCATTGAGTCCAGAATGGCTGAGACATCAAATTGGAACTGTTAGTCAGGTAGGGTCTTTAGATTGTGACAAATGAACGCACATTTGTGTATATTAAAACGTACCTTTAGATTTGGTAAGTCCCCCAGCAGTTCATGTCACTATTCCACTTTATTACAAGATTTTATGAATATATTTGCCCTCCCTAAAACCATTACGATGTGAAAGATATTAATAATAATTGGCATTTATATAGCGCTTTATCAATCTACGACTGTTCAAAGCGCTTCACAATTATTATTACCCGGTCACTGGATTCATAGCATTTCAAGCAGCCTGTTAGGCGCACACTTGCTAAACCAACCACAATGACGGTTGTTTCCTACCGGTACCCAATTAGCACCTGGGTGAGAGTGGCAAAATGTGGATTGACGCCTTGCAAAAGGGCGCTAGGCCATGATGGGATTCGAACACACGACCCTCTGATTACAAGGCAAGAGATGTAATATGTAATATGAAAATGTGCTTAATTGGATAAATTTGGTGATTTTACATCAATATTTATTTTTTATCAGGTGCCCAGTAAAAATAGAATGTATGAAT
Organism: Lytechinus variegatus; assembly: GCF_018143015.1. Taxonomy (NCBI): domain Eukaryota; kingdom Metazoa; phylum Echinodermata; class Echinoidea; order Temnopleuroida; family Toxopneustidae; genus Lytechinus; species Lytechinus variegatus. The sequence continues at coordinate 9,406,118 of NC_054746.1, read as the reverse complement.
CTTATTTTTATCCATAAAATAACTTCTCAAGCATGGAATGGGTTAATAATAATAAAAATAACGGTATATTTACTTAGGGGCGGTATTCTGAAAACCATGTTAGCACAAAAACGGTGTTAAACACGATTGGTATTCTGAAAATCGTGTTAGCATGAAAAACATGTGGCCCAAGTGGTAACACCGCGCAGGTCATGAAATACGCAGTGCGCAACTCGCAACGCCCAAAGGCAGTGTTAGGTAGGAAGATAACAGGAAAATTGGTATTCTGAAAATGGTGCTAGCTAAAATTTTGTTCAAAGATAACACGAACATTTAACACTGCGTTGAAGAGAGGATATGTTGGGGATTACGTTGGCTGCATTTTTTCTAGCAGACGCAAATGTCAACGAAAATATACAGGCATATGGCTATATCGTCTGGCAGAATTTACTGTATTTTAAAAAAAATTTTTTCAGCTTTTTTTTCCATCTACCTTTCATTCTACTAACAATGATTAAACAACAATTTGTTTGGAATTTCCTTTGAAAATGCACTTCATCTGCATCTTTAATTTGGATTAATTAAAATTGTTATCATAATGCTCATGAGTTATTTATTTGGTTAGTCTTTGCCATAATATAAAAAGACAAAAGGAGAGGAAGAAAATTTAAATCATCTAAAAAAAAGCACAAACAGAAATCTAAAAAATGGAATTAGCTATTGGGAAACTCTTCTATAATATCCACAAATTTTTTAACCTTTTTCAATGGTTATATAGTTCCAATGATTACAATTTTTTAACTCTCAATGGGTTCTTGGATATCCTAAATTCATATTTCTCTCCAGTCAATCTACATGCTTTGGATGGGGGGGGGGGGGGCTGGCAAAAGTGAAACAAAAAAAAATTTCTGGCTGATCGCTATATACATCAAATTTTAATAAAGAAAAAATGAATAAAATTTTGTACGTTTGATATTTCTATGTCAGGTTTAATTTTTCTTCAAGTGCTTTTCAAAATTTTCATTGCATATTTAAAGTTCTCAAAATTATTGGGCACATTTACCCATTTACCTCACCTGGGTAATACAGTGTCCCAAGGAAGTATTTGTTCACTATGCATTAACAACAGATGAACCATGCTGGAAATTGAAAATTCCCAAGCTTAATATCAATTGAATTGTGTATCTGGAAGGGAAAAACCATTGCTTATCCTTTGCACCTAGTGCCAATATCTGATCAGTAATGGATGAATGATAATGAATCATATTATGCAATGAAGCATATTTTCAGACCTTGCAATGGATGAAGCATAACAGGTATGCTTCAGTGATCATGGCTTTATTTCTCACTCATACAGTGGTCAAATTTAAAAAGTTTTGTTGTGTAATATATTCTTGATCTGGCATAAATTTACATTGTCTTCAGTTGAAAGCCCATCTTATTTAGTGATATATTGTTATTTTAATCAAACATGGTAATCGTGCAAACCTCTTCAAGGCAGTAGTTGGTATCTTTTTTTCACTTTGCAGGAGCCGACACTCTTTTCATGTAGTATCAGGGAGAACATAGCCTATGGAGCTGTCAATCCAGATGACGTTTCCATGGAGATGATAGAAGAGGCTGCTAAGACAGCCAATGCCCACTACTTCATCAAATCATTCCCTAATGAGTATGAAACGGTTGTCGGAGAGAGGGGTCTCATGCTCTCAGGTATCTATCAGATATTATTATATTTATTCTGAAGCCAAGTTTAACTTATACCATGGTCTAACTCTGTGCTAGAAATTATGGGAAGCCAAAAGTTTCAAAATTTTGTTTACAGTGAATGCTTCTCATGTTAACTGTGCTCTTCACTAATTATTTAATGGTGAAGACAGTTGTCATACTTATCCTTCCCAGGCAGCTAATAATGTTTTGGGAGTCAAATGAGCTGATGCATTGAACCTCTACTATTATAGATTTATGTAACAACTGGCTTTCCATAGTTAAACCACAACTTAAAACCAGAGTTTAGATTAAACCCGACTTCAGAATACAGGCCATTATATTTCAGGTTCTCTTTCACTTATTTAAATAATCCTTTGCTAATAATAACAAGGATAGAGATCCATAGCAATTTTCTTTGTGGGATTGAGATCATTTATAGTCACTTATTCAGAGTTTGGCCAAGATGGCCTTTTAAGAAGCTTTTCATGCTTATTTGGTAGGGCAATTTGAAAATGCCAACCTGTACCGGCTGCACACAATCACAATGCGCTAACAGAGGCCTTTTTATCTCTAATAATGTTGTAGTGAAGCCTGATATCACAAAGTGTTATTTAATCTTGGATCGTTTGACATTACAATCCTAAAGATGTGACTAGGCTTAATGTTAGTGCACTTTTTGCACTAAAATTGTTGCCGTGCAACTGATACTGTGCATGATGCCGAATGATATTCTCTTGGCACACATGTCGTGCATGTTGGTGCCTTTGAATAGCCCTACCATTGTGAGCTTCGTGACAGATTTATATTCAGTCATTTCTGTGTTGGATTGAGATTTTTTTATATTTACTATTATTGTGATATGTTGATTAATACCATGTTTGCAATCTCATATGCATCAACTGAATACATGCATACATTTTCTATAGTGAACAAAGAGCGATCAGTGAACCATATTCTGGGTTTGTTGTTCCAGCCTTTGTACAATTGTTGACATCATCCTCAAATTTTCATATAAACCTTATTTTACCCCGAACCCCTCTGGAGTAGAATTTTGCAAGTTATGAAATTACAAAATCAGATGAAATTGACTTTCTAGGTGCAAAATTCTTGAGCTCTGCAAGAGAGGTGAAATTGACAAATTCATTCTATCACACCATGAAATATACTACGTACTGGTAAACAAGTTAGAATGCAACTTTGTGCAGGTTTATTCTCTTCTTTTAGAGAAATATGCATAAATAAATGAATAATGAATAAGTTTTCTAATAAATTATTTTTCTTTATTAATTTCCTTTTTCTTCTATTTTGCTTCATTATTTTTTTTCCGGTGTTGTCAGGTGGTCAAAGACAAAGAATAGCCTTGGCTCGAGCAGTACTGAAGAATCCTAAAATATTACTTTTAGATGAAGCTACAAGGTATTAATTTTCTTTCATATATTCAATTTTACATGATATGATTTAATGTAGATTGAAATCCTTGCACAAGTCTCACCCTTGGGTTTTTATATTTTTTGACCAACATTAATTCAAGATTGAACATATTTCTAGAAAACATGGGGGCTTTTTACTAATAAAATTTTACTAATATTTTAGCATTTTCAGTTGTAAGAATGAGAACAGTGTAATCTTTAATGGAAGATGTTTATAATTCTGAAATAAATATTGATTTGTAGATGTGAAATTTCATCATTGTCGTCTTTTTTCCCCATGAGATCATTTTGTGATTTTTATATTCCTTTGATATGTTGTGTTTTTCTTCATATTTTGCTTTCAGTTTCATACATCTGCTCTTTGACTTCATTGATATAAAAATCATTGTTATTGCAATTCTTTAAAACTTCTCTCTATTTGAGGAATATATGATTTAACAAATGGCATTGACCCATAGATTGCATTTAAATAATTACACAAAATATGTCCAAATGTACAACATACATGAAGAATCCTTAATATATAACATTATCTTTAGTGGGCCATTTTTCTCATGAATTCTGTAATCTGATTGATCCATTTGTTTGTGAGACAAAGCAATTTTACTTGGTCACAAAGATCAAACAGGTAATATGGGCCCGCATCACCTTTTTAGTGTTTACGTGTAGCTGTTGTTTTAATGTTGTTTTAATTGTTACACGCATGCCCAGTGCTGATTACAACCACGTAATATGAGACCGTATTCAAGCATCGTGCCACACACTTCTATTTGCAAATCAATGGCAATGGCAAAATGCACATTCTTTTTACTGTGATCATTGTGATGACTGTCTTTCAAAAATCACTCTCAAAATGCAGGGTTTTGCATTTTACTTTAGTTTTTGTCTCACCTGCGAAGCAAAGTGAGACTATAGGCGCCGCTTTTCCGACGGCGGCGGCGGCGTCAACATCAAATCTTAACCTGAGGTTAAGTTTTTTAAATGATGTCATAACTTAGAAAGTATATGGACCTAGTTAATAAAACTTGGCCATAAGGTTAATCAAGTATTACTGAACATCCTATTAGAGTTTCATGTCACATGACCAAGGTCAAAGGTCATTTAGGGTCAATGAACTTAGACCATGTTGGAGGAAACAACATCGAAATCTTAACCTGAGGTTAAGTTTTTGAAATGTCATCATAACTTAGAAAATATATGGACCTAGTTCATGAAACTTGGACATAAGGTTAATCAAGTATCACTGAACATCCTGCATGAGTTTCACGTCACATGACCAAGGTCAAAAGTCATTTAGTGTCAATGAACTTTGGCCGAATTGGGGATATCTGTTGAATTCCCATCATAACTTTGAAAGTTTATGGATCTGATTCATGAAACTTGGACATAATAATAATCAAGCATCACTGAAAATTTTGTGCAAGTTTCAGGTCTCATGATTAAGGTCAAAGGTCATTTAGGGTCAATGAACTTTGGCCGAATCGGGGGTATCTGTTGAATTACCATCATAACTTTGAAAGTTTATTGGTCTAGTTCATTAAACTTGGACATTAGAGTAATCAAGTATCACTGAACATCCTGTGCGCGTTTCAGGTCACATGACCAAGGTCAAAGGTCAATGAACTTTGACCGAATTGGGTGTATCTGTTGAATTACCATCATAACTTTGAAAGTTTATGGATCTGATTCATGAAACTTGTACATAAGAGTAATCAAGTATCACTGAACATCCTGTTCGAGTTTCAGGTCACATGATCAAGGTCAAAGGTCATGTAAGGTCAATGAACTTTGGCCATGTTGGGTTTTTTGTTGAATAACCATCATATCTCTGTAAGTTTATTGGTCTAGTTCATAAAAAGTGGACATAAGAGTAACCATGTATCACTGAACATCTTGTGCGAGTTAGAGTAGTATTCAAAGTCAGCACTGCTGCTATATTGAACCGCGTGATGCAGGTGAGACGGCCAGAGGCATTCCACTTGTATTCTATTGATTTCCCTTATTCTGCATGAATATAGGGATACACTTAAAGAGATCAAATCATTACACCCTGCTTGCTCTTACGAAATACAGGACATATCTATGTTGTGGTTCCATATTCCATTAGGTCTCTGGCCTCATGGAATATTGAACTAGACCGTAAATATTGCCCATATTATGTGAGCAAGCAGGGTGTAAGTTAGACAGCTGGGAGCCGTCTGTTTCGAGGAGTTTTTTAACATTTTTAATATCTGTCGTACACAGACGGCTCGCTATCATGCTGCCACCATTAGGGGACTTACAATGCAAAATCCCCCCGTCAGGTCTTTTCAATTTTTGTCTTAAATGAATCAAATTTTTGAAAATTAATGTGATCGAAATGCGAATGAACATTACCTCTTGGCATTAATTGCCAAAAAACCGGGAAAATCAAGTTAAAAGGAACAAAAACAATGACTTACCTCGGCTGTCGCGCAACATCGCCTCTCTGTTTTATCCAAACTTAGTACATAAACATATGGCCATTGAGTCCCCTGTACAGATCGCGCTAGAACTTCGGTCTCTGTATTTGGTGAGTGAAGCCAACGGAGTTCAGCTGAACAACCAACATAACAGAGACTGAAGCTTTTGGTCTTGGTGTAAGTAATATTACAGTCGTCCTTGCTATTAATTATTTTCATCTACCATTTTCTATCTGTCTTTGACAGTGCCTTGGATGCCGAGAGTGAGTATCTGGTCCAGGAAGCCCTTGAGAGGCTGATGGTTGGGAGGACAGTCATCACCATCGCCCATCGCTTGTCAACCATCAAGAACGCAGACATGATTGCCGTCCTGGATTCTGGTCGGATCGCGGAGACGGGTGCGTACGAGGAGCTGATGAGGATACCGGACGGGTTGTTCAGGAAACTGGTGGAGCGGCAAACTGTCATGAACTGATGCTGTCCTGCGATGGTTGGAATCGGTAATTGAGGCCGGTATCGGGGCGAGATTTGGCCGGCCTTGTCCTTTGCCATGGCCTTGGTTGGAGTCTCCAGCGGCCTTGTGACTTGGGAAGTACCGGCCTCGACTACATCCCTGGTACTAGACCGTACAACAATGACTGTAGATGCACACATACAAGAGCACAATGGAAATCTTAACCAAAGAATTTCAAAAGTTGTTGGAACAGTAGACGATCATGGACTACAGCTCCTTACAACAGAGTAGGTATAGAGGCCAGTAATATAAGCTAGATGCATTAAACAGTACTTCGTTCTGACGCAATTTTCCAATATGGTGTAAGATTTTTTTTATGTACGCTGTTCAATTTTTAATCCATTATGTATGGGATTGAGTAATTTTGATTTATCATGTCACAATATGGGAAGAATTCTCAAATTTCCATTGAATGGATTTAGCATCAGACATTGTTAAATGTTGAGACTGATGCACTTTTGTACATGTAATATGGAATTTATGTTAAGGTCTCTAGAAATCTACATTTAGGATTTGAAGTTGTTAATTGGTTAGAGCACAATTACGAGACCATGGTTGAGTCGCAGATGTAAAAATGAATAAAAACATCAAGCAAAAATTCTGAAGGAAAATGGAGCATGGGCAAAAAATCTATTGTAGACATTTATATGTACAGTTGGGGCTAGAAGTTAACATACCCCCAGGAAATTACATGCAACTTGGTCACATGCCAGACACCATAGAATTTACCTTATTTATCAGAAATATTGGTAGCACCATGACGAATTTGGTATAAAAAAAGAGCTTATAAAGTACTTTGCATGAATGGGGTTATGATGGGACCTGAGTATAGTTAGGTGGAATTTTCTCTCCAGAAAATCAAGTAATATTTATGCCAAATTGCTAATCCCAAACATCTTTTTATAGCAATTATCAATATAAAAATGTTAAAACCTGAATGATATTATGTTGTGTATCGTGATATGTCACCACCAAACGAAAGGTATAACCCGGTGGGTTTTCAGAGAGCTGTTCATAAATAACAAACGACTTTACAAACGACTGGTGATCCTAAACAGCAAATTTACATTGAAGTGAATTTAGCACCTAAGAAAAGGAAACCTTCATAAGTTACGAGCGACGTAATGAACAGCTGTTCAATAAGTCGCTCATAACTTATGAACAGCTTTATGAAACACTTTCCTGAAATATTTGTGCTAAGAAATTACAAGCACTAATAACTGTTTTGGCCAAGATTTTTAAGTGTTTTTCTAAAACTTATTATTTTTGTCTCACCTGCATAGCAGAGTGAGACTATAGGCACCGCTTTTCCGTCGGCGGCAGCAGCATCAACATCAAGTATTATTGAATATCCTGTCTGAGTTTCAGGTCACATGACCAAGGTCAAAGGTCATTTAGGGTCAGTGAACTTAGACCATGTTGGGGGTTCAACAACTCTTAACCTTAGGTTAAGTTCTTGAAATTTTGTCATAACTTTGAAAGTATATACTGTATATGGACCTAGTTCATGAAACTTGGCCTTAAGGGTAATCAAGTATTACTGAACATCCTGAAATTTCATCATAACTTTACAAATATATGGACCTAGATCATGAAACTTGGACATACAGTTTCAGGTCACATGACCAAGGTCAAAGGTCATTTAAGGACAATGAACTTTGACCATGTTGAGGGTATTTTTTTGTATTACCATCATAAATCTGAAAGTGTATGAATCTAGTCCATAAAACTTGGACAGAAGAGTAATCAAGTATCATTGAACATATCATGCAAGTTTCAGGTCACATGACCAAAGTCAAAGGTTATTTAGGGTCAATGAAGTTTGGCCATGTTGGAGTTAATTATTTAGATTGCTGTCATAATTTTCAAAGTTATGGATAAAGTTAATGAAATGTGAATATAGGGGTAATCAATTATCACTGACAAGTCATAGGTCACATGATCAAGGTCAAATATCATATAGGGTCAATGAACGTAGTATATGAATGGTGTTTTTTGTGATTATTATTTTATAGTAGTTCTCAAAGTCAACACTGCTGATATATTGAATTGCTTAATGCAGATGAGATTGCCAGAGGAGCTACAATTGTTGGGTAAAGTTGATAAAATATTCTTGAGTTCCTGATGATACATGTATGTCAATGTGATGATAGAGCAGGAGGAAATCATTTGAGTTGATACCATATTTTTCATGATAGAATACAGTCAATTTTATGATGTTTGGCAAGTGTACAATTGTCATAGAATTTTCTTGGGGCCCAACTGTATGGTAGATGTTACAAATAATTTATTTTTTGTGGAATACTCAATTTAAAAGAGAAATGGTGAGAGCATGCCCAGCGTTATTTCAAGAAATGTGGAGAATTGATTTTAATAGATCAATTATGGGATTTCATATATGTTATGATGTTCAGTTAAAATTGAGCTATGCAGAAAATATTTGTAGAAAAAGTGTATACATATAATTGAATATGGAAATTAAGATCAACAAATTGAAATATATGAAGCATAGAAAAACAATATGATTAGTTATTATGTTTCATTATAAAATTAAAGAATATAGACTGAGATTATTGGCATTGTTGCATCTGGTATGAAATAAGATTTAGAATCGTGTGTGATAAGATAAATTCTTCTGACATTTATGTATATTATCATCAATGCAACTCATTTTCTGAAATTACAATTAGTAATTGATTTGTTTTGTTGTTGTTGAATTTAAAATTGCAATATAAAAAAGGAGGAATGAGACATAGATTATACAATAATGAACTTGTGGGCCAAACTGTCATTTTACATAATACGATATGATAAATTGATAGCATTCTCATATATTATATTTTTGCGTGCATTTTGTAATGCATGCATAATACTACATGATAATATGTCATAGTCCAATGATAGGTATAATATGTGTAACTATACACTATGCATTATGAATATTCTATTGAGTTGCAATAATTAGAATGAGCTTTTGTCTGTGATGTAAACATTAACAAGTATTGCTTGCATTTGACTCGGACTGTGTATTTTCGAAGCAATTTGCCCCTATTCTCTCTTTTATGTCACCAAATTGCAAAGAGAATATCAAACCTGTGTCTTTCATGTTTTTTATAGTTTCATAGATTGAGATAATGCATGTATGTAGTGAGCTCACCATTAACAACTGATTGCGATCCTCAGGTTAAAGTGATTGGTTAAAATTGGTTTGACTTTTAAAAAATCTGAGCTAAAAGGTCACACTTGTCACCTGTGTCTGTGATATGTTCCAAAAATGAAGCCCAGAAAAAATTGTGTTCGAAAATGATTATTTAGTGCTTCAAAAATTGAAATATAAAGTGACCGGAAACACCATCTTAATTTCATCCCATACACTTATGTGTACTATTTAGGTGTCTATAAGACGCCTATTTACAAAATTGGGGTTTGCCTTGTAGTTTTAGCTTTTCATTCTCAATAATGGTTGTTTTCAGGGTTTATTAGTTCTAATCCCGGGGGGGGGGGGCACTCGACCAAAAAAGTGGTGGGGGTGTGCCGCGGGCGAGACAAAAAACGGGGGCCTTGGAGCGGGCTTATTGTAAAAAAGAGGGTCCTCGGAACGGGCTTCGGAACGACAAATGTTTGTGAAAACGGGGGTCCTTGGAACGGATCGCCAGCGTGTGAGCGCGTATGCATTCCTACATAGAGTTATATAAATTAACTCTATGCATCCCTATGATCCCTACGGAACGGTCATGCGTGCATGATGCAGCTAGCGCGGCCTCCGCCGGGGAGCTCTGCGGCCGCTTTTCACCAAAATTGCAGCTCATTCAACGCGATCGGAGCGGCGTAACGAAAAATATGCGAAGCTTTGGAGCGGATTTCTCTCTTCTTTTTTCTCGATAAGAAGAAAATGCTTTGCCTTGGAGCGGCTTTCTTTGTTCTTTTTCTCAACAAGGCAAAAATGCTATGCCTTGGAACGGAAATTTGAGTGTAAAAATGGGGGTCCCCTCCGCGGCACATACCCACTATGCATTATATACTGAGTGCCCCCCCCGGGTTCTAATACATGCACTTGTACACATGTTTCATCTTGGTTTGAGAATTTTTTAAATCGGCTGCTCACAAAGTTAAACAATACCTTTAAGAATGAAATTGAAATATGTTTGATACAAAATATCCCTACATTCAAAACTTACAAAAGAAGTAACTTGTATAATTTGATTTAAGCACTTTAGAAGGTGTTTTTTTTTTTTTTTTTGATGATAGAATTCAATATTTGCCTACGATTTGGAGAAGTGGGAAAGGAAATAAATCTTTGATTATGATGACCAGAATAACACGTTTATCTGAAATTTTGGATTTTGGATGCCAAGGTGTAGGGAAGATTAGTGGCAACAGTTTTGTCTCGTCTGCAGAGCAGAGCCAGACTATAGGTGCCGCTTTTCCAACGGCGACGGCGGCGGCGTCAGCCCCGAAATCTTACCAAGGTTAAGTTTTTGAAATATCATCATAACTTTGAAAGTATATGGACCTAGTTCATGAAACTGAGACATAGGGGTAATCACGTATTACTGACCATCATGCCTGAGTTTCAGGTCACATGACCAATGTCAAAGGTCATTTAGGGTTAATGAACTTCGACTATGTTGAGGGAATCAATATGGAAATCTTAACCAAGGTTAAATTTTTGAAATGTCATCATAACTTAGAAAGTATATGAACCTAGTTCATGAAACTTACACATAATGGTAATGAAGTATTACTGAACATCTTGCCTGAGTTTCAGGTCACATGGCAAAGGTCATTTAGGGTCAATAAATTTGGGGCATGTTGGGGGTATTTTTTTAAATTTCCATCAATGTTTATGGAGCTAGTTCATAAAACTTGGACATAAGAGATATCAAGTATTGCTAAACATCCTGTGCGATTTTCAGGTCCTATGACCAAGTTCAAAGGTCATTTAAGGACAATGAACTTTGGCCATGTTGTAGGTTATTGTTGAATTGCCATCATAATTTTGAAAATTAATCGATATAGTTGATGAAATGTGGACATAGGGGTAATCCAGTATCGTTTGCTCATCTCGCACAAGTCGTAAGTCACTTGATCAAGGTCAAATGTCATCTGGGGTCATTGTGCGTAGAAGCATATCATATGAATGGTGTTTTTTGTTAATAATTATTTCAAAGTCATATTTTAAGTCTGCACTGCTGCTATATTGAATTGTGTAATACATGCGAAACTGCCAGAGGCGCTCCACTTGTTAAGAATCGATATACCTTTGAATATCTATTATTTGCAATTGTACATGACTGTGTAGTGATTTTCCCCTTTTCAGTTTTATTACTATTTCTTAAGTCATGAATATACTGTGAAATTTGTTGAAATTTGTAGAAATAAGATAGGTAAATGAACATACTATGAATGGATTGATGAATGGATGGATGAATGAATAAATGGATGAATGAATGAAAACAATACTATTTCATTCATGCACTCATTCAATGACTCATGTATGCATTCATATACAATATGAATAAATTAATTTTATCAATAAATGAACAGATTAAACATGGAATGTAATTTTTGTATATATCAAATATAGGCCTATATCAAACATGAGATTGATTGCTCTTTCAGACCACAGTGCTTTGATTTGTTTCCCTCTTCTACAGAGGGATTAACTTTATTGCCAATGGAAATCTAATCGGGGGGGGGGGGCACTTACATTGACGAGTGGATACCATGTGCGACCAAAAAACCATGTTACAACGTAACATAATGAGGGTGTCAAAAACACTAAAATAATGGAAAAAAGGGTATCTATTTTCGCTAGGAAAGCTAAATGTTTAGGGTCAAATTTGCGAGGGTACAAAAATTAAAAATGAAATGTTTTATAAAAGATGTACTTATTGCCCAAGAGTCAACACTACGATTTGCACGAGATATGGGGAGGTGGGGCTGTACTAAACCCAATGATGTAGGTAAAGGTAAAACTGACTGAAATATTGCTGTACTTGTTTAGGGGTCCAATTCAGGGAATATTTGCCAAGAGTATCGTTTTGTTTCCAATACTTGTTTAGGGTAGGGCTTTACACGCCAATACTTTTTCAGAGACCCCATGGTCATGCATGGTATCCACTCGTCAATGGAAGTGGCTCCCCCCCTCCGGGAATCTAATATAAGAGCAAGAGAGTCCAATGAGTGTGCCAGCATCATTTACATGTTGCTGAACATTTTGAAGACTACAGATTGTACATAGGGGCAGCTACAGTACAAACATTCTTTTTGTCTCGCCCACCAGACGTGAAGGCGAGACTAAGGGATCCAAAAGTTGTCCGTCCGTCACAAACATAATGACACATAAATCCGCAATCATTATTCACTTTCAACCAAACTTGGATGGTAGATGTACTTACGGGACCCGCATGTAATGGTCAAAGGTGATTTTCAGGTCAACGTTAAAGTTTACATGCAAGACTCTCTTATGACACATAAACACATAACTCCGAACCGTAAGTCACTTTTCAACCAAACTTGGATGGTAGATGTAGTTAGGGGACCTGCACGTTATGCTGTAGTTGGAGGTCACATGGTCAAAGGTGATTTTCAGGTCAACGTTAAAGTTTACGTGCAAGACTCTCTTATGACACATAACTCCGAACCGTAAGTCACTTTTCAACCAAACTTGGATGGTAGATATAGTTAGGGGACCTGCACGTTATGCTGTAGTTGGAGGTCAAAGGTCATTTTCAGGTCAACATTAAAGTTTACGTGCAAGACTCTCGTATGACACATAACTTTTGGCGCGTTATGTGGTGTTTTAAAAAGCACATTTCTCTAATAGAATGATGGCCCCCCTTCTGATAACAACCACCGTTCACATGATCGTGCCAAAATTTGGCACGCACATTCTTTTCCACATAAACTACATGCCAGTACAAAAACAAATTCCAAAAATGAGTATTTTTTATTTATTATAAAATATGCATATTTATTATAATTACATATTTAACATCCAATTTCTCTTCTAATGTTTTCTTTTTCCAGATGTCATCTTTTTAATCTAATTTAAGGTTTCCACAAAGAAAACTTGCAGAAGTAATTTTTTTTCCTTATGTATTATGTATTTCATATTTTGTTTTTCATTTTTTCAATGGAAATTATCACACACCATTTAACAAATAAATTGAACCTAGTGTCAAAGGCAATTCTATATTTTTGCACTAAAGCCAAATTCTAAAATTTGTTTATTTAACATAGAAAATGTTAACAGGAAAATTGATTAATGGTGTAATTCTGAAAGTTCTGTTTAATTAAAGAAAATAATTAAAATTTTAAAGGTAATGATAAATTACTTATTTTGGCCTTGTGATGGCAGTATTATTGATTGAGTTGTGTTACAAAAACCTATGTATTTAATTACTTTAAATAGGAAGGGCTATAATGTATTCTGCACTTGCAGGTTCTTTTGTTGTAGGTTCCAGGTTCTAGTAACAGGTGGAATAAACAGTAGCATTCCAAGACCTGTCTGAGGTCTATTGATGGTACAGTGCACCTAATTGCTGTGCACAGAGCTAGAGTAGGAGCACTTTCATTTGTTGCTCTTTGAGAGAGGTTGTGTTCTGAGGAGCAAGGAAGAAATGACCCTCAGTTTTGATTAATTTTGGAGTTCTTCCTACCCAAAATGGTGGTGAGTCTATTTTATGTTTTATCAGTATATTTCAGCTTAAAAAAAGAGAAATATTAGATTCTTCAATCTAAAAGTTTACTTTGGTCTGTATATTTTATCCAGATTTTGTTGTAATAATTCTATAAATCAGAAAGCCTATTTTCTGTAACTTTAATAGGCATAATTGTACATGTATGTTGTGAGTTTTTAACAATTTCAGTTATCACTATACATTGCAGTGATGGAATGGTTGTATTTCAGTATTTTTCAGAAGTGAATTTATGTCAATTTTTTTAGGATTGATACATTTATGCTGATGAATTAATACTATCTAGATATTCTGTTGATGCTTATTATAAAAAAGAAAGACATCTTTTGATTAAATGATTTATAAAAGTAATTATTGAATTGTTACAAATTAGGATTTGCCATGTTAGATAATGGGAATTTATTCAATTTTAAAGGGTCCTTTGGCCAGGGAGCTGTCACCCATGGACAGCCATTTTATTCTGGGGTTACAGCCATAGAAGCCTTCAGTTATCAGTCCTAAACCAAGATGGTATATCCAGAGTATTCAACCCTGAGTCCTGCATAAAGTTCTTCTCGACGTCATGCGACAGATCGAAAGAGCCTAGACTTCGGTGACGCCATTCTTCAACAGACTTTGTGGATCTGTGATAACCCTCGGCACACATTCTACATCATCAGTATTCCAGGTCATCGATACCAGTTACTTCAGTCAACTTGTCAACATTTTTTTCATCAACATCTTATGGACCGCATCATGATTAATCAGGCAAGTCCTTTAATTCAATAAACCCTTAATATTGTCTGGACAAACGATTATTTCTCCCACTAGCTCACTGCAACCATCTTGCCTGTGGGGAATCTACAGGTAGGACTATGGTATGCCAATGTTGTACACAGCACACATTTTAAAAAAATCATTAAAATATCACTTTTGTGATCTTATTGGAAAGAGTAAAATGAAAGAACAATTTTTAAAAAGGTTCATCAAAATCGGTTATGAAATAAGCAAGTTATGGACTTTTAAAAAGTCTTGTACTTTCTACGGGCAACCTCAAATTGGCAAACGTTCTTCAAAATTGCTGATTTTGTGGACAACTCTCCACTTGTTTTGTACACAAATTTTCAGATTTTTATATCTTTCAAATTGCATCTTGCCTGGGTGTTGTGGCGTGGGCATGTAATCCAAGCTGTGGGGCCGGAAGTTAGAAATTGCTGTAGAGGTTCGATAATTCATAACCGATTTTGATGAAACTTGTTTTAAATTGTTCCTCTTGTTTTACTCTTTCCGAAAAGATTGCTTCTTCTCTTGGGTTTTGGATTCCTTTAAAAGATATTCTCCTTCTTTGTTATCCTTGTAGTAACATATCCTGAAAATTTGATCCGATAACGTCAGAGCGAAGATGATTTAAACTCATTTGGTGAATTCGTGAGGTCTAAGCAGCTGGTATAGCAAAATGATGTGCATAAGTTTTATACCATTTTCATGGCCGTACACAGGGAGGGGGGGGGAGGGGGAGGACAAAATGAATAAAAATTTGAGATGGATGGAGAGAAGTGACAGAGCTTGTCATAGGGGTGCTTTTGCATTTTCTAAAGTAAATATTTTTAGTGACTTAATATTTTTAATGACTTTATTTCTTGTACAGTTTTAATGAATTTCCTGGAAAAAATGTAAATTTGCAAATCCGAGCCCTCTCCCTTGCTTTGAACAGTCATGACTATTATAGTAAATTGCTATCCAATGGTAATATGGAAGGCAATTTACTACAGTAAAATTTATGCAACGGGACACTGGGGTAAAGGAACAACGTCACAATTGGCTTGCAAAAAAAAATAAAGGGGAGGGTCCAGAATGGATTTTAAAAAAGGGGGCAGGCAGGTCAATTCTACACTTTCCACAGAGTACAGATGAAAAATAAGCATAACTGAAAAGCAAATTTTTTCAAGAGATTGGATTTATTAAAAAAAAAATGAACAAAAATAAATATGACCAGTCATGGCCCAGAAGATTCATTCAAGATACCTTCTAGCAGAAGCTTACCTCTGAATTCAATAGGGCAAACCCTGACCCAAAATGACCAGCAGCCTGATCTGAGCTGGGGTCTTCATGATAAATCACACAATAAGTGGCATCACTAAAGAGAGACATATTCTTCAGTTTACAGAGAAGGACACTGGATAATATTGTGCATGGTATACAACTTGCCACGAGAGTGCTTTATTAATGATTTCAATGATATATTCTTAAGGCAATAGTATGCAGACAATGCATCAAATTACCTAGTAATTATGTTTCTGGGGCAACAGTTCCCTTTTTTTGGGGGGAGACTGCTCACATTCTTCAAAATTTTCAATTAACACTGCATTTTGTTTGAAATAGAATGCAACAGGCAAAATAATTTTTCCCCCCTGTCAAGATAATTTATTCATTCACCATCACCAAATGTTTGTTTCCATTATGCCACCATGAACTCTGAGACCCATTAACCAACAATGCGTTGCCAAAAAAATTAATTGAAAATGAAAAATGAGCAGATAATGATTTATTACTTCCTTAACATGATATAAATAATCGCTAGAGGGTATTCATTTGTCTCGCAATCTACTATGGTCAACAAGGAAATTTGTGATCACTCTCGCAAAAAGTGTTCACTGGCTTTCTAGGAAATTTGTGATCACTCTCGCAAAAAGTGTTCACTAGCTTACAAGTTCACGAGCTTTCGTGAACGGTCTTGGAGATTAGTATAAATAGAGTACGATATCGGACAATTTTCGTCACTTGATAAAGAGTTGCAGCGGCACTTGAAAGCTCGTGAACTTGTAAGCTAGTGAACACTTTTTGCGAGAGTGATCATGAATTTCCTAGAAAGCCAGTGAACACTTTTTGCGAGAGTGATCACGAATATCCTTGTTGACCATAGTAGATTGCGAGACAAATGAATACCCTCCAGCGATTATTTCAATCCGCAATAATGAACCTATTTAGTATTATGATATAAATAACTTCGAAAAATTGATCAACAAAATGCCACACTAGTACTGATAGAGAGATTAATAAATAGGGATAAAACGTTTAAAGTTTAGGAATCCACTCAAACATGAGTTGTTCACACTGTGATTCCGAATCTCATTTGAACTTCCAAGCAGTCCACAAAAACGTGAAATCTTGTTTTAAGTAAATTGGTTTTCATAAGGCACTTTTTTATATAGCTTGGCTGAAAGATTTGTTTTCTTTCACACTGTCATAATTTTAAGATGTACTTCAAATTACTTTACAGAGTATGATAGTATGAAGGGAAGGGATTAATCTTTAAGATTAGCTTTTATTTAAGAAATACCTTTTTATGGGTGAGATGGGTCTTTTAGGATAGCCTGAACTTTTGCCAGTAATCTCTCCTACAGAGTTTCAATTGGAGGTAATTCAAGACCTATTATTGTCTGGGCAATTTTCCATGGACGTTCAAGCTTCTCTTTGTTCGATTTAGTAAGGTTGATTGTGGGGCATAAACACTCTTTTCCATCAATTTGAAATGTTCTTGTTGATGTTCGATTTCCATCAACCACCAAAAGCATACTTTTCTCACTTTTGATATCATGTGAGATCAGTTGGATTCCTATCCAAGTAAAAGCCTCTTTAGGTATTTTCATTGGAAGACATTCAATACAGCCAGTAACGGTTTTGTTAACATGTCAGCTAAAGTAACACATTATATACAGCCTCTAATAAAAGCCTCGGGTATTATTGAACATGCAATGTGACAATGTGCATAAGATAAACGGTTCCATGACATTTGCTCCGGCGACAATAGCTCTGATGTAAACTTCACACACTAATGGAATGGCAATGTTCAACCCTGAATTTGGCACTATACCATATCCCAAACCCATCCCTAAACTGAACATAAAACCCTATTGCAACCCTAACCCCTTTATCTTAGACAAAATAAAGCCAAGAGCAACTGTTGCCGGAGCAAATTTCATTTTCCCAGAAAAACAGTCGATATATCACATCACAGATAATAACTGAAGATACTATACATTGTACATGAATTATACTTACAGACAACAGTGGGTGCGGGGGGGGGCTACAGGCGAATACTCAAAATGAGTTTTAAAGCATTAACATAGGACATTACAAAAACAATACAAACACAGATTTGACAAAGTGGAAAATTACTGTCCCTCAAACCATGGATCTTAAATATATAGTTTCAGGTATTGCCTTCATATGTGCTTTCAATAATGCAAAAAATTTATGCCAAAGTTTATTTTCTAGTTTCTTGCAATAAATAAAGTTAATTGATTATTATAATACCCTTCAAAGGATTTACTTATTATGTCACATGCTAGAATAGTACACTGCAAGAAAACTGCCAAGGTGAATAATAAAATTTCCAATCCCATATGAATTTTTAGGATGTATATTTTAGAATCATGAACATAAACAAATAAATTAATGAAGGTTTGTCTAATTAAATTTTCAAAAGGAAATCAATATCATATACACAATATCATATACACAGTTGGTGTCATTGGCATCAATAGACTTCCTTTCATACACACCAAATTATACGAGCATAGATTAAGTTAAACTATAAAAGTTATCATGCTTACAAGAACTTCAGAAGGGTAACTCAAAAACTTGTCACTGTGACCTTGACCTTTGACCTCACATCAAAAGACCTGGGATCCATGCTAGTATGAGCCTAGGTTAAGTTAAACTGAAGTATCGCGTTTACAAGAACTTCAGAAGGCTAAGATGAAAAATATGTCACTGTGACCATGACCTTTGGACCTCACAATCAAAAGGCTTCCTGAGAATCATGCTAGTATCATACACACCAAATAATATGAGCCTAGGTTAAGTAAATCTAAAGATATCGCACTTACAAGGACTTCAGAAGGGTAACATGAAAACATGTTATTGTGACCTTGACCTTTCAAAATATATCACAGATCATTACAATAATGATCATCACCAGAAATCAAGACTCTTCATAAGCAAGTGAAAGAATGATGTAAAAAAATGCGCTCAAAAAATATGATAAAAAAATAAATAAAAAATGATACAATGTACAAACTACACTGATAAATAGCTACGGTTGACCATTAACTCCTTCGTCCATTTCTACATTTTCAACATTTTTTTCTTTGTCATCACCATTTAGCTTTCCATGACTGTCATCGCTTCCATCCTCTTTTTTATTTCCTCGTTTCATGGAGACCTTGACATTCTCTGTCCTTTCTGACAGCCAGTCGGTCATCTTTGAGATAACAGTTGCCATGATGACAAGACCGAAGAAGATCCAGAGGAGTGTGAACCATTTGTAGACCACGGTGTATGGGATGTCAGAGTTGGTCCCTGAAATGACGAGATCATGAATAGCCATTCGTAATCAGAATCAAAATATTAAGAAAAAAGCACTGAAAATGTATGGAGGATTGGGGTTGGAAATGTTGCTATGCATTTTAAAGGACAAGTCCACCCCCAGTGAAAGGTTGATTTGAATAAAAAAGAGAAAAATCCCACAAGCATAACACTGAAAATTTCATAAAAATTGGATGTGATATAAGATGACATTTTAAAGTTTCGCTTCATTTCACAAAACAGTTATATGCACATCCTGATCGGTATGCAAATGAGGAGACTGAAGATGTCATCCACTATTCATTTTGTATTTCATTAACATGAAATGTGTGATATTCTACCGTGCTTTCGAGTGACTTTCGGGCTGATCGAGATTCCCTGATTGGCTGGGAACCCTAGTAGATTACGAAATAAGCTTTCTACTCCAGTACATTTGATTGATAAAACTGCCACATCTTGGAATTAATTCATCCCTATTTTTGGGACACCGTATAGTGCTCATCAATCTGCGACTGCTCCAAGTGCTTCACAATTATTATTATATGGTCACTGGATTCATGGCTTTTAACAGCTTGTTATAAGTATATAGAAAATTGAATTAGAATTCTCATTAACCTGAAGAAATAATCCCACTCCCAAATATAAAAGTTAAGGACATAAAGATAATCATACCTGCTACGTAGTCACCAAAGCCTATGGTTGTCAAAGTGATAAAGCAGTAGTACCAAGACTCATAGAAACTCCATCCCTCGATCACAGAGAAACAAGCCGCAGGTATTATCAAACCAAAACCAAACAGGATTAGAGTGAGGACCAATCCTTGTACAGCGGGTACCACCCAAGATCTTGTCTGGCATTGTTCAAAGCATTGTGCGATCTTGTTGATGAGGAGCTTGAACTTAGCATGGAGCTTGGTGCCAATCTGGGCCAGGACAACACCGCAGAGAGGAATACCAATCAAAGCATATGCAATGGTGAAGGATTGGCCAGCACGGGTGGAAGGGGAGATGTTGCCATAACCTGTATAAAGAAAATAAATAAAGATATACTTAATGCTTTTCATTCAAAACCAGCAGTCAGTTAAAAGCTTGACAAGGAGTATTGTCAAACTTATTCATAAAGTTTGGGGGAATAATATGATTTAAAATTAAATCGAATTCAAAACTTACGATAATCAATCCATATGATAAATTCTAGAAGGATTCAATCAAGATTTGATTTATTTTGCTACAAATGTGAATAAACCAACCGGTTCATTACTTATATTAACCATTTTCTTGGTTTAATTTTACATTATATGAAATACGAAATATTTTGATTTTCCAGTCATTATGTGAAACAAAGTTTCATTCCTCCCTGAACACGTGGAATTCCATTATTTTAACATTTTGTGGTTCAAGCAAGGGGGTCCTAATTGTCTAATTCGTAATAATTGAAATATTGTATAATTCAAACTATAAAAAAAAAAGCAACAGTGAGTGTGTGACATAATCAACTCTCTCATTTGCATATCACTGAAATGAGCATAGAACTGTTTCATGAAAAATAAGCGAAACTTTAAAATGTCATAACTTTCTTATTTTACATTTGATTTTAATGAAGTTTTCAGCATTATTCATGCTTGATTTTTCTCTGTTTCTTTAAATCAATTTTTTTCTGGGTGAACTTGACCTTTAAGGGTAGGGTTTCATGCCCCGGGCTCCCAGCGCCAATAATAAGCTTCGAGACAATGCATCAATGCCCCTACCCTCTATACCCATATCTCACTGTGTATACTAGCTTCGGTTCTTTCATTCTCTCCTTAGTCATCACAAGATCCAACTCACTGCAAACATAACTACACACACAGAAAACACACGCAACCAACGCAAGCACATGTTTGACCATGGTTTGACACTCACAAATGTTTCCTTGAAGTGTCTGTTTACAATTTTTAGTGTTGTGATGATCAGGGTGCTGGGGGTGCTGAAGCACCCCCAGAAATCATCCTGGGGGTGCTGCGTGTATTATTTTCCATAGGAAGCACCCCCACGAAATCAGGTCCCCCTGTATTTTTTAAAATATGTTATAATGTACATAATTCTCACATCCGACAATCGCAAATCATTTACAAAGTCTTTCACATATTCCAATAACATCCCTCCTATAACGCGACTCAATCAAGCTCCAGCGGAGCAGCACTCCGATACAGACGTGGTCGCGCGCAATACGTGATAACCATATACACACTCTTCAAAAGCAGGGAGGGACAATGGGCATGATGGGGGTGGTTGGATTGAAACTTCCAGGTTTTACGTTGAATCAAGTGAGCGCGCGCCCGACCAGTGAATTGTATACAAAAATTACAAGTCAGACAATTCAAATCAAATTTCACAGTCTTTTTCGCCCTGCCCCATGGCCCTTGGGGCTGGGAAGCAGGGGTGCTGGGGGTGAAGCACCCCCAAAATTTTGGGGAGCTGCATGGGTTATTTTCCATAGGCAGCACCTCCTGGAAATCTAGTAGGTATGACAAATGACATAGAAATGTAATGAAAATGAACGTTTTGTAGACCCCCCCCCGGTTCAGAATTTGAAATAGTGTTTAAAATTAACCCTCTTTCAGATCGGAATATCGAATATTTTCTGCTCGCGCTTCGCGCTCGCATTATTGATTTTTTATCATAAATTTTATAATAAATAAATTTTAATAATAAATAATGTATTTAAGATGCCCATACAATAGGTCTAATTCTAAACATGCGCATGCATGTTTATTCAGATACGCAGCTTGATGGGGGGGGGGGGTACTCCGGGCTGAAAATATTTATATCAAATACATTATATCAAAATAAATAAATCTTATCAAAATCTGATAAGTATCAGTTAAGTTATCTAATTCTAAAGTTTAGCAATATTTCATGAAAATGGTGATATGCATGTCGTCATGAATATCTATTAGGTGGGCTGATGCTGTCACATCTCCACTATCCTGTTTCTTGTGGAATCAAAATTGTTTCATTTTTTCATGCAGAGTGAATGATATGTCTCCCTTATCATGAAATAAGTTGCAGCAAAGAATATCCAATGGACTAAATCAGTTTTGAATCTTGAAAGGAAAATATTGAATAAACCTAATACCTTATATAATAAAATACAAAAGAACAAGTGGGGATATGACATCACCAGTTCGCTCATTGAATATTAATGAAGACATGCCGAAAACTGTATCACTGGAATAATGCTAATCTTTAAAATGCAATAACTGTGATATTCTTGATTGATTTTGATCAAATCTTTATTCTTATGTTCGTCTGAGTTTTCTTTATCTGTTCAAACCATTTAACATTCAGTGTGGAGTTTCAGATCAGAATTTTAAAAAATTTCTGCTCGCATTATTAATTTAAGAATATATCCAATTACCCTTCATTTTTTGATTTACAAAACATGAATAGAATGTCCCGTTTTCAGGTCTGAATCTCAATTTTGTTTCCGCTCGCGCTTTGCGCTCGCACCATTTGCAGAGTTATATACCTATCCTGTTCATGATTAGAAAAGTGCATAAGATGTCTTGTTTTTAGGTTTGAAATATCATTTTTATTCCCGCTCGCGCTTCGCGCACGTATCAATTGTATAGTTTTATACCTATCCTCATCATAATTAGGAATAATAGTAATAATAAAAGGAAAGTGCTTAGAATCTCTCGTTTTTTGTCTGAAATCTCAATTTTGTTTCCGCTCGCATCAATTGTATAGTTATATACCTATCCTGTTCTTAATACAAAACATGCTTAGAATGTCCAGTATTAAGATCGGAATGTCAATTTTTTTAGCTCGCGCTTCGCGCTCGCATTATTTGATTGTTGATATATGTATCGTCTTCATGGGAAACTGCAAAAGTCCTTATAACACGTTCCTTTCGATCAGGCCAGAGCGTATATAAAAAATATCTGCTCGCGCTAACAGTTATTTTTATTTGTTACATACGCATCTTGGACCACAAGCATTGCTCAAAATGTTCAATTTTCAGGACAAAATACATAAAATTTCCACAAAAATAGCTCGCGCTTCGCACTCAAATTATCTAATTATATATTTATGTTCTTTTATAAGAAGAAAGCTAAGAACTGACTATCATATATGTATATAAGAGTGTGTGTGTGAAATTATGGAAAACTCAATTGTGCCTGCCCCCCACCTTTGAGGAGAAATTTCAGCACCCCCAATGAAAAAATCGTTCCCAGGTCCCTGGTGATGATGGAGTGATTTCAGTGCTTGAACGATATCCGAGTTGATCTATTCCTGGTGGGTGTTTCATAAAGCCGTTCGTAAGTTAAGAGCGACTTTAAGAACGACTGGTGATCCTTTCTTGTGATAAATGATGTATTCATTGGCAATGGGCGCGTATAAGAAAGGATCACCAGTCATTCTTAAAGTCGCTCTTAACTTACAAACAGCTTTATGAAACGGCGCCCGAGTATGACTGTGTGACATTTGGATTGACGGGAGATTTACATGTTTAGGGTTTTACCCCATTATTTGTCAAATTAATCTTATAAGATCTGCATTTGTTTTATCATACAATATACCTGCATCCCTGCAAAGGTAATGAAGTAGAACAAATAGACTCATCCTTCTAACATGTTTGACTGAAAATTATTTCAATGATGCAAAAAAAAAAATTAAACAAATTTCTTACCAATAGTGTCATGAAGGTCATTGAATCGTTCGTTTAAATGTTCTTATCAATTACACAGATTTTACTGCATATTTCATGGGATATGCAAAAAAGGGCAAAATAATTCCAAAATACATCATCCATCATGAATGCCATGCAAAGCCTCTCGGCTAACTGATATTCCCATGAAGTCTTGTAAATGAGCTTATCCTTAGTCTGGTCTTTGAAGATTTGCCCTGACTTAATTTCTCCACAGAGAGAGGCCATGTAGCACCCAAACCAACAAAGAATGAAAAAGGTGGCAATCCGGTACCCCCCACCCCACCACACCAAGAAAGTCAGATTTCCAAACATGTGTATGGCATGACTATAGGGAATAAATTCAAGATATATTTCACTTAAATGTTTATCTTCTACTAAAACATGTCACTCAAAGAAATTTATATTCCACTTTTAAAAATATATTCCACTTTATCCAAAAAATATATTTCACTAAAAAAAAATATGTTTTACTTAAAAAAACTATATATTTCACTTTTCAAAAAATATGTCTTTTCAACAAAATTATTTGGTTTGTTGCCATTTCGTCTACTGTCATTATGTCCACTCACCACAAGGTGTTCTTTATATGTAGCTGATAGAAAAAAAAGACTACTCCTTCATCTCCATATAGTTTTAAGGCAATGTATGTTACTTGCTTTACAACAGAAATAGTTTTTTGCCTCAATGGGGACTCCAAAATGGCAGATTTTCCCATAAATAGGCAAAATACCAAAAAAGGGGTGGGTAACTTCGACAGGCCCCTGAGAGTGGAAGGCTTCAATTTCCTTGCAATAAAAGTGGCTTCACTTAATAGCAGAAATTTTTTCCTTTTGCCCCAATGGGGCCTCAAAATGGCCGATTTTTACATAGACAAAAAACTGAAAATGGCTGGGTGACTTTGGCAGCCCCCCCCCCCCTTCCTGAGCGAGAAGGTTGCCAGTACATCTTTAATCATAAAAGATAGATAAAAGGGTACTCCTTTGTCTTAATGTGGTTTCAAATGAATAAAAGAGGGTTTACTAAATAGTAGAAATGCTACCTGCCTCAATGGCAAATTTTCCAAGAAATACAAACTAAAAAAAAGGATGGAATGACTTTGGCAGGCCCCCCCCCCCCTCCAATGGGACGGAGCGATTTCGTGAGGCCTTTTGGCCAATGAACCCTAAAAAAGAATTTACAATTAAAGAAATTTGAAGAAAAATAAAGTTTGAAAAAAGAGAATGGATCATCAGATTATCTCCCCAGGGAACAAGAAATGCTAATTGATTCATGCAGCGTTGGATCTCAACCTAACTGTAGTTATATACTAGTAGAACACCTCAAATTTAACAACACAAAAATCACTTTGTATCAATTGTTTCATATCTACTTTAGATGGAAGTGGATATTGTCCATGAGTGTATTCCTTTTTTGAAGGTTTGATATCTAAATTTCACTTTTAAATGTTACTGCAGCGTTTGAGCTGTCACCTAGCAACATTTGTATACATGAATGACCTATTTATGGCATATACAAGCGGAGATATGGCAACTCACATTTCACCTTACCCCTCAATAAAGGTTATTGATTTTTCAATTTTTTACATCGCTATTTTACATTGCTTTTAAATTCGACTGTAGAAAAAAAGGTGATACCACAATTTCAAACTACTAACAGTAATATAGAGGGTCCACACTACCCCCATATGGTGTCAAACCTTTTCTTTGTTGTGGGTTGTACAAACTCCTTAAATAGGGCACATATGAGATTTTGCTTCCAGACTAGCAATGTATTGTCTGTGTATTAAAATTTTATACATAGCTATTGGCGCTGAAAAGCATAACAGACGTCAAAAGCGTACTGGTGTAATTTTAACTGAACAGCGTAATAATTAGTTTTTTTCCTAATGGCAGCTCTGTGCTTTGATCTATGAGCTTACGGAGGGCTAAGTGATTACAAACCTTTATAATCAGGAAAATGCATAGTCCTGGGTGATTTCTGATATAATTGAAAGCAATGGTGTTAAGATGACTGATATCTTTATCCATTCCAAATCATTAAAAATTCAATTCCAAATCATTAAAAATTTCATGGATAAGAAGGTTTATTTCTTGTTCTGGAAATTTCAGTTTTCACATGTTTCAATCATTTTTGCCTAAAGCATATATACATCTTTTCAATTTCTCATGGGAAATCATAAATCACTTGCTATATCAATGAATAACCCACTTTGGGCACAGGTATTGTTGGTCTTTTCAGACCTTACCTGCCTCCTTGTTGATGACGTTGCATGTCAAGCCCTTTGGAATAATCCAAAAATTAAAATGAATAGTAATGTAATATTTTCAGATCTTGGTGTGTCAATGGGGTGCGTTTTGTTAATATTTTGGGAACAGATGGAAAATTCCTATGTTTTGACTTTCAAAGCAAATAGAATGTGCACGACAATTTTCTTCAATACTATGGCCTGTGCAAATCTAATCGATATGGTTTCAATAAATATGTTATACCAAAGGCTATGGAACCTATGATTCCTATTACCTTTCGCTTATGCTGGCCCTGTTGTCTGGAATGACCTTCCCCTGGCAATCTGTGAATGCACTTCCACTGACACATTTAAAGGTTACCTTAAGACTCGTCTATTCAATGCTTCCTACTCTTAATTGTTCCTGAATCTATTGCTATTATATTTTTACTCTTTCTTCCTTTCTTTCTTTCTCTCTTTCTTTCTTTCTTTCTTTCTTTCTCTCTCTCTCTCTCTTTCTTTCTTTCTTTCACTGTACCTTGGGCACTCTGCTGAGTGGATTAGGCACATTGAAAATCATATTATCATTCCAGAGGCACTTCTTTAGTTAATTGAAGAAAAAAAAAGTTGTGCTCATTTACAATATTTTTTGTTGAAAGACTGCAAAAGTCTCATCAAATAGAAACAAATGTTTGACTTTGACAACACTATATGGAGGTTCTACTATAAAATTGGGTTACACTTCGTAATTCCGAAGGTTCGTAATTCCAAAACACGTAAATTGCTTATACCTCCATGTTCATTAATCCACAAACGTAAAAGGGTTAAACGTTTGTGGCGTTATTCTCACCTGCATCACGCGATTCAACATCGCAGCATGAGTGCTGACTTTGAAAACTACTATAACTCGCACAAGATGTTCAGTGATACTTGGTTACTCTTATTTCCACGTTTTATGAACTAGACCAATACACTTTACTGAGATAGGATGGTAATTAAACAAATACCCCCAATTTGGCCAAAGTTCATTGACCTTTGACCTTGGTCATGTGACCCAAAATGCGCACAGGATGTTCAGTGATACTTGATTACTCTTATGTCCAAGTTTTATGAACTAGACCAACATACTTTTAAAGTTATGATGGCAATTCAACAGATACCCCGAAATCGGCCAAAGTTCATTGACCCTACATGGCCTTTGACCTTGGTCATGTGACGTGAAACTCATGCAGGATGTCTGGTGACACTTGATTAACCTTATGTCCAAGTTTGATAAACTAGGTCCATATATTTTCTAAGTTATGATGATATTTCAAAAACTTAATTTCAGGTTAAGATTTTGATGTTGATTCCCCCAACATGGTCGAAGTTCATTGACCCTAAATGACCTTTGACCTTGGTTATGTGACATGAAACTCTAATAGGATGTTCAGTAATACTTGATTAACCTTATGGCCAAGTTTCATGAACTAGGTCCATATACTTTCTAAGTTATGATGTCATTTCAAAAACTTAACCTTAGGTTAAGATTTGATGATGCTGCCGCCCCCGTCGGAAAAGCAGCGCCTATAGTCTCACTCTGCTATGCAGGTGAGACAAAAACGAAATAAGGTTTGATGTTCCGAAGGTTCGTTAATCCGAAAACGAAATAAGATTTGTTGTTCCGAAGGTTCGTTAGTCCGAAAACGAAATAAGGTTCTTAAATCATTTCATTTTCTGATTAACGAACCTTCGGAATTACGAACCTTACTTCGTTTTTGGACTAACGAACCTTCAGAATTATGAACGTCATTTCGTTTCGGAATTACGAACCTTCGGAAATACGAACGTTCGGAATATCCGAACCTTCGGAATATCCGAACCTTCGGAATAACGAAGCTTTGGAATTACGAATGTATGCACAAAATTGTCTTCATTCAACTGCAGATGTAAACATGAGATGGTTTCAGTTCGAAATAGTGAGAATTATTCATATGAAAGATGCTTTGTTATGATTTGAATTAGTTACAGATAGCTTTTGTACTTTTTGTTATAATGATTCAAGGTAGTCCACCTCAGAAAAATGTTGATTTGAATCAATCAACCAGAATAAACTATTCGGAAGGTATGAAACAATAATAGTGCTTTTAATTGTATTTTATAATCATTAAAAAACAAAAATTTGCAGTGAAGTGCAAACACCGTCTTTTAGCTTTGGACCATATTTTGTTTGAAATAAAATCCTATTATGGTATGGAAAATTATATAATGATATATATACATATATATTGTAAAGAACAATGGTAGGCGTAGCTTAAATCAAGGTCCCCAGAGCTATCTACCCTTTTGGAAAAATTGGTGATGCCGAAAAAATGTCTCTGCCGGGAATCGAACCCGGGCCCCCAGCTTTGAACGCCGGTGCCTTAACCACTAGACCACAGAGACGGGTTAATGGCTAGGGCAAACCCAATCCGATTGACCGTCAGATAGACAGAATTTCGACACTATACCAATTATAATTTCCTTTGTCGGGTGAAGGTGGGTTTAGAACAATGACAAGCCGCCATGCCTCAGCTGGATCAAAGCTATTGCTTCGATACAGTACATATATGGGAGAAGAAATACATGTGTAAAGTTATAATGTACGACAGCTTTTGGCAACTCTTTTTTATTTAAATATTGTAAAGAAATGAATGAAGAGAAAAATGGTAGGCGTAGCTTAAATCAAGGTTCCCCAGAGCTATCTACCCTTTTGGAAAAATTGGTGATACCGAAAAAATGTCTCTGCCGGGAATCAAACCCGGGCCCCCAGCTTAAGCTCTCACATATCATTCTCTGTAATATATTTCTTGTATGGATTTTTTCTTCCCTTTGCACTTTGATTTTTCCTTTTTAATACAAATGTTATGACAATTTCATGGAATAGTGTATTGTACATAATTAAATTTTGTGTCATATACTGTGTTAATTATTCAATTATGTATTATCGAAAAATATGTATTATAGTGATTTCAATAAAGGAATCCTGTGAAAAAAAAATATTGATAAAATATTGAATATTCAATTATGAAAAGTTAATGCTACTCTATTGCTTAAAATTAAATTGAAACTTCATAACTCGTATAAAAATCCTGGATTTCATGGACAAGCACCAACGAAATATATATTTTCAGACTCTGCAATATAACTTATTATCACAGGTAATTTGCTGGAAATACTTGACTAACATCAAAATCAAATATCATTGCGTGGTATGTTTTCGAAGGGAGAGGACGTGTTTTTGCTTTGCTCTGAATATTGTCAACAAATAGCCGAAAGCACATGGAAATGACAGTTAAATTTTAGATCGTATGAAAGCTGATCGGACACCAGAGACAGTGATGTGATTTTTAGTGTTTGACTCTTGAAGACTGCGACGTTATCGTCGGTAAGAACATTAAATTTCGTCAATTTCAATATTCAATATTGTTTGAAAATCAACATCACGCGTGAGATACTAACGCGCATCACTAAGACGCACATGACTTTACGCTAAAATAAGGCATCTTTGAAGCGCAACATCCATCTCCATCCATCTCATCTAAATCAGGTCGGGTCATTGTGACGTCATCGATAAACAGAGTATGCCAGGGCCTAAGAAAAATCAATCCATATCGTTCGAAGATTTCATTGAAATCAAGTCTGAACTTCAAAAACTAAACAAAACTCTGACATCACAACTCAATGAAATAAAATCTGGTCAAGATGAGCTTCGAAAATCTGCTGAGTTCTTTAGCGATAAAGTGGATGAGCTCACCTGCGAGGTGAAAAGACTGAGTAGTGAGAATGCTTCCATGAAGAGAGAAAATGAGCAACTGAAAGCAAAGATGACGGCACTTGAACACCAGGTGAATGACTTGGATCAATATCATAGAAGGATCAACTTAGAAGTGGCAGGCGTTCCTGAGAAGGAAGGGGAGAATGTGAGAGAGGCTGTTCTTCACATCATGAAGAAAATTTCACCAGAGGTATCCAACGACGACATTGATGTGACACATCGACTTGGTCAGAGGAGAGAAGATGGTCCAGCCAGACCAATCATTGTTCGATTCACAACCAGGAGGATGAGGGATACTCTATACTCAGGCCGTAAAAAACTGAGGGAAACATCAACCCGTCAACTGGGATTCTCAAGAGATGAAGGAAAGGTGTTCCTCAACGAAAATCTAGCCCCAGCTAAGAAGTCTCTCCTAAAGAAAGCGAATGACGAGAGGAAGAAGGCGGGATACAAGTTCTTATGGACAACGAATGGCACCATTCTGGTGAGGAAGAGCTCGAATGTTCCACCGGTTGCTATTCATCGAGAAGAGGATCTGAACAAAATTAAGTAAAACTCTCTTACGCATATATATTGTTGATGTTTTATGTAAATAATGATTGACTTTGATATGATTACGAATTATTCAAATGATTCCAATGATTTTATTTATGATATTGGTGTTAATAATGATGAACTTAAAATTGATTTAGATCCAAACGATGAGGCTTCGAGTGTCATATCCTCAAACTACTACACTCAGGCTTCAGCCAAAAACATTTTCAAAAGTTTACCTTCTTCCTGCTTGTCTATTTTGCATCTTAATATCAGAAGCCTAAACAAGAATTTTGAGCAATTTCGTTTATTTTTAGATAACTCAGGTGTTTCCCAAAATACAGTAATAGGTTTAACTGAGACATGGCTGTCAGATAAATGTATTAATATGAATGCACTCCCAGGTTATGATATACTTACAAATAATCGTGTTGATAAAATTGGTGGTGGTGTTGCAATTTTTGTGCCAAGTCAATTTAAGTATGTTATTATTGAAGACATGAATTTAATGAATGAAACTGCAGAAACTTTATTCATTGAAATTAGTGATCGTGATAACAGAAAAACTGTATTGGGAGTTGTTTATAAGCCCCCTCGCAGCAATAGTGCTGATTTTCTAGAAACTTTAAATAATTTACTACATTATCATTTTGTTCAAAACAAAAGATGTATCATAATGGGAGACTTTAATTATGATCTTTTAGCGAGTGATACTAATATTTTAGCAAATGACTTTTTAGAGACATTCCTTTCTGCCTCCTTTTTGCCACTTATTTCTAGACCCACTAGAATTACTAATACTTCCGCAACTCTGATTGACAATTTTTTCTCCAATATTCGTTCAGAATTTAAAGCTGGTATAATTATCTCAGACATGTCTGATCATTTCCCAATTTTCATGTATTGTTCTAATCAATATCAGCCAAACAACTTTCCCAATTATGTACCTAAGAGGCGTGTATATAGTGATCTAAATATATCTCGTTTGAAACAAAGTTTAGAAGAAGAAACTTGGGATGATGTATTTAGTACAGAATGTGTTGACGAGTCCTACGAAACATTTATTGATATCTTCATGAGTCATGTTAATGAAAATATCCCTTTTGCAAAGCCCAAGTCTAAAAATTATAAAAGATCACCTAGATTACCTTGGATAACGAATTCAATTCTTCGTTCGATAAATAAAAAAAATCGATTATACTATAAATATATATCAAGATTAACTGAGAATACTCGGAGCCAATATACCAATTATAAGAATATACTAACAGGGGTCATCCGTACTGCTAAAAAGGCATATTACCATGATCAATTTAATCAATGCAAGAATGATCTTAAAAAAACATGGAAATTGATCAATTCTACCATCAATAATGGACAAAAGTTTTCAAAGATAACTAAGCTTATGCATAATGATTCTATTATTGAAGATAAAGCTCAGATGGCAAATATTTTCAATAATTATTTTTCACAAATTGGATTTGAGCTCTCTAGAAGTATACCAACAAATTCCCATTCATTTCATCAATATCTGGGAGATAGAAATCAAAGTTCTATGTTTTTTTCTCCTACGAACTCACAGGAGATAATTAAAATTATATCTAGCCTAAAATTAAATAAAAGTGCAGGTTTCGATAACATTGATAACATCCTTTTACAGAAAACTATGAATTATATAATTGACCCTCTTATTTATATATTCAATTTGTCTTTATCATCGGGAAATATTCCAAAATCAATGAAAATTTCTAAGATAATACCAGTCTTCAAAAAGGGTGATAGTTCTTTAGCAAGTAACTACAGACCCATTTCATTGCTTACAAACTTATCTAAAATTCTTGAAAAACTGGTTCACATACGAACCATATGTTTTTTTAAAAAGCACAACATCCTATCCGATACTCAATTTGGTTTCCGAGAAAAGAGTAGCACTTCCCATGCAATACTTTCTTTAGTTCAAACAGTTGCCAAAGCTCATGACAAGTCTTCGAATACGATTGGTATGTTCTTAGATTTTTCAAAAGCATTCGATACAGTTGATCATAATATTCTCCTTTATAAACTTTCTCATTATGGAATTAGAGGGGAACCACTAAAGTGGTTCAAGAATTATCTAACCGGGCGTTCACAGTTCGTTTCACTTGATGGTAATATTTCTGAACGTAAACCTGTTCTTTGTGGAGTTCCGCAGGGCAGCATTCTTGGCCCACTTTTGTTCATTACTTATATAAATGATATTGATATGTCATCAAGATTGCTTCAATTTATACTTTTCGCTGATGACTCTAATATATTTCTGTCGCACCCCGACCCAGATCAATTGATGCAAATATTCAATGACGAACTAAAAAATGTTTCTAATTGGATAACAGCTGACAAACTTGCTCTTAACCTAGAAAAAACTAGCTACATGCTATTTAGCAACAAGATTACGACTGTACCAAAAGATGTAATTTTAAATGATACTGTTATTCAAAGAGTGCGATCAACTAAATTTTTGGGACTGATCATTGACGATAAACTTTCTTGGAAAACACATATTGATAATATTTGTAAAATCATTGCTCGCAATATTGGTGTCATTAGAAAATTAAGTCACTTCTTACCCCATTATATTTTGTTATTATATTCAACGTTAATTTTACCTTATCTGAATTACGGAGTTGTTGCATGGGGTAACGCAGCGAATTCTCAAATTAATAGACTTTTTATATTACAAAAAAGAGCGATTCGTATTATTAGTCATGCAGATTTCAGGGCACATACAAATATTCTGTTTTTGAAAAATAAAGTCTTGAAGGTTAAAGATTTATATTCTTTTCAACTCGGACAGTTAATGTACAAGTTTATTTATAAACAATTACCGTTACCGTTTGATAATATGTTTGTAAAAAATGATACAATTCATAAGCACTTCACTCGCCAGGCGAGTTCCTTTCATTTACCTCTGAATAGAACATCGTTTGCACAGAAGACATTTGTTTTTACTGGTCCAAAATTATGGAATTCTTTTTCAAAGGAAATTATACAATGTAATTCAATACAAAATTTCAAAGGAAAACTTAAAAAACATCTTCTGGATTCATATTAAATTATCGTTTTTTCACAAAGTTATGTAACTCAGAACTTAATATGTAAATGTGTTTGTTAATTTCTCTTTGTATATATGTTTAATCGTTTTATGATTTCTGTATACAGTGTATACTGATTCATTCATTTTTATTTTTTTTTATTTCTATTCTTTATTTTTATTCATTGTATATATGTATTGTTTATTTCTTTATTTTATCTTATTTTTATTCATAAATGTATTTATGAAAGGGGGCCTTCACCCTACAAGCTCTGCTTTTTAGTTGGTCTCCTTCTCTTTCGAATTCATAGTATTATTGTATTATAGAAATGATTTATATATTATATTTTGTAAATATGTATATTGAACTATCATTGTAAATGTAAAAAGATTGAGAGAAAATAAATGAATTGAATTGAATTCAAATATGAATACAAAAATACAATTTACAAAATCTGTGACATTTTATTCACCATATGTCATGCACTTACATAGAAGTATTGCTTTTCGTGAAAAATAAAAAAAGGCAATTTACTGATAACATTTTCATCTGTAACATTTCAATTTTTAACTTCTCTTAGATACATATTTGGTGACAAAATATCTTACAACCTCAGATGAAGGAATAAACTAATAAATGTTTGAAAGACATGCAAGTAATAAATATTTTTTTATTTTACAACAAAATCATACCAGATAAATATGAATATCAACACAGAAAAAATGGAAAGTGTAAAAATATTTCATTCCATCTGAAATTCTTTTGAATGATCACTTCACACAAGCCTACTACTTGAGATAAGACTTAATATATCAGTTTACCATACAAGTAATTAAGGCCAATCATCACTCCTTTATGTTGTGCTTTTTTAGAGGGTATATGTAATACATTTTGTAAGAATTGCTTAGTACATGTATATCACTGAACATATTGTTTTTACTGAAATGTAATTTTGGCCCCCCTCATTTTGTACCGGTATTTATATTGCCTTAACACAATCAGCACATTTTCCATCTTATTCTTATGCTGTCAATATCAAAACAAAATTAAAAGGAATTGGATGAAATTTAAAGGTAAGAAGTACGTGCCAAATACTGCAGTTTTGTGCAACTCTGTTGTGTTAATTTACTGATCAATACCCTCAACTAGTGGAAAGCCTCTGGCAGTCTCACAGATGTATTTTGTGATTCAATGCAGGAGCAGTGCTTACTTTTCAAACAACTAAAAGATGAATAATAATTCACTAAAAATACCATTCATATGATAATAAAATACTAGTGCTAACTAAGTTCATTGACATACAAAAATCACGTGACGTGAAACTTGCAAAATGATCAGTAATGATCGATTACTCCTACATTTATGTCCAAGTTTCATGCAATACATAGATTCATTTATTTTTCTATGTAACAAAGACATTTCAGAAAATACCTCCCTCCCATCAACATGGTCAAAGTTCATTGACAACGAATGACCTTAGACCCGAATCATGTGACCTAGAACTCATGGAAGACGATTACTTCCAGTTTTTATACCGCCTAAGTTATTATGACACTTATTTATAGGCTAGAACCATTCTGGAAAAAGAGACCTCTATAAACTTCTAAAGGCATTTTGGTGTAAAAGTTGGAAACTGTACTATTTTAAATGCCTTACAATAATGATGCAAATGTGATTTCTACCAAATATTATAAACGTTTGGGCTGGAATTATAAAATTATAGCATAATATTGCAAGGTATGCATAAATTTGTATGATTAATTAACCGAAAACAAATTCATATTTCCCGAATGGTACAAGTTTTGTGTAATCCATCTGTGAAAGTAAATATTATAAAAAGAATAAGTACTGTAGAAATA
Source organism: Lytechinus variegatus (assembly GCF_018143015.1). Taxonomy (NCBI): domain Eukaryota; kingdom Metazoa; phylum Echinodermata; class Echinoidea; order Temnopleuroida; family Toxopneustidae; genus Lytechinus; species Lytechinus variegatus. The sequence continues at coordinate 9,370,816 of NC_054746.1, read as the reverse complement.
AGATTCTGAATGGTCAATTTGGCAGCCATTTTGTAAATGCAAATTAGGTGGTCAAAACATGGAAAATCGGCTTGTGGACTTAACTTTTCAGATCCAGCACATTAAAATTGTGCGAAACAGACTTGTTCCCAACTTTTACGCCAAAATTCTTCTAGAACTCAAATTTTCCCCATATGGGTCTAGTCTATTAACCTTGGTTAAAGGACAAGCCTATCCCAAACAATTTTTTATTTGAATAAAAAGAGAAAAATCCAACAAGCATAAAACAGAAAATTTCATCAAAATCAGATGTAAAATAAGAAAGTTATGACATAAGTTTCACTAATTAAGGACCCCATGGAAGAACAGCGGTATTATGTTAATAACGCTGAAATGGGCAATCCTCCATATTTTATTTCACAATTTTCTTTTTGTAATTTGATCACGTATACATTTGGTTTTATATGGAAATAAATACAAACAAACTAATTTCACAAAAAAGTTATATTCACATCCTGTTCGGTATGCAAATGAGGGACTGATGACATCACTATTTCTTTTGCATTTTATATGAAATTTTCTCCCTCTGGTTATGAAAAGTTGAGTTTTATTCCTCCCTGAATACATGGAATTAACATTGTTTAACATCATGTGGTTCAGTCAAGTTCTACATTGTCAATTCTGTAAAAATTGAAATATTGTGTAATTCAAACAATAAAAAACAAAATAAATAGTGATGGACATAATCGACTCTCTTCTTTGCTTATCACTGAGGAGTGCATACAACTGTTCTGAGAAAAATAAGTGAAAATTTCAAATGTCAGAGCTTTCTTATTTTTCATCTTATTATGATGAAATTTTCAGAATTATGCTTGTGAGATTTTTCTCTTTTGAATTAAATCAACATTTTTCTGGGATGGACTTGACCTTCAAGATTTAAATGTTGATGCCAAAGAGGCACCAATAATCTCACTCTGCTATGCATGCAAGGCAAAAAATGATTATTCATAAATGAACTATCTTAATTTAACATTACACAATTACACTTGGAACAATATTCGACCGACAAAACATTTTTATACGATTGCTGGCATATATAAGCAGTGTATGGGCTTTTTATTTTTTACTTTAATACATGTAGCTTAAAAATCTTTTGAATTTGGGAATATATACGCATTTGTTATTGACAAACTACTTGATCTCAGGAATAACCATACTAAAGATCTACCAAAATCCACATCAGGGGGTGCCAGGTAAAATGGCTAAGTAAAAATGGCAGAGGTAAAAATAGCAGGGGTAATAAAAGCAGAGGTAAAAATGGCAGAGGAAAACATGGCAGAGATAAAAATAGCAGAAGTAATGATGGCAGAGGTAACTAACACATCAATGATGTGGAGCTCATCCGGCATCTCGCAACAAAAATTAAGACAATTTTAATTTCAGCCCAGTTGACACTGTAGTGAACTAAATTGGTGACATAAATTGAGGAAGAAATGACATAGAAACATGTTTTGTGATATGAATGAATTTCATATCAAGCATAAATAATTTTCTAGTCAAAATTTCTAAACTCTGTGTAGAACCCTGGTGAACCTCAAGTGCTCTCAGATGGAACAAAAACAATCAAACACGATCAACAAATAAGTATTTTTTGTGAGTTTTGAAAATATATGAATAAATTAGCATATTTAATGAGTTTCAAAATTCTGTGTTGAAATTTTGTATCACCACCTAGAGCTATCATATAAAGCAAACAAAATTGAAATTGATCAACAAATGAAGGGGGATTTTTTTTTTATTTATGAATTAATTTTTAATACAAGTTTGTGATCCTCATGCAGCTCTACCAGATGGATGAAAAATAATCAAAATTGGTCACAAATAAAGAAATATTTATTTGTGATTATGAATAAATTTTGAGAATCCTCTTGGATTTTAGGCAAAATAGGCAACTGCATATCATTGTAACCAGTTCAAAACTATTATTCTAACCTTGAAATCACTTTGAGTGGACACCAAAATCATATCTTTGTGGTGGATTTTAATGAAGTAACAGCAGTCATTTTAGATTGTACAAGACATCTTGGGTTTTTGGACATACTGGATTACTGATCGTCTTGTAGCTTGTTCCAGTGTATTTTCTGACCATTATACCATGGTTTAATAGCTAACCCTATGGCAGAAACACCTTTTGCCTCAATGGGGGCTCTAATTGGCAATAAATAGGCAGAATACGTAAAAATGGGTAGGTGACTTTGGCAGCCTCCTGAGGGGTAGGCTTCGCTGTGCCAACACTTTGGGCTCCAAAATGGCGAATAATCCAAGGAATTGGAAAAATATTAAATAAAGGGTGGTGTGACTTAAGAAGCCCCCTGAGGAGGTAGGTTTTGCTGTGCCAACACTTCTTTATATTGATCTTGATTGATTCTTTATTTCCATACAACATAAAATATATTGACAATATTACACAGTAAAATAACAATAAACAATCAATACATGGGAGGGGACAGTCATAAGCACAAAGGCTTGAAAAAGGACGCCCCTAAAGAAAGACGACGGCCCTGAATAAAATTAATGTAAGTCATATTCAAAAAAATACAATAAAATCAGCGCCAAAAGGAAAACACATCAAGCATGTCAAGAATACTGATAATGATAATAACACACCAGCCGCGTATTGATATGTTTAACATAGATACGTCGTATGAATACAATACAAAATACAAAAAAATACAGTAAGCAGTATGATGAAATGATAGAACATAGTTATATGTAGCTGATAGAGAAAAGTCTACTCTTTGGTCTCCAAATGTAGTGTGCTACATAAGCACTTGCCTGATTGCCCGGGGCAAGTAAAAGTTACAGTCGGGCAAGTGTTTTGAAGTAAAGACCAAAACTACTTGCCTGAATAGGGCAAGCAACATTCTCATAGTAGAATGACCAAAATTAGGGTCAATATAATATACTGACCCTAATTTTGGTCATGGCAGGTAGATCAGTTCACGTAAAAGAGAGAAAAAGTCAATGGTTTATAAAACTACATAACTTTCTTTTGAAGAGGTTAAACCTTTTTTCAAGGATTTTTTTCGGGCAAGTGAAATGGATTTCTGGGCAAGTAATTCCAACTTTTTGCATATTTATTTGCCCAACTGGGCAAGTGCTTCTAAAAAGTTATGTAGCACCCTGAAATGATTTCAAGAAAATAAAAGTGATTTTTCTGCATAGCTGTAACACAATTTTTGCCACAATGGGGGCTCCAAAAAGTACAAAAATTTTTAATAGACAAGCTACGAATGAGGGTGGAGTACCTTCAAAAGTCTCTTGCGGGATGATGCTTTAAGGTGCCCGAACGTAATTGCTTGTGACATGCAGAGCAATGCCTCCTCTAAATTTTCCAAGAGGTTTCATTAACATTAAAGTTGCTTTAACATGAAGAAAACACCTCTTGCCCTCATACCTGTACTTATCTGAGTACTAATACCTTTCCATCACTACGCACATTACATGCATTTCTGCATGTTAGTCACACCAACAATGTAGGATCCATGCACCAACAAAGGCAAGGCAAGACTGATTGAGCTTATTCTCTCTCTTGAAAGGCATGCCAGTGATCGCATTGTAGTGTGACTAAGACACAGAGGTTGCTTTTTGGTGTCATTTCATAACAACATCAAGTAATACATTTGGAAGTACTTGTCCTTTATCAAAGCAAATTAAGACATTAATACTGTCATGAAGCATATCAATATTCTTGTTAATATATCCTCTTTCGTGTCTAATGCTGCTGATATTTTGCATTAGTTGTTGATATTTATGCTGAACAGAAAGATATCAATGCCAATGCAAATTTTTGACCAAAAACATGAAAATTTTGGCTTCAGTTCTCATTTTTTTCAAAAAATTGTGACTGAATTGTCAAGAAAACTATTTTTACTATTTAAACCATAGTGAAATGCATATTCATATAAGATTTTCCCATTGTCTGTAGAAAAAATATGAAAATAAATGATTTTCATAAAAAATCCAAGATGGCCGCCAAAATGGCCAATTTTGAACACCATGGGACATGATGATATGGCAAAGGGAACATCATGATTCATTAACTAGACACTTAAGGCAATGTGGTTAAAAACATATCACGATGGTGCACGGGAACCCCAATTGCCCATATACTTTCTAAGTAATGACATTTTAAAAACTTAACTTTTGGTTATGATTTGATGTTGACGACGCTGTATGCAGGCGAGACAAAAATATTGGTGAAGGTTTGAGGTAAATCAATTCAAGATTTTGAAAAATTATTAGAATTTTAAGTTTTGGGGCAATTTGTGAATGTAAATGAACAGCTATTGTAATATAGTTTATAAATTTCAATTTTTAATGCTTCATGATTACTTATTTTTGTTTTCTTTATACATACAGGTGTGGAATGATTTGCCTATTGATCATACTGAAGGTTCAGTAAAAACCACTTTGATTTTTCTGAGAAAATGACATTCCATTGATTTTTTTCTTTGCCATACAATGAAAGCTGCTCGCATACAAAATTCTAATAACTTTTTTATTCTTTGATGGATTTTTCTCAAAGCTTCAGCAATTTTTTTTACGACTATTTTGACAATAAACTTTTTGTCAGGGTGAACTTCCCCTTTAACTTATCCACAAGCTCATCAGAGGCAATTTATTTCTTGTGGTCCATGTCCTTGAAGTTTCTGTATGTTAGGGATGAAGACGGTTCCAGATGACTCATAGCAGCACATACTATACTGATCAGAAATATGGTTGTAATTAACTTAACACCTGATCAAGCTTCCATCATCCTGATGAGCTACAATCCAGTTAATTGTGTGCACCAGCCTGTGAATCGGGTCTGAAACATTCTAGATTATGTGAATGTAGGTGGTTTCAGACCGCCTCGAAGTTCGCCAGTTCCAGGTATTTTGGTAATGTGAAAGCAAACTACGCGTAATATCCCCGAAAGTAAATACCCGCTAAATAGTAAGTTCTTGGCGAAATTATGAGAACTTTTGCGGGGATTTTTCCAAGGTCCCAGGTATTTTGGCGATGTAAAAGCAAATTACGGGAACTTTTAGCCCAGCGTGTCGTTGGGCGCGGGAGCTGTGGGTGGCTGCTGGGCTAGTGATTTTGAATCTCGCGCCTTGCCTGCTTATCAGACCATACTATGCGCATGCTCGTAACTTCAGGAACTTATCCCGAAGGGTACGTCGCGGGGCGGTGTGAATGCAGGAATAATTAATGGGTATTTTTTAGCCGAAACAGGTTCCGTAATTTAACGGGGATTCTTGTGATCGAGGCGGTTTGAAACCACCTATTGTGTATTCCTTAAATGATGTGGAAGATATGTTGTCAGTGATTTTATGAACTGGCTCAAATGATTTCGAGATAATCGCGTTCAAATGTTTGGATGTTTTTCAGACACTCATAACTTCGTGCTTTGAAAGAAACAATTATTTATACGACATTAAAGCATACATTCTATTCTTTTGTATACAAAATTTGTCTGCAATTCGTATTCATTCTTCAATATTTGAAATGAAACACATGTATGCATTTCAGAATCTGCTGATTTTTACCCAAAACAGGGTTTGAGCAAATTCGTAAAATCACGCGTACCATGTGCACTGTTTACTAGCGAAAAAAAAAATGTTAAAAACATTCTTTTAACATGAACATTTTGTTTAAGAATAATACAGTACCTGTAGATCCATATATCAGTAGGTACCATTATAATGAATACATAAATAATTTTTTTATTGCATATTAATGCATTTTCATAGATTTCCAATTAATTGAATTTATATGTTTCTACGAACTGATATAACTGATATTGAGCATGCATCGATCACCTAAATCAAGCCTGACATGGCCTGACAATCACTTGATTAAAAATATATTTAAAAATAGTAAATAGTAAGGACCTCCTTCATCACTGATGTTAAAAAACGGGCCGAGAAAATGACTCCTTTTTTTTTAAGATAGCAAATAGTAAGGACTTTCCTCATCACTGCACTCGAAAAACACGGACGATAAACTACTTTGTTACTTGGCCTTAATTGAGTATAATTTGCATTATTAACCCTTAGATACCAAAGCTATAGACAGGCTTTACAAGCTCCCTGAAATTTCATTCTGTTTGTGTACCCTGTGTACATATCTTTGGCTGTCTGTAATGAGTTTTCAATGAAACGCTCTGATGAGGTAGACCCATTTTAGCTAGAACTCGTTCTTCTAGTGCTGCATGAATGACCTTTTCCACAGTATCGAGGTCTTCAACATTCTCACACTGTAGTATGATACACATATCATTGGTATCTCTATCCTCTACGATCTGTCCATCTATTGTAACTACTTCAGTAGAACACTTAGAGATGTCACCTTTGCCATGATCACCACCTACATCATCTGTCTTTTCAACAGTATTCATTGACTCTAGATCAACAAAACATGGCAGAATAACATCCCCTAGCTCAGGACCTGTTTTTGTATAAAGAACGTCATAATCCTTTTCATCTCGTGGAGTTATCTTTGGAGCTAAACTTCTAAATTTCACACCCTCTATAGACGACACTGCTTCTGATTCGTGTTTCCTTTCAGCTTTCCAAGTTTGACGTCTATTCAACACTTTTGCATGAAACTTCCGCAAGCTGCCCTCTGTTTTCATTTCCCCTTTGCGTATGACACTTATAAGGATGGCAAGATATGCAAGCCCAAGAATATTCCACAATGTAACCATTAGATCATACAACCAATGTTCCAACATAGGGCCGTCTACAGTTGCAATGTAGTCCCCGAATCCTACAGTTGTGAGCGTAATGAATGTGTAATAATGGGCAATGTGAAAGGACCAATGTTCAAGAAACATGAAAATCACTGCTGGGATGATGAGGAATATCGTATAGCTGACGGCAGCAACAACAATACCCAAGAAGACTTTACGAATTTTACTTTTCTTGACCATCATCTTGAGAGCTTGGTCAGCTTTCCCGATATGACTTTTCATAGTCTTTTCGTAGAACGAACCAACACTGGCCAATATCCAAGCAGTATATGGTATCCCCAAGGCTGCATATACCATACAGAATAGTTGGCCACCATATGTCTTTGGAGCAATCGCACCATAACCTACAGAAAAACCATAGCCAACAAAAGACAAAAGAGGAAAGGCGATATCAGTTTGCAGTCTTATTCCTTTTTCTTCCCTTCATTATGAAAATAATGTTGCTTACATTTTTATATCGATCAGAATCAAAACATTTCTAAGGTTAATATTAAATAAATCCCGAAGAGCATATACAACCATTGAGAAATTAGTACACAAGTGTACCACAGAAGGGGTGGGGTGTTATGTTCATGGCCATATGCAGCGGGAAGCAGGGGGCAGTTACCCTGCCCCCCTTTCCCATAAATTTTCAAAATTTTCTTTCATGAAAATTTCAACAAATTTCACCCCAAAAAAGCCAAAGTATGCACAGATTCCTTCAATTTCATTTTACAAAATACAAAAACGCCCCAATCACAGACACAAGCTGGGTCGCTTCACTCCAAATTTTGTTTTTTGAAAATGTTCATGTGTCCTGCCCCCTCCCCTGCAAAACATGTTTGTGTTAAGACCATGGTTATGTTACGGAGGTGTATTATCTTCACAAATAAAATAATGCTGAGAACATCAATGTTTTCCAACACCACATATATAACCGTGCATCATGTTAAACATATGATTTCACAGCACTAAAGTAAAAGAAACTGTCCACCATACTTCAGGGTGCCAACAAATTAGAGCATTAGTGTGCAGACTGTGTTAAAGGACTCTCAAATGAAGAAATATCAGACAGATTCCTGTTACCGTTTTTCATTAGCGTCATCTAGTTTCCATTCCCTTATACAGTTTGGTCGATCATATCTCATGATCAAGCATCGTTCAGGTCAGGATGCTCAACAAGACATCCATCCCCCCAAAAAAAATAATAATAATGGGCCAGAATATTGAATTATTATTCTTATTACTAAGAATTATCTTTCATGAATCATGATAACACCACCTAGCCTATCCAAAAAAAGAAGATTTTTGAAATCCATTTTGTGGTCGACGAGAAGTAAATAAACCAAGTGTTATTGGCTATACATATAGTTAGCGTCTGCTACTTTTGGTAATTCAGGAGGATAGAAATATAATTCTAGAAATCAAATTATGTATGTGCCAAGTATATTCCCAGCATTTTTTATGTTGGTAAACTATTACTTTCCCAGTTCAAGGATCAAAACTAAGCACTAAAACTGAACAATGGTCATCGCAAGGGGAAAAGGTACGTGGAATATTACCACCCGACACCAGTATGGGACTAGATAATCCTGTGCGACACACTCCGGGATCAGCCCGTCAGCACACACTGAATTTATCATTCTACCGCTTGTCTGCTAAGAATGAATTTGATTTTTCTATCAATTACAAAATGGGAAAGGTAAGTTCAAATCTAGCAATTTTATTTTAGAAATATGACAAAAATTTACCAGATTACAAATGCCTGCCATTTCCTGAATAAACTGGAAATACATGTAGTAGAATCAATAATCCACCAACATTATCAAGTTAGGGAAAATTCAAGCAAATAAGGATTTTGCAATGTTATATCAAATTTCTGCTATATTTGGGGGATTTTGTATCACTCATCAAAATGACTGATAATTTGAAGTCTTAACCACACTTGCTTTAATATAAATTTGGTATATATGCTGGTACACTGATAGTCAATGTAAATGATAAACATTCATAGCCTTACTAAACTTCAACGATTCATTGGTTTTCAGGATGTTAATATCGCAGACATTTTGGAGAGTGAGCAAAATGATGCTAACAAGCATCGCTAACAATTGCTAGGCGAGAAGGCCTTTCAATGGCACGCTCCGCTGAGTTGAGGTGGTTAACATCTACGTGCGAAGCTAAAGTTTTTTTATTTGTCAATTTCACTTTTAGCTCTGGCCTGGGTCTTCATTAGTGATAGAAGGTATGATAGGCATAAAACTTAATCCATGCATCAATAAAATCAATATTTTGTTATAAGCAATCCACAGATCAATAAAGACTGGAAAACCATACCATCGACTGAAACCACAACATCAGGAGAGAAGGGGATATATATATATGGATATATATTCAGTATTGAACATACAGTAATACATGCACTGCAATTACAATGCTATCACCTCATAGAGACAGACTATATTTACAATACTTAATATCACAAACTCTTCGTACAAAGGAAACCAAAAAGCATGAAGTACATATACCACATAAAACGGTTATTGACAGGCACAAAAAAATCCATTCAGTCAAAATAAAAGCTAACACAGTGGAGTGATTACTAGCAACAAGGACTATACAAGTAATGCCCTAAATATATCCACATATGTAGGTACACTAATGACAAGAAGAGAAATCCTGCTACACCAAACTTCCAATAAAACTCACAAATTATATGAACACATTTTCAGATGACAGATGAGCTGAGACTGGTAAGACTGCAAAAAAGCTTATCTGATCAATCTCGTAAGACATGTACAAAAAAACGGGCCTTTTCACACGCATCAGGTCAAGAATGAAAGGCAAAACACACTAAGCAGTTAGAATCTTAGAAGGCTCATTCTCCGTGGGTTCTTAGTGTCTTTTTACTTTGAAAAGTTTCTGTCTAAAAAAATCCTTATCCATTGGATAAAAAGGGGTCAAATTAGCTATTCAGGAACAAAATATAAACAGAGATAGGTGTCAAATGCATCTAGTGTGGCATCATAATATGGCAGGATTACCTAACATTCACCGTTAGCATGGTTAACCTACTGTCATGATTGTCTCTGCACTGTTTTGTTGAAAACCTGAAATGCTTGTTTTTCATTGATTTGTCAAATTGGTAAAAATATATTTTCAGACAACTTTATCGAACATGTGACCACGTCATTCATATTTTACGCATACTGTCTCATATGGAGAAGAAAAGATGGATATTCAAGTTATGAAATTTGTTTAAAAGCCACAGAAACTCACTCAAAATTATAATTTGCTTGTGCAAATGAAAATTTGGTAGCACCACTTTCCAATGTTTTTACTCAGTCATGTGTGCATTATTAACGTTGAGATGGATCTCAAATGAAATAAGAGAAGCATATCTTTCCAATCACGTTCATTTCATGAAGCAAATGTATGATCATGATAGAAGATTGCACCAAATCAATTACGGTTTCCTTTCCACATCAGTTGATCAGTGCTCCCTGCTCCCAGGAAAGATGCATAATTGGATTAACTTAATTATATTGAAATAATGAGGTTAAGTATGCGAGTATGATATGATAAGTTGGGCTCTTTTAAATGTTACCAATTATTTCTGACAAAGAGGCATCATGCAAGCTCATTTTAGTCATCATTGTCCATCATACAGGACTACTGTGATATATTCTGACCATTATCTTCAGGAGCCAAGAACACATTTCTTATTATGTGCTGTCATTAACACAACTTGTGGTAATTTCTCAAGCACTCTTTCCAGAGCATAACTGAAACTATGTGTATGTAAACTTAATACCAGTTCTCTCTGTAATGATTGATGGTGGAAAGATATTTGTTTGTCCTTTGTCTAGCTTGGTTTTTTTTTCCTACTTGCTGAACTGCCTGGATGTTGCTAGAAAGAATCACATGTCATTGAAGTAAACCATGACCATTCACAGGGGTGGGGGGGGGGGGGTGACAGAGGAACAATTTTGAAAACTTTTTTTTTTATTAAAAATTTACACAAAATTCACCAAAAGTATGCACTGATCTCTCAATTAAATGCAAATGCCCCAATGATAAGCTGGTTCCTTCATTCCCTCACTTTCAAGTTTTTGTTTTTGAACAAGTTTTTGCATCCTACAGACCTGCACCCCCTTCCCAGCATAAAATTCAGTGAAAATATATGAAGTAAAGTACCAGTAAGACAGCGGAGCATTTTTTAGTTCATACTCAATCCATGTACCAGTCCAAACAGAGGCATTGATTCTGGGGGGCAGGGGGGGAGGGCGATTGACTCACCAATGAAAAGAGGGGAGCGCGCGGAGAAATCATAATTTTTTTGTTTTATTGTTATAAATTTCGCAAATACTGAAATTAGCAATCAAATCGGCTTCTACTGCGAAAGGGCACTAGCAGAAATATGGCCAATATTGCCCCATTTTTTGTACAGTATTCCTACATGTATAGGCAAGCCCATAGAGAACAACTTCTGATCTTGGCCGCCGTTCACGCATTTGCGTAGAAATTTGGAATGCACATTCTTTCCCACATAAACTACAAGTTAGTATAAAAAAGTGAAAATTTTAGTTATTATGAATAAAGTAAATTTACTTCTGAAAAACATTATTTGCATATTTTATTTTCATACTATTCACTTCATTCATCCTGCTACAGTCTCTTTCTTAGCAATAGATACATGTATTTTGAAGAAATTTTTAACTTCACTTTACGACATATTAAACATGATAAAGAGCACTAGGCCAAAGGGCGATTCCGTATGTGTTGTACTGGACATTTTCACAATTTTATAGTCTCTTTCTATAGTTGATTGCTTGAGTAATAAAAATGTATTTTTGGTCAATAATTATAGTGGGTAGCAGAGCTGCCAACCTGAACAAGAACATTTCAGTATTTAAGGCTGAAAATTAGTATTTTGGTGAGGAAATTAGCATTTTCACAGGAATTATAGGACAACACATAAACTGAAATTAAGAAATCAGTATTTCGCATGAAACCATCAGTATTCTCTATTTTCAGTACTAAATACAGAAAATCAGTACTACTTGGCAGCTCTGGGGTAGTCATGTGAAAAGCTGATTACCCAGGGGGGCCACTTACGTTGACGAGTGGATACCATGCATGACCAAAAAAACACGTAAAAAGGATGTCCTTTTCACGATAGGGCACGTTACGTACGTAACGTGAAAAGGGTGTCAAAAAACACAAAAATAATGAAAAAAGGGTATCTATTTCGCTAGGAAAATTACGTGTTTAGGGTCGAATTTGCGGGGATGATAAAACAAAATTAAAATGTTTTATAAAGGATGTCCTTTTTGCCACAACACTACGTGTTTAGAGTCCTATTTGCGCGAGGTGTAGAAGGTGGGGTCGTACTAAACCAAATGAGGTAAAGCCGACAACCAAAGGATCCGTAACAATAAAACATTCCTGTACTTGTTTAGGGGTTCATTTCAGGGAATATTTGCCAAGGGTATTATCGTTTTGTTTCCAATACTTGTTAAGGGAAGGGTTTCACACGCCAATACTTGTTAAGGGGTGCATTTTCAGAATATGGAAATTACGTGTTTAGGGTGCTTTTCGAGACCCCATGGTCGCGCATGGTATCCACTCGTGAATGGAAGTGGCCCCCCCGGGGCTGATTACCAACAAAGAATGTTTGATTATTTGGGAATTAAAGTGAAAATGTTGTGAGTCATACATGTTATATATAAGAAGAATTGTAAAAGCAATTATATTAAGTTTATTTAGTTATTTCCTCTTTAAAGATATTTATAGAATAGAATGATCAAGAATGTTCCAGGAGGCTCTATAGTACAGCTTTGTTACACATGAGTAATTTTTAAATAATCTTTGTTATCTTTGGTATGTCCCAAGAGAGACAATACAGACTGCTAAACAATAAGGATTGCTTTACAATAGGCTTGTATTGGTAGTGGAAATAAACGATAGGCTTAGCTATTTTGTTGACATGTTGATTCACTGAGGTCATTCAAGAGTCTTCCAGAATGTGATTACTCCAGAGAGAAGGAGAATGTTCTTTTTAAAGTGAATACTAGAAGTATCTAGATCAGATCAAATGTGTATATATAAGGTGACAGTTTCTTCAAGATCATCATATGATACCAGATCACTACATCAGATCAGAACTCAGAGTTTCACGCCAGACTTTATGTAGAGCCGAGTTAATTTCCACCTAGAATACTTATCTTCTGTGGAATTATTTACCCGCCATCAATGAGCTGTTTGCAGTTATTTTGAGAGGGGAATTCTCAGTTCTCATCGAGATCACCAACCTGTCTTAAAGGAAGCCAGAACCCAAGAAGAGAAGTAATCTTATTGGAAAGAGTAAAATGAGAGGAACAATTAAAAAAAAGTTTCATCAAAATGGGTTATGAAATAAGCAAGTTATGGTAGTTTGAAAACTCTTGTTGTACTTTCTATGGGCATCCTCAAATTGACAAACTTGCTTCAAAATGGCTGATTTTGTGGACAACTCTCCATTTTTTTTGTACACAAATTTTCAGATTTTCCTCATTATTTTTCAAATTGCATCTTGCCTCCTTCTGAGCACAACATATGTCATGGGAAAATATAATCCACACCATATATGTCAAGGTCAAGAGGAGATAATGTGAAATATGTAAAATAAAGGGGAAAATCTGAAAATATGTGTACAAAACAAATGGAGAGTTGTCCACAAAATCAGCCATTTTGAAGCACGTTTGCCAATTTGAGGATCTACATAGTAAGTACAACAAGACTTTTTAATCGTCCATAACTTGCTTATTTCATAACCGATTTTAATGAAACTTTTTTTTAATTGTTCCTCTCATTTTACTCTTTCCAATAAGATTGCTTCTCTTCTTAGGTTTTGGTTTCCTTTAATGAACACTTTTCAACCCATGGATTGCTGAAATTGACTGTTAATCATCATCAACATCGTCTTCACTGACATTTCAACTCATTACAGTGACTCTTGTTATTCATCGTGCTTCAACATCAGTTTCATCATCGCCATCGTTATTTTCGCCAGCCAACTTGGACTTTTCTTTGAATACTATCATTCGGAATTATTGCCAGAACTTATTTCAAGAGATGTAAGATCAATATTTATTTGTTTTATTTGATTGTTAATGTATATAATCAATTTCAATATCGTAACATACAGGACTCTAAAATGTCCTAAACAGCAGGCAAGATTTTCATATCTAATTCACCCATGGACAACATTTATTGGTTGTCATTTTTTGAATTTTTTTCACATGACTACCCAGTAGTTTGTACCACAAAACTAATTGAAGTTCCTTGTCTGTTTGGACAGAATTAAGGTGGTTGAAAAGTGTTGGGAAAATGGCTGATTTTTCTAGCATGGAATCACCCCATAAAGACATAGCTTGCATTATATGACACCTAGATAGATCCTCATCATTTGATTAGTTGCTTGATGTCGATCATTCAGCCCATTTTACAATGACGTCATCAACCGTGCAAATTAGGATCCATTCATCAAGCAATTTTGGATCCATACAATTTTGTCCATTGCACGCTCGCACAGAGACTGCGCTGCAGGCAGGCACCTCAAGTAAAACCACTCGTGTTTGCATGCAGCGCGCACGTTGTATACATGTACGTGATAATCAAAGACCGTGCTCGCACTGCATGAGCAATATTTTGCATCAAAATTCATACATGTCAAATGAAAAGAATTTACTTTTAATGAATGTTATTTCAATTCGTGCAAAGGACAGAATACTGATATGAATAATGATATGATACATTCAACTCGGCTACACCTCGTTGAATGGATCATTTCATCTTTCACCTCATGAAGTATTCTCATAAAATTCATCACTTGTATACTATGCATGAACACCACATCCTGCCCAGATTTAAGCTTGCATTCTACTCCGAACAAACAGTAATAGTAATACATGTACCGTACATTTACGTATTAGTAATGAGAAAACATGGAGGTGGAAGTTGAAACTAATTTCTCATATAAGCTCATGCAAATTAGTTTCCCATAAAAACAAGATTCTAAAATATTAATTTCCACAAATGGCCATTAAAGTTGGGGCATGGAAGGATCCCGGCTTGAACCCAGACCTAGAAACCTGGCCTTACTTGGTGCACACTAGCTGGCCCTAGATCAAGGCCCCAAAGTGCAATTTCGCAGCCTGCAATGTCAGCAAACTAATTTTACCTAAATTTTTTGTCCAAATAAATTCCGAAATGTTGTGTAGTACTACTGTTGCACAGGACACCATGTATATTTCTTGGGCATAGCAAATGTTGGTCCTGAACAGTACCAACCAAACTCAATGTTTCGAAAAGTCTATAATTTTGAGTAGCCTCTCACAAGATTCAGAGGATTTTGAGTGAAATTGATATTGAGCGCAACTCGCAGGACCTCCCTGGAGTTTACTGAATTCCCTGCGGGAATAATTGTGGGCAATTCCTGTTTCCACCATTTTGTGCGCCCAATTTGTGTGCTGTCACTTTACGTCCGCATATGTGGATGTCATGTGACTTGATTATCCAGCCAATCAGAGACATGTACACTACAAGGTACTGTGCATACAGCACCTTGACATGAGTACAGAGTACTCATGAAGATGACAAGAACACACTTTTCAAAATGTTGAGTTTGGGTGGTCCTTTTCAGGACCAACACTTGCCCAAGAAAGATACATGGTGTTCCATGAAACCTACTACACTATTGTTCTTCACCTTGGAAATCTTCAGAAGTTACTTCTCAAGTATCGATCTTAGTTGGTATTCAACCACATCAAGAATCAAAAACCGCTTTTTTTCGGCATCGATCTCGATTTCATTGTCAAAATTCTAAGATTTAGGGTCTCAATCCGCTGTCTTCTTTTTCATTTGTGCTGAAATTCATGTGGCAAATACGAAGTAGACAAACAGTGTTGCTGCCCCCTACGTTCCTTTGGCAAAATTTGACTATAAAGAATTTGAATGAAGACTTCAAGATCGAAGCCAAAATAAGGTCCTTTCCAATGCTCAATGTGGCTGAAATTCTTTTAAAGGATCAATTAAGTTGGATTATTTGGGAATAAATATGCGCTCAATTCACATATGGAAGTAAATTGTCACATTATCTTGCTGTTTATTATTTTTCTGTGACATAGCAGCTTCCGATCTTGGCATGGGGGAAATTCCCCCCCCCCCCCGCTCCGAGTTCCAGCCCGGCATGGCTCTCAACATTAATGGCCATCACACATGCATGAAAGGAAGTTAGAAAGATTGTGCTTCAGTACGAAAATGAAAAAAAAAAATGTTAGTCAGTGCCATATCATGTCTAGGATTGAAAACGTACACATTTTAATATACAGACATGAAAGAATTAGTTTTTTTCATTGTTTGGTATTTTGGGGGGTATCTGTAACTTTCACAAATAAAATTTTCAATTGAATTTCCCTGTGAGGAAATTCATTTAGTATACCGGTATCATTATATGGCATGACATATGTAATCAAATATATTTGAATCTGTTCATTTCTTTTGTGTATCTCATTTTTACAAAGCTACTGTAGCTACAGTCTTAATGGAGAATGAAACCCTTAATGCATATATTTAAAATTAAAAAAATCCAAGAAACTTTCAGGATTGAATGAATAAAAACAAAATTATGAGCATTTGAATATTACTCCCAATACCACAAAGATCTGTGATGACACATATACAACTTCCCCATCAATTTATATATTTTAACTGTTTTGAGAAATTAAACAAAACTTTAAAATGTCATAACTTTTCATAATTTTAAATCCGATATTGATTAAATTTTCAGTGTTATGCCTGTTTATCAAATTAACTTTTTGCTTCGGTAGACTTGCTCTTTAAAAAAACTAATGATATCATGTGAAAGGAAAGGATGGGAATTTCAAGTTCCATTATGTTGCTGGTGTTGGAATCACCATTTCAATTGCTATTCCTAGCTCCAAAACTAATCTGAGATTACAAAAATAATCCAAATCACACAATCAATGTTCAACACCCAGTGGGACTTGTTCAAAGACCCCTCTTCTTGTTGCTTTTGTGCAATACTGATGTAAAAAGTGTCCCTTCATCAACACTAAAAGCAGAACTTAAAATCACCTATCGCATATTTGAAGACAAAACATTTTTCTTCAGCTTACCGATAGTGGTGACGACCGTCCCCGAGAAGAAGAAAGCACTACTGAAATCCCAGTTGGACGGACTGGTCCTGTTGCCATCCATGGTGACACCGCTATTCCTAGCCTGGAGCAAAATACTGGTGAAGTTCATCAGGATATCCTCAGTAAGGCAGGGATAGGTGTCAAGGAACTGACTACGGATGGCCATCAGATCAATCCGTACATTGTCTTCATGTTCTTGTTCCAGGAAATGGAACACGACAGCACCGAGGAGGAGGTAGACGAAGAGGAGGAATGTGAGGATGGAAAGTCGAAGTCCATTCATCGTAATTTTCTGGAATGTATCACTACTCCGCACAATCAAAGTCGTTGACTTTTCTTCATCGAATCCACGAATTGGGTGAGTCTGAATTGGTCTCGGAACAACTGATCAAAATGCACATTGAACATCTAACATCCAAGTTGCTCATGAAGTCGTTGTATCTCCCTATATAGATTAAATGAAGAAATACTTAAATCAGTATGCCTGCTGGTGGTATCTTATCAAATATTATTAGATTAGATGGAAAAATTAAGCTTAACACTTTCTATTATTTCTCCTTTCTCCTCTTCTTTTCTTTCTATTTTGAATTTTCAGATCATTATTCTATAAGTCTATTAGCATTTGTTTGCTTTGTCTGCATTTCACATTTTTACTTTTTTAGTCTTAATATGTACTTTAGTGTTGTAGCCTAACCGCCAAACCTAACAGAAGTTCACTGAACACAAAGGCCTGGGTTTTTTTTAAGAGATACAAGGAAACCTGGAGAAGGGCCAGGGCCGAATTTTATCTCTTATTCATGTAGGAATGTAGCTCTTTATGCACCCTTTCCATCATTGCCCTACCTTATAGCTTGGCGTGCTATACAGGACCTCGATCAGAGGAAGGCCTACTGAACAAGTATTTGCAATTTATAAACGATACCCTCATCATCCTCCTCGGCCATTCCAAAAGGGAAGGGGGAGGGAGGAGAGAGGAAAAGAAAGAAGTGGATTGGTGAAAGAGAATCAGAAGAATTGTCAAAAAGGGAAAGTGAACACATACCCTATTATAATATTTTGTAGTGGTAATGTTTTTAATCGTTTATCTTTCCTGAAATCCTGATATTATATTGTATTGCATTTCAGTTAGTTTCAGATTATTTGGCTCCACTCACCAATTACAGAGGAGAAATCGGAAACAAAAATTAGAACAAAAATGCAAGTTAAAACTCCAAACAGATGGCCACCGCCATTCTGTCTAGGGCCGAGTATGGAGAAAGGGGAGGGCGAAAAGAAAACAATTATTTTCAGGGTGGATTCTACGATATATGACAGTGCTCGTGTAGGCCTATAGTAAAACATAAGAGGAATATGACAGTTGATAGGAAACACAGTATTGAGATGAAAGTAGGTGCAATGCCACGAAACTTGATTATTTTTCAATGTCGGAGAATTAGAATGACGAATATATGATTTAGCCTATTATCAATCCATCAGAGGATGGATGGATAACTGAAAGAATGAATAGATTGATGAATCGGCATAATATGGATGTACAACCCCAAGAATGGATGCATTGAATGGATGGACAGAGACAAATGGATACCAATGATGAAGTAATTTAGAAAGGGGCCCCATGGGAGATCAAATATTGTTGAAAGGGCTACCCCTAAATTAAAAAATATATATGGAAAGATGAACTTATATTACAACGAATGAGTGGAAGATATATGCATTTTTTAATAGGCCTACGCGTACAGTGTGTACACGATCAGTTAAACTGTTGAAATAATGTGAATGACTATGGTGCGTGACAACAATACATCACTCACATCTTGATTGGCATAACATTTGAGACTTGAGTGACCATATTTAGCAATGAGGTGGAACTCCCATTTCCCTGCTATATAGGTATAACTATAGAAAAAAACGAACGAAAACTGTTGTTTTATAGCCGAAGAAATTATTCTTCATATTGAAGCCAATAAGATCCCAGCATGTCAACTTTTTAACTCATGGAGAAAATGATTTAATAATCATTTTTTTATATTGAATTTTTTGGAGGGGGTGCTGAAGAAAATTTGACAATGCAAAAGAAAAAAAAATGGAACAAAAAAGGTTTCAATACAAAATGTTGGTCATTTTCCATACATTTCTCCAATTTTACCCACCTACGGGAATTCCAGGGGGTGATGCGTATGGAAAATTAAATAATACACCCCAGCACCCCCGCTTCCCACAGAGTAATAAATAGTATCAGATTAGTTGAGGCGATTATTCAACTGGAAAACGATAGTAAAATAGACGAATGTTGAATAATGATGCAAGCAAGCTGGCATGATCAAGAGCTAATAACACAGATCTTAACTCATTTTTATAATTGGGTAATGTTAATGTTACAAGAATAAAGGAGTAGGTCAAGCATGGCAATCGAAACTGAAAACATTTGTAGTTAATGATTTGCGTATCTTTAGCACTCTTTTATCATAATAACCTGCAAGATACTAAAACACGTAAGGGATATGGCATGCGTGGCATGATAAGTGAACATATTTGAGCACAAGTCCTATTTGTATTCTAAGAATCAATCACGAATACCAATCACCAAATACTCGGTAATGATTTTATAGGTGTGACAAGAGCAAACAAAAGAAAAGTCAATGAACTGAAAGAAGGGGCCATGCCTAACATGATGAAATATTAAATGGATAACAGAAAAGGAAGATTACCATTTTGGTGAAACCAGCAATTTAAAGTTATCACCAAAAGGCAGAAATTGCCTTTTCAAGCAAATTGTTTAAACAAAATGTCAATTATTCAACATTAAATCCAAAGTAAAAATGACAATAAACAAATGATGCAAGATGCTTGGCATGATCAAGAGCAAATAAACACATATCTTTTTTTTTATGATTGGGTAATATTAATGTTACAAGAATAAAGGAGTAGGTCAAGCATGGCAATCGAAACTGAAGACATTTGTAGTTAATAATTTGCATACCTTTGGTGCTCTTTTATGATCTTGCAAGATAATAAAACATGTGACGGATATGACATGCATGGCTTGATAAGTTAACATAATTACGCACAGGACCTTTTTGTATTCTGATAAACAGGAATACCAATCACCAAATTCACAATAGTTTATAGGTGTGGCAAGAGCGAACAAAAGGTTGGGAGTTAACGAATTGAAAGAAGGGATCATGCCCAACATGTTCAAACACCAAATAGATAATATGATTTAAGGAAGATTGATATTTGGTGAAGCCAGCCATTGGAAGTTATCACAAAAGGGCAGACATTACCATAATCAAGCATTTGTTAACAAAGAGTTGATTATTCAACTGGAAATCGATAGTAAAATAGACGAATGTTGAATAATGATGCAATCATGCTTGGCATGATCAAGAGTTAATAACACAGATCTTTACTCATTTTTATAATTGGGTAATGTTTTATGTTACAAGAATAAAGGAGTGGGTCAAGCATGGCATTAATTGAACCTGAAGACATTTGTAGATCAAAAAATGATTTGCATTAGCACTCTTTTATCATAATAACCTGCAAGATACTAAGGCTGCGTTTATGCGACCTCAACCCAGAATCATGATTGGAATCACGATTTGAATCATGATTCAAAACAGCAACATGAATCACGATCCGACAGAATCAGCGTTTATACGACCATCTTTCTAACGCTGTTTCTCCCTGAATTCGGGCCGATCCAGTGCGCATCACAGTGCGCAGTTTGACCCAGGAAGTATAGGTCAACATTTTCGCGCGTGTTTCTAACTTCACGTCGGCTGCTAGATTTTTGCTGCCACCGGAGCTAGTTAACGCGCGATCGTTTGTGCAAGTGCAACTCGGCTTCCGAAAAATAAATCTTTTACTTCCAGAATTCCGTGTATTGTACCTCGTATTGTTTTTGTTTACTTGTATTCAATCTTGTCGGTTCATCAAAAATGGTGTTCGGTAGCCGTAGTACTGGGCACGAATTCTGTTAATTTTGTCTCGACAGGCGGTGCCACATCTCCGTTGAAATCCCTCCATTGCAAGCGCCGCTGAAAGGGACTAGATCGTCTTATATTTCTGTGAATCCCGGTAAGGGATGCTTGTGCTTCAGGCTGAGCCCAAAGCACAAGCAGAGCCCTGAGTTCGTCGTCAGTCCAATTTGTGCCTTTGGAACTTGAAGACATGATTGATGAAAACAGTGAAATCAGGGTGACCAGACGTCCCGTATTTCCCGAGATTGTCCCGTATTTCAGAATATTGAACAAAATGTAGTTAATACATTTAAAAGTGACGAATTTTCATTAAATAACCAACAGCTGACGAAGCAGGGACAACAATTAAATCGATAACTGTAAACTTTTGCAAGTTCTGCGATGATTTCTTGCTAATACATTGCAAACGAACTGGCCTCCTGCCTGTGTGTGGCAGGCTACTAGCTAGGCATGGAGGATCGAAGCAAATTCTCAATGGTGCAAACACCTCACATGATAAACAGTTTTTCCACCAAAATAATCACAAAATCGGCGGGAAATTCTTATAATTATACTATGGATTCTCAGTTTAATGATTTGGAGATGTAATCGGAGGAAAATGTTATTGACTTTTCATAGATCTAGTTGTTTCAGCTTTCGTTTTGAGTCTTGGTGTGCACGATGCCGCGATGTTTCATCTAATTTTTAAGTTTGACAATATGTTTCACTTTGAAATTTTATTCATTTCTAAAACATTTTATGTTTAAAATTTTAAAAATACATTTAAAAAAAAACACCAAATAAAGTTATGATTTTTATTAGATGATTGGATTTTTTGTTTACTTGAAGTTTGAACTTTTCCCTTTTCTTTATTTTATACATGTATATACCCTATCCTTTCTGCTTGCCCTTTTTTGTTCCATCTATCTTTATTTCCTATCTTTCTTTCCTCGACATTTTCTTTTCTCTCTCTCTCTGTTCATTTTTCTTTCTTTCCTTCTTTATCCAATATACTTTTTTATTTCCTTCATTCTTTCTTTCCTTATAATTACCTTGGCTTCCTTCTCTCTTCGTCTCCTGTTTCTTTTCGTTCTTTCTCTCCTTCCATTATTTTCTATTTTTTCGTTCTCTTCCCCTTCATTCTTCCCTTCCATTCTTTATTCCTTTCTTCATTTTTCCCTTCTTATTCTTTTCCCTTATTTTTATTTTCTTTCTTTTGTTTCTTTCTTTCAAAGAATGAAGGAAACATATTTATTTCCTTCATTCTTTCTTTCCTCCTTCTTTTTCTCACCTTTCCCCCTTTAATTGTCTCCTTTATTTTGCGAGACATTTATTAATCTTCCCTTCCTTCCTTTCTTTCTTTCTATATTCATTTCAAAGAATGACGGAAACCTTTTTTTATCTCTTTTATTATTTCTTTCATCCTTTTATTCTAACTTTCTGTTATTTTTTCTGTTTTCCTTTATTTTCTTTCCTTCCCAATCATCTCTTTTCTTTCTCTCCTTCATTCTTTCGTTCACCTTCCCTTCTAATTCTTTATATTTTTTTCAAAAGTCTTATTATTATACTATGGATTCTCAGAAGCCCACACTTTGTGTGGGCTTCTTTGTTGATCTTCGTTTGTCAATTGTCCCGTATTTCATTTTGTGAAATCTGGTCACCGTCCCTGAGTGAAATATACAAATGACGCTACAGTACAACCCCGGGGTACAATACACAGAATGATAATTCCTAAATGCACATGACAATTGGCATATACCGGTACTAGTACACTGGCAATCTGCTACACGAAAATTAACCTGCACGAAACACAGCGCGCGCCTTTGAGTCGAACCCGGAAGAAGCACGACACAATGACGTCATAGAATCATGATTCAAATCACGATATCGTTTATACGACCTTTTTCGTTCGTGATTCTACAGAAACGTCTTTCCAAACGCCCCTTTTTTCGTGTTTCATGTTTGTGATTCTAATCATGATTATATTCAATTTCGACTAAACGCAATCGTGATTCTGCAGAATCGTGATTTGAATCATGATTCTAATCATGATTCTAGGGTAAAAAAGTGTCGAATAAACGCACCCAAAAACATGTGAGGGATATGGCATGATAAGTAAACATAACTATTCAAGCACAAGTCCAGGGTTCCCACAGAAATTTGAAAACAGAATTCCATGACTTTTCCATGACTTTTCCATGACTTTTCCACGACTAAATTGCTGCTTTCCATGACTTGCTTTCTGGCACGGTTCTACAATCAGATGTAGACCGAGTTTATGATTGGTGCTTATCCAAGCAAATAAATGCGACAAAAACCAAAGTGATGCACAATCTACACGTTGATTCAATCGTATCTCGTGCCAATCGACTTCTTGGGTTTATTCGCACCATTGCACGTGGGGCCTCGACCCAAGCAATATTTTGCTTGTATCGATCGTTGGTACTCCCGATTTTGGAGTATGGAATTCCCGCCTGGCATCCGCATACTGCTGCCCAGGAACACAAACTCGAACAGATTCAGCGAACTGCTACAAGAGTTGCGCTTCATCAACGGAGATGTGAGATGCCGTACGAGGAACGTCTCTCTCGTCTACATTGGACATCTCTACATTCCCGAAGGGACTATGCTCTATGTGCTTATGTCATGAAGTGTTTGTCTGGAACAATCAGATGTGAATCACTGTCAGAAAATCTGAAAGTCAACAGTAGGCACCCTGACCACCTCACGTTTGTTCATCTCTCATCAAGAACCCAGGTTGTTTTGCATCACTTTATTGTGCGAAAAGCAATAAAGGAACAGTGTAAGAATGACAACAATACATATACATTTACAGAATAAGAGAGCCCAGGACATGGTTACATTACTGACACAAGCAGGGCAGATTAACATAATGTTATAGTTATACCAAATAAGATGGAACATTCGGTGAAAGTATAATAAACTGTTAATCATCAAGTTAATTTGAAATTAAAGTAATTATAGGCGTGTAGATAAAATCATTTTAGATAAAAACCAAACATTGAGAAAAAAAATAAGACCATGACGTATGTGGACTCATGCATTATTAGCATGATTACACTCTGAATTGATGTGTACAACTTTACACTATGTACGCAGAGGAATCTGATTTTCCCATTAGACGTTATTTTTTGAGTAGTATATTACGAAAGATGATGTCACTGCCAATTTAGAAAGGTTGTCTCTGAAAATTTTGTAAGGGGTTGGTTTGTCAAATTCATTTAAAAGCATTTTAAGTCGTTTTGTGTTATCCAGGGTAATGTAGCCTCTTGATCCCACCTCAATTGGAAAGTATTTTACTGAGTAGCTGTTGGATTCAATGTCAGAAATGAGTGGGGCGTATTTTCTTTCTTTATATTCATGTGTTTTCTGTGTTGGTTTCAAAAGGGACAGAAAGTTCCAGTATCACTAGTTTCTTTTCATTTTTCCACAATGCACATATATCAGGGATCAGATTCGTCTGCGTACATTGCAATGGGACGGTAGATATTCCGTTTTTTGGATTCTGACTTGAGGTCGGATGTAATATCTACATCCTGGTTTGATGTACCTTTCCGCAATGTTTCCAATATGTACAAAAGAATATTGTCATGCCGCCATGTATAACGACCTTCGTCATGTCCCCTACCCATAGATTCCCAAGAATTTGGAATAATTTACCATACTCAATCAGGGATGTGGCTGTCCTTGTCTCACTACCCTCTTTTCTTAATCAACTAAATCTCAATTTGAATAAATATGCACAGACATCTGACAATATCATGTTTAAAACATAACATATGCTGATTCATAATTTTATTCATTCATTTTGTATGATATATAATTTGAATTTGAATATAAACATTTTCTCATTTTTGCCGTTTGACTCGCATTGGATTCTTTTTCCTCAAACTCAACTTTGATAATACCGGTTCAATTATCAGCTATTTATTTTCATCTGCTATTTTATTGACATATACATCAGTGACATATGGATAGATATTTATGTTTACTTTGCAGATCATTGACTATGAACATAGAACTTGCTATTTATTCATTTATTTTTTCTATTGAATTATATGTTTGTACATAATATGTACATGTTTGTAAGAGACATCCCTCGCTGCCTTACCTGGAGTTGGAAGGAATGACTTGCGGGTTACAGGAATTTTATATTTCTTTTTTTCTTTCAGGCAACTCCAGGACTGCAGCGGGGGAGTCTTTTTTAAAATTCTGTCATACTTTGTAATGTCATCATTCTTTGGTCTTTGTTTGTCTGAAATGCCGAATAAATAATAATAATAATCCATTCCACCCACTACCTTACTCATGACATGTTTATCTACATGTATTATCATTGGTATGTGGTCTGTTTCTGACCAGGGTACAGTACCATTTCCGTTTCACCAACATCAAGATCCAATTGTCTTGAACACAAACTCATATAATTTCTTGAACCGACAGATTTCCATGAACTATTTCCAAATTTTCAGAGCATAGCATGCAGATCTTGTCTCAAAAGTGAACTATACAATAGATGTAAATGTCAAAATTTCCAGGCATATTGAAATTAGGATCCTGAATTCACCTTACTACAAAACTTCCACATAAAAGTCATGGAATTTTGTTTTCAAATTTCTGGGCGAACCCTGAATTACATGAAGATGAAACACTTACATATGTCACACATGAGCTAATTATTACAAAAGAGTGACATTTAAGTTGTACAATAAGGTGACATGAAAAAAGGCTAACAAAGACATCCTCATCCTAAAGTTCTCAACATGGTGCTGCATTTCACTCTACATTACAAAAGATGAGGCCATTTGTGATACAACTTGAGGACACCAGCTAAATTAACAAGTGTATTTCTCTATATGCTCCAAAAATAATGAGGATATCTTGAAAATTTGACATTTGATGCCTATTTTGGTGTTTCATTGAACTTCATTTTCAAGTAACTTTGACACATTATTTGATGCTAAAATAGAAATTGAAACATCTTGTGTAACTAAGATATTCAGAAACTTTTGAATGTATTGTTTAATTCTCTAAAAACAACTAAGAACGCAAAACTGGTTACAAAATGTGACATATTAATAATACATTGACTGATTGGCATCTTATATCATTGCAAATAAGATGAAATTTTCTGTAGTCTGGTTGTCCGAATTTAATGTCAGGAGCAATCGATTTATTCATGGCCATGAGTATTTTGAGTGAGGAATGTGGCTGTGTCATACATGTACATGTATTCACAAAAACCTTTTTAATTAAATGTTATTTCAACCTTGCTAGCCCTAACACTAAGTAACCAAGGGAACAAATCATTCAGCAGTAGTACTGGCAACTAAGCAATGCTGCAATTATGTCCAAGGAGTTTTGTAGAATTTGAGATGTCACAAAACTGGGAAAAATAGAAATTATGAACACCAATCAGAGTATGATAATTAAGTATAAGAGAACTTTGCGAGACACGACAAAATGGAAAGCTGCCTTTTCTCCTGACTTAAAGGACCACAGTCCTTTTTGTATTCTGACAAACAATCAGGAATACCAATCACCAAATTCTCAATAATTTTTATCGGTTGGGAGTTAATGAATTGAAAGAAGGGATTATGCCCAACATGTTCAACACAAATAGATAATTTAAAAAAAATGAAAAAAAGTTTTGGTTAAAACCAGCCAATAGAAGCAATTATTACAAAAGGGTAGATATTACTATAGAAAGCAAATCTTTTAAACAAAATGTTGATTATTCAACTTGAGATCAATAGTAGAACAGACAATAAATAGTGATGCAAACATGGTCATGGGTTCACAAATAAACACAGATTTTTACTCATTCTCAAATTGGGTAATGTTGTTATTGCACGAGCGAACAAAGAATGTTGAATAATAAGCATGCCTGGCATCACTCACTATTTCTTTTATATTTCATTATATGAAATATGAAATATTCAAATTTTCTCCCTGTTGCCGTGTGAAACAAAGATTAATTCCTCCCTGAACACTGTGCAATTAGCATTGTTTAATTCTATATGGTTCAATCAAGTTGGTCCTTATTGCCAAATATCATCAACTGTCTCATTTGCATGTCACTGAGTTGTACATATCACTGTTTTGTGAAAAATAAGCAAAACTTTAAAATGTAATTATTTATTTTACATCCGATTTCGATAAAATTTTCAGCATAATGCGTGTTTGATTTTTCTCTAATTATTCAAATCAATATTTTTCTGGGGTGGACTTGTCCTTAAATGGTTACAGAGAGATTAATTGCAAAAGAAATAAGTGACTTGATTTCCATCAAAATTGAAAAGATTTTAAAGAAGATAAATTGGACATATCCTTGATAATTTATTCATGTATTTAAACAAATTATTAAGTATTTGATAGTAACATAAATGAATTGTTTCATGTCTGATTACATATCTAAATCAACTTATTAGAAGGTTGATAGAAGATGAGAAGGCTGATAGTTCTGGATTTAATCTGATTAACTTTATTTAATTATCACAAACTCAAATTGTACAAACTTTGGCTCACATTTTTATCACTCACAAACCATCTAATATTGATTGATGATGTAACAATGTTTTACAATTTTTAATGACTAGAATGGGAAAGCAAATATGGGAGAATTTGCTGTCACCAGGAATTAGTAACATTGTTCTCACAAGCTTAAAGGTAAATGCTAGTTTTGGTAACGATATCAAAATGAGTTCGTACATAATCCAATGAAATGACCACCAAAGTGTCTGTTTGTATCAATAAAACGCATGTTCCAAAGGATTCTGGAAGAAATTGTGTAATTGCTGAGAAATCAGCAAATAAGCACAGGATTCGGGTAGGGCGTCGGGCCCGACGCTCTAAGCAATAGTTATACATTGTCCCACGTGCGCTTATCTGTGTTGGGGATCTTCGGTGTGAACATTTTTCAACGTAGATTTCAAGATTCACAAAGTTCAGTTAATGTAACTGTACCAGATCTAGATCCTCGATGATATACTGACAATTAAGCCTTGTTTTACAGACTTTCTCATGAAATCAGTGTTTACTGCAACTACTGGAATTTCTCTGTAATATCTTATTCATTATAATCTGTAGGATGCAGGAACAGATTTTTGATGTTGAAATGAATATGATGTTAATGATTCTAATTGAGGTTCTAAACAATGTTACTTGGTACTTGGTAGGAATCCTCCAAAAGACCCCATAAAGGTGTTTAAACTGGAGGTGTGTCGCGTACGGTCACCAGCTTAAGGTTCCGATTTTATGGTTTTTTTGAGTGCTGACTTAAAAGTTGCTAAGGATGGTTGGGATATAACTGAGGAGGGGAGATGGTTCCAGTCTTTGACAGTCCTCGGAAAAAATGAGTTTGCACGATGGTTCATTGATCACTAGAAGGAAAACTAAACTGTCTTTTAATTATCCTAATGGGATGATATCTGTAATTATTTTGGGATGTTATTCTATTGCTTTGATGCTAATTGATTCTTTGTATTCCTATAATTATTTGCAGGGCTCGACACTGGCAGCTCTTTAAACCTTGCAAGTTCTTTGCTTGTACATCTTGATATTGAATGATGACCAAATAAAGTACCAATATCTGTACTTCTTCAGACTGAACAGTCTTTCTTAGAGTGTTAACCCCCCTCCACCCAACCCATGACAGATAAATATTTCGCAAGGAAAGTTATGTGTTTAGGGAAGAACAATAGGAAACAAGATGGCAGTGTAAACATCGGGCAATACTCCTCCGTCTTTTGATAATTTTTTATGAATTCTTGTTTAAAAATGAAATTGATAGCGTAGAAATGTCGGAAATCAATTTGTATCCCATTTACATGAGTTAGGGTTAGATCTTTTTGAAGTAGAAATCTCGGGGGCCAAAGTTTCAGGTTTTTGGGCGGTACGTGCAGATGAATGGCAAAAAATTCCTGGCTCCGTAGAGAGTAAGCATACGTTAGTAAATGATTTTTACTCTCTTGGAGCCTCCCGGCTACTCTATACCAGATCCAGATCTAAGGAGTTTCTATAAGCAGTTTCCTATTCTACACCACACCGCTATCGCATCTAGCTAGCCTTTTAAAATGTTTTTACATACAGATCTACTTTCACATACATGTATATATGGCAAGTTCCCCCTTTTCTGCACACACGCGTATCTGCACGATTCTAGTAAAAGAAGAAGTGCAACGAACACAAACTTTACACATGCAATACTTAGGTACAGATACTCAAAATAGTGGAAATATAATAAATTTTTGGCCTTCCATGTGACGGCCTCAAAATGCTGACTTTTTCATCAAAATCCCCAAATCTTGTGCAAAGTGAATGGGTGCGCAGCGTAGACATGGGGTATCTGAGTTGTTTGTTATTTGATAATATTGTGCCTTTTTCTGAAAATTTGACATTATACCGTAGATTATTATTCTGATATTGATTTTTATACATACATTTTGCCATAAAAATATTTTTCTTCCCAAGTCAAGGTGGTTGATTGTTCAATAATGTTTCATCATTTGGAAACTTGATTCTTTTGGAAGTGGAATATGTTGACTTTCTAAATCAAAATGCAAAATATACCTAGTGTTTATTTTTTTCTTTTGTAGGAACAAAATATATTTGGAAACTTTTCAATCATGTTTTATTATTTTGAGACTGGATTTGCTTTTGAAAGGGGAATATCATAAATGTTGACTTTTTTATTAAAATGCAAGAACTACGTTGTTTATTTTGTTGCTGTTATTTATTTCAGTTTTTTCACTCTTGTAAGAAAATATATTGATATCTGTTTTTATTTATGTGCAGTGATTTCACTCTAGAATCTGAATTTATTTATTTTCTTAAAAAAGAGAGCTCAAACAGGGCCGTTGATATCCAATGTATGCATACAAATTGAAGAAATGCATTGAAAACTGATAGAATACATTAAAGCTTAATTTTTATACTTCATGATACTTGTACTAAATTGCATACAATGCTACATTCATATTTTACACTCAGCTGCTCATCCCTCTGAAAAATTGCAATCAGTCTCTAAAATCAAAAGCTACATATTATACATGTATAAAAAAAATTATTAAAAGAATAGAATACATAAGGAATTGGTGAAACAATCAAATACATCAGAATATACATACATGTTTACAATAATAAAGTTGAAAAAGAGCTTGTAATTTGTATCAGAAAAAAAAGAAATACATTAGAAATTACAAAAACAATACTTAAAACAAATTCATTTAGGAAACTATCTACATAATGCTGTTTTGATACCAACTAAATTATATGAATTATCTATCATGAAAACCTTCAATTGGCAATTTTGTTATTATGCGTAATTTGCATAATTAATTACATTAATTAGAAGGCATTATTTTACACATATTAAGAAGAAAAATTACAAAGTGACATGAATACACATCAATTGAGCTTTCTTTCACCTTTCCATTGATACCTGAATTACTTCAAGGGGCTCATAAACAAAGAAGTTAGAGCCTGTTGAAGACTTGGGTTCAAAATGGTCACAAAAATCGGTTTTGTATGACTTTACATTAAGACAATGACCACAAATTTGGATGAATATGCGTGACTTAAACTGGAATAACTTTATATTTTCTTGATGAAAAAAAAAACCAAATTTATTGATATTTGATGATTTTCAGTTTTTTGTCACATACCCAATACCCATCATACCCATATCATAAGAAATATTTAATTATCTGAAAGATTTTGTGAAAAAAAACCTTATTAAATCTTAAATCAAATTGTTAGGTGTGCAGACTTGGGGACCATCATCATAAATCATACTTTAACGTGATGTAAAAAGTACCGTAGGCCCTATATGTAACAATAATTTGTTTTGATCATCACGGAGTCCTTTAGAATCGCACCGGGGTGTGTACGGGCGTGTAGCACGGGGGAAATGATCTCGCATATTAATTAGTCGCAACAGGTGCATTAACGTTTATTAGTTCCTTAGCACGCATTTGGCCATGGATACACAAATGGTTCACATAAATTTCTATAAATAATCAAAGAGTTCAAACAAATACCTGCTAAACTGTAGTGCGGTTATAATATAGGCTCCCCTTCATCATAATTCAATCTGATCAGCACCCGGAGCAGCACCGACTTCCCAGTAATCGCCGGTCCGAAGAGTATGCCGAGGCGGAGCGTATGGTATATGGGTCTCGATGTACAGTGGAGGTAATCAATTGCCCCTGTGCGAGTTAGTGGAGTCTTTCGCCTTGGAAACTTTCCCACTGAGCCACATCGATCGGATTAGCCGGATGCACGTACGGTACGTTAACTGAGCGCGCCACGCCTAGCAGCAATCTTGTTAGCAACGCTAAGCGCATAACTTTACACTGACACATTTTTTTATTCCACTTTCCGTGCGTACAGGATCGAGCGGCATCTTTGAACGGCATATTGGCTCTTTGGATTTGCTTGTTACACTATGTGCTTTCTGAATCATCTGAGTACTTGACAAATATGAACATTATACACGGTGTAAATCTATGAAACTTAATTATGATTTTTTAATTACTGTATAATAGCCTACTTATATGTTTCATGATTTATGATTAATTGTGTAACCTTTGATTTGAATATGATTTACTGTGTAACCCCCGATTTGATTGTGAATAAATCCTCTTATAGAGGCAAAAAATAAATAAATAATAATATCCTAAATATACGTTAAGAGCATATGTTACAAACAGATTATTAACTAAGTACACTTTGATCTTATTTCATTACATGTATAGATGAGGGTCGCTAGTCATAAGGAAGAGGGTACATAGTCATAAGGGTCGTCAGTCATAATAGTAGATGAGGGGCGTTATAATAGTAGAAGATGGTCACTAGTCATAATAAAAGAAGGGGTTCGCCAGTCAGGTATACTGACCTAATAGAGACATTTTAAGGACATGCAGTGCCATTAAACGGATATGTATCTTACTGATTAAAAAATGCGAGCGCCAAGCGCGAGCTGAAAATTTTTGATATTCAGACCTAAAAAGGGACATTATAAGCCATTTGTTTGTAATCATGATACGTACCTCTCACTAAACAAACAATGCGAGCGCGAAGCGCGAGCTGAAATTTTTGTATATATTGACCCCAAACAGGGACATTTTAAGGACTATATTTTAGGAATCAATTAAAGGGGAATGAAACCTTTGGAACAAATAGGCTTGTGTAGAAACAGAAAAATCAAATAATAAGAATAAAGAAAGTTTGAGAAAAATCGGACAAATAGTGAGAAAGTTATGAGCATTTGAATATTGCAATCACTAATGCAATGGAGATCCTCACATTGGCAGTGCGACAAGGATGTGTGATGTCACTGATGAACAACTTTCCCTTTGGTGGACTATAAAATACCCTCAAAATGTCTCTTTTTGCTTTTTCTTATGATGATACAAACTCTTTATCCATGATGTATTCTTTAAAAATATGTATTACATGCCCTCATGTAGAACGAACAGTATGATTTATGGATAGATGTGATAAAAGAGGCAATTCAAGTGAAGTATATACTAAAGTAGTGGGGGGAGTTGTTCACAAGTGACATCACACATCTTTGTCGCATTGCCAATTTGCTATCTCCATAGCATTAGTGATCGCAATATTCAAATGCTCATAACTTTCTCATTATTTGTCCGAATTTTCTCAAACTTTCGTTGATCTGTTTCTTTGATTTTTCTGTTTTCAGACAAGCTATCTTGTTTCAATGGTTTCATTCTCCTTTAACAGTATACATATCTCATCATAGTCATCTAATGCTATAATGCCATCCTTTGCTGATTTTGTTAGAAGTTACATCTAAACACATGAAGCACATTTTGTTGTCATAGCCAACGCATCTCACAAATAAAAACTGCGAGCGCGAACCTCGAGCTGAATATTTTTAATATTGAGATCAGAAAAGTTGACATTTTAAGGACTGATTTCAGGAATTTATGAGAAGCAGACATCTCACCAATCAACTAATGTGAACGTTAGCACGGACAGGAAATGTTTTATATTAAGACCTTAAAATAGGGCAATCACATTAAGTGGTCATAAAAAGAAGCAAATGTCACTACATAAAACAATAACTCGTATTGCGAGGAAATATATTTGGCGTACTTGCGTACAGTATATTGATATGAAAACGAGAGGTTTTAGTACAACAGGGTTATAGATCTCGTTAAACAGTCTATGCGAGCACCACGAACAATGAAGACATAGGCCCTGAGCAAATAATGTTTCCTAAAGTGATGATTTTTTTTTGTGATATAACATAACATAATGTAATATAACATATTATAATGAACAATAATTTCTTCTTTCCCCACTACGTTTCTCTTCCTTTCTCCCTCTTTTTTTCTCCTTTTCCCCGTTTTTTTTTTGTTGGGGCGAGCCGATTGGGGGGGGGCACGTGCTTCCCATGCCCCCCCTGTAGTTACGCCACTGTCATTTAGTATACTTTAAAATGGCACTGTCCATACTCCACACCAGACCTGCCAAATATAGTACGACAATACACCAGTCGGTGGACTGTACTTTATCAGAAGAAGAAGAAGAGGCCGGGTCGCCAGTCATAATAGTAGATGAGGGTCGCTATATAGTCATATTAGTAACAGGGGTTCGCCAGTCATATCAATCTTTCAGATCAAAATATTCAGCTCGCGCTCGCTTTATCTGTTTGATGAGAAAGGCCTCTTTATCCTCTTAATGAATCACTACAAATAATCTTAAACAGGTACCTTTTCTTGATTTCAGTATCAAATGTCAGCTCGCAATTCTCGCTCGCATAAAATTGTTTATTCAGATAACGCCCTGATCACTGGTACAAAAGTGCAGAATTTCATATAAGAATATCAACATGTTGGGCTCGCGCTTCGCGCTCGCAGTATTTGGTTGGTGAGCAGTGGCGTAGCTACTGCTCACCCTGCTTTTAGGTCTAAAATCTCAATTTTCTTCCTCTCGCGCTTCGCGCTGCGGGGGGGGGGGCTGGGGGCACGTGCCCCCCAGGTGCCCCCAGAATAAAATTGGCAGAGCAAAAAAAAGAAAGAAGAAAAGAAAAAAGGAAAAGAAGTAAGACAGACAGAAGAAAAAAAGAAGAGAAAAATAAGAGGAGGAAGACGAGTGAATGAAATAATGTGAGGGGGAGACTTGCAAAAAAAAACTTTTCATGTTACTATATAAATTTTTTGTTGCGCTTCGCTCCAGAATTGCCTGTTCGATGGGATTCATATCTTGCTCAATAGGCTGATATGGAGCAAGTTTTGAAGTCAATATACAAAACATATTTTAGCTCGGATATCGACGTTTCATTATTTTTTTTCATTTACAAATTTAATTGCTCTGTAAAATGTCCGTTTTATGGTCTACATATAAGCATTTTAAGCTCACGCTGCGTTATCACATTGTTTGATTTGCCAAGTTCATATTGTCTACGTGTATTCCATAATGTTCCATTAAACAAATGTATTCAGAATGCCCAGATTCTATAGGTCTAAATCTAAAACATGCGCGATAGCCTGCATGTTGTTTATTTAAAATGTACTTAAATTATCAAGTTTCACACCAGAATATCAATAATTGTCTGCTCACGCTTCACGAGCGCATTATTAATGATACCCAATTAACTATATATTATTAATGCACTGTTAGAAAATTTATCCTTAAACTAAAAGAAGTTCCTGCAGCAGAGTCTCGAGAACACCTGTAATCTTACCAGATTGCGTAATCTTACAGGAAATTTGTATTTGGTGTGTGTAATCTTACAAATTTCCTTAAATAAAACACTCTTTTCCCCTTTTTCTAAAAGACCTGTTCTGTTAAATTGCAGAAAAATTCCTGTTTCATGAATTTAAAGAATGATTCTGGTATTGCTTTTTGCAAAAGCTTCTTTTATTTTTCTGTAAAATCAGGGGTTTTTTTAACAGTGTGATTTACAAAATATGAATAGAGTGCCCTGCTTTTAGGTATAAAATCTCAATTTTCTTCCTCTCGCGCTTCGCGCTCGCATCAATTGTTTAGTTACATACCTATCCGATTTATTAATACAAAAAGTGCTTAGAATTATAATTTTTTAAGTCGGAATGTCAAAAAATTTGCTCGCGCTTCGCGCTCGCATTATTGAAATATATACCGTCTTCGTGGGTAACTGTAAACAGTCCGTAACAGGTCCCTTTTAGATAATGCTAGAACAGTTAATACAAATTTCTGCTTGTGTTTGGCGTTCGCAGTAACCATCTAGTTACATACGAATCTTGTTCAGGTTCACACATAACATTGGCCAGAATATTAAATTTTCGGGACAAAGTACATGAAAGTAAAAAATCGCTCGCGCTTCGCGCTCGCACTTTTTTTTATAAGACTTATGAGATTATTTCATATTTATGTTGTTTTATAAGAATAAAACTAAGAAGTGACTGATCGAGGAAAATATAGGCAAAGATAATTTCGGGCCCCGTCCCCTATTGGCGAAATTCGGATCCGCCCTTGTGACACATACATACACATCAGAAAAAATGGCCGGTGCCCCCCCCCCGAAAAAGCAAGGACCCCCCAGTGCCCCCCAGGAAAAAAATCCTAGCTACGCCACTGTTGCATGGTGAGATAATGCATCTTTCTCACGAGTCACTGCAAAAAGATCTAAACAAGTTCATTTTCCTGTTTTCGGGCCATTATACAGATTTCAGCTCCTGCCTTCTGTTCGCAGTTGTTTACTTTGGTACGCATATACAATAATTACTCCGAGCGTTCATTTTTCAGGTCTGAACGCATTATTTATTCAAGCGGCCGATCGGGGAAAATGTAAGGGAAATCCCCCCCCCCCCCCCCCCGTATTGGCGACAGCTGGATCAGCCACAAGAAGTAACTGATCATTAATTACAAATTACAAAATTCAAAAACCCCTCATGGAAAATCCTTGCCACGGCCCTGATGAGGGTCGCTAATCATAATAGTAAGGGGCTCGCCACTCATAATATTAGATGAACAAGATACGTATGTAACTGAATAATCACTGCAAGCGCGAAGCGCGAGCAAAATTTTCTAATCTACATTTCTAGCCTGATGAGCGAAAAGGGACCTGTTAAGAACTGTTTGCAGTTAGCCATGAAGATGATGAATATTTCAAATAATACGACCGTGAATCACGAGCTGAAATTTTTAGTAAATTACGACCTAAAAAATGACATTCTAAGCACTTTTTGTAACCGTGAACAGGAAAGGTAGTACCACAAAACAATGCGAGCGCGAAACACAGGCGGAAAAATGAGATTAAAAGACTTAAAAATGGGATACGCTATTCATGTTTTGTAAATCATGAAAATGATGGGTATTATTGGTCATATTTTTACAATAAGAATGCGAGAGCGAAACGCAAGCAGAAAATTTTTGATATTCTGATCTGAAAATTGGATAATAATTTTTTTTTAACGCATGTTTTGTATTAAGAACCAGCTGCGTATTAAAACATCAGCGTGATTTATATTTAGACCTAGTATATGGGCATTCTTAATACATTTTTAATCATGAAAATGAATAATGCGAGCGCGAAGCGAAGCTGAAAACGTTTAATATTTCAAACTGAAAAGGGTCAATTTAAACACTTTCAAGCACCGCATATCGGAAATACTTGTGAAGTGAATATGGATTGCAATTAATAAATGAGGCGAGCGCGGAGCACGAGCTGATGTTTTGTTATTATTTTGGGCAAGGACCGGAACAAAATATTATTCTAAGGGCAGTTTGTTATCATGACTGTCTTCCTATTCCTATACCGAAGAGTAAGATGAAACTTGTCCATATATTCTGAAAAAGGGACAATTTAATTATACGGTATTCATGAAAAATTAATCTTATCTATTAATCTAATGAGCCTATAATGATATCGAGCGCGAATTTTTGTTGTTGATATTTAAGGTCTGAAATTGGACATTCTAAGAAATTCGTAATCGTGAATAGGATGCATGGGTGAATATATTTTCAATAATTAATGCAAGCGCAAATCTCGAGCCGAATGGGATTTTGAGTATAGAATTAATACAGAGGTATCCATATCGGTGCCAGGTAAAAATGGCAGAGGTAATAATGGCAGAGGCAAAAATGGCAGAGGCAAAAATGGCAGAGGTAAAAATGGCAGAGGTAAAAATGGCAGAGGTAATAATGGCAGAGGTAAAAATGGCAGAGGTAAAAATGGCAGAGGTAAAAATGGCAGAGGTAAAAATGGCAGAGGTAATAATGGCAGAGGTAAAAATGGCAGAGGTAAAAATGGCAAAGGTAAAAATGGCAGAGGTAAAAATGGCAGAGTTAAAAACGACTGAGGTAAAGATCATTACATGCTACATCAACAAGGAAAAGACAGAGCCTTTTCAGTTAATATCAGTCATAATCATTGGCCTTGAATGGAATCCTATCGACGGAATGAGCATTATGAACTGAAAATATATTATTCAGATTTTTCATTCATTTTAGGTCAGCTCTATACTTTATCGATGGTATGATTAAACTCAAACATTTTCATGCCAAAATGATTTCAATTAGTGAGTGATGAAAGGATTTACCTTGGCCATTTCGTAGAGTAGAACAGCACTTAATCACATACATACCAAAACGATTTTTAATGTAAACACCAAATGTGCGCTACCATTAACACACTGAAATAGACAAGTTCGGGATTTCTTCGAACCACTTGCATTACTTTGATAACAGAAACATAACAAAACTTTCTGTAATAAAAGTAATTTTTCATATTTCAACATCATAATGGATCCGAATAGACTTTGATATGATACGTAAATGATATAATAGCAATTAGTGTTTAATTTTTCAGAGCAATACCTCATTGCAGCTAGTCCAGTGGATGGCAGGTTCCTAAACTAGTTTCTATGGTAACAGTTACCGCATGAATTTGGAAATGTATAGCGAATCAAGGATTCTATTTCAAATTTATAGGCTTTTCTTAGGTACCATTCTATCGAACTGTTTTGAAGGGGAAATTCACCTTGACAAATGGTTTACTGTAAAAAAGCAGAAAAATATTGGTGAAGGTTTACGGAAAACCCATCAAAGATTAAAAAAGTTATTAGAAGTTTGAGTTATTGATCTGTCACGTTATATACGAGCAGCTGCCTCATATTACTTTTCAAATTTTTAATCAGTGGTTCATGATTGCTAAAAAAATTCTTTCAGGAGCGGATGTGAAATAATTTCTATGTTGATATACTATAATAATTATTTAGAGGGATCCACACAATACAAGCACTGCTTTTTAAAGGATCCCTCCATTTTCTCAGAATTTTATTTAATAATGATAATTTGCTAATATATAATACTTTGCTTTGTTTTACTATACCATATATTGTACATGCCTCAACTTCATTGTAAGTTCATTGTAATTATTTCGACCACTTTACTTTGTTCTGTTGAAAATGAAATAAATTGAAATTGAAAAAAAGAAATAGAAAACATTTTCATTTCTTTTTAATGACATTTCATTGATTTTTTTTATTATACCAGATTAAAAAAAACTGCTCGCAAATCATGTTACCATTGAAATATGAAATTCTAATAGCTTTTTAAATCTTTGATGGATTCCCTTAAACCCTAACCAATATCATTTGAATTATTTTCTGCTATTTTTACAATAACTTTATGTCAGGATGATTTTCCCCTTTAATGAACTTAGTACAATACTTGGGATCCAAAGTGTGCTTCAAATTTGAATATTAGAAGAGCGATTTGACATGAGTAGGCTGTGCATGTATTAAAGTACAGGAATAAATTAAGAAAAACCAACTGCAGAAAATCTACAGTATGATTTTAAAAATGTTACCCATTCCATTAGTCAAACATTATTATAATTCTAATATTCTTCTCAGAAACTTTCTTATTTACTCTACTGTACATGGAGGAGCTATTGGAATTTTTTGGCATGAGGTTTAATACTGCCCATTTATACCTCTGTCATTTTTACCTCTGCCATTATTACCTCTGCCATTTTTACCTCTGCCATTTTTACCTCTGCCATTTTTACCTCTGCCATTTTTACCTTTGCCATTTTTACCTTTGCCATTTTTACCTCTGCCATTTTTACCTCTGCCATTTTTACCTCTGCCATTTTTACCTTTGCCATTTATACCTTTGCCATTTTTACCTCTGCCATTTTTACCTTTGCCATTTATACCTTTGCCATTTTTACCTCTGCCATTTTTACCTTTGCCATTTTTACCTCTGCCATTTTTACCTCTGCCATTTTTACACCCGGAGCCTACATATCTCCCCATTTAAAATACGGACGCGCAGTACTAGCTGATAGGTTTTGACAATCGGACCTGGAAAGGGAAAGGCATTTTGAGAACTTCATGGAATACACTTACAGAACAAAATGTACGGCGCCCTGCGCGAGCTGAAAATGTTTACACTTAGACGTTTACACAACACTTTGTTAAAATCAATTTTGTATATTGACTGCCAAAATACGGTAAGTTCCGTATCAGACTATTGAGCAAGATTATGTATCTCATCACATTCAATGCGAACGCGAAACGCCAGCAATGAATTTTTTTCATATTTTTCATTTAATTTTCCAAGGCTTATATACCCTCACCTTATTTTATTCACTCGCTTCCTCCTCTTTTCCCCCATAGGCTTCTTTTTTCCTCTCCCCCTTTTTTTCTGCTCCGCCCCATGCTGGAAGGGTCTATAAATGGCGACCCTCTTTTGATATCATGCCTGGCAACTCTCTTTTCCTGATATGACTGGTGACCCTATAATCTTATTATATTGTAGGGTCAATGGTCTCAATTGGACAAACTGGCCCCATTAAAATTCAATGGGGGACCAATCGAAGACCAATTGATGTCTAATGATGCCAATTGGTTCCATGTTATAATGGGATCCTGCAAATCCCATTTGGTTTCTGACTCGTTTTGAATGGACCCACTCACTGGGCCATTTGGTCCCGAATTGACTTAAGTTGGGACCCGGGAGTTGGGAACACGAGCCAGTTGGGTTTAACTGGGACAATAGCCAATTGATATCAATTGGTACTCATTGTTTCACTTCCATTTAGTCTAAATTGAAACCTATTGCAAATTCATATTCAATTGTTATTTAATTTGGACATTCAGTGGGTAATCAATTGGAAATTCGTCCAGGGATGGTAGTAAACATTCGACCCTCTAATTTCACGTTTATTTTTTTATTAATTTTTTAAAAAGGCCATTTTAACACACAAGTTTATGGGGAAATGTTTTACGTGAGTGTCACCTATACGTAATATCGGGGAATCCCCTAGTGGATGGAATACCTGCCCAAACTCCTCAGGAGCAAACAATTTTTCACTGATATCAATATGTACAGTCATCAAGTGGTGCAAAAAATGGATTTAATGACTTTAATAGCAAGGCTGTATTAGGTAAAGTAAGTAGGTCTGCATATGTAAACTACAAGAATAATGATTACTTTTTGTCTTAATTAAAAAGAAAATACAAAATACCTAAATAATATTACTTAACATAATTCCTTGGTGGTTATATTATCCATAAAAAAATAGCAAAATTGAACAAACGAAGAAAATCAACTGTACAATCTTGAAAAAAGTGCTCTGGGACGGAAATGGTCACAAAATCTGCTCGAAGTGTACCAGATTTGCTGCCCTCTACGTTTGTTGGATGAAACTTGCGTACCAGTACCTACCGTACATGTGTGAGTGAGAACCCGTGGCTGAGGAAGACCCGTTTGTTTATTTATTATTAATTACCGGTTGCACATATCATCTCATCTTTTGTCTTCAGCACGCAACGTCCAAAATAATTACATCGCGAGAGTTACTGTTTTAGGCGTTCCTCAAACTTCTCGAAATCGACATAAGCGCGAGCTTCTCAATCGGGCCGGGCACAAGTCAGCGGTACCCAGCTTCGGTCGACGCCAGCAGTTCCGGGGTGGTTGATTTATTGTATCCGTTCATCCTCGATCCTGTGACATGGCAACCTCCCAGTTCATAATTCCAAACGAAGTACCTTTTGTGAATCTAGAATGCAAGACGGCATTCGAGTGTCTGTCGAGCAAGGAAAAAAAATATGCTCACTACATTGGGAAAGCGGCATGGAGTGGAGGCCTTATCTGTCTTTTCCAAACCAGTCCAGAGTCTCCATTGATATTTCTGCTATTGCAGAAACTGTTTAAAGGGCAACCAGTAAATGAGTTGAAGTCAGCTGCTATAGAGAAAGGGGTCATGAGAGATGAAGTAGAGGTACAGTATTCAGCCATAAGCAATAGCATGATTAGTAATATTAACCTTAGAAAGCTGGCAGCTGTCTGCTTCGAGGAGTTTTTTAACATTTTTTTTAAATTTCTCCTCGTACACAGACGGCTCACTATCGTGCAGCCACCATTAGGGGACTTGCAATGCAAAATCCCCCCGTCGGGGCTCTTCAATTTTTGTCTTTAATGAATAAAAATTTTGAAAATTAACGCGACCAAAATGCAAATTTATATTCCCTCTTGGCATTAATTGCCCAAAAACGGAGAAAAACGATTTTGATAAAATTTTAAGCATTTTGCTCTGTGAGCTTTTCTCTATTTATTTAGATAAAAATATTTTCAGCCCGGAGCATTCCTTTAATTTCTTAGTGAAACCGTGTATTTTATAAATCCTTTTTGCTTGTCAAATTTCTTTGGACCAAAGAGATCTTCATTGTGTAGTGAAAACATTTTTTTGTCAAATTTACTTCAGCACCCAAAGCAAAAAAAAAGTTCCCTGGGCCCTGTCACATGATCATGGTCAAAGGTCATTTTAAGTCAATGGACATAGCATTTTATTGCAATATGATGTGTTTTAAGAAAAATTAATTATTCAATAGCTGTTTTCAAGTGCTGATATGTCAATTGCATAATGCAGGCGAGACTCCCAGATATGCTCCACTTGTTTTGTAATTGTCACGTAAAAGGCTCTGTTTACCCATTATGCCAATACATGTAGGTGCCTCAAATTAGCATAAACTTGCACATCATTCAATTTTTCTGAATGGGATTTTAAAATTCAATTTGGGTTTTATCCTAGCAAAGATTAGTTCATGAGTTGAAGGGAAAGTTCATCCCAACGAAAAGTTTATTGTAAAATCACAGAAAAAGTAATATAAATTATCGGTGAAGGTTTGAGAAAAATCCATCAAAGAATAAAACTTCGCCTTCATTACAAAATCTTGAAATAAATTCAAAACTCATGACCTGAAAGGATGATTCTTCTTCTTTGCAATTATACCAAAATCATGAAAATGCTGAATATTTAGAGCAGCAATGACTGAATTTAAAGAGGTGTTTTGGTCCACATCAAGCTCATTAAATATGGAAAATTTATCTAGTCAAGGATATCACTCGGATGAAAGACACCACTTTTTTTGTGGGATGAATTGGAATTACTTCGCCCCTTGCACACTAATGCAAAGTTGTCTTCTGAAAATGCAAAAGGGAGTTTACTTATATTGGTTTTAGGTAGATGTCCCAGAAAGTATGACTGTGATTCACAATAGAAGAGAATTATGATTATGATCTAACTCTGATAACCTGTCTTATTTTTTAATAGGCTGTCCTGACATTTGCTGCAGCCTTTTACTCCAATCTTGGAAACTACAAGTCATTTGGAGACACCAAGTTTGTTCCCAATCTTCCTCAGGTATGATTTAAAATTTACTAAATGATTTTTTATTGAAACAATATTTAATTACAAGAAAATTAATTAAAAAGAAAACCAGCATTGTCATGTTATCTTTGCCCCCCCCCCCTTTCATATGAAAGAAAAAAAATATTTGAGGATTTAAACTTTCGTAGGGATTTAGTAGAGAGGACAGAAAAGAATTTCAAGCAAAAGAGATTTTATTACACAAAATTTACCAATTAATGAAAGATTTATCATTTTGCAACAACTAATAACTTTTCCTTGTAGTTAGGAACATATATCAAAACTTTTGCGTTCAACAGAAATTAAATTCAAATAAAGAGGATCTCCATTTAATAGTGGCAGGATAGATAATGTAAGCCTTCTTTTCTTCTTTACGAAGCCGGCGGAGCTCTGGAAGCTTGTCTTTTCTCATCATTTGAACTTTACAAGAAAAATCCTCAGAAACAAAGAACTTCAGAGAAGACCGAGGCCCAAACTTCTTTTGTTTGAACTTTGAATAATGCAACCAACTGAAGGTTTTCCTCGATGTTTTCTTGTCAACAAATGATGGGAAAGCTGTGTGAATTAGATGGGGTTTCCTGGGAACTTGACTTTCGCTGGAAGTGGAATCTTTGCTTAAGTATCTTGAACGCGACCACTCCTATGAGCTCTTCGGATCACTTCATGATAGGCGACTCCTCCTTGTTGGAGGAGATCTTTGATCAAACTTACACGGTCTGGACCATTACCCTTAAAACCTTCTGGGACACCGTAGAGGACCAGATTGATCTACCTTCCAGATCATCGATCTTAATCTCTGCCTGACTGAGAAGAGTTGATCTTGGCAACTTCATCTTGTAGATTCTGATTGTCAAATCTCATTGTATCATGCTCCTCTTTGCGGCTAGCACATTCTGGGTTGATAGCTTCCAGTTGTGCCTTTTGATTAGATTCAAAGATAATAAAATGGCTTTCAAAAGCCGCAATTGCTTGTCAAAGGCACTAAACCATGCAGATGGGGCTCGGCTCTGCGGCTTTCTCGCTGATGAAGAGGCTGCATTGCGATTGCCAGATCGATGGCTGTCCTCGCCGGGAATCACTCTCGTCAGGATGAAGAAGAGCGGTGAAATCTCTCAGAGCTTCAGAGTGATTTTGTGTCTTTTTTTAGGAGGAGAGGTCAACCAATCACTCACTGAATCTGACTCCCATATTTTTCACTCATTTCATGATCAGCGAGTCCCTAAAAAAGGATATGATTGCAAATATCTTTTAATTATTTCGCTGACTGGATATCTTGAGTCTCC
This sequence comes from Lytechinus variegatus, assembly GCF_018143015.1. Taxonomy (NCBI): domain Eukaryota; kingdom Metazoa; phylum Echinodermata; class Echinoidea; order Temnopleuroida; family Toxopneustidae; genus Lytechinus; species Lytechinus variegatus. Next base: position 9,326,915 of record NC_054746.1, on the reverse strand, counting down.
GTCAGTTTATGTTTCTGAGGAGTAATTTAGTAAGTTCTTTTTTTTTGTTAGAGACAACAGAGAGACTTACTGAATAAAATTATTATTCATTGTTTATTTCCCATTATGTGTAAATAGACTAGGAAGTTAAAAAGAAAAAAGGAAGAAAAACTGCAATTGATGTACTTGTACTTTAAAGCATGGTTAGAAATGATTCATTTTTAATGTTACATCTACTACTTCTTGATTTTCCAGGATAAGTTTGAAGCTGTTATTCATGCCAGCAAGGCCTATGCTGAGGATCCTAAAAGTATGCAGACACAATGGGATCGGTGTAAGCATTCATTGTACTCTGTAGAAAAAAGAGAACAGCAACTAGGTCTTGGTGATGAGGTAAGTTTCAGATTATTTTATTCACTGTTTCATAATTTAAATATTTATCAGTAGCTACAATTGACAATTCAAATTCCAACACCTAATTTTATCTACAGAAACCTTGATCAAATCACAGTGATAAAATTATGAAATTATGAAGGGATCTGATTGATTTAGCAAGAGCAGTGTCTCTGTATCCGGGGGGGGGGGGGGGGGGGTCGTTTTAAACAAAAAATATCCCTAGACAGGGGTTTTGCTATTGCAAGAAATCAATAGCCATAGGTCCTATTTTTGGGCCATTTTCAACTGAATAATCCTTAGACATGGGTCCATTTCTGAAAAAAAATACTTATAAGAATCCCCAGGAAAAACCCTGGAGATGTCTGTGTTAGTGGCCGACAAATTTTTAGAACATATACAAAAGGAAAAACAACATGGCATACATGTAGATATTGGCTTGGCGTGAAACATGTGTTTAAATAAAATTCATATCATGCAATTACAGACTTCATAATGTATTTTTCTTTTTATTGTGATGGTCTCATTGCCAAAACTAGCAGAATTAATCTGGAAAATAGGTAAGGGTCTCAAGCCCCGAGCCTCATTCAGGGACAAATTTGCTCTTAGGCCCCATGTAATTGCCTAGGAAGGTGATTATGAAGGTAAAGTGTGGAAGAGCTGTGGTGTAGTGGTTCTGACTCTCGCCTTGTAAACAGAGGGTCATGTGTTCGAATCCCACCGCAGTCTAGCATCCTTTGGCAAGGCGTTATTCCACACTTTGCCACTCTCGACCCAGGTGCTAAATGGGTAACCGGTAGGATGCGAAAGATATTGTATGTTTGAATTTGCCATAATGAGGCTGTGATGAATGCAAGGAATGCTCCCGAGGGAGTGGAAATTGTGCAGTTTTCGTGCAGGATTGAAATGAATCCAATGACCAGGGTAATAATATGCCGCTCTGGGATAAGCGCTTTGAGCCGCTCTGGGATAAGCGCTAAAAATGGCTATTATTATTATCATGATAATTATTGTTGTTGTTGTTGTTATCATCAATACATGTAGGTAGTGGTCGAAATGGCTAGTGTAAATGTCATGATTGGTGTTTGATAAAGACACTTTTGTGGAATTATCATAATGACTAAGCTGAAGGGTTTTCTTTCACTATTCAAGATACAAGTGGGTATTCAATGAATAAACCCTTCAACATATATTTAATATAGTGGAACGTTGTGGCCCAGTGGATTAGTCTTCGGACTTTGAAACAGGGTCGTGGGTTCGAATCCCAGCCATGGCGTAATTTCCTTCAGCAAGAAACTGATTCACAATGTGCTGCACTCAGCCCAGGTGAGGTAAATGGGTACCGGTAGGAAGTAATTCCTTAAGAAGCTGTGTGCGCAATGAACGCTTAGCTTAGCCGTGTAATATAGGAGCGCCTTGAGCACCTAACAAGGTGGATATGTGCGCAATATGAATATCCTATATTTTTATTATTATTTAAAACTCCCTAGACATGTATTATGATTTTTTGTCAATCACAACAGATTTATTTCCTTTAATGATTTTTTTAAATTTAGGGTATTACTACATATTTCTCGGACAACTGCACTCAGTCGGATGCAGAACTTGCAAAGAAGTTCATGATTTCAGAGGTATGTATGACTTCAATAATGGTTATGAAATTGATTCCATAGTTCAATAGCTTTCCTTTATTATTTTTACTTGATTTTTGTATTATGTAAGTTTTACATTTCCTTCTAAAAATCCTTTCACTTCTAAACTTGTAAATTCATTTGAGAGAGAGGATTTTTTTATGGCATCTTTTATTTGCTGTATTTTTGTGTGACAATATGAAAATATTGTGTATTATCACCCTGCCTATTGCCAGTGAAGGGGAATTTGTCCCATAATCACTGGCAGAGGACCTGGGTTTATTGTAACTTCTCTATTTGACTATGAAATAAAGATGATTTATTTATATATATTAGGAAGGAAGAAAATATTTCAAAATGCATTTAATAGTGGTTGCCCAGTGGCCCAGGGCCACCAGAAATTCACCAACCAATATTGAAAAATGCCATGTTTTGGTGTCCCAAATTTCTCCCAATGTTGCACACATTTCATCAACACAAACAGAGTTGGCACACGTTAGCAAACTCTGATATTTCAGGTGGTCTAGCTTAGTCTGCAGGCACAGACCCTGATTGAAACTTTGATCAACAAGCGTGTCTCCACACAAAGACTAGCACATACAAATCTTGCTGATCAGAGGAAGGTCATTTGTAAAAGTGACATGTTGGTTTAAAATCTAATGAGATAAGCACCAACTTTGATGTCTTGATTATTCATATATTCTTTTGAATTGCGGTTTTCATTTACATCCACAAAAAACAATGTGTCCACGAAAGACTGGAATTTCAGTTTGCCAAGTACATTGTGCAACATCTTATGATATGCATTTAAAGTAGGAATGCAACAAATACCTTCATAAAGTGTTCTTTGGCATGCTATTCTAGTCACCTGGTCTATTCAATTTCTTCATCCTGCTATAAGGCAAGCTTACGTAATATCTTGCTTTGAAATCTGCCTATCAAAATGAAAGGTCATTTGACCAAAATTGTACATGAAGTAACTACGAACTGGTCTATTCAGACCCTTTACTCGAGTGAAGGGTTTGCACAGCAGACTAGGTCTAGGGCGTCTTCAAGTCATAAGAGCAGCATGCGCAGCCGGATAGGCTATGGGCATGCAAAGCCTGCTCAGTGCAGTATTGAAGCAACTCCAGGACCATGGAGCTGTGATACAAAATCCCATAGAACTTTAAAAATCTGTGTAAAATTTACATTTTACACCAATGGAATGCCCTTCAAAAGTCCAGATTTGCTGAAATGTTGTGCATCCTGGGGAGCGTTTCATGAAAGGACTTGTCAGACGTTGTTTCCGACAAAGTCCCATTTTATCCGACAGTTACCATAGTAACAGTGCTTCTCAGCCAATCAAAATCCAGATAAGTTGTCAGATCTGACAACTTGTCGGACAACAATGTTGATGAAATGCCCCCCTGGTCATTTGCAAGCAATAAAAGGAGAAATTATCACCTCTCGTTTGGCTTAAAAAAAATCAATTTTCAAAGAATCATTACACACAAAACACATAAAGGTGAGTACATTTCAGTGCCACATGTGCATTTTAGCCATTCCATTGTGACATGCGTGACATTTACACAAAATTTTAAGGTTAATTACTTGAAAAACGTATTAGACTCGTTTTTCAAATTAATTTCAATCAAAGTATTGATAATAGACATTGTCCAACAAAAATTTTGAATTTACAGTCGTTTTAATAAGATATTTCAATTTGTTTGTGGTGGTAAGATTAATTTTTGGTTTCAAGTTTTAAGTTTTTTTTTTAACTTTCAATTTTTCAAAACAATTTTTAGGGCACCAAAAAGTAGAATATGATAGTTTTGGTGGCCCGATTGGGCCATCGCTAAAAAGGTTAATGTGGAGCCTTACATACTGAAATTTTAATTTATGGAGTGCATAAAAGCTGTTTTCCTATGTAGAATGTAGATGATTATAGTACATATGTGATTTTTTGTTGTTGTAAAATTCAATTATGAAGGATTATTATATATTGTTTGGAATAGGATATCAGTGCCTACAACACCCGTCTGATGAAAACTGTTGATGACACACAAAGAGTTACTTATGAAGTTAGGCTAGCCTCTGCACTAACCACATCTGAAGGTGAGTAGCAGTTTTCATATCATATTGAGGAAAACTTTGCTGTTGTCTTTTTATTATTATTCATGTATTTATTTATTAATCAACTAATCAATTAATTCATTCATTTACTAAAATGTATTTATACTGGATGAAAACAATCACCACTGAAGCTGTTTTACATCATTGCCGTGTGACATAGTACCAGGGTTGAAAATAGACGCGAGCGACGAGCGATTCCACTCTCTTGTGCTTTGGAATCACTCTCGCAACTGCCTGTAACTGCCAAGTACCTTATATGTGACGTTTTTGAAAATTTTGTGTGAAATTCTTGGGAAATTTTGGAGTCGGTGTCCGAGACCGAGTCGTTCCAAGTTTGAGACCGGACAAGAGTCACACATCACTGTGAGAAACTGAGAAGTGTCCTTTTTTTTCTTGGAATGTCATTTCTGCACCTTCCTTGGTCTGTTCTTATTGTTTATTATTGCTTATTCTCACAATTTATTTGTTTATTAATCAGATGGAGAATGTGATATCAAGTTAGGCTGTTATGACTTTCAAGGAACAACCTTTAATGTCACAAGGGGTGATTATAGTCCCCTCCTGGCTGGTGTTGCAGACAACCTCAATAGAGCAAAGGTAAGGTAAATTAAAAATGTTTAGTTTAGTTGTAATTTAAAATGGATAGTGTTTTTGATATCAACATTTGTTTTTGGACAAGTTTTCAGATTTAACAATTTTCCTTGATTTTGATTGGCTGAGAAGCAAAAATTCTATGGTAATTGTCAGATAAATCATACTTGGTTTATTAAAACATCCAAGTCCTTTTTTTTAAGCGCTACCTAACCTCAACATACAAATCACAAAGTTGTCTTTGTCTTTGCCTGTTATTACACATGTTATTGTCAATACTGATATCTACAGAACAGTGAGAAAATAATGAGCAAACAAATATACCAGGTATTCATTTAGGTGGAAATTAGTTATACGAGGATGGAAAAGCAATCACTTATTTTTTTGCTGAGATCCATAGGAAAAGTTTCAATTGCTAGTCTCTCCAAAGGTAGATAATTTAGACGGTTATATGACACAAACACCTTTTAAAAATGTAAAAAGCTTCCTGCTCTTTGATTTACTTCTAAATAATTTGGACCCAGTTTTGATGACCAAGTGTCAGAAGAATTTTTTTATCAATTCCTGATTACTGTATTTACGGAAAAATAAACCGCAGCCATGAATGAACCACATCCCCAAAATTGGGAGTTGAAAAAAAAATAATTGGTAAATCAAAGTAAATAGCAATTTGAATTTGCCAATTCAACTGTACAATCATTGACAGATCAGAACATAAACCCCTCAAAAAAAGTTTTGCAACTCAGTTTTGGGGGATGATATCTTTTTGGTTAATGAAGTATAAAAGATGAAACTGGTATCATTGGAAAGCTGAATTATTCTTTACAATGACATGCCATTTGCTGTGTTTATGTAATCATGGAATATGCAATCACCCTGAACATCGAGAAAAGTCAGAAGTGAAATGTTGCAAAATGCATTGATGAGTCTCCATTTCTATAGAATTTTCACCATGCAGGTGACAGTGAATGCACTCAGTCCATCCTCGAAACAATTGGAAATTCGCTATTGCAAACGACGCATTTTGCAACATTTCATGTCTAACATTGCTGCGTATTATCATGTCTGTGTATTTCATGATAACACTAGCATTACAAATGACACATGATTGTAAAGAAGAATAATCATGCTTTCTAAAGATATAATTTTTACACATGATGATGGCACATTAAGAAATTTATTAGCGCTCAAACTTGCAGTTTGAGTTGCAGAACTCAAACATGACATGGCAACGAATTTTGCAACATTTCATTTTTTACATTGCTGCATATTTATCATGTCTGTGTATTTCATGATAACACTAGCATTACAAACGACACATGATCGTAAAGAGGAATAATCACACTTTCCAATGATACCACTTTTCCATATGATGATGGCACACTAAGAAATTTATTAGCACTCAAACTTGAGTTGCGGAACTTTTTTTGAGGGGTTTATTTTGCTACTGTTTGTATTCTTTAAAATGGTTACTATATTCTTTAACTTTATTTTTTTTATATATAAATTACTTTTTGTAGAATAAAGAAACAATACCATGAAATGGTAGTATTGAATATCAAAGTTAAAGTATAAAAAGGGAAAAGTAAATAGTAAAACATTTAGAGAAAAAGGAGGAAAATCAATGAAGAATAAAGGACATTTTTATTGACTATTAAAATATATACCGGTAACCGATTACGATAACAATCAATTATGATTACATGCAATTATAGAGCATTTTCCATGCATATTTAGCTGTAAAAATGACAAGTTTTCATTACAAAAAAACCAGTTTTGTCTCACCTGCATAAAAGTCGCTGCTATTCTGACGGCGGCGATGCGTCGTCAACATCAAATCTTAAAGAGAAATGCCAGTAGTTGCAGTAAACACTGATTTCATGAGAAGTCTGTGAAACCAGGCTTAATTGTCAGTATATCATCATGTGGAAGAGCCGTGGTGTAGTGTTTCTGACTCTCGCTTTGTAAACAGAGGGTCGTGTGTTCGAATCCCACCGCGGCCTAGCGTCCTTTGGCAAGGCGTTAATCCACACTTTGCCACTCTCGACCCAGGTGCTAAATGGGTACCCGGTAGGATGCGAAAGATATTGTATGTTTGATTTTGCCAGCGCCATAATGAGGCTGCGATGAATGCAAGGAATGCTCCCCAGGGAGTGGAAATTGTGCACTTTTTCGTGCGGGATTGAAATGAATCCAATGACCGGGGTAATAATATGCTGTAACGCGCTTTGGGCCATTCTGGGAAAAGTGCTTTATAAAAATTGGCCATTATTATTATTATTATATCATCGAGGATCTAGATCTGGTACAGTCACATAAACTGAACTTTGTGAAATCTTGAAATCCACGCTGAAAAATATTCACACTGAAGATCACCAACACAGATAAGCGAATGTGGGACAGTGTATTATTTAATATTGCTTTGAATGTCAATCCCGACGCTTGACCGGAATCCTGTGCTTATTTGCTAATTTCTCAGCAATTTCACAACTTCTTCCAGAATCATTTGGCACATATTCTTTATTTATACAAACAGACACTTTGGTGGTCATTTCATTGGATTTTGTACGAACTCATTTTGATATCGTTACCAAAACTGGCATTTACCTTTAACCTAAGGTGTAAAGTCAGTTACCGTGAAAATGCCCATATATGCTGGTGTTTCTCTCCCAAATATGGCTACTTGGCTTCAAAATCTCGTGTAATAGCAATCTAGGAAATATAAAATAAAATAGTAAGATTTAAAGGGAACTTACTGTTTGAAGTTTGATCTTTATTTTATGAATATTCAGGAATACCAGCTGGCATCAACATTCCAACCACCCAAACTTCATTCTTTAGTGTAAGTTTTCTTACTAATGTTAACCACTTCTGGAGCTTTGGATATTGACTGCTCATGCGCAGGAGGGATCTCATGTTATTACTTCCTCCTAAATATTCATAAAATAAAGATCAAACTTTGAATGGTAAGTTCTTGTTTAATCTTACTATTATATGGTATCATGTTGTGCCCGATCATCCTACAACATGTGTTTTCTAAATGTTTGAACAGGATTTTGCAGCCAATGGTAATGAGAGTGAGATGATGGCTAACTATGTCAAGAGTTTCAGCAATGGATCAATAGAAGCACACAAAGAAGGATCACGATATTGGATTAAAGACAAAGGACCTATTGTGGAAACGTAAGCTTCACAGATATATACGATTGTGATATGATGCACCACGCCGTACACCGGGGTACCGTAGTACCCCGAGGTACGGCGTTGTGCAGCGCCATCTCGTGTTGTAATAGTGTACAGTTACATTGTTGTCATGGTGATCACGGTCGTACGATCGGTGCGACAATCATGACAATGATGGGGACAATGATCACAAAGCCTATTTCCTTTCTTTGATACAATCTTATGCCAATAATAGTAAACAAATAGAATAAAGTTATCATTTGCATGCATTAATTGTTACATAAGATCACTAAAAAGAAAAAAAAATCTGTACAAAACATTAAAATATACTTGTACACATATTTGGTAACCCAGGGTACAGCGCAAAAAATAAAATAAATAATTCAACAAAATGGCGGATTATTATTTGGTACCCCAGGGTACCAAATACTGCATTATATATGGATGTATTACTTTTCTGCAATAATATTGATCAATGTTTTTCGTCTTGCCGGAAGGAAGTTTGGCAGAGACCTATATAGTAATCACTTTTCCTGTTAGTCTGTTGATCTGTTGGTCTGTCAAAAGAGAATGAAGGTTATAATATATGTTATGGGCTTCTTACATCCGGCATTTATATCTTTTAACTTGACTAAACACACAATATGTCATATTTTACATATTTGAGAAAATTATACTTGAAATCAAACGAGTGGTATGATCTTACGTGAAGCTGTATACATGCTTCCATTTTGTTTGGATTCTGGGGGGATTGTGACGTTTTGCGCTCTACGTGTGTGATTGGCTTTACTGTGGCCTACTTTCACTCTACGATAAATTCAACACTTAAATATTTTCAGTCTTATTTTCTAACTGAACTAAAATGTTTTTAGCCTACAGGGCCTACTTATTTATTTTCTTATTTCTTCAAATAGTTTAATTTTACATTTTAGTTGTTTAAGAGCATAAATAACATCAGAATTTTCGCTTCATCAAATTGATCATCAAGCCATCGCATAGTGGCTGCGTATTGAACTCATGTCCATCCTTTTTATTCTAATTTTTGTTCAACTTGCTTGGGACCATTTCTTAAATATCTGCATTAATTGTGTTTACACTTGGTACAAATGATCCTTGGGTAATACCACATGTTCAGGAGGATAAGGTCAAAGGTCATCTATGGGTCAAAGATCATATTGCATATGGATTGCAAAATCAGGCAAGAGTAAGACTAGTGGTTCACGAACCACCTTGTTATAATACTTAGCACCAGGGCTTTTGCTAGGATTTTAGAATTAGGTGTCCAAATTTTAAAGACCTAGACCATACCCCAAGGTGAAATTGACAAATCACATACCAATCAAAAGCTTATAAACTACATTTACTGAACACAGAAATGTAACCTTTATGCGTTTCCACTACTTTCCAGCCGATTATTTGCTTAAGAATAGATCCAATTATCGGGCTTCGAATGGCAACATTTTTTTTTATTCCTTGTAATGTATATCAACATGAAATGACAATATTTTTGTCTTGGGTCTGAGAAAAAAGTGTGCCGACAAAAATCCATGATGGCCGCCAAAACCCCCCAAAATCAGTTTTGGCCACAGCCTCTTTATTTGATGGTCTTTTTCTCTGGTTTTGCTGTCTATTCATATGTTTAAGGGGGCAGGCAATTTGTTTTTCCTAAAATTAGTACGTTTCAACCATTATTTGTAGTTAAAATGTGATTTTACCTAAATTTATCAATCTTTAGAGCCTTTTTTCAGCCCAAAAGTACTGGTACGTCTTGTCGTCTTATGGTGCTTGGATATTAGACGTTACAAGTTCAACGATAGCAAGTCGCTTCATATATCTATATTGCTTTTTATGGCATTACAGTTTATATACAGGCCTTGTTATATGTCATGGTGGTCAATGCATTTATATAAAAAAGAGCACCCATGAGCTCCAAAATAGCTACCGCAAAATAAGTTAATGGTGGCCACTTTTCAGGGGGGATATCTAAAAAGAGTCCTCATAAAAAGAAAAGTGATTTTTTGTTTGCCTACCTGAATACTCTGCCTATATTGATAAAGGCTTATCATTGATGCAAAACAGTACTTGCATTGTCTCGCATTGCTGTTGGGCTGGGCTGGCTTGGAGAAAAAATTCTCCGTCTGACTGGTGTCTGTGTCCTTGCAATACCCTTTCTGTAGGCTATGCGGCGGTGATGCATTGGCCCGGTTTTCCAAGCTGTAGACCTCATACCCTGTGCTTAGCGGCTTAATAATAATAAAGATTGATTTATGAAGTGCATCATGGAAAAAGCTCTCTCTATGTGCTTTACTTTTTGATATATTATGTCTTACAATGTAAAGTGAATAGAAAGAGCTTTTTCTATTAATAACATAGCACAAAACAAAGCAGTTGTTAGAATGAAAACTAGCTAACTAGGGCATTCTCCCTGTTCATACAGTTCCTAACATTCCAAATGTTAATTGGAGGCAGATAAGCTAAATTTGTTATTAAAATAAATCAAACTTGTAAATGTCCTTGTTTTATCTTTTTCCTTGTTTTACCTAGATACATTGGTTTTATTGAGAGTTATCGGGATCCCTTCGGCGTAAGAGGAGAGTGGGAAGGTAAATATGGTGTCATATTTTAATTGATTATTGTTTAGTCTTGGGCATGGTAGGCTCAATTTCAGTGATCTGTACCATTTTTACACACGACTCGGTTCTAGTGTTGAATCCTCAAGCAGGGTCGAACGCTGCGAAGAGGGCAACTGTGATCGTGTTTACACTTAAACAAAATGGTGAGTTTGACACGGCCCGTGGATCATGAACGAAAGTAAAATAGACGTCACAAATATATGCTGTGTAGAGGTCATGCGGGCTCGACACTGCTTTCTGTTTACACGAACGAAAATATGTGAGTCAGACCCGGCACGTGGGTTGAAACCAAAGAATTTTTTGGATTGTAAGAGCCATGTTTAACATGGCTTGCGAATCACACTGATCGCGTTTACACAGTATAAATTTGCCATGTTGAGCATGGCTCACGTGTTGAACCTCCAAGCTGAGTCACTGTGTAAACACGGTACAATGACTCTTAAATCACAAAGTGATCCCAGTCTCAGAAATGAATATTGAGATCAACATACACTCTTCATTTTACATCTGCCCCTTCCTATGTTATTCCTAAATCCAGAAAACAGACTGGCATTAATTATTTCCAATCTTTTATGTTCATTCAGTATTATTATTATTATTATTATTATGAATAAGTTATGATTATGCTCACATCATCTTTTTGTATATTTATTAATTATGTATTAGAACTATATTGTTTATTATATGTCACATTGACATTGTATTATTTGAATGCAGAAATAAAAGCAAACAAACAATATTGAGGATTCTTTAAGAATCTTATTTCTAATTTTAATCATTTCTATGAACAGTTTTTATACTTGTACATTGTATACAAACATATCTGTTGCTAATTTTGGGGGAGCATGAGGAACTATTGTCACCAAAAAATTGTGTGTCATTGGACGAGAACCGCAAGACGCACATAAAAATTTAGGTTTTTATGATGTCACTTACCCTATATGAGCTAATTTTACGATTTAGCCCAGTTTGTGGATGAATTGACATGGAATGACCCTTCACCTCTCTGAATGGATCATGGCTTTTGCAATGTTTGTTTTGATAATTTAGGCTTTGTTGCTATGGTAAACAAAGAGATGAGTGCCAAGTTCACTGACCTGGTAGCGAATGCTGAGAATCTTCTTCCTCTCCTTCCGTGGCCCAATGACTACGAGAAAGATACATTCCTACGACCCGACTTCACCTCCCTTGATGTACTGAGCTTTGCATCTTCAGGAATACCAGCAGGCATCAACATTCCAAATTGTGAGCGAGAATATATTGTTATAAACCAACATCTTAATGGGGCAATTTCCATGAAATAATACTCTCTTTTTCCAGTAGGCATTACAATCCAAATTTTGATATTGCAAATTGCATATTTTATTGATCACGACATCAGGCGAGACTCGTGGTTCACGAAACACCTTATTTCCAATTGTACTTAACTTCAATAACTGCTCAAGCCACCATAATTTGAGAGCAAATGTTCATATGAATTAGAAAATAGAGACAAAATATATTTACTTTGTTCTCATATCACATCTTATACATGGATGATTATTACCAGTACTTCCTATTTGAAAATAATGACTTTTTTTAGTATACTTTTTTTTCACTTCACTATTTGGAATGAATGCAATCCTTTCTGCCGGCAAATTAGTTGGTATAAAGTTAATTTGGTAGCTTGACTTGAAAAAAATGAATAGATGGTCAATTCCATAAAATAACCTTTTGGAAGTTTTACAAATTTCCATTTACCAGAAACATTGCAACTATAAATCATACATTTTGACAATACTCTTTTCCTAATAGATGATGATATCCGCCAGGATGAAGGCTTTAAGAATGTATCTCTTGGTAATGTTCTATCTGCTTATGGGAAAGAGCAGAAGGTCACCTTCTTAACAGATGAAGATAAGGTAAGTGACTTTCAAGGTTGTCAAAGCCAAAAGGTCTTGAACATTTCCTTCAGCAAGAAATTCATCCACATTGTGCTGCACTCAACCCAGGTGATGTGAATGGGTACCTGGCTGGAATTCCTTGAAATGCATGTGTGCTGTAATCTTAGGAATTACGGCTGCCAAGCTATGGGGGTAATAATATCCAAGTCCTTTGGAAGTGCATGGAGACATTATTCATAATTGTGATATGCGCTACACAAGAACAATAATGATTAAGAATAAAAAATTATATGAAAAAATTGAAGGCCATGCCTTCTCTACATTTCAGATACCATGAATTTCCATAATTAAACTGTGAAGCCAAACTTCAAAATCTCCTTTATCCTGGTCACTGTGTTAACCATAGTCGCTTTTTTGTCTTGCCTGCCTAGCAGAGTGAGACTATAGGCGCCACTTTTCCGATGGTGGCAGCGTCAACATCGAAATATTAACCTCAGGTTAAATTTTTGAAATATCATCATATTAACTTAAAAAGTATATAGACCTAGTTCATGAAACTTGGACATAAGGTTGATCAAGTATTACTGAACATCCTGCCTGAGTTTAAGGTCACATGATCATTGTCAAAGGTCATTTAGGGTCAAATGATCGTAGACCATGTTTGGGGTAGGGATGCCAACCATCCTGGGGGGCGTTTCATCAATATTTTTGTCCGACAAGTTGTCAGATCTGACAACTTTCCTGGATTCTGATTGGTTGATAAGCACTGTTGCTATAGTAACTGTCGGATAAAACAGGACACTGTCGGATAAAACGTCCGACAAGTCCTTTCATGAAACGCTCCCCAGGTTTCTCCCTATTTTCTACGGATTGGCACATATCACTACGTAAATAAGGTGTACAAACAAATATTTCCAGTCAATGAAAGGGAGCAAATACTCCTGCATAGATCGGCACTTCCACAAACTAACTCACCATTCGCCCACTAATCACTATCACCATGAATTGACGGTCTACTGCCATCCTGTGTCGTACAAAAACTTGTGGCTCTTGTAATTGTTGTTCCAACATTATGCATATGGCTATGAATTGTGGAGGTAGTATGATGGCAGATAATCATGTTCGAGACTCACGCAATATCCATTCAAGCAAAACAGACTTTGGTGGTTGAAGTTTGCAAAGTGTGAGCGCTGTACGTTCTGTACCTGTCATAGACGCCTAGCCTAGCAGCCTAGGGCTTGGCCTAAGTGCGCTAGCCGCATATGGTTTGCTTTCCATGTGTGTGGTGCATTTCATGGCGGTGTTTGCTTGAAATGGGAGTGATAGTTGGGTTCAGATTTTAAAAAATGTGCTCAGAAAAAAAGTGCTTTAGGTATTTTGTGTTAATGCTGATTTATCAATTGTTTTAAGGTAATTGAGGGATGCTGAATCCAAAAATGCTGTTTGCCAAACTTGATTCCGACGATTTCATCAACACATCGGAAAAAAGCAAAATGGCAGCATTTTTAATGCATTTTCCTATATTAGACGATTTTATGGGTGATAATATTTCAGAAATTGGGGGTCTATGCCTTATTTTTGATACCCAGGTTTGCAAACATAATGTGTCCAATTGATTCATCAGCCGCCTTTTATTCCAATATGGGTGTCTTGATACACAGCTGCTGATTGATAAATATAGCCAAATGTTTGATAATTTTGGGGCGATGCTGGCATAATCACACAAGTTTTTTTAATGTGTCTGCCATTTTTTTCTCGCCTGCATAGCAGAAGCTAGACATGGACAACGCTTTTCCTACTGCGGCGATGATCATGGCAGCGGCAAAGTTAACATCAAGTCTTAACCAAGGTTAAGTTTTTGAATTTCATAACTTTTAGGGTATAGATGTGTACTGTCTATTGAGACAGGTTATAGTTACAAAAAGCCGTCAAGGGTACCTGGAAATCCAACATAGCATCCAAAACGCAGTTGTTGTACCATCAACTCCAAAAATTAGAGTAAATCATCAAAGTCAAAATCATCAAAAAAGCTCTCAAGGCAAATAATGATTCAGGACATGTTTTACAAGATAGTGAATGTGTCAGAGAATCCAAGATGACCTTCCAAAATTCTAAAACAGCGGATTGTAGCCTGGCTGTTCTTGAGGAATCCTATCATCTTTGTCTACAAAATGGACCATTGTGTTCAGGAGTTGGTACCTGCAAAAATAAACAAAGATAAAATAATCAGTTGAATGAACAGACATTGTACATTGAAGAAAAAAAGTTTGGCCTGAGTCATATCTATTATTTTGTAAACTGTAGTTCACTGGCTCTGCTCCAGTCAAACCCAATACATCTATGAAGTTGAAAAGTGCACACTGATAAGAAAATTTCAATGTAAAAAAGATTAAGATATATCAATTTTCAAAATTAAATTTAATCTTGAATATTATTGATTTGATGGAATTTCCCAGAAATAAAAATATTGAAAATATATACGAGTGGGATCTTTTTACAATGTCAGTATCTTATTACTGTGCACTTCCAAAGTTCATCAATATGCTAGTTTCACCTAAATGATGTTGGCCCTCGATCAATCACAGGTTTCAAAATGATATGATTCTGGCTTTAAAAATAAACTCAAATAGTGTCAAGGAATTTCTAATATAAATGATTTGAAACATTTAAAAGAAGAGCAAGACTCATATTCCATGTAGAAAACTTAATATATTGCACCTATAAAGAAATTTGTTACAACGTATTACAATTTACATAAAAATAAATAATACCTACTTTTATCTTGTTTCAAATGATTTAATTCTTATTAATTCTTATTGCTTATAATAGAATTTTGCTCAACCAAAACACAAACAAGTTCAAAGTCTTCAGTCCGGGACATTGACATAAAATTTTGATCTTGAAATGAAATAAACTATCTATCTTTGCCTCTATAAAAATAATCCAAACTTTATGTTGATTTTGGTCATATTATGATTAAAAATTAATGTTGTAACTCAATAATGGCCCGATTTCTGCTCTTGACAGTGGAAAATCCTGGGGTTCCTGGCAGCCAGTCCTCCTCCCAATGCATTTCAATAGCTGGCTTGGGAACAAGGCCCATGTCCATTTGAAGGGCAGTGAATGCTTTCATCTCTGTAACACTGGTCTCAGTCCACTTCCTGAACCATGAATGTTGCTGAAGCACACCCAACCTGAAACGAAAATAAATATCACATCAGATTTGCTTCAGAGTATTGAAACAAAAGACACACACAAAAAAGAGCAGATTTACATACGATGTGATGCTATAGTCAACAGCTGCCTTCACACATGAGGAAAATATAAACAACTACACACAAATCATAACAGCAGAAAACAAATGTTCTACACATGCACAAAAAAATCATTGAAATCAAATGAGCTGAAGTCCACTTTTTATAACCTTAGAAAAATAAATATAGTATAGACTATATTTTACTCAGTCTCAGCGAAGAGAAATATTTGGTCAAAAATAATTAATTTGGGTTCAGGTTCTTGCGCGGGCGGAGCTTATAGTATCGAGCGAAATTCAATCAAGTCGAGCGTGTGGAGTTTCAGAAAAAGTTGCAACTATCCTGTTATCAATTTCACTTATTCTTTTTAAAAGTAAACATGAAACATTGAGAAATCAGGAAATGAAATATAAAAAATTTCATCAAAAATTGGACCATTTTATTAGTTTGTCGATTTTCTAAGAGAGCGGTGTAGGCTCAGTCAGTAACGCATCTGCCCGTCGAACCAAAGATCGTGGGTTCGAGCGAGAGGAGAGGTCAGCTGAATCTGACGGCGTCAGATGGAATCGGGAGTCCGACAGGGTCGGACTATGCTGTCTCTTCCGACTAGGGGCTGGCAGCCCTTTGCCGATGCTCCCTTGCAGGGTCTTACACGGCATCGAGCCTAGTCTGTGCCGGGTGGTGGAGAGGCCCGTGCTCTCCCCCCGGTCTTTAGGTGACCCGATAGCCGGTGGGTCTAGCAGCCCTAGAGGAGTCGTCGTTTTCTTAGCCAGTACGACGCTCCCCGAAAGAGGTTCAGGCTCCGGAGCGGAAGCCTCGGCTATCACCCTGCGGGCACGTGGTCGCAAATCCACGGTTCCACCCTTGTTAAGCGGGGCACGTGGACGCGCGTCCACGGTTCCACCCCTCTGAGAACCCACGAGGGCTCTGTCTCTGTCCTCACTATCTACGTTACCACTGGTGGGGAACAAAACCCCGGTGTTGGACACCAATTCAGCGGCCGACTGGAGCTCTTCTGGGAACGAATCCGAAAGGCTCATGCTGACGTAGAGTAATCTAGTAGCAAGAAAGAACAGAGAAAAAAAAAGGGGGGGTAGGGGGGTAACAAACCCCAACCCCAGAAGTCAAGAGACCTCAAGAAACGGGCTTCGAGAACAAAGGATTAAATCTCACAAGGATAAATACAAAAGTACTATCCCAGAAAAAGGGGAACAGTAATAATTTAAGAAATTACTATGAGACACTGCCCCTATACATTAATTGTCCGTTAGGAAAACACAACAAAGAACTGCTTCTGCTAAAATCCTGTAAGGAAAAAGGGGAGAAGCACCTAATAAAAAGTTTTCAAAAACAAATTTTTTTTTTTTTTGAGGTGAAGATCAGCTTAAGAAAAGAAAACAAGTTTCTTTTTTTTTTTTTAAACAAGAAGTTTAAGAAAAAAAATATAAGTATCCGGAGACCGGCAGCTGACCTGAAAGGAAAAGGGGAAAAACGAAATTAGCTTTCCCGAGAAGGAAGACCGAACAAAAAGCGACGAACGCTAACAAGAGACGGTTTCCTAAAAGAATTATCATAGATGCAGGCTATGTTACAATGGAAAATACTCCGTCCCTTGGATAGGACGTTAAATGGAGAACCCACTGCACTATTCTTATAAGAGTAGGGGGGAAACCCCAGTGCAGTGGTCCACCTGCATTCCCCCCAATCAGTTATATCGGGAGGAGAGACCTGCTGGTCATAGTGATTCAGTTCGCTTTTCGCCTCCCAGGCACAGGTGACGCCAAACAAATAATAATAATTTAAAAACAGATTTTATCTGCGACATGTCTCTCATTTCGTTGTGATCTGTCACATATGTATTCTTCTGTAGCTCTAAAAACCAGATCTGAAACCAATCTCTCTCTCATACTGGAACCTATCTGCCTAGAGTTCAGATATGAATCTTTTTTTATAATGGTTGGTAAAGACTCTATAGCTGTTAGTCATCCTTGAGCCATTGACCAAAACATTTTGTATGTCATTACTTTACTCTGAGCTAGGGGAGTGGATATTTTAGAGCGAAGGAGAATGAATGTAGTGAATAAGAAACCCATAAAATGTGTGTGCGTCAGAAGTTAAGGTAGAAGAAGAATAATAAATACTTTACAAACAAAGTTGGAATTGGTAAACATTACAATTTCCTGTTTATACTTCCTGTAGAAGTACTGATTAAGTATGGAATATGTGAGATATGTCTTACAATACAGATTGTACAAGAGGCTAAATGGTTATTTATTGAATGTGAAATTTGTCGATTATAATTTTGTACTGTGCATTTATGTCTGAAATATTATTTGATTTTGGATTTGCAGGAACTGGACAAGATGAATGGTTATTTATTGAGTGTGAAATGGAGGTAGTGTTTTGTCTGTGGTAATTGTCCAAGAAACTGCATGGTTTATCCAGTGTCAGTAATCCCTATGCTCTTTTATTTGCATTGTTCCAGAAATTGAAGAATTATTTGTCAAGTGAAATGGGTGATCTCTATTTTCTTGTATATGCAGTAGTTTTACAAGAAACTATAGGGTTGTTAATCGAGTGTGAAATGGATCATCTCTTCTTTCTTGTTGACTTTGCAGGAATTGTACAAGAAATTGAAGGGTCCATCCTTTGAGGTCCAGGTTGGTCTTCATGAGTTGCTTGGACATGGCAGTGGGAAGCTCTTTATGCAAGATAGCAAGGGAGAGTTCAATTTTGATAGAGAGAGTGTGAAGCATACAGAAACTGGTGAGAAGGTAAGCTTGGCTTTTAATTTACTTGCTCTACTAGCAAATGGTCTAATTCTTAGATCGTCTAACACACATTATAGCTAAAGTAATTTGGTCTACTGTATATTTGATCCAGTTGCTATTTGGTCAAATAATCACTTGGTCTATTGTTCACTTATGTTAAAGGGATGCTCCTGGCTGGAAATATTTATATCTCAATAAATAGAGTAAAATTCACAGAGCAAAATGCTGAAA
The DNA here is from genome assembly GCF_018143015.1 of Lytechinus variegatus. Classification (NCBI taxonomy): domain Eukaryota; kingdom Metazoa; phylum Echinodermata; class Echinoidea; order Temnopleuroida; family Toxopneustidae; genus Lytechinus; species Lytechinus variegatus. The sequence goes on along the minus strand of NC_054746.1, from coordinate 9,308,251 downwards.
ATTTGATCAAAATCGGAAAACAAGTAACAAAGTTATTGAATTTTTAAGATTTGCATTATTCCGGTGAAACATACCTTTTCCCTTGCGAATGGGCTCTATAACCTTTGCAAGAAAGCAAAAAATAGGATTTTGTAATGACCTTGCCACGCGAGAAATTTCATGACTTTAGACTTTTGGCCATGCAATTTAAAGGGATGGTTCAGGCTGAATTTGGTACCCAGAGGCAAAATGTTGACAGGGTCAATGTTGCCATGATAATTGTATTTGTCTGTCAAATTTCCATGTGAGCTCTATATATCGCAATGATAGATGATACAGTGGGTTCGGGGGATATATCTGCTCAGCCGCGTGACCCAACGAGCATTTATAGTTGACCCTTATCAAAAGCTATATAAAAAAAGGTTGATTATTTTATGGAAATGCTCCTTTCTGGTTAGCTTGTTTGGTTGTTAAACATCACAGTAATCTTGAGGATCAGCTATGACTATTGATTGTTAAAGGGAAAGAATACTAATGGTAATAGCAAATAAAACTAGTATCGTATTTCTATGCATGCCAAAAGGTTGTGTGTGATATTGTGCGACATTCCTCCCATGACTTCTGATGATTTTTTTGTTTGTTTTTGTGTGACTATGTGATACCCCCAAAATCAAGTGATAAGAGTCTTCGATGCTGACAAGCTCAGAATTAAATGACACAGTACTTCCTTTACTCATGCGTGTAGATGGAATTTTTATTATGTTAACCATGTGCTGCTGCCTGAAACTGAAAAGAATGCCGTGGAGGGACAAAGTTTTATAAAATTTGCTCAAATTAAGGGTGAATATATCTTACTTGATTCAAGATATTATGTTATCTCAATGGCCCGTTTTCTGAAGTCAGGTTTAACTTAGACCATGGTCTAACTCTGTGCTAAAATTATGGGAAGCCAAAATTGTCAAAATTTTTATTAAGTTGTAAATAATAAAAATAGTAATAATAAACAGTTCTTGTATAGCGCATATCACAATTATGAATAATGTCTCTATGCACTTCCAAAGGGCTTGGATATTATTACCCCAGCTGTAGCTTGGCAGCCGTAATTACTAAGTTGTATGTTACTTATGTTTACTGTGCTCTTTACTGATTCATCGATGGTGAAGAAAATCATCTATTTATACTTCCTAGACAGTTATGAATGATTTGAGAGCCAAATGAGCTGAAATATGATATCTCTACCATTAGTGACTTATGTAACAATTGGCAATCCATACTTAAACCACAACTTTAAGTTAAACCCGACTTCAGAATACGAGCCTTATAATTCCAGCTGACAAACTAGTCAAAGAATCAGTACAAGCCTTCCTTATTATTTAACATTGCTTAATATAGATCTCATCGTGGTACATGCCAGGAGAGGTGTGGGATTCGAAGTTCCCTGTGATTGCATCACCCTATGAAGAATGTAGAGCGGAGTGTGTTGGAATTTATCTCTCTCTTTCCAGAGAGGCACTCAAGTAAGTACAACTTCACAGAACTTTAAGGTGATTGGTTAACATTGGTTTGACTTTTTAAAAATCTGAGCTAGAAGGTCACACTTGTCACCTGTGTCTGTGATATGTTACAAAAATGAAGCCTAGAAAAAATTGCGTTCGAAAATAATTATTTAGTGCTTCAAAAATTGAGATATAAAGTGACCGGAAACACCATCTTAATTTCATCCCATACACTTATGTGTACTATTTAGGTATCTATAAGACGCCTATTTTCAAAATCGGGGTTTGCCTTGTACTTTTAGCTTTTCATTCGCAATAATGGTTGTTTTCAGGGTTTATAAGTTCTAATACATGTACTTGTATACATGTTTCACCTTGGTTTGAGAAATTTTTAAATCGGCTGCTCACAAAGTTAAACAATACCTTTAAGGACTTTACTATGGTCTCAAATAAGAAGAAAGCTTTGCCACTCAATGATGATTGGTTTTGTGGCATTAGAGTAGAGATGATCAGCTGCTTCTACTCATCATCTCTACTCGCTGACTCAAGCCAGCACCTCCTTATCCATCCTTGTACTCAAGCTGTTTCAACTCATCAATCTCTTCTGGTTTACAGTCCTTTTCAGGACCATATTAAAAAAAGATTACTCTCAAAATTTCCACTTTCTCCCCTATCCATTTCTTTTTTCTTCCACTGTTCTATAATACTCCACATGGTGTACTGTAAACCACATCATCGATTAAAATACATTTCTTGTAAAGTATTGAGTGATATTCCAAATCTGTTTGTCAACTTGTCGAGTTTATATTAGTTTGTATATAATGCTGATGATTCTCAATCTTATGTTTAGGATCTTTGGACATGAAGGTTCTGCAGCAGAGGATATTCTCTATGTTAACTGGCTTAACATGGTCAGAGCTGGAATCCTCGGTCTAGAGTTCTATACACCAGAAACTAAAACATGGAGACAGGTACGTACAGGTTCTTAAAAGCAAATATTGCAAATACTTTTGTTGGTTTTATGGGGGTATAAAATTTATTTTTGCTATAGTAGATTTTTATCTTGAAAAAAAAAATTATATGTGTTGATTGACTTATAAACTTCATGAAGCTGGGCAGAACCTTTCTTAAATTATTGCAACATGCATACCGGTATGGTAAAAACTCTAGGAATGTATAATTTTTGTCTCTCCTGCATAGCAGAGCAAGACTATAGGCGCTTTTCCTACGGTGGCATTTAGAGTCAACAAACTTTAGCCATGATTGGCACAACCGCTTTTTATTCATTAGGGGGATAGCGCTTTGTATTATTACGTAATATCCCCCCCCCACCCGCAGGTGAATAGAACTTACTGCGGATCGACACCATTGATGTTTAGGGTATTTGTAGAATTGTCATCATAACTTACATTTTTTTTTATTTAGTTCATGAAACTTGGACATTTTCCCTGAATATCCTCTGCGTGTTTCAGATCTCATGACCAAGATCAAAGGTCACAATAAGTTAATGAACTTTGGCCTTGTTAGGGCTATTTTCTGAATTGGAATCATAATTTAGAAATTTTATGGATCTAGTTCATGAAATTCTTTTTTGCACACATCTTAGGTCACATGATCATGGTCAAAAAGTCATTTTGGGTTAATGAACATAGTATTTTATTATTATATGAATGTTTTATTTTGTGAATAATTATTCAATAGCTGTTTTCAAAGTCAGCTCTTCTGCTATATCAAATTGTGTAATGCAGAAAGAGACTGCCAGAGGCATTCTACTTGTTATTCTTGGTACCTCTAATGAAAGTATTTTTGAATGTTGTGGTATGCCCTTATTTTTGTTTCTTGTCTTGCCTGCATACCAGAGCAATACTGTACACTGTAGGTGCCGCTTTTCCGACCGCTGCGACATTGAAACCTCAACCAAGGTTAAGTTTTTGAAATGTCATCATAACTTTAAAAGCGTATGAACCTAGTTCATGAAACTTGGACATAAGGTGAATCAGGTATTACTGAACATCCTACCTGGGTTTCAGGTTGCATGACCAAGGTCAATGGTCATTTAGGGTCAATGAACTTAGACCATGTTGGAGGAATCAACATCAAAATCTTAACCTAAGGTTAAGATTTTGAAATTACGAAAGTCGACTTATACAAACTTATTTGTGGACATGGCGAGATACATTATCTTGCCAAGTCAGCTTATAAAAAGTTATGTCAATTTATGAGTTGACATGGCGAGATATATTATCTTGTCAAGTTGACTTATAAAAGTTTATATTTCAACATGACAAGATATCTCATCCTGCCAAGTTGACTTTTAAAAAGTTAAATATCAACATGGCTGTATGTTAACATCGCAAGATATTTTATCTTGCCAAGTTGACTTATAAAAAGTTATATGTTAACATGGCGAGATATCTTATCTTGCCAAGTCAGCTTATAAAAAATAAAGGCAATTTATGAGTCGACATGGCGAGATATATTATCTTGCCAAGTTGACTTAGAAAAAGTTATATTTCAACATGGCAAGATATCTTATCTTGCCAATTCGACTTATAAAAAGTTATATGTCAACATGGTGAGATTCTGGATTCTCGCTGGGACTTGTAACAGCTGATTTATTCTTTCTGTTTATATGTTGATCAGGCTCACATGCAAGCACGCTTTGTTATCTTGAGGGTATTAGTAGAAGCAGGACAAGGCTTAGTAACTATCACCAGGACAACAGGGGATGATGGGAAGCCTGATGTCATCATTCAAATTGACCGTACTAAGATAGAGACAGTAGGCAAGGAGGCCATTGGGAATTTCCTCAGGAAACTGCAGGTATGTAGTTTATAATGATCTTTGTTCAGACCTGCCAACCAGTACGTTTTTGGCATGTTTAGTATTTTTTGCAACCAAAATACGGCAGTATGTTTTTTCTTTAAAAAATATGTTTTTGAAAAAAAAATTTTTTTTTTTTTAAAATTATAATAAAAAATCTTCTCTATATGTCTCTATTTAAAAAAACTTACACAAATATGGTTATTAGGTCAATGTAATTTCAGGTAACTTGTTTTTTTTCAATCATTTTGTTAAAACCAGGGTGAGATATACACATGTTTTCAATGTTCTTTTTTTCATCTGCAAGAGCGGTGTGCATTTTAGCTTGCATACAGCTTGAGCACCACGATGAGCGAGTGCGCCATGCATTTTATTATGAAATACACTTTTTTTGGGGAAAGTACAGTTTTTTTTATCACAGAATACGATTTTTCATTCCCAGAAGTTGGCAGGTCTGATTAATTGATTTTCCTCTTTGTGGATAGTATATATTTTGTATTGATAAACCATGAGAATTCTTACAATCAATTAAACACCTTCAGGTCCTTTCACTTTACATGAGAATGAAAATGAAATCTGCTTATGTAATGATAATATCAAGTGTCTTTCTCGGGGGGGGGGGGGGTGCTGTCATATATATTTATGTACACATGCATGACAAAAATAATGTGTTTAAAGGGGTGATTTACTATTGACAACTGGGATACATTTCTTTAATCTATTGCTATTCATCCAAATGAATGGCTACACTGAAGACAATAACTCACAAATTGTGCAACATTCATCTCCCCCCGAGCGGCACGTCCAGTCAATCATGCAAAGAGACTCCATCATCCTCTTTTCACTTCATGCTCATTGAGTTCGGATATCTCTAAGATAAGTGCTCTTACTTACCATCAATATCCCACAAGTCGCTTTTCAACCAAACTTGGATGGTAAATGTACTTTTGGGAACTGCATGTTATGCTGCAGTCACAGGTCACATGGTAAGGTCAAAGGTCATTTTCAGGTCAACGTTAAAGTTTATGTGCAAGACTCTCTTATGACACATAAATTTGCAACCGTAAGTCACTTTTCACCCAAACTTGGGTTGTTGGTGTACTTAGGAGACCTGCATGTTATTGATTGGAGGTCACATGGTATGGTCAAAGTTCGTTATGAGGTCAACATTGAAGTTTACGTTGAAGACTCTTATGACTAGTGTTATTCCATCCCAGACATTTCACAATGAAGTTTCAATACAATTCTGTTGCGTGCCCTCGCAAATCATGATATTTCTGGTTATTTTTATAAGTGGGTGAGACACAAAATCGCTTATGCCTTGTCTTGACGTTTCATTCCTTTGGTTATTTAATAAGCATGTATACAAGAGTTTTGTAACCATTCAAAATGTTTGTTATAGGTTTACAAGTCGACTGGAGATTATACTTCAGGCAAGGCCATGTTTGATGGTTACTCAGCTGTTAATGATGATTCTGTAGACCAGTTTCTGTCACTGCGTCAGACGGTCCTTGATCGCAAGCAACCAAGACGTATGTTTGTGCAGTGCAATACTTCCATTGGATCAGGTAAAAGTGAATATATTTTATTATGTTAATATGTGATTAAATTGTGACACTTAAAATCAAGGCTAACTTTGATTCTCGGTGCTATTCCTGATTCGTATGTTGCTATTTTTGTCTCACATTCGTAGTGGAGTGAGACTCTAGGCGCCACTTTTCCGATGGCGGATTTTTCTCTTTCCTCTAAAAATAAGTTTATTTGGTTTGGATTCCCCTTTAACTTGGAAAGCATATGGACCTAGTTCATGAAAATTGGACATGTTTTAATTAATAGTCAAGTATATGTATTACTAAATATCCTGCCTGAGGCTCAGGTCACATGACCAATGTCAAAGGTCATTATGGGTCAATGAACGTAGATCATGTTGGGGGAATCAACATCAAAATCTTAACAAAAATAAAGTTTTTGAAACGTTGTTATAACTTTGAAAGTTAATGGATCTAATTCATGAAACATGGACACAAGTTTAATGGTGTATCACTGAATATGCTGCCTGAGTTTCGGGTCATATGACCAAGGTCTATGATCATTTTAGGGGGAACAAATTTTGTTCATATTTTAGTATTGTTATTGTTATCATTTTATTCTGCATTTAATCAAACATATAAAACAATGTATACAAACATTAGGATAAGGATATTCACATGGATGCTGAGAAAGGAAAAAGATTATCTAAATGACTATAACCCAAAGGTCTTCCTTTCCAATCCATGTGACTTTACAAAAATAGCATACACAGGCCTGTGAAATCTCCGCTATTTAGCGGAAATCCGCTATTTTCATTTTTAAGCCCGATGTCAATTTCCGCTTTTTTCCTGTGTTCCATTTCCGTATTTTCTAAGTCAAAATTCCGCTATTTTATCCAAAACGGCTGGAAAACAAGTCTAGGTAAATGGATGCGAGCAGAATGTGTGTGTTGTGAATATATACGTTACGGGGCCTTGTATTTTGCCTTCGCGAAGTTTCGAATTTTTAGTATATGTAACTCTATGAAACTGCTGCGGATCACACCGTGCACCGTTGCCGTTGTTGGCATATGGGCCCGTCAATCTGTATGCATTGTCAGCGGACGGAAACCGCATACAACACAGGGAAATCATTGCATGTGCACGTTGTTGGTTACATACATGTACATACGATCGAGACTCGCGAGTGAATGAACCAGTTCGCGTGTTCGGGATGTTTACGAAGTTAGTGTTTTGAACTTTCTGACTTTCTGACTTATCGTAACTCTATGGAAATCCATCAGTGTCATAATTTTTTCTGCACAAAATTTGCACAATGTCCTTTGTAAACAAAGAGAAGCACAGTGAATTTTCAAGAAGACATTGAATGCATGAATATATATCATAGTCAGAAAATATTTTGAACAAACATGAATTATACATGTTGAAGTTGCTGGCCGTCCATAGTTGCAATTGATCGGATCAATCGTAACTCTTTGTAAGACGGGGCCCAGAGGACTTTATAATGAAAGTAGACCCCTTTTGTCCCCTCTCTCCTTTCCTAGATGGTGAAGTTGTCCTCCATGAGTATGAAGCATCAGCAGCAGGCGTGATTCAGTCTTTCATTGAGAGGTATAGTGGAGATGAGGTTGAGAGGAATGTCAGAGAACTGTGGCAGAAAGACAGACAACACTTCCCTTCCGTACAATGAATGTAACACTGATGCCTTTACAGATTCAGGGTCCCGTAGCACAATGGTTAGCGATTAATTGTACGCTTAATTTCTACGATTGATTGTACACTGTAGTCAATGCAATCAATCGTAGAAAAATGTTCTACGATAATTGATAAGCTTTGTGTTACGGGCCCTAGGTGATGTGAGGTACAGCAATGTGTAGGTAAATACCCTCGGAACAATTCCATAAAATATGCACATCCAACCCTCTTTTTTTCAGGGACCTTCCCGAAGTAATTTATGAAAATCAGGGCTGGGCTTGCAAAAGTGTTTATTATTTATTGTCCCTCAATATTAGTAGGTATGTCTCAAATAGATTTGTTCCAATGAACTCTTGTTCTGTGTTTGTTGAATGATTGTTTTATTTGTTTCCTGTCAAAATGCTTTCTTATAAAGGTCATACATGTATTTGATATCAGGAATATTGCAGGATCGGCAGAAGACCCCAAAAAGGTATTTGTATTAGACAAAGGAAAAAAGTAGTTTTAAAGTTCACTGAAGACCTATACTTAGCTGTCAGATGGTCAGGCGCGGTTGTAGACTAAAGTTTTTTTTTTGGGGGGGGATTGGGCCTTCGGAAAATTTATGACGTTGGTTTTTTCAGTACAATGAAAATGGCCTATTGTGGATAGCCTTATACACACCAAACAGCTAGTCCCCCTCCTATAAAAATATTTCTAATATTGTGCGAGGGAGAGTAGTGACCGAGAAAAAAAATCACATTTTCAAAATGCTTGAGAATTTTTAATCTTTATTATGCATCAGGGCCTGATTGGTGTTACAGATCTGGGGGGGGGGGAGGGGCGAGGTAGTGCGAGGTAGTTATCAGGAAATGGGTTGGTGTTAATTGTTACTCTCTCCTGTGGTGTTTTTTAAAGACTGAACGTAAAAGGTATGTTAGAACATGGCAGGAGATGGAGTTTTAATATCATTGACACCCCTTAAAAATATAACAAGGGACTGTGGTGGCCAGGGAGAAAATGTTTGAAGTGAAACCTAGCATTTGGAGCATGCTATGATCTTTACAAATAAATGTAGGCCTACACCTGCAACATCATTAAATTAGTCAAATCACTCATGGGGTAGGGGGCGATGGCCATTAAAATATTGGGGATGCGGCAATCGTATCGATTTTACCTGCCCAATAATTTTGACAGATTGAAAAACTCAAGAATCCATTGCAAAAATGTGTTCAACATCGCTATAAAACCATCAGACTTGACATGAAAATATTAAAGATATAAAACTGTAAAAAAAAAATTTCATGTGCAAAATTCTGTACTATAATTTGTTAATGCAGGACTTAATTAGATTTAAGTATTTTTTTAAAGTACTTTATTAGTAGAACATTTTTTGTTTGTAATACATTAAAGGGGATTTTTACCCTGATAACAAGTTTATTGTAAAAATAGAAAAAATATTGGTAAAGGTTTAAGGATAGTCCATCAAAGATTTAAAAAATTATTAATTTTTTTTTATTTGTGACATGATATGCCATCAGCTTCCTTTGTATCGTGAATTAAGAGTCAATGAAATGTCATTTCTCAGAAAAATAAAAATTTGTTTTATTGTACCTTCAGTATATCTACAGACAAGTTATTTCACATCCTCTCCTGAAACGAAGAAGAATTTAGTCTTCATGAATCATTAAAAAATTTAAGTTCATGCATTTTATATTACACAACATATGGGGCAGCTGCTTGTTTATGACATCACAAGTCAAACAAAAAAATAAAATAACTTTCTTATATAATCTTTTATGCATTTTCCTCAGATCTTCACCAATATTTATTATTATTTCTTGAATTCTTATGGAAGAGTTTTTATTATGGTGAACTTCCCCTTTAAACATGCTGTGCGTATGAATATTAGTATTCCATGTCCTGTTTGACACCAAAATCATTATTTTGACTGTTTATGTGACTGTTCTTCTATACATTTCAATTGGATTGATAAATGGCATTTTCTATATACATGTACACACACAAGTGACAGTAAAAAGGAATAAAATATAAATAAGTAATATGAATTCTGTAAAATGAATATATAAACGTCTTTGTCAGCTATTTTTTTTCTTTCTGTAACTTGCTCTGAAGTGCCTTGACTATCTAATTAAGATTGAAAGTGCACTATACAAATTATATGTATTATTGGTATTACGTAGTTGATTAGTTATCCAGTATGTAGTTGTCCTGGATTTTATCAGACTATACACATTACAAAAACATTAAATTGTTTTGTTTTACTTGCTCACATTTCTTTATTTCTGCATCAATTGTGTTCACAGTTAGTATAGTCACGTATCGTATTACCGGACACGCATATTACTGCGTTTGAAAACAATTTCGTACTGTAAGACTTTGCAATTAATTTCACAGAGCATCATAGAACATGATTGCAAAAACAAGGCGAAAAATAAATCAAACTTTTACATTATTTATCTCTAAAACGATTGATATATTTTCTGACGCAAATATGGGCCTGATTTGCCGAATTTCAATCTCGTCCGCTTCTTTGATCAAATGATGAGGTTTGGTGTATTGTGGGTGATGTTGACGGCTAGTTCTCAAGATACCCATGCGAGAGGTTTAATGTGAGTAAGGCCGTCGACGATCGGCAGTGCATCAATAGAACTAGATGAGCGTCAGGATACGAATGAGCATAATATTGGAAAGTGCCATCACTGCCATGGAACATGCAGCTAACAAGAAAAAAATAAAAGAAGTTATCAAACACGAATTTATTACCAACGTCTGCTCAGATTCGATATGAAAAAAGCAAACAAAAACTTAGAATTTATGCATGATGTGATATATGAAGAAAAAAATCACACAAATTCTTTCTTACATCATTACAATGAAGAATATCTTTACCTGTCTGGCGTGCATCCGGAATCTTGATGTAACTTGTCACGCACGAAAATAACTGTTTTTCGTGGAGGGGTATGCGACAAGTGCGAGGCAAAGAAAACGGTTGGTAAATACAAAACGATTTTATCATATTCATAATTTTCATAATATTTGGAATAGCAAGTGCAAATTTTTCGTGATTGTATTGTCTCTAGTTGTCATTTTTAAAGCACTGAAATAAAGGTGTCCGGTAATAGGATACACTGCCATATATATCATGTTGGGTGGTTGTGTGATGATTTTTGAAGGTTTCCATGGTGGTTTGATTACAGTATACCATGTGTAAAGTTCTGATATGGTAGGACTGAGATAAAATGTGGACAGGGATAGAAGGGAAATGGAAAAGGCAAGAAAGAGGTTGGGAAGTAAAAGTTTTCTATTTAGAACGAGTGTTGGACTATAAACCAGAAGGGGTGGAATGCTGAGTTTCAGGCAGGGTGAGAGGATTGAGTAGATAGTTGGTTGGGTTGGAGAGGTGAGAGAGGCTTGAATAGATGATAGAAGGCTGGATTGAGTCAAGTTGTATAGCAGGAGAGAAGACTCGAGGTTTCGGGCAGGTTGACTGTCCGTCTTCCGGAGTTTCCCAAAGACCGTCCCAACCAGCCTTCTACTCAAGACGCTCAACCTGCCTACTACTCAGCTCTCCACTCCTCGTTATGGTCCTAGTGGACTAAACTCATTCCAAAAAGAATACTCTACTTTCCAACCTCTACTTTTTCACTTTCCCTTTCACTTCTATCTCTATCTAATTTCTATCTCTATTTCTATAGCTGTGTGGATCGTTGTGGCCCAGTGGATTAGTCTCCGGACTTTGAAAGAGGGTCGTGGGTTCGAATCCGAGCCAGGGCGTGATCTCCTTCGGCAAGAAATTTGTCCACATTGTGCTGCACTCAACCCAGGTGAGGTGAATGGGTACCCGGCAGGATTAATTCCTTGACTGCACTGCGCGCTGAAAGGCAGCTCAAGCTAAAGCCGGGGTAATAATAACAATATTCACTATACATCCCCCCCTTCTCACCAACTGGTCCACTCCCCCAATTCAGAGTAAAATTATGACATACAGATTGTTATGGTCAGGTACTCAAGGTTGACCGACAGCAGGGTGTTTTGACCGTTGACCGGACAGTTATGAAAAGTGTTCATTTATGAACTCCATTCAGATTGGTCATGGATTACGTGTTGAGATTTAGATTAAATTAGAGATTAAGACTGCAGTTTTCATCATGAGTAAAATCATCATTAGACTTACTCTCATTTACTGTTATCATCGTGACTGTTTCATACTCAATAAAAATTCAGAACTGTATCCTTACATCTTGCCTTGTGCTTTCATTATAAGACTGGTTGAAAGTAAATGTGCAGATCAAGGCACAAACTACAACATAACAATAATATTGCAAATCATGAAAAAAAGGTAATCTTGTCTTTTTTGTGTCTTATCTCATGGTGTATTTCTTTACTATCAATAACTGTGATACATCCCTTCAATCTATGCTCTTAAATGGCTACACCGAAGACAAAAACAAAATTCCTTACGCGGCATTCATCTCCCCCCGAGCAGCATGCACGTTCAGTCACTCATGCAAAGAGACTCCATCATTCTTTTTATACACCCGTCTCGACGGGACGTATGTGGTATCACGCGCGGTGTCTGTTAACTTTTCCTTGTAAACGCGATGACGTCAGTTTAACTTAACCTAGGCTCATATAATTTGGTGTGTATGATACTAACATGAATCCCAGGAAGCCTATTGATTTTGAGGTCAAGGTCAAAATGACATGTTTTCATCTTACCCTTTTGCAGTCCTTGTAATTTATGCAATAACGTCAGTTTAACTTAACCTAGGCTCATATAATTTGGTGTGTATGATACTAGCATGGATCCCAAACAGCCTATTGATTTTTGAGGTCAAAGGTCAAGGTCACAGTGACATATTATCTTATGACAGCTTGAGAAAAGGTTGGCATTTTTACTTAAAGATAGTATTGAAAACACACTTTTGATTGGGGGGAAATTCTATTTCAACTGTGACTTAATTGCTGTTTCATGGTTGAGCGACCACACTTGAAAACTTAGGAATTAATACCCTTTAATGCATTATTTCTTCACTATTTCTCAGGATCAGTTGAATTTATGGTCAAACCAGTGATGGATCCAGAATTTGAAAAATAGGGAGGGAAGTCACTAATATTTCAAATTTTAACATGTTTTTTTTTCAAGTTAAGGCACTACCATAAACCCCATACCATGATACGTTACAAAAAATTGTGCTCACTGAGCTATGAACATACATGTACATTATCAAAATTGTGTGTGGAGTGGTGGTTGATCCAGAATTTGAAAATAGAGAGGGGGACCATGAAATTGGGGAGGGGAGCCACTAACATTTTTCCAATTTAATTTTTTTCAAGTTATAGAGGGTACTACCATGAACCCCTATATGTCACAAAAAATTGTGCTCACTGAAACATGAACATACGATAGGCCCCCATTCCACAGTGGCCAGGAGACCATTGAAGGACCAAAAATTAGCAGTCTTCAAGATCACTGAAATTTGTCATCTCTGTGGAATAGATCAAAAAGACCCCTCAAAGAACTAAAAAAAAATTTGATGGGCACTTCTTGTCTACTGGGCTTAGACTAGTCCTAGAGAGATCTTTCAATGGTCTTTCAGAGATCTTTTATGCAACAAGTGATCTTTCAAAATTCTTTCCATGAACTTTGCCTGGTCTTTCAATGATCTTTCAATGACCTCTCCTGAGTTTTACAGTGATATCAGCAAATATCTTGAGGGTTGAAAGATCATGGAAAGACTAATAAGAACTTTGAAAGTTCATCGAAAGACCACTGAAAGACCATTTTCCTGTAAGACCGCTGAAAGACTGTTTTGAACCATTTCAAAAAGTTTTGGAGACCATGAAGACCACTGAAAGATCCATCAGGAATCATGAAACTATAATTAAACATCATATCTCTTTATGATACAGGGGCCCTGCCATTAAAGGAAACCAAAAGCCAAGGAGAGAAGCAATCTTATTGGAAAGAGTAAAATGAGAGGAACAGTTTGAAAAAAAGTTTCATCAAAATCGGTTATGAAATAAGCAAGTTTTGGCAGTTTGAAAAGTCTTGTTGTACTTCTCTGGGGATCCTCAAATTGGCAACATGCTTCAAATGGCTGATTTTGTGGACAACTCTCTATTAGTTTTGTACACAATTTTTTAGATTTTCCCCATTATCTTTCAAATTGCATCTTGTCTCCTGAGCACAACATATGTCATGGGGAAATATAATTCACACCATATACGTCAAGGCAGGAGGATATAAGGTGAAATATGTAAAATAAAGGGGAAAATTTTATTTTGGTGTCCTTTAATATATGTAGATAAAACATTTATTTATTTATCAATATAATTTACTGTCAGAAATATCAAATTCTGTTTTGTATTCAGTCTTCTCCTATTCCATACAGAGATTGAATTTGATAACAGAAATTGTATTCACTTGATGGTAAACTGTGCATTGACATATTATGACTGCAATTTGCAATAAGTTGCAGTGATCATCTGTGATGTTAGAATGATTTTGCATAGGCAAAATGTGTGAATTTTTGTTTAAATTTGTGTTTCTTTGCCATTATAAATTTTGGCATTTTATTGCATGGTAATATATTTCATAAATAATATCTTTATGCAAATATAAGTTTGTGGCCTGATGCACCTTCAGTAAACTCTTAACCAATAATGATGGAAAGAAGAGTAGATTATAAAATGATCATTTCCTGTGAATGTCAGACATATTGGTAATTACTGTGTGTCTGGATCTTTAAGCCAATTACTGAGTCATGGGGTGTGGTTCTATAATGTGGCTTTACCGGATGTCAACATTTCACCAACATGATTTCACACACCAGGCACTCATTCATGAACATTTTAGACAAGTACACAACATGCATTTAAAGGAACTGTCAATCTTGAAATGTCAATGAAATAAAAAACTTCCAAAAAAAAAACATGTTGAATACTGGTAAATATCATTGCGTCTCAGTTTAAGACTACAAAATGTTTGTTGCCATTCTAAATTTATTCATAATGAACTGAATACAGGGCTCAAACAGATACATTTTAGGAGATCTGAAAAATAGAGCAAATTCAGATAAAAATGATTTTGGCCTTAATTCAAGTATACATGATGATTTACAATATCAATTACTATACGCCATGAGTTGATAAACAAAAGCTCGAGCTGTAAAAAAAAATCAATAACAAAATTACATCCTATTCACACTGGATTACAAGTCCAAATCAAGGGGCGTAATGGGGGTCGGTGCATGGGGAGAGCAAAAAATTTCCTGGTCATAGGGGTCCAGATATAAGCAATTTTTTTTTTTACATTGCGAGCAAGCCAAAATTTCAAAATTTTTGTTTCAAAATCTAATTTCTGAATCAATTTTGACATTATCTTTCCTTTAAAAAATTGCCATTAATGAATGGAAAATAAATCCTGGAACCCAATTGAGAGCCTTCCAGACTAATTACCTATTGCAACACCAATGGGATGGTAATGAGACACGTACATGTAAAGATATTTCACATTGTTGATTCATAATCAAACACATCTGGAAACAGAAATTTCTATGGTACTGATCTGATAATAGAGTTAATCTAACAGTTGACACTGTTTAAAAGTATACCTTAATTAATCCAGGGATGTCCCTGATTAATCTCAAAACATTTAATACATGCACCCAATTGGGTGTGAGGAATTGAGCAGCTCATAAATTTTGTCAGTGAAAATCATTATTTTTTCATGAAGTGCTTCTCAAATGTCATGGGCAAATAACAGGGCAGCATACAATGTACATAGCGTACATAGTCCAGGGGATCATTTCATGAATCGCTAGATGTTAGGAGCTGTGGCATATCCTACATGTAGCATCTGATTTCCTTACTACACATTAGTCCGTGAAATCACTAACAAACCTTTTCTTGAAATACACCCCGTACAATGTATTCACAATGAAATAATCACATCATGTAAGTTACCGGCATAAACATGTGTTGGATTAGTAAACCGTTATGTTTTGATGGCGAGAGTGAGGGAATATTTAACCCTTCAACATTTACAACAAAGATTGGAGACTATCCCGGGGAAGAGGTTAACGTATTAATTTATTACTGATAATTACTAATTTATAATCCTGTTCCTTTGTAAAGTTGCATTGGGGTAATTTGTACTGTATTATAGTAACCTTTCCAGATTAACTGTCCGACACTTATATGACACGCATGTGTTGATAGTGTCGATAATTTTTTATCAATCAATCCCTCAATATATTGAAGTAATGTTTAAAAAAAAAATCATATTTTTGATGAAGGAAATCAATAATAAAATATTGCGTTGAGAAAAACAAATGTGTAAGTCTCCATCAAAATGTTCCATAATAATTCTAGGAATACGGTTTTTCACTTCTATTTGTATCTGTAGAGCCTGTCTGTTAGTCTATATTATCATAAGAAATAAACCTTCATTTTCATAATTAAAAAAAACAATTTATACATGTATTGCATGCTGTTTTGAGTTATTCTCTACTTCAATCATTATATATACACAAGTTCCTGAGCAACGCCTGACTCCATGAAGGCCTCATATACATGCAGATAAAATATTCATGCCACTTTTCTTTACAGCTTTATTTATAACATCACATATCAATTCACATCAAAAGTTATCATGATACCATCATTTTAGTATCTAGGCAAGAAAGTAAATTCATCATTTTCTCACTTTTTCAAGTACATGTAGGTTTGATTTGTCTCTCTGTCAATGTGTCATAAGGTCTTTTCACTGCATAATTATGTACTTGCCTTGCTCCTACAGAAAGATGTAAACAAACATTCCATGGAGGGCTCATCTGGTTTGCCCTTTTATTCTATTTCACATTTTAAGAAAGTAATGGACAAATAAATCAACTGAAACCTTTAGAATCTTAGAACTATCTTCTGGAAACGAGTACATTAACTTGCTTTCATAAATTGAGGACTATTACATGTACATGTAACATGAAAAATTGAAGATCATCATTTGAAGGTAAACTGCTCATTTGTCTATTGCGAACTCATCTACTCACCATATGGTCTACCTTCATTTAGTCTAATGCCTTTCTGTACATCAACATTTATTAACTGTTTGGTCAAACAATCACTTTGTTTAATCACCAATTCGTCTATTACAATTTGGTTTCATAAGCAGTCAGTCTAATACCTATCTTCTTTTCATTCATTTCGCCCAATTTACACTTAGTCTGATCAGACCAAATGGTACATGTATATGCACTAAATGGCTATTGAACCAATTGGCTAATAGACAAAAAGGTGACTGGACGCAATGGCAATGAGACAATGTGGAAAGTGGAGGAACTGATGGTAGACCAAATGATAGGAAAAGAGTTGTTAATTGGACAAATTGGCATTAGACCAATTGGAAATAGACCCATTTGACTTGGGTGTTCAATTCTTTGAAATGAAATCATTCTTGAGAGCTAAAGGGCAATTCCACAGGTTGGGACAAATCTGTAACGTGAGTAACCGACACATTCCAAAGATTTGCCAGGAGCATAATAGAATTTCCCAAGTTTTGTTTTTATACAAAGGATAGTCAGACTGTGTACTTTGTTGTGATACGGAGATGTTTAGTTCCTATCAATAATAATGGAGTTACAGCTCCAAGTATGAGTCAAGGTGTCTCCAAATGTAACGTGAGTAACCGTGGAATAGCCCATAACACAAAATTTGGCAAATTTTCAAATTGCACAACCACAAAATACAGCAACAGCACATCATTGCTTGCTTCCTTGAATAGGGCAATTCAAATCGATTGCCATAAGATTTCTACACATAAACAAATGTTTTGACGGTGCTAATTTGTTATTTACTAAATTCTAGAAATCAACAAAACTCATGATCTTCCTAGGTTTAACCCTAAGAATCCCCCTCGACTTTTTTTGCAATAAACCTGCTGCACAATTTTTTTTGACCACGTCACTCACTGACTTTACTTTCAAGTCTTACGCAACTTTTGAGACCAAAATTGTGACCCCTGGGTATGCGGTTACAAAATTTCACATTTCGTAAGTGCATGCAGACCCAAAATTGCACAAAAACGTGAATTTGTGTACAAATCCAATACGAATATTGTTTTTAGCCAAATTTCATAAATGTATTATTATTTTTCCTTTCACTAATCAAAATCAATAGATTTCATCTTGTTCATGGTCAAAATAAAGTCCTTGATCAATTTCCATTGAAAAACAATAAAAACAAAAACTCCTAAAAAGAAATACATAAGAAATTTAGAAAACAATAAAATATGTAAGATAATATACCTGATGTTGAAATTTTTCAAAAGTACATTTGATCAGGGGCCCGTTGCAGAAAGAGTTGCAATCAAACGCAACTCTAAAAATCATGCGCAACTAGATATTCAACCAATCAACAGCACGCATTTGGGACTTGTGATTGATTTTTTGACTTGCATTTAAACGCAACTCTTTCTGCAACAGACCCCTGATTCCTATAAAGATTCTGAGAACCAAAAGTTAATTAGAGCAACATTTTTATTTTACACGTAAATTAGAATAATTAACAACTTTAGAGATGATGCCAATTTTCATCACGATCGTGTGATCGAAGGCCAAGATCATAAGGGGGGGGGGCTGAATCAGCCTTCCCCCGTCTTCTTAGGCTATTGATGCCTAAGAAGACTGCCCCCTTATGATCTCTGCCTTCGATCGCGTTACCCATAGCACGAGGACTAGTAAGTTTGAGATTAATAAGTTAACGTTTGAATCACATGCATGTAGCATCCCATTCTATGACGATACAATTCTGAGGCACTTTTCAAGAATTAAGTTTATCTCGGGGCCTTCTCACACGTGATTCTTAAATCATCATTGTAATGATTGCAATTCGCCTTTAGAATCATCGGACCTTTCACACGCTTGCTCGAAATCTGATTTGAATTTGAATTCCCAAGCGAAGGTGGTATGTCCTTGGTGACTTGTCAATCAAAGCACTCCATCGCAAATACAAACTACGATGAGCGCATGACAAATGAATCATCTACGGAACTAACGGAAGTACTTGAAATGTCACGTAAGCTCCGCCCCCAAAGATGTTTTGGAGATCAAGCCTTTCACACGCAAAATTTGTACTGTAATTTGAGTGAAACTGATCTGGAATTTACCTCCAGAGTAGAATTTGTATTTGTGATTGTGATTAGCATTTCGTGATTCATACCATGTTCTAGTTTGGTTTCACACGAGCTAAAAATTAATGATTAGCCTTATTTTTCACTGGAATCATTCAAATTATGATTTTTTTTACTGTGTGAAAGGGCAGTCAGTTTGGTCATTATAGGAATAACGCATTCCGCGGAGTTGTTTAGCGAATATGCAGTGCACGAGAGGTGTCTTCTGAGCATGCGCACTCCACACGAGCCGGAGGTGAGTGTGGAGTGTGCATGCGAAGAAGAAACCTCGAGTGCACTGCATATCACTGAAAAACGACGGGTAAAATGCGTTATTCCTTTTATAAGATGGCTAAGTAATTTCGATCGCAATTTTAAGCACCTTATATGAGAAAGAAATAATGAAATAGATCTAAATCAAATATCAAAAATTTTGAAATTGCACTTACCGTGGGTTAGACAATTTGGGTGCGCGAAATTTGCACGGGCGTGCAGGGATAGACACTTTTCGCGAATGATCACGTGGTACGCTTTGACCAATCAGCAAGCTGCAAATTATTTAGCCATCTTATAATATAAAACCTACATGTATTTAGCTTCAGTAAAATTAAAATACTACTGTTTAACAAAACCAGTCGATAGAAGTCAAAACTGCTTCCCAGCCTGGTACATGTAGAAACTACATGTGAACATAAATTTTACCTTGAAAGAAGCATGGATGTGCGCTTTAGGTTATTTTATTCTTCCAAGAATCTTCCAATAAATTCTTCAATCTCCATAACAAAATAACCATCTTTCCATTCTTCAATCTTCAGAGCGTTATCACAAATTAGGAATGCAAAGGAAATGTCAAAAAGCAATAAATAGCGAGATGGAATATTTGGAATGTCTTTAACTGAACATAAAGAAAAAAAAACATCACAAAGGAGGCTGAAGTTGTTGCAAAATGCTGTCTACTTCTAGAACTGACTTGATTTGATAATCCGCTTTGACATAGTCTGAGCTTGGTTGTTTCCCGTAAGGATTAATCCACACTGTGGCAAGGACCTTGGCATTAACGCCACCCTGGATATCTGTCTCCTGGCTATCACCAACCATGATGCACTGTGAAGCTTCTACACCAAGTAATTTACAAGATGTCTTGAAGATAGACGGATGTGGCTTCGGTTCGGGATGGTCTCCACTGATAACAATTTCATCAAAGAAATCTTCAGCCCCGATCTGAGCAACTTTTTCTCGTTGAACTTGACTGTCTCCATTTGTCAAGAGAAGCAATTTATATTTCAAACGTAACTGCTTAAGAAGGGCCTTCACCTCTTCATCAAAGTACAACCCCTCAAGCCGTAGTTTCTTCCAGAGTTGATAAACTCTTGAAGCAAACTCTTCGTTCTGGTTGGAGTTTAGTGCAGTTTTCCACAGTCGGGTCCTCCATTCATCAATGGGAATCTTGTTTTCTGGATCTTTTTCTGCAGACTGCAACAACTTCCTGAAGTGTGAGACAACGCTTTCGGCATCACAGCTCGGAATTTCTTTCTGGATGAATCTTGTCACCTGCAGGGGATTAGATCAGGATCAGATATGAAGTTGTAAAATGAAGTTTAAAATCTATTTCACAAGGGTGTATTCAAATATTTCTTGTTAAAAAAGTGAAAACCAATGACTATGCAGATTTATTGTATTATCGTGCTTCATTTCCAGCAAGAATATAGGACCAGGCGCGTCAGTAACGTTGGGGAAGAACAATAGGAATCATAACAAGATGGCAGCGTAATCATCGGGTCTCTTCAGTTTTATCATATTTTTCTCATTTTTTTGATGAATTCTTGTTTAAAAATAAAATTGATAGTGTAGAAATGTTGGAAATGAAGTTGCATCCCATAAATATGATGTAGGCCTAGATCTTTGACGGAAAGTAGAAATCTCGAAGCGAAATTTTCAGGTTTTCGGGCGGTACTAGACAGCTGGCAGCCGTCTGTTTCGAGGTTTTTTTAACAATTTTATTTCTCTTCGTACACAGATGGCACGCTATCATGCAGCCACCATTAGGGGGTTAACAATGCAAACCCCCTAATGGAAAAATAAACTTATAAGGGGAAAAACAGCAACTTCACTTCCCAGTAGAGGCGCACGGCCGATATTGGAGACTGTCTCCAGTACGGGAGATTATCTCCAATATCAGAGACTTTTGTAAAGAATTTGGGTATCCAATTTCAGAGACAGTCTCCAGTTTTGGAGATTAATTTCCTTTGTTTACATTTGCGGCAAAAGGGTGGCAATGTTTGGCTTATTTTCTCTTTTTCTTTGGGGCAAATGCTTATTTTTTACACTGACAGTTTTCATTACACCTATTATTCATACAACTTGGATCTTATTTAAATTTGATTCTTGAAATCATTTTTTTCCTCATGAAAAATAGAGATCAAAAAATGAAAATTTTCTTGCCATATTACTTTCCACCAATAGAGGACGTACACAAAAATATGCACCAAATTCAAGTTTTTGAGCGCACTGGTGAATACAAAAATTATTCCCAAGTTACTAATGAAAAATAAATGGCAACTGTATGGAAATTAGTAATTTTGGTCACAAAAGTGATATTTTAATTATTTTTTTAAGTGTGTCCTCTGTACAACACTAGCATACCATAGTCCTACCTGTAGATTCCCCACAGCTCACAGGCAGGGTGGTAGCAGTGAACAAGTGGTCTGCCTTAAAACTTCACCGTCTACTTTTGTTTTGATAAGGATTTTTGTTGTCATCCACACACAAAACAAATGGGCTTCTGACCTCTGCGAGACAAAATTTTGGGTGGAAAAAATTAAGCTTTTGTTGGTGTTGTTTCTTTTGTCCTTTTGCAAAGCAAGTCTCCAATGTGGGAGATTATCTCCCACATTGGAGAGTCTCCCATATTGGCCGTGCGCCTCTACTGTCCGTTTTATCCGAACTTAAATATATGTACAGATCGGGCTAGAACTTCGGTCTCTGTATTTCACTATTTGGTCAGTGGAGCCTACTTATTCAATGAACAAGGTTTATGGAGCCAATGAACGTAGTTCAGTTCAGAATCAGCGGAACAACTAAAATAACACTCAGAGCAGAGTCAGAGAGTCACTGACTCAGAGACAGGTTGATGAATGGGAAGGAATTCCTGCCTCCTGGCTTTGTGGAGAGTAAGCATACGTGAGTCTAAATTAATCTTTACTCTCTAAAGTTAGAAGCCTCCTGATAGCCTGAGAAACGCAATATTAATAGTATAGAGAAGCCCAGCATGCAGCAAAGGCTATGCCGCCCCGGCCCGCTCAGCCCCAGCGCCATCGCAGGGCATCGGTAAAGTCTGCGGGCCGCCCGGGCTTCGGTTCGGGTAGCGATCATGGCATGCCCATGTTGGCGGCAAGATGCCCAGTCCAAAATTCCAAAAAGGGTGTAACGTTAGGACTAGAATAACCTCTTATACACACAAATTAAACTTACCTGCACATAGGCATTAGCATCAGATTGTTTCGTCCATATTAAAGTATTATCTAGGTCGAAAATAATTGCCGCTATCCCCATTTTAGAGTGTTAATATTAATTTGAAGAGAGTAATTACTTGGCAGGCCGGAGGAGAGGATGGTGTCCCGTCCGTTCTTATATGGCAAGCCATTTGTCCCATATATGCACAATGACGATAAACTAAAGTTTATCGTCGAAAAACTCAGTCTGTCGAAAAACTAAGTTTATCGCTTGAAAACTTAGTTTCTCTACCGATGTACAGGGTTTTGTTTGATAAACTTAGTTTTTCACTTGAAAATCAGAGTTTCTCGAAAAACTCTGTTTATTACCTGGGTTATATTTAGATTACTGCCCCAGGGGAATGGGTACTTAGGAGAAAACCACAAATCCTTGCTAATAAAGTACATGGCCTATGGGAAAGTTGTCCTTGCCCCTTGTCATAATTTACTTACACAGTTGCCAATTTGAAATCTACATAGTATTAGTGATCTCAATTTTAAAGCAGCTATAACTTTCTCATTGCTTGTCTGATTTCTTTCAAATTTTCACCATTCTGTTTAATTTATTTTTCTCCTTCCCAACATAACATTTTATGGCCAAGGCTGGATTCCCCTTTAAGCCCGGGGCAATTGTTGCAGGAGCAAATCCCGGGGGGGGGGGGGGCCACTTACATTGACGAGTGGATACCATGCGCGACCAAAAAAAACACGTAAAAAGGATGTCTTTTTCACGATAGGGCACGTTACGTACGTAACGTGATAATTAAGAGTGTCAAAAACACAAAAATAATGAAAAAAGGGTATCTATTTCGCTAGGAAAATTACGTGTTTAGGGTCAAATTTGCGGGGATGATAAAACAAAATTAAAATGTTTTATAAAGGATGTCCTTTTTGCGCCAACACTTCGTGTTTAGAGTCCGATTTGCGCGAGGTGTAGAAGGTGGGGTCGTACTAAACCAAATAAGGTAAAGCCGACGACCGAAGGATCGACCCGTAACAATAAAACATTCCTCTACTTGTTTAGGGGTTCATTTCAAGGAATATTTGCCAATAGTATCGTTTTGTTTCCAATATTTGTTTAGGGTAGGGTTTCACACGCCAATACTTGTTAAGGGGTGCATTTTCAGAATATGGAAATTACGTGTTTAGGGTGCTTTTCGAGACCCCATGGTCGCGCATGGTATCCACTCGTGAATGGAAGTGGCCCCCCCGGGGAGAAAATGTTGTGTCACCTGGGCCCCGTCTTACAAAGATCCGATCAATCGTAACTCTATGGAAATCCACCAATGTCATAATTTTTCTACAAGAAATATGCACAATGTCCTTCGTATGCAAAAAGAAGCACAGTGAATTTTCAAGAAAACAATGAATGCAAGGAATATACATCATAGCTAGAAAATATTTGTAACAAACATGCATACTATAGTTGCTGGCAGTCCATATATAGTTGTGATTGATCAGATCAATTGTAACTCTTTATAAGACGGGGCCCAGGTAATCAGATGGAGATGATTGGAGAGATGAAGATCAAATGGGGATCAAGGGGGGGGGGGTGGAGATGATGAATTGCCATGAGGATTGATGGACTTGATGGACTGATGGACTTGCTGGACTTGATTGAGGATTGATGGACTTGATGGATGGAGAGGATGAGAGGAAGGATGGGGATGATGCAAGGATTGATGGAGATGATGTGGGGAGGCGGGATGGAGTTCATAAGGTTTAGAGATGAGGGGGTTAAGAGACAAGGAGGGAGATGGTGAGGAGTGGTACAGATGATGAGGAGTGGTGAGATGATGAGAGGACCCGGGGGGGGGGGGGCCACTTACATTGACGAGTGGATACCATGCGCGACCAAAAAAACACGTAAAAAGGATGTCTTTTTCACGACAGGGCACGTTACGTACGTAACGTGATAAGGGTGTCAAAAACACAAAAATAATGAAAAAAGGGTATCTATTTCGCTAGGAAAATTACGTGTTTAGGGTCGAATTTGCGGGGATGATAAAACAAAATTAAAATGTTTTATAAAGGATGTCCTTTTTGCCCCAACACTTCGTGTTTAGAGTCCGATTTGCGCGAGGTGTAGAAGGTGGGGTCGTACTAAACCAAATAAGGTAAAGCCGACGACCGAAGGACCCGTAACAATAAAACATTCCTGTACTTGTTTAGGGGTTCATTTCAGGGAATATTTGCCAAGAGTATCGTTTTGTTTCCAATACTTGTTAAGGGTAGGGTTTCACACGCCAATACTTGTTAAGGGGTGCATTTTCAGAATATGAAAATTACGTGTTTAGGGTGCTTTTCGAGACCCCATGGTCGCGCATGGTATCCACTCGTGAATGGAAGTGCCCCCCCCCCCGGGTGAGAGGAGGACGTGGAGATGATGTGGAATGGTTAACATGAGGAGGATCGAGGGATTGAGATGAAACAGGGATGGAGATGCGAAAATGGTTGGAGATGACGGGAATGGAGATGAAGAGGGGGTGGAGATAATGGGGGGGGGGGAATAGAGACGAAGGGGGGTGATCATCATCACAAATATCTTCACCTCCACCAACTTCATCATCATTACCATCACCACCACCATCATCGTCATTATCGTGACCATCATAATTACCATCATTATCAATAATTACCTTCATCATCACCACCAACTTCATCACTATCATTGGCGTAATGAGCCAAATATTTTGAGGGGGCCAGATATGGCAGATCGATCATGCCAAAATTATTATTTTTTTATTGTGAGCGAGCAAAGATTTTGACATTTTTAGTACACAGTTTCATTTTTTGATAGATTCTGACATAAAACTAAAACTCTTCTCTCTTTTCCTCTCTCTTATTTATTTATCTTTTCATTTTACTTTTTTTGTATTATTATTTTATTTATTTATTTTTATAATAATTTTTTTTTTTGGGGGGGGCTCCTGCACCCCAAGACCTCGACCCCCACCATCTGTATTCCACTGTTCATCATCACCAACATCATCATCACTATCGTCATAATCATCATCATCAACACCACCAGTTTCACTACCATCATCGCATCACCATCATCATTATCAACACCACCAGCTTCATCATTACCATCATCGTCATCACCAATGTCCATTATCACCACCAGACATCATCGACATCATTACTATCACTATCATCACCACCACCCATCTCATCACCAGTCCATAATAATCATCATCACCCACATCATCATCATTATCTTTATCACCACAACATCATCTTGATCATCATCTTCATGATTATTTCATCTTTGATTTCATAAACAGATACTAGTACTAAATATATGTCACATTATTTTCTTTTTATCATACTCAAGATAGACTTTACATATATTCTCGCCCCCAAAAGGACATTTTAATGATTACTATAGTAAAAAAATAAAATAAATGAAGAGGATTTATATCTCCCTTATCAAAGCAGTGTTGAAAAGCTTTAAAAATGGAACCAGAAAATAATGTATTTTATTAGAACTATTTTTGCGAATTAATGACAAGTAAATATCAAAATACAACCCCGCAGCTATATAGAGAAGTCATATCAGCGTTTAAAAAAGGGAATATATCAAGGGCTGTTTGTTGGAATTCCTGTAGAGAATAAGTATAATTATCACCAATCAAAAAGTGGCATCCCTGGATAAAGACATGCAGGATTCATTTTCTAAATGTATTGGAACCTGCATTAGCATGGTAATTACAAAAGACGGGATATCAATCACCTTATAGTGGTATCCATTTTAGCACTTTTATTCCTTTATACCTTTTCTTTTCACTTTTTTGTTTTCCATTTCTTTATTCGAACCCCTTCCTTTTATGCGCCCCTCAATATGCCCCCTAGATACGACCCAAACTGACATAAATACAATATTAGTTTTATCTACTTGATGGTAGCTCCTGTAAAAGTGCGTCCCCCCAAAAAAAAAAACTGTACATATTTGAAATTAATGGCTGCCGAATAAAAAAAAATACGACTTTGGGGAAAACACCTACATATCCGAAAGCCAAAAAAGTCAGCTTTCAAATGACACCAAAAGTTTTGAGCGAGCACTATCCATTTAAACAAAAGGGTATCAAATTTCTGTCAGTTTTGAAATTAGGCAAATCTTGTGGAACTTGCAAAGTTAAGGGTGTTGTGATAAATTAATGATCAATCGTGACCGGTTTTGGTTGTTTGAGCAAATTTCCGAAATCATTATATTGAACTTTAATGCATGAGTGAACACAAATTGCACTTTTGAGCAGCATTTTAACTTTATCATATGGATCGGCAATGTGTTCGTGGGAGAATAGGGGTGAGAGATGGAATACAAAGGGTCAAGAGCACGTATCACACTTCACTTTGAGAAAGCGAACATTACCTGTGGAAATTGACTTTTTTTCATTTAAAAAAGTACAGTGAATTAGCTTTTGATCTCGGTCTAAAAAAAAGTAATGAAAACAAGAATGCAATAATTTTGGAATTACAGACACTGCCTGTGCTTTCTCCATCGTTGTGCATGCATCTCCCATTATCAAACTTGAAAGTACCGTTGTGGCCCTTCTGAACATATCCATTATGGCTGTTTGATGAGCCAAACTTATTTCCCCGGTCATCATGAACAGGATTTTTCATGAAATGTACGCGAGCACATTTGGCGCATGGAGGTCAACATAATGAAGGAGTACAGCTCAAGGCCACGTAAAATGCCGCGGGGATATGTCAGGCATGCGTTGCATTGGCCCGGCCAAAACCACTATTTCGGCACAATTGGTCAAAAATCTTGTCTCCAGCGTTCTTGCTCATCTTTTGGAGAAACAAAGCTTTTTCTGAATGATTTTGTGTTTTAATGTGATGCCAAGGGACATGTAAACAAAAGTTAATTTAATTTCAAAGGCAAAATTTAAGCAATAAAGCGTTGGGGGAGGGTTGAATTTGGGCTACAAGCTAAAAAGTGCATGTCGCCAGTAATAATTTTTCATGTTTTTTCAACTTTATTTGAATATATAAGCAAAGAGAAGAAACTTAATCACAGCTTTATAAAGGCAGCTAAATGTCCAATGGAATATACCAAAATCTTTTGAATTAACCGTTGTTTTTAAAAAAATACACCGCTTGAAAATGTGTCTCCGGATCTAGTGAAACCTACGTTACCATCTTTATACTCCATATTCGGCTATGATATTACAGTGAGAACTACACCACTACATTGTTTTTCTAACCACAAGTGGTATATATATATGTTTAGCAATGCTTAATCATTCCGATTCAAACGTAGTGCGACTTGTAACATGAAGAAGATAGATTAGAAAAAAGTAGTTTTAAGAGGTGTAACATACGTTACCATCTTTATAAAATGTATGAAGGTATAGAGCTCTGAATCATTGCTCATGAGTTGAGACTAAAGGAGTATAATCTCCCTTCCCATGGGGGTCTTAGGATTCATTATTATATTGCCAACTTAACCAATTGAATCCACAGATGTAACATACGTGATGTAACATACGTTACCACACAATCGGAAATATCTGTATTAATCATTAATTCAATAAAAATAAACATAGTTGAGGTATGCGCCGTCTGCGAGTGGTCATTAGAATGCTTAGCAACAGCTTCCCAGGAGTATCGACTGTAAAAATACAATTGAACCTGCAAACAAGACGGGTTGAAAATTTTGGGTCAGTATTTCAAGTTGAAAATATACATTGTTTTTGTTATATAATCATGTTTTTTATGTGATTGTTGTGGATTTATTTGGTATATAGCTCCCAATGTAGAACATAATCATTACGTTGATCTGCAGGTTTATTATTTCCAAATAAATCACTCAATTATCAGGTAACGTAAGTTTCAAATTTTGGTAACGTAAGTTTCAAAATATAGCCACATTAAAAATAGATAAACCACAGAAAAGTATGTCACTTTGAACCAATTTTATTGTTGCAGCTAAGATGTAGAAGAGTTTCTGTGTCAAACCATGTTAAATTGTGTGTTTTTTATTAATTGTTAGGGGGTTCGGTGGAACGTAAATAAACATAACTGTTTGTTCAATAATTTGATTTGTAAGTTTTGTTGTTGAACCTGGCTTAAATATTATCATACTTCGAGTATAAAGGTAAAATGTAAATTATAAAAAGAAAAAATATTGAATAAGCGATAAATAAGATTATCAAGTTTTTCTTTAAACATTAATGGATCAGGCATCTGTAATGATGTGGTAACGTAAGTTTCATGCTTTGGTAACGTAAGTTTCAACAATCTTGTGTCATTTAACAGGCTTTTTCAGAGATTATGCATGGATAAGAACAGATTTCATTGTTCTAGCATAATTGTTAGTGGGCTTCTCTAGGGAAGAGTTGTATTAAATAGTATATATCTCCTATGATCAAATACTAATTAGGGAATTCCTTACATGACCATTTGTAAACAAAAAATATCACTAGAATTAGTGTTGGGAATATCAATTGAATTTTTTGAATGAAGAAAATACAACAAATAGTATGAAATACACGTTTCAACGATTATCCTTGCTCATCATGGACCAAACTAATAAACTCATAAACCCTATAGTGACATAAGTTTCAGTAAGTGATATGGTTCATAAAACTAATTGTTTTTTTTTGCATTCTTCTCTTAATTTTTATAGAGTTGCAATGGGTAGAAGCAGAGCTGAGATACAGGCCGCTTATAGGGCACGTAAGCGCCAACAGATTGTATTCTATACCAATCTGTCATTAATTTAACAAAGAAAGAAGCGAGTCAAGGAATTCACAAACGCAAGAGTAAAAAGGCTCAGGGAACGAGTTCGCCGAATAGCTGGTGTTATAGATTCAATTGCATTAAGACTGAAGTTATCATTCCCTATCATTGTTATTAATACATTGTATAACTTGTAATGTAGCAATTAGATTTTCACTTAATTTATATTTATAACAAAGTCAAAACATTAATCCAGGAGGCAAATTCATGTGGCATGATTAACAACTGATATTTTTCTCACATATTTGCCATCTATTCGTAATATGGGTTAACTTAAAATACATGTTTAAAATGTTTTAGGCTTACTTGCATGTAAATTTATTTAATTCATTTTTATTTCTTATTTTTATTTATGCATGTAGATTTTGTGAAACTTAGAAATGTGATGTTATTTCTTATCCAACTGAGGTGTTATTGATTAAAAAGTGACAAAATTTGTTTATTATTTACCTTTTCCTATAGTTCTTCAGCAAGTTCATGATAGATATTATATTGTGCATAGGGCGTTATTGTTCATGTTTTAGAGCACATATAACTGAGTATCTCATTTATTGCCATTTCTTGTTGTTCCATGCAAGGGTTTGGAATTTTTGACTTCTTTGTATAATATTGCATTCGCTGTTCTCTAGAGTGTTCCTGTATTAAGTTTATTGTTGTTTTATTCAATCGTTTAAACAGCCTATTAAAGCGACTGGTAATAATGGATTCAGAAAATTAAAGATAACAATTTACAAGAGGGATGATACGTATACTTCCATGCTGATAAAATCAACGTGAAATCTACGTTACCAATTTCTCAATTGAAATCAAACGCAAAGCATGGCATACTTATCCCTTAAATTACGAAATAGCATTTTCCCAACTCTCGTGATTTTATTGGCATAATGTATAGTGCCTCAAATTGTCTTCTCACAGGTTATGGATTATTGTTCTTGTGTAAAGTATATATACTGACAAGTCAGAAAGTTTTACAGTTTTATAGATATTCGAAGTGTAGCGTTTGATAATTTTTATCTCCAATTCATTGGAACATGGGGTGTTGTATACGTTCACTTACAATTTATGACAAATTAATGTATGAATATATACCAAAACAAAATCACATATAATAATATTACCCATGTAACTTACGTTACTTATAATATGTAACTTACGTTACATGGAAACCATTGAATATAATTCTAAATACACAGTATCACTTGCGTCCTTGATGTTACTCAATAATTGTCTGGCACGTTGGTACTCCTAAATGATGAAAATAGTTTCTGTCGTAGATTCAGATGTAAAATAGAAAGAAAACTCATAAACCTAAAATTAAGTAGGATTAACAAAATGTGACACGCTTATGTTTCGTATTTCACGTAGGTCATTGGTCATGGTATAATCTGGCAGAAATTTTTACAAATATTACAGCCGACGGTTCCTGCACTTTTGGTTTATTACGTTCTCAATTCTTGACTGTAGTGACCGATTTAAAAGCATTTTGGATTTAATGATAGTGGTAACGTATGTTACAGAGGGAAATTTACATCCCGTGAAATAAATTATCCCACTATGATAACGAAGTAACATTATGTGCTCATATTTTTCAACTATGAACTTGAATATATGTCACTTTGAATGTTAATAAAATTAATCCAATTTCGTTCACTTTATTTTTTCATTTTTGTGATTCTCCAATTGTGCCGAAATAGTGGTTTTGGGCCGCATTGGCTATATGCTCTAAATTACACTTACTTTTCGCTGCCTCTGGTCGGATATCAATTCAATTCAATTTATTTATTTCACTTCCATCAAACAAAAACAAGTTGTATACCATATATAAACATAAGTATTTGTATCCGTTGCAAAGAAACAAAAATAATAATACACATGTTGTGAAAAAACACACAATTTGGGCAACACATTGGAGGTTTTATTTTTCAATAGAAATTAAATTAAGATGGAAATGGAGGGACCCACTAAAAAGCAATGCTTGTACAATGTGGGCCCCTCAAAAAAGATAACACAACCAATAACAAAGTACAAATACAGATATATGTAATCAAATGAGAAAAAAATAAATAAATGATAAATAATACTCACAAAATAAATACAAAGTTATAAAAAAATATAGTTTGTATAGGACAATACAACCCGTCCTAAAATATCCCCACCCTTCCCTACCCCCCCCCCCCCCCTCGAAAAAGAAAAGAAAAAGGGGAGAATGCCCTGATAGGATGGATGGGTGCTGCTGAACGTAGATAAAACACATGCAATCGTGGACTCAAGCAAACTGGATTCAATGATGATGTGTATAAAAGGAGAAAAAATATATGAAATGACCTGGAAAGAATATAATGTGCAAAAAATGTGATTGATGCCGTAAATAAATAAGTGGTATAGGAAGGCGGATAAGGACAGGAGAGAAAGAGAAAATAGAGGAGAGGGTAGACACAATAATGTACGAGGTTCGACACCGAGCACAACTGAGAAGGACTTGTATCAGATTTGTTTTTCTATTAAAAAAAAGATGATTAATTTATGTTATCATGAGCAGACACACAAAAAAAGAAATCTTTGACGGGGGAAAGCAAAAATAAATGTTGTAATTATTAATTTAAATATGATACTCGATCGACTGGGCGCATGTGGGCGCAACTAGCTGTGACACATAATTCCCTGAAACTAATATAAGGAAGACTGTGGAAATTTTTTAAAAGTTGATTTAAAAATTCTTGTTATTTTTTGGCACATTTATAGAAACTTTTATACCATACAATATTTCGCCCCATTAGGACATTTGAGATATATTTCGTCATGTGTTTAATATCCACATTTGCGGGTTGAGTGTTTCATCAACATTTTTGTCGGAAAAGTTGACAGATCTGACAATTTTCATTAGTTCTGATTGGCTCGAGGGACTGTTACTACGGTAACTGTCGGATAAAACAGGAATTTGTCGGATACAAGTCCTTCATGACCCCCCCCCTCCCCTGGCCTTGCTTTGTTGTCGTTGAAATTTAGGGCCTAAGTTTTCATTTCAGCTGATTTCCTTACAAGATACCATATTACATAAGCACGGAAGTTCTGTTATTTCATTTAGACGATTCCATTTGAATTATAGGGGTTATCTTGTAGATGATAATTATTATTATTTTTTTTTTTGCTTTAGTCATATCCATAAAAGTAATTTTTGATAAATTTAATGATACTATTCACAGTTTTATTTCAGATAGTATTATTTCTGTTTTGTAGTTTCTTAGAAAGATACACTGATAAAAATTTGGTAGACACTATGGGCCTATGCCCCGAAAATATTTGCAAGCTCCAGATCCAGCCAGCGCGCGCTCTACAAATTTTACTGCACTGTTTACTTTATAATTGACATTGCAAGACCGACGTATTTTCACACTTTTACAGAGAAATCAGAGGTAATGTGTAGTGATTTCTTATTAAGCTTCGTTATTGTTTTAATTTGTGCCATGATCTTTCATTACTTTTAGCTTTTTTCCTTTCTTCATTACTCTTATTCACTAAAGAAAAATGCTTCCGTAATCAGTGCAGTGTACGATAGTCGTTTAAGTTAACAAATGTGTCTGTCTGAACTGTCATGACTGTGAATTGTGGGACTGAGAATGAGGACAACTCTGGAAGTTGAACTGGAGACAGTGCGCCAGTGCATGTGGACTGGAAGTCGAGAGAAGAAAGTATGGCAGTGTATCCTATTCATTGCTGAACACCTTTATTTCAGTGCTTTAAAAATGACAACTAGGTCCTAGATAGAGCTAGTACTAAGTAGAGTAGAGGAAATACATTGCACTTGCCGCACAGCAGCCTACCCCTGCTTAGCTTGGCCCTCCACGACAAATCATGCACGACAAATCATGATTGCAGACGCGCGCAGACGGGTAGAGATATTCTTGATTATTTTATAATGATGTAATAAAGAATTTTAGCTAATGACAAAGTAATGTCAATGACCCAACGAGTCATTATGCCCAATTGTGTTTTGGCAATTGGACGTAATATTAATAAAGGTGAAAGGTCATTCTTTTGTTTTAATTTGTTGTGAGAATGGCACTATCTATGCAAAACCTAAAATATATTTTCAAACTTGTTTTATTCCCATGTTTTCTGCATTACAGGTATGAAACTTGGCAGTTGGCAGGATGTTATATTTTGATTTGATGTATTTTTGCCTGGTCAAGGTTGTTACTATTAAATTTATGGATTCATATATTTCAAAATTTTTGCATTGCTGTTCAATTAAACGGGAATTGATGAATATGCTGTGTAATGGTATGAAAATAATTTTTGACCATCACCTGGAAAATCAGAAGTATTACCTTGAACTTCAAATATGAAATCATAATTTTATCACATTTTCCCTCTAGTGTCAGTTCAACAGGAATTTTAATGCAGCTTGAGCTGTATTTTGTCATTTTGCAGTAAGCACATATTTTTTAAAATAAAAGTCTTAACGAATTTGACTACTTCAGTAAGTGCATGGTAGTGCAATCGTTGAGTACAGTATGCATATACTAAAGAACTTACCGAGATGAATCGTTTCATCACTCACTATTTGACGTCGTTTTGGCTAGAAAATGTTTTAGGTTAATCGCATCAATTGATGAATTATAGACCTAAACACACATCAGCTCACATAGCCTATTTCATCAACAAGATTCTGTTTGATGTCAAATGATAGATCACTGAAAAGTGAAAGGCTCTCCTTTTTTGTATTTACATGAAGCCTCTCCTTTTTTCCTTGATGAGGTAACATCTTTACCTCTGCCATTTTTGTCTCTGCCATTTTACCTCTGCCATTTTTATATTACCTCTACTATTTTTGCGCATCCAATTTGTGTACTAATTATTCGGGAGCGAGTTGGATGAGACAAGAACCAGGAAATCAAATACATGCATCCAGTTATCTTGTAAATAAAATCAGGTAAGTATTTTCATATTGGGTAATACCCACCTCCAAAGAAACACGACCAAAAAAAAGTTTTAAGTAGACATATGTATACATGTTTGGGGGTGCAGCCACTGAATTAAAAAGGTGAGACTGGACTTAACAGAACAGCTTCCAGTCTCTTTGGCCCAAATTCACAAAGGTGGTTTTGAAAACCCACGGTTGAGTCCATGGTTTATGCAGATTTCCTGTATAAATTGCGCTTAATTTAGCGCGTATCGGGCGCTTGTATAAAAAATACCAATGCTGATGTGCGCTTTTGTCACAGTGCGCCAATTTGACGCCTGTTACCATGGTTAGATATGCTATTTCATTCATGAGTCCACTGTTTTGATTCTGAGTCCACTCTTCAAACAGTGTACGCATGAATAAAACAGCGTATCTAACCATGGTAAAACAGGCATCCATTTGGCGCAATGTGACAAAAGCGTGCATCAGCATTGGACATTTTCGATATACGCGTGCGATACATGCTAAATTAGGCATAATTCATACGGGAAACCTGCATAAACCTTGGATTCAACCGCGGGTTTTCAAAACCACCTTTGTGAATTCGGGCCTTTGTGGCAATTGATGTGATTTGATCTTCTTTGTATGTTGTCAGCAATACATGATCACACACAGAGACACTTCAAAGGGAAGGAAGATTGGAGACTTCAGTGTGTTCAGAACCTGCTGCCTGTATCGATGTATCTTTGTATTTTTAAAATTTCATTGAATGTTTTTAATGACTCGATCCTTCAGGTTCATTCAAGAGTAACCATGGCAATGCAAATGCACAATGCTGAGCAGGAAGTTTCTGAGGAATTCGGACCACTAGGTATCAGCAGACTTGAAGTAAGCATCGATGGCTAAATGGCTTTTAATCACATCCCCAAAACTGTACTATTTCTCATTGTTTCCTTTTGAAATACAGTCCTTAACTATCTTCATTAGGAGTAGGTTATCATTGGAATCCAGTGTATAAGCATCATCTTTAAAGATTAACTCTAGTACTGTGAGTAATTTCTGAATCCATGGTAAATTTTGTCCAGGATTATGAAATAAAAATCACTGATTCAGCTGCTAATTTTGAAATCATAATTGCTCCGCATTAAATTCACCACACTAATCAAATGACCAACTTCAATCCTGGGTTTAACACTGTACCCTAATCCTGTTAAAACCTAACATAAAATCCTAATGCAACCCTATCTTAGACCAAATTAAGCCCGGAGCAATTGTTGCATCAGCAAATGTTGTCACCCATAATTCAGACAAGACAGTAATAGCCAGAGCTTTTATAGCCAAGTGATTATTTATTATTTCAGATACAATGATTTCCATTTGATTCAACACTTATTCTTCAGAAGCAAATTTTCTACTTTCTTCAAAGCTTATTCCTACCAATAAGCTTCCTTGAATTTGTTAAGATGCATTTTTCACAGCGAAGATCTCTTTGTGTGAATAGCTTTGCATTTGTTCAGTAATTATGTTTGCATCAATATGATTTCGACCTTTTTGTTCCTTCTCTTTTTTCTTTCATGTATATATAGGCATATATGAATATAAAGTCGATTATATTTTCTTCATTTCTTCAGATTTTCTTCAGATCCACACTTTGCAACCTTTGCTATTTAGTGGACCCCCCTCATTTTCATTTTTGCTCAATACTATACTGTTTTTTGTTTGTTTTACGAAGTAAGAATGCTCGTCTGTAAAATTGTACTTGACTTGTATTACTTTATTATTACTATGTATTATGTTCTGAATGGAAATGGAATAAAGAATTGAATTAAATTGTGTATCCTGCAGGGTAGCGGAATAAGTTCCAATGATGTGAAGAAGCTAGAGGAAGCCGGCATGCACACTGTGGAATCAGTGGCGTATTCAACCAAGAAAGAACTATGTGCTGTCAAAGGTATCAGTGAGGCTAAGGCAGATAAGATCCTGGTAAGATGTTTGAAACATTGAATACAATTTGCAGAGTATGAGTCCAGAGAGGGTGGGGTAGGGTCTGGGCCCTGGGGTTAGGGAAGAGAGTGAAAGAAAGAATCAAAGCAGTATATTTTGAGCATACCATATTGCTAATTTTGTTTAGAGCCTATTTTGATTATTAAAAAAAAAAACAAAGTCCACACATGAGGCAGCAATCAATTTCAAGCTTAACCGCTCACAATTCAGTTTTCTGCGTTCATTGATAAAAGGTCAAGTCCACCCCAGAAAAATGATGATTTGAATAAAAAGAGAAAAAATCAAACAAGCAAAAAAATGAAATTTTCATCAAAATAGGATCATGTAAAATAAAGTTATGACATTTTTAAGTTTTGCTTGTTTTTCACAAAAACAGTTATGCACAAATCAGTGATATGCGAATGAGGCATTCGATTATGTCCCTCACTATTAAATCACTATTTCTTTTGTTTTTTTATTGTTTTAATTGTACTTTTATTCTTATTTTTACGAATGTGACAATAAGGACCAACTTGACTGACAAGCCATAAAATTGAAAAACAACGGTAATACTACATGTTCAGGAAGGAACAAAACATTGTTTTACAAAACAATGAGGAAAAATTAGAATATTTCATGTTTCATTGAAAAACAAAAAAGAAATAGTGAATGGGTGACGATATCAGTTTCCTCATTTGCATGACAACCAGGATGTGCACATAACTGTTTTGGGGTGTTGTGGCTCAGTGGATAAGTCTCCGAACTTTGAACTACAGGGTCCGGGTTTCAATTCCCACTTCAGCACTAGCATCCTTTGGCAAGGCGTTCATCTACATTTGCCACTCTCCACCCAAGTGTAGTAAATGGGTACCCGGTAGGAAGGAATTCCTTGAATGCTCGAGCGTCCGATCAGGAAAGCGGTGCAAAATCTGGGTAAATAGTATGCAGCGCTTATAGACAAAGCACTATATAAATGTTGCATATTATTATTATTTTTTTATAAATCAA
Source organism: Lytechinus variegatus (assembly GCF_018143015.1). NCBI lineage: Eukaryota > Metazoa > Echinodermata > Echinoidea > Temnopleuroida > Toxopneustidae > Lytechinus > Lytechinus variegatus. Next base: position 9,271,415 of record NC_054746.1, on the reverse strand, counting down.
ACGTAACTAAAACAAAACTATTCACTCGAACAGAATGAGGCCCAGAAGCTTGTTCCAATGGGTTTCACCACTGCTACTCAATTCCATCAACAAAGGTCAGAGATTATTCAGGTCACAACTGGCTCGAAGGAACTTGATAAACTTCTACAAGGTATGGAACACCTTTTTTTTTACATTTTGAGGTCATTCTTGAGTTGAAACTGTTTGTTCAAGATTTATATGGTAGGTCCTGTTCACGGATAGGGTCCACTTTTTGTCAACCTAGGTGTCAAATTTTCAAACCCATATAAAAATATATTTGTATTTCTTGAAACTTTAGAATATAAATCTTTATGAAAAATTACTTCTGGACCTTAATTCCATCTGCTATACTTCGTACTCTACCCAATCTCCTGAACTTGGAGCAATATTTTTCACAAAAGTGGTACATGTAAGAGGTTTTTTTTAATGAAGGAATGGACTTGTATGCCAATTCTTCTACATTATTCTAAATTATGCCATTTTGAGGTTGACAACATCAGTGCTCACTTTGGCCAAACATTTTTACACCCAAAGGAAACAGAGAATGAATCCAGTTTAAGCTAGTGGCAGTAGGACCTATTGGATGTAACTAGCAACAATGATAGTTATTCTCTAACTCATTTACTTTGGGGGCATGGGGCTTATAAATGGAAAAAAATTAAAAGTGAACCCTCTCGTGAACAGGACAAGTAGGAACTTGATCATTTAGGGTTATGTCTTACATGTACATTATATTTTGCCTTGTCCTCATTGCTTCAGATCTTGTTGATTCCTGATGTAAGAGCTTGATTGGTCTACATATTTTGTAAAAATTTTAAAAAGTTCAATATGTTTTAAGATGTGAAAATGAAACTAATGATATCAATCCACTTTGGCCTTGTATAGGTGGTATAGAGACTGGCTCTATCACTGAAATCTTTGGAGAGTTCAGAACTGGAAAGACTCAACTCTGTCATACTATGGCTGTTACTTGTCAGGTAAAACTTGCTTTGCATTGTCTGGAAAGTAGTCAGTTTTGTAGAAATGAGATAATAGAGAAGAGCATCAAAATCAGTTTGGAAATGAGAAATGTTGAAAACAAAATTCTCATGTCTTTTTCTATGGTGATCCTCAAATTTGCAATGTTGCTCCAAAGTGTCTGATGTGATACCGGACTACAGAGGTTTTGCATATTTAATGAATGTGATGCGGACTAAAACACCCCTTTTTATTCGGTCATTGCTGCTGTAAATATACATCAAATTTCACGATTTTGGTATAATTGTAAAGAAAAAGAATCATTCTCTCTGGTTATGTGTTTGAATTTAGTTAAAGATTTTGTAAATAAAATGTAGGCGAAAATTTTGGTGTAAAATATGCTACCAAATAATAATTTTTACCTGACAAGGTTCTACACAGAATTCAGAAATTTTGACTAGAAAATTATTTATGCTAATTTATATGAAATTTATTCATACATGTACGTCACGAAAAATGCTTCTTCTCTGTCATTTCTTCAGCAATTTCAATTCTGGTTCCTCAATTTAGGTCACCAATATCATTGGTCACCAATATAATTGGTGACCTCCACATCATTGAAATGATAGTTATCTTTCTTTTTTTAGAGTTAGTGTATAAAAATCAATCAGTATCTGCTTAACAACACTGATGCAAGCTGATGCAACCTGACCAAGTATAGTAAGAACTCAAAGCCAATTCAAACATTTATTTTTATTCCATCTCATTTTCCTTTGATATTTTGCCATTTAGCTTCCTATTGATATGGGTGGAGGAGAAGGAAAATGCTTGTACATAGATACAGAGGGTACATTCCGACCAGAGAGACTAATTGCTGTAGCAGATAGGTGAGTGTCAGAAGGTCATTGAGCCATTAGACCTATAAACCAGACCAGGCTATTTGGGGTGCTAGCTAACTGGGTGAGTGTCAGAAGGTCATTGAGCCATTAGACCTATAAACCAGACCAGGCTTTTTGGGTGCTAGCTAACTGGGCCGGGGGGGGGGGGGGGGGAGATCTCAGTCACCAATTGCACGAACGGCATAAAAATTGGTATGATAATAGTGTTGGATGTAATTTACAAGGCCGTTGGGTCAATTTGTTTCAAAATATGTGAATTAATAAATGCTAATTTTTGACTAAATCATACTTTTTGCTCTCATTCACTATAAGAAGCTCAAAGAATGCCAATTTTTGGTGTGAATATTCTTTATACCATTGCTATTTTGCAAATGAAAAAAAATCTGGGTTTGAAAATGAATTTCTTATGTATTTCTTTGTTTTTGACCCCCCCCCCGGCGGTTATTCAGCGATTAGGGTTAAAGGGGAAGATTACCCTTCAGGGAATGATTATGCTTTACAAATTTGAAGAGCATTTTTGGTCATAAGAGAAAAGCTCTCAACTAAGTAATGTACAGTCTATGTAAAAATATTCTGTACAAAAGACTTTATTTATGCATAGCAGTCTTTCAAAAATGTGGAGCAAATTGCGATGCGATACCAGGAACATTGTTCCCTATAATTTTTGCCATGTTTTTTTTATTACCATCATAACTCTGAAAGAGTATTGGTCTAGTTCATAAAACTTGGACATAACAGTAATCCAGTATCACTGAACATCCTGTGTGAGTTATATGTCACATGACTAAGTTCAGAGGTCATTTAAGGTCAATGAACTTTAGCCATGTTGGAGGTAATTATTAAATTACTGTCATAAATTTCAAAGTTTATGGATATATTTTATGGACATATAGAGGTAATCAAGTATCACTGACAAGTCTTGTGCCATTTGATCAAGGTTAAATGTCATTTAGGGTCAATGAACTTAGTATTGTTTCATTATATGAATGGTGTTTTTTGTGAATAATTATTTCAGAGTAGTTTTCAAAGTTAGTGCTGCTGCTATATTGAATCGAGTAATGCAGGTGAGACTGCCAGAGGCGCTCCACTTGTTTTTTTTTTTTTTTTTATTTAACTTTCCCTCTTAAAAATCTTATTTTAAACATTTGGGGGATTTTGAAAAAAAAAATCAGTTTTCACAGGCCTGGTAATTTAAAATGAAATAATTTGTCTGTTGATATATAGCAGGTACAATAAAAACCATTCTCAAATTTGGGAGATAATGACATTTCAATGATATTTGTTTTCTAGACAATATATTTGGAGAAGCTGCTCGCATATATGGCATCACAAATAAAAAATTCAAATTCCAATAATTTGTTTTAATAGTCTTTAAAGATTTTACTCAAACCTTCACCATTGTATTTACCATTTATTGTGCTTGTTTACAATAAAATGTTTGTCAGGGTGAACCTTTTTGCTCCCCATTTGATTGCAGTACACAAAGATTAAAGTGATTGGTTAACATTGGTTTGACTTTTAAAAAATCTGAGCTAGTAGGTCACACTTGTCTCCTGTGTCTGAGATATGTTACAAAAATGAAGCCCAGAAAAAATTGCGTTCGAAAATGATTATTTAGTGCTTCAAAAATTGAAATATAAAGTGACCGGAAACACCATCTTAATTTCATCCCATAATCTTATGTTTACTATTTAGGTGTCTATAAGACGCCTATTTACAAAATCGGGGTTTGCCTTGTAGTTTTACCTTTTCATTCTCAATAATGGTTGTTTTCAGGGTTTATTAGTTCTAATGCCTGCACTTGTACACATGTTTCATCTTGGTTTGAGAATTTTTTAAATCGGCTGCTCACAAAGTTAAACAATACCTTTAAGCTGTCTAGTGCATAACGGCAAGTTCACCCTGACAAAAAGTTTAGCAGACGTCACAAATCTAAAACTTAAAATTCTAATAAGTTCTTTAATATTTGAATTTCCTCAAATCTTCATCAATATTTTTTATTTCTTGTCTGCTATTTTTACCACAATTTTTTCTTCAGGGTGAACTTCCCTTTGTACATGTACATAACAAAAAGCAAATAGGCATAAGTGTGATGTTGATGTTACAAGATTTTGAACGAGGTGAAAGATTCTCAATTCAGCGAGACTACGCCTTTAAAAAAATAAGTGATTTTTTTTCTTATGTTTATCTAGCTGGCAAAATCCCTCTGGAGCAGCAATGCGCATTTAGCCAGCAAGCCCTACGCATGTTGCACCTACATTTATTTACTAAGCGCAATGAATTGAATCGTATTATGACGTCTGTACTGCAAAGGTACATTCTTGGATGGTACGTGTGCAACAGTACAAATGTTTGACATTCAGCCTTCCATTTGCTTGCGTACAACAAGCTAAGTAGGCATTGTTCAAAATGCTTTGTTCTGTGGATGGTCTTTGAGAATGATGTAATACATGACAAATGACACGATTTAAAAAAAAATATCTTTTCAAATGAAATGATAGATTTATGACTGCTGAAAGAAAGATATAGAGCAAATAATTACTGTAACATTTTGATGATTATATGATTGTTATGATTTTATTCAGATACAATCTATCAGGAAGTGATGTTTTAGACAATGTAGCATACGCTAGAGCCCATAACTCAGATCATCAGTCTCAACTTCTCCTTCAAGCTTCAGCTATGATGGCAGAATCAAGGTCAGAAAAACACCCATTTCAAGAACCCTCACCTGTCTATAAAGACCATTTATTTGTTTTCCCTTTTATGATAATATAATAGCCAGTTCTTGTATAGCGCATAACACATTATCAATAACGTCTCCATGCGCTTCCACAGGACTTGGATATCTTTACCCTGGCTTTAGCCCTGCAGTCTTTTTACAGCGCGGTGGCATTTCAAGAAATAAATTCCTGCAAGGTACCTATTCACCTAATAACTGGGATGAGTGCCGTACAATGTGGATAAATTTCTTGCTGATGGAAACTACACCATAGCTTGGAGTTGAACCCACGACCCTCTGTTTCAAAGTCCCGAGACTAATCCACTGGGCCACAATGCTCCACGTTCCCCCATTTTAATATTTATTTCAGGAAGGCCACCTGCTCATACAGTTCAATTTTCATATTTCCGTTTAGTGGTCTTTATAGACAGGTTGAATAATCCATTCCATATCAAATCACCCAATGGCCCGTATTCTGAAGTCGGGTTTAACTTAAACTCAGGTTTAAATCACTAACAGTAGAGATGTATTTCAGCTCATTTGGCTCTAAAGTCATTCATAATTATCTAGGAAGCATAAATAGATGATGGTCTTCACCATCGATGAATCAGGAAAGATCACAGTAAACATAAGAAATATACAACTTGATAAAAAAATTGACACATTTGGCTTCTCATAATTTTAGCACAGAATTAAACCTGACTTCAGAATATGAGCCATTTGGTTTAATCCAACCATTTTTTATTCTGATCAAAATTGGTATACTTGTTACTTGTGATCCCACAGTCCCAAATTTCAAATTTTAGGTCAATCGGGTCAGGAGTTCAAGAGATACGGCCCGTTGAATTTCAAGATTTTCAGCAAAATTGGGCTTGGCTGCCTACATTTGAACGCTGGTATCTTAAAAGCCACTAGGCCAATCTTCACAAACTGGGTATTGATGGAAAGGGAATTAAATAAGGATTCCAAATCTGCCATCACTTTTATGATTGGAACATATTGAGGTGTTTTGACACTTTGACCTAAGTTTTGACCTTGTGCATCATGTGGGGTGGACTTGTCCTGTAAGGAGCTAATAAAATTGAAAGTATGCATACCACCAGAAAATGTCATAATGAAAACTACTGTAGGAGCTGTTATTTTCGCGGGGGTTTTATTTTCGCGTATTTCGCGAATTGCCGATCGGCCGCGAATTTAACAACACGCGAAAATATTGACACATTTCTAAATCAGTGCCAATGCCCCCAACGTCAAAGCTATGCTATTGAAAACATCCTGCATAATGAGAAAATGGAGATATGCACCTCTATATGTACAAAAAATAAGGCTTAGAAAGTACAGTTAGTGATTCAAAAAGTTAGCTAGAATTTCACTTTTTTTAATTTCTCAAACAAAATCGGGGCCTAAACTATTTTCTAACATTATTTTTTCAATATTTATACACTCACTGTAATATTAAAATGTATTTTCCATGAAATAATTTGATTTTATTGTCATATGATTGACTCTATACACACGTATTGGTAGCTATTTGCATACTCATTAATATTCATAAGTCACATGACCAGAATTTTGAAGGTGAACATTCTGTTCACAAAATTCCACAATTTTGCACTTTTTACCAACTTTTTGAAAAATGAATCGAACCAAACACAAATTCCAAAGATTGCTTAACTCTATAGATCCTGTGGCATGATGAATTTTTAGATCTAAAGGTTAAAAAAGTGAAATTTAAGCCACTTTTTCCACAATTTGTAACTGTTTTTACAGGGACATATTTATGTACAAAATACATATGAGCATGGTGACTTTGAAGAGTGTAGATTTGCACATGAATTGCACTAGTTTTGCTTCTTTGAAATGCTGTGGAAATGTATGGTACATCTTCCGATCGCGAATTTAACAACCCGCGAAAATGTCGGGACCCCCGCGATTCGCGAAAAATTCTGTACGCGAAAATAACAGCTTTTACAGTATTAAAACATGTAGAGTATGTACAATATGTACATACTGACCCTAACCCTAGGACCTGCGTATTAGGCTTCAGTCAGAGGTCACATGCAAAGGTCAAAGGTCATTTTCAGGTAAACATTAAAGTTTACATGCAAGACTCTTATGACACACAACTTCGCAACCGCAAGTCACTATTCACCCAAACTTGGGTTCAGTCGGAGGTCACATGGTAAGGTCAATGGTCATTTTCAGGTCAATGTTGAAGTTTACATGCAAGACTCTCTTATGACATAACTCTGGAACCGTAATTCATTTTTCACCCAAACATGGGTTGTAGATGTACTTAGGAGACCTGCATATCATGGTAAGGTCATTTTGTGGTCTGTCATTAGTATCATTATTAAAGATAAGTTCACCCCCATAAAAATCTTCATTAAATTCAATAGAGAAAGGTCAAACCAGCATAACGCTGAAAATTTCATCAAGATTGAATGTTAATGAAAGATGATAATGATGTTTTAAATTTTCGCTTATTTTTCACAAAAACTGTTATATGTACAACTCAGTGACATGCAAATGAGATAGTCAATGATGTCCCTGACTCACATATTCCTTTTGTTTTTTATTGTTTAAATTGTACAGTACTATTTTTTCAGATTTGAGAACAATGACCAACTTAAATGAATCACAAAATGTTTTAGGAGTGGTAATTTCACACGTTCATGTAGGAATAAATCAATGTTTCAAATGATATTGCAGAGAAAATTGAAATATGTCATGTACTGAAATACAAAAGAAGTGTGTAGTGGACATCATCAGTCTCATTTGCATAGCGACCAGGGTGTACATATAACTGTTTTGTGCAATTAAGCAAAACTTAAAAATGTCATAACTTTTCTATTTTTACATCCGATTTTGACGAAATTTTTGGTCTTATGCTTTTTGAATTTTTCTTATTTCATTAAAAACAACTTTTGTTGGGGTGGGCTTGTCCTTTAAAAATACATTTTTTTGAAGGAAATGCATGATTTTCATTCATCATCAGGTATGCATTGCTGATAGTGGACAGTGCTACAGCACTTTACCGTACAGACTATTCAGGACGAGGTGAGCTAGCATCAAGACAGATGCATATGGGACGCTTTCTAAGGACATTGCTCAGACTTGCTGATGAGGTAATTTAATCTGCAACTTTTTTGGGGTCAGGGGGGGATGAAGGTCAGCCAGTCAAGTTATCAAAAAAGTCTATTTCTGTCTGATGCCATAAAATGAAGAATCTTCAGATCAGAAGTATTTGGGGATTTCTATCTGTGGAAATATGTAAATAGAACTAATTTTACTATAAGCCAAATACAAATTTTCTCCAAACATTTAATTTAATTCCCTGTCTTTGTTATTTGTAGGCTTTGGATATTAAGGATTAATATACATTGATTTGTTGTGAGATCAGGGGGTCATTTCATAAAGCTGTTTGTAAGATCGACTTTAAGAACGACTGGTGATCCTTTCTTACGCGCTAAACCATTGCCAATGAACATTTTTGTACATTCTATTTACTACAAGAAATGATCACCAGTCGTTCTTAAAGTTGCTCTTAACTTATGAATAGCTTTATGAAACACACACCAGAATTTTAAAATACCTTGGATACTTTTTCTCCAATGCAAATGGATTTAAGCTAAGTCATTTCTATAAATATAAATTTGTGAATTTATTATAATTATGTAAATTGTTTTCTGAACTTATTGAATTTTAGAAGGTAATCATTGAAAATGATCCTTATTAGAAGAATATTGCATGTTTATCATTTTGAGTGGTGAAAGCATGCGGTTGTTTAAAAATATTGCATTATAAATTGCCAATATAAAATCTAAAGAATCTTTCAGTCCTGCTTTCACATTTTGATGAATGCAGGACCTCGTATTTGTGGGACCTTCCTGATAATGTAATAATGTGGGCGTGTTGTGATCTAGTGGTTCTGACTCCCGCCTTTCAAACAGAGGGTCATGGGTTCGAATCTTAGCCATGGCGTATTTTCCTTCAGCAAATTCATCCACACTGCTGCACTCGCCCCAGGTGACTTGAATGGGTACTGACAGGAAGTAATTCCTCAAAAAGTTGTGTGCACCAGAATCGGTAGACTAGCTTAGCCGGGGTAATGTGCCTTGAGCAACTAGCAAGGTGGATACGTGCGCTATACAAATACTATGTTATTATCATTACTTTGCTCTCTTTTCTAGTTCTTATGATAATGCTGTGTAATGATCATGGGTGGGTAGGTCATGAGATGAAGGATGGAGAGAAATTGAGGTCAGATGTTTACAAAAAAGAAGAGATTATTCTTATAGAATCATGTATATTGGAAATGGCCATTCATGAAAGCATCTTGCTATTGGTCTGACATGCTACGAAGTAAATACATATATATATATCTCATGTTTATTTCAGTTTGGTGTTGCTGTGGTGATAACGAACCAGGTTGTTGCTCAAGTAGACGGTGCAGCGATGTTCACATCTGATCCTAAGAAACCAATAGGAGGTCACATCATGGCTCATGCTTCCACTACAAGGTTAATACCAAAGGCTCATTTCGATTTCTAATGATGCAATTTAGTATCAATGTGTGAGATATTAATATATTGGTCTTTTCGTCCCCTTAAATGTATGTAATTGAGTCAAAGTATAGTGTTGAAGGCTTGAAGCTACACTACACAAAATCTAAGTAAAATTGGCGCAAATATTTACTACTGAATGATACGTGCCGTATAAGCTAAAACAACAACAAAAACAAAATCCCATACATTTGTTGTTTCCTGTAAATCAGAATTAAAACAAGACTATTTTTGAGATATACTACAAATTTTTCACAAACTGAAATTTACATAGTTTGCTTGCTTTAATTAAACCCAGTTGTCAAATTCTTTATAACTTTTCGTATTTTGTATATTCATAATTGGAATGTTTTTCTATATAATTTTTTTAAGAATACTTTTTGATTTAAACAGTTTGGGTGATATTCTGATAATTAAATCTATTTAGGCCGGGGGAGGGGGAGGATGGAGGGGCTCGGAGGGCCCCTCAACAATTCTCTCAATATTTTTGTTTTGCGAAATTTTTTGATCTTTGTGTTAGGTCCATGGTTTAACCTAATCATGGCTATCAGAATGCCACCCTTTTTGTTCTGCACACACAATTCATCTCTTTCTTTCTGTCTGCATTTTCTTCTGTTTTATTTTCTAGGTTATATCTGAGGAAAGGTCGAGGTGAGACCAGGATATGTAAGATCTATGATTCCCCATGCCTTCCTGAAGCCGAGGCAATGTTTGCTATCAATGCTGATGGTATCGGTGATGCCAAGGACTGATCGTATCAATGCTATCACAAGGAAAAGTTTATGAACTCTTTATTATCACTGGGCCAACCTGAGGTGGCCTATCTTGTATGGACATAGGTTCAGTTAAAGATAAATGAAAGTAGTTGCAGTAAACACTGATTTCACAAGAAAGTCAGTAAAACCAGGCTTCATTGTTACTATATCATCGAGGATCTAGATCTGGTACTGTTACATAAACTGAACTTTGTGAAATCTTGAAATCTACGCTGAAAAATGTTCACACTGAAGATCACCAACACAGATAAGCACCCGTGGTATGAATGTCGGCCCGACACTTGACCCGAATCTTGTGGTTATTTGCTAATTTCTCAGCAATTATACAATTTCTTCCAGAATCCTTTGGCACATGTTTTGTATTTATATAAACAGAAGATGCTTTGGTGGTCATTTCATTGGATTCTGTATGAACTTATTTTGAAATTGTCACAACTGGCATTTACCTTTAACTCTTGCTTCGGATAGATGAGATCATAGCGCACCGTAGTGGTACATTGAGTCGGGAACATTGGAACAATATCTATGAAGACAAGAGTGGGAATATCCTGATCAGTCTGGATGTCATTCATTAATGTCATAATTTCATACTCCATGCTAATCGTCTCGATGCATCTTCTCCCATATTTTCTGTAGAGATTGAACTCCTGATCGAGCCATTTGTACATAGCTTGTACTACCAGAAAATTTCTTTAATATTGTGTATTGTATGAAAGGACATCAATTCATTTACTACTCATGCTTTGTTACATGTATTTACTCTGTATGTAGCTTACATTGTTCAGCAGATAATTTCTTGTTTTTGTGATCAATATAGTTACCCTAATAAGACGGGAGGAGGGGGGGCGATTCAGCCCCCCCTCAAGATTTTTTTGTGATTAATCCGCTGTGCAAATTTTTTTTACTGCGTTGCTCACTGTTTACTCGTGCAACTTTTGAGACCCAAATTGCAACTACCAAGTTCACGGTTCTGAAATTATGCAACATTTTGTAAGTGTATGCTGACCCAAATTTGTGTACAAATTCAATGTAAATGGATTTTTTTGCCAAAATTCATTGATGTATCATTATTTCCCCTTGTACTGATTAAACTCTAATAATTTCATCTTATTTATGGTCAGAATAATTTCCATCGAAAAGTTAAGAATACTTAGCAGTGAAAACCATGTTCAGAAATGTTATAGATTATAATCACAGCAGATTCAAAGATAATTAGTACACTACTTACTGTTACCAAATTACATCAAATAAAAATACATGTATTTGAAAATCTTCCATATAATATATACATATTAAAGTCTGTATTTTATCAATGCCCTTTGCATTGGATTAATAGACATATAACACTGCTTCTGTGTTGGCATGAGTTAGTGCAAATGCTAACTAATTTGTAACTAATTAAGTTCATTCCAACTGGAAGTTCCAATTGGACCAGGACCAAATCCAGTTGAAACCAATTAGAGCAAAACCAGTTGAAACCAGTTGGTCAACGGGTTTCAATAATGAAATTGGAACAACTGGTTCCAATTGAAACCAGTTGCCAATTGGTTCCAGTTAAAACCAATTTGGCAATTGGAACCATTGGTTTCAATTGGAAATTGTTATATTCCAGTTAAAACCAATTCAAACCAGTTGAAACCTAATGAATCCAGTTGGAAATCCAACTGGTTTCAATTGGAGTTTGGTCCTGGTCCTAGCTGTCAATAATGATTTTCTTTTTGGTGAATTTGGTTTTTCTTTTGGTACTGTTATTAAAAGCAAGGATTTGTGGAATCTCTGATGTAAATATCCTCAAATTTTCAAATTTGTTTATTGTATTCATTTATCTGCAGGAAGTTTTAATAAGAGAGAAATGAAACCTTTGACCCTATCTAAACGGGGGAGCCTGAGGGGGGCTCGGAGGCTCCCCTCAACATTTTACCTTTCCGCTCACTGACTGAATTTCATGTCTTGCGGTTCCAAAATAACGCAACATTTTGTAAATGAGACCCGAAATTGCTCAAAAACATGATTTTGTGTTCAAAGTCAATGCAAATCGTGTTTTCAACCAGAAACCATAAAATGTATGTTATTTTTACTTTTGCTGGTCTAAATGGATTTATTTTATGCTGTTTATGATCTTAAAAGTCAGAGTCCTTGACAAAGTTCATTGGAAAAAAACAATGAAAAAGAAAAGATAAAAAAACAAAGAAATATATAAGAAATTGCAAAAAAAAAATATAATACATAAGAAATTGATCTGATATTGCAATTTCTTTCACATACATTTGCACCAAAAAAACATCGCAAACAATTTCTACACCAAAAACTAGATAAGGAAAAGTATGATTTTGCATACTAATTACGCATAAACTAGCATCAATTAGATGTTGTTTGAAGGTTTGCATGGTGGCATGTACAATCGATGATGTGGTTTACGGTACACCATGTGGAGTGTCATAGAAACAGTGGATAGAAGAAGAAAATGGATAGGCAAGAAAGTGGAGATTTGAGAGCAGAGTATTTTCTTGAAAGTAGTCCGGAAAAGGACTGTAAACCAGGAGAGATTGATGAGTTAAAAAACAGCTTGAGTAGTAGGACGGATGAGGAGATGCTGGCTTGAGTCGGCGAGTAGAGATGATGAGTAGAAGCAGTAGACTCTACTGCTTCTACTCATCATCTCTACTCGGTGGGTATTAGAGCAAGTGTAGTGCAGTGTAGACCAAATATCAAGTAGATCACATTGATAGTAGACTAAATGGGTTATCCAATGCGAAGACTATCTGAGAACAAAGTGCACTGCTTGTAGACCAAATTAAAATGAACTAAAACTGCAGAGGCAAAAATTACAGCTTAAAAAGGCAGGGGTTAAAATGGTAGGGATGAAAATGTCGGAGGAATAGTAGCTGTAAAATGAGACAGATAAAATGAAATTGTATACTGAGATCTACGTCGATAAATCAACATAGTATTAAAGTAAGTATCACAAATTTTAAACTAAAATAAACTAATTCCTTGCGAGTTTTCTAATAATAAAGTTATGATTTTTTGAAATTTGTTAAAAGTGCTCTAAAAACGCGTTTTCAAAGCGTCAAGGGATTACTTTAATGATTTAAGCTAAAAATGTCGTTTTCTCACATAGAGGTGGATTGTCATTCCTATATTTAACAATCATTAGGGCGTTCAGGGCACTTTTAAGAAAATAAAACAAAATCCTAACTTATAATTCTAAGGAAACCCGTCAAGGCTTTAGCCCTTTAGTTGAAATGTAGTTACTTTTTTAATAGTGAACAGACAAACATAGCCGAACCGGAGAGGGGGGGGGGGGTGAAATATCGCACATTTTCAATGAAATTCATGAATTAATATTCACTTTGCTATTTTGGAAATAAAATAATAATAATTATTAACATTTATATAGCGCTTAATACAACAGTTTCTAAGCGCATTGGACAGAGAAAAAAAGAAGTTGCAAAATACAGTGAGAGAGAACAGGATATGGAATTAAGAGGACTGCAATAAATGGTCATTCTCTTTTCGGAGGTGAAGTATAATGGGGTGAAAAAAATTATAAACTTACGTAATAAAACAAAGAAATAATGACTGGATCATGGCTACCCACGTTTGCATACCGAACAAGATGTGCTACATAGCCTAACTTTCATTAAATGAAGCGAAACTATGTAATTACTTTCATAATTTCTAATCCAATTTTGATACAAATCAACTTTTTTTTACGATGGACTTCTCCTTTAACATTTCATCAAACCAAAGAAACATGCAGTACCTAGCTCTCTGTGAATCCACTCACAATTATCAAATAGTCAAGTTGACTGGTTGCCAAATAAAAAGAAGACCCCCCCCCCTCATAAAACGACGACTGTCCATCCTTCGTTGGTCTATTGTTGCGCACTGAGGCGAAATCTAGCGATCAATGGCGGGAAATTTTGAAAAGCTGCGAGGCAGAAGAGAGTGAATGAATTTCCCCAACAGGACAAGTACGACAACTAAAAACTACTCACAGACGGGAATATACAGTAATAAAACAACGAGAGAAGGATTTAAACAGCGGGCGTGTATTCTCAAACAAAAATCATCTTTCTGATGATTATTACTGCATACGATCAAGAGTAAAAGGATGGGAACTTCAGGAAGCGATTTCAAACATAGGTTTGGTGATAATCAGGTAAGTGAAATGATTATTTAATTGTTAAAAACAGTTGCTCAAGTGGTGTTTTACAATCACCGAGATCCACTCTTACCATGTATACAAGTTTATGACATAACATTGTGCTCAGTAACCACTGTGTGGTGAAGTAAGATTGGCAATGTTTGGCTTAATTTCTTTTGATCTAGTGGGTAAATGCTTGACTTCGGGGCACAGTCAGTTTAATTTCTACTACAAAATACAAATGCTCATTTTTTCAGTGCTTTATATGTTTGGTGAATACATAAAAGTAAAAACCCCAAGATTATAGAGAAAACAGGTCATAAATGAATAAACTTTAGTATTAATTTTTGTCTGTTTAAAAATGACATTTTTTTGGGGGGGGTGTTGTATATTGCAGTAAAAACGTTGTTTAATTTTTAAAGAACGTTGTTTACGATCGTCACTCTAAGTTACAACTATTTAAACTTTTAAAACAATTTGTTTAAATTTCAAGCACGTTGTTGAAAAATGAACAACTTGTTTAAAAATTTGATCAGGTTATCTTGAGTAAAACAAAAACACATTATCTATAAGTTTATATCACTAAACAAATAATGCGAGCGCGAAGTTCGAGCTGATTTTTTTTTCATATCAAGATCTGTAAGTGGCCCACATCTTACTTAAAATATTGCAAAAACAAAGCGCGAGATGAAAAACTTTGATATATATTTACATCAATTTTTTCACTATAGACATGGATACGATATGTCCTATCTCACCTACCAAACATGCACACGTGATCATGTTTCAGATTTAGACCTAGAATCTGGCCATTCGAAATATATTTTTATCATGAAAATCAAGAATGCAAGCGCGAAGGGCGCGAGCTGGAAATATTTTATATTCCGATCGTAGACAGGGTCCATTTAAAAACTATACTGTGTAGGACAATTATGAAGTGGAGATGGATTGCACTTAATAAATGATTTTGACCTATTGGACCAGGGCATTCTAAGGACACTTGATTTTCTCATCATATGAAAAATTATGACTATCTTCCTATAAGCGCGAGATAATGCTTATCGATAGTCCTTTCCGAAAAAAGGGACAATTTGATTATCAGGAATTTATGAAAATATTATCTTATTTATTGATGTAATGAACCCAACATGGGCGGAAATCTCCCTACTCAAAATAGTAGGGGGACACATATCAAATGTCCCCTACTATATTTGGTCTTTTATGATGGTAAGAAATACATCATTCAGTATTTTAGGACGAGTTGACCTTACTTTTGGGATGATAACATTTTTTTTTTGCTTGTCAAATTTATTTTCGTCGAAATGACATTAAATTTGGGGTGACAATCTTTTTTTTTTGCTTGTCAAATTTTCCATCCCCCTTTCCCCCTACCTTTTGGGAAAGATTCCCGCCCCTGGAACCCAATGAAAGCGCGAGAAAAATTGATATTTTAAAACACTTTTGCGAGCAAAAATGAAACGGACATTAACAGATCACTGTTTGTAATTTTATATATTTGTAAATCAAACAAAATAATGAAAGCTCGATGTCCGATCTAAAACTAAAGCTCCATATCAGCCTATTCATTTAGCAAGATATGTCTCTCATCGAACTTGCAATGCGAGCGCAAATTAAATATTGTGATAATTATGAAGATTTTCAAAATTGATTTTCCGGGGGAGTGTTTTATCAACATTTTCGTCCGACAAGTTGTCAGATCTAACATGTTTCCTTGAATCTGATTGGCTTAGAAGCACTGTTACTATGGTAACTAGGACTTTGTCGGAAACACTCCCCTGATATTCCCACAAATTATTTCATTCACTCGTCTTCCTCCTCTTTTTTCCTCTTTTTCTTCCCCCTATTCCCCCCTTTTGTTGATCCGCCAATAGGGGGAATAGGCTGGGCCCCCTCGCCCCCTGGATCCGCCTATGGATTTTTCAATTTCATTTTTTGGTCTGGTCTGGGTCTTCAAGGCACGTAGGATTATTCTTACAACCCCCCCCCCTTCATTTAGGAACACTTGTTCTCAAAGAAAAGGAGCGCCATCAGAACATTAATAGAACAAACTATAAAAAGAAAAGGGACATTAAATTTTATCAAAAGTACATAAATAAGGGTATTTAATTCTACTCTCCCTTTCCCTACTTTTTCCTTATCTTCTATGATTTATATTCGTTTTCTTTCCCTCTCTTTCGTCCTTTCCTTTTCCCTAATTCCCTTCTCTTTCTCCCTTCTTTCTCCTTTTTCTCCCCCCTTTATCTATTTCCCTTCTCCCGTTTTTGTTAGGGGAGGGGGGGGGGAGTGCATAGGATGTTTCGTAAATTTTTGAAAAAAAATATTATCAAAGTTACTAGCTCCGCCTGTAGAAGTGAAGTCCACAACAAAATTGGTTTGAATAAGCAGAAAAAATGCAACAATCATAACGCTGAAAATGGTTTTTAGTTTCTGTTCCTTTTTCTTTGTTACAGACAACGTTTCGGAACCATATTATAGGTCATTGCCGGTAGAACACATTGGTTAAAAACTGTTCTTTAAAGGTAAATTAGCATATTGCCCGGCATATTGCTCTAATAATGTCATTGAAATTCCCCAAAGCGTTCCATCCAGCCCTTAATTGTCCTCCTTTAAACTTCCTCCAGTGATCCATTCTGATATGTTACCCAAGGTAGATATACTCTATCAAATTCAGAGTTATCCATTTTCATACCCCGTGGTAATGTATTTTGATGTATCTTTAGTTTATTTTATGAAATTTTTTTTTTCTTCAAATGTATCTTTTTTTTCGTTTTACATTAGATTTTGATAAAAATTTCATAGTGCTTGTTTATTTTGCTCATTTTATTCAAATTGCAAATTTATATATTCGAGTTGTCTTGAACAGCACTTATGTGAGTCAACAGGAATAAACTTAATTTGGTTTCAGGGATTTTTCAGATTGATACGAAGATAACGATGTTCGATAACATAGAAGAACAAGCGGAATGCCTCTGGCCGTCTCACCTGCATCACGCGATTCAACATAGCAGCAGTGCTGACTTTGAAAACTTTATAATTCACACAAGATATTCAGTGATACTTGGTTACTCTTATTTCCACGTTTTATGAATTAGACCAATACACTTACAGAGATAGGATAGTAATTCAACAAATACCCCCAATGCGGCCATAGTTCATTGACCCTAAATGACCTTTGACCTTGATTATGTGACCTGAAACTTGCACAGGATGTTCAGTGATACTTGATTACTATTATGTCCAAGTTTCATGAATCAGATCCAAAAAACTGTTAACGTTTTGATAGTAATTCAACAGATACCCCCAATCGGCCAAAGTTCATTGACCCTAAATGACCTTTGACCTTGGTCATGTGACGTGAAACTCATGCAGGATGTTTGACGATACTTGATTAACCTTATGTCCAAGTTTAATGAACTAGGTCCATATATTTTCTAAGTTATGATGACATTTCAAAAACTTAACCTCACGTTAAGATTTTGATGTTGATTCCCCAACATGGTCTAAGTTCATTGACCCTAAATGAAACTCTAATAGGATGTTCAGTAATACTTGATTAACCTTATGGCCAAGTTTCATGAACTAGGTCCATACACTTTCTAAGTTATGATGTCATTTCAAAAAACCTAGCGGCGCCTATAGTCTCACTCTGCTATGCAGGTGAGACAAAAATGGAACATGTATCAGATTGTTTCATTTGTTTTCTGTTCTGTTTTGTTTTTCCATCAGCAAAGAATTAATCCGGAGTCCACGACTTTCAATAAGATCGATCGCCGCCTGTTGCCAGTACACCCTGAGCCACAACTGGAAGTGGAATAGATCCAGACCTACCCTCGAGAAGACTACACATCACCATCCATGCGGCGAAGAAATTCATGGAGCAGGTTTTCATCAGGAGATGATAGCTGGTATGGTGGGTTAATCAGTTGTATAGGAGAAAGTTGTTTGGAACTTGAAAGGCGTCCGCTCATCTGCACTCATCTATCTGATGGTGAGATCACTGAGATGAGGTCTGATGATGTCACTGTCGAATGGCCATGCAAGTCGACTGACTTCCTCCATGCACGAAAGGACCCAGTTTTACTATGAGAAGGAGTAGGACGTGGATGGTAGACTTCTGTCGACGAGTATCCTGATAATACCATGGTGGAAAGTTCATCCGATGTAGTCCATCATGGTGAGGAGGTGATCAAGATCATGCTGATCTTCCGCTTGTCTGAGGAACCCTGGGGAGGGAGCGGGGAAGGGAAGGGGGGGGGGATACTAGAGCATAAAGTAAAAAGGGAATAAAAATTTCCAAACCCAAAAAGTAATCTCCAACTCTGGATACGTGAAAATGGTATTATAAAGGCTAGGGAAAACATGAAAAATACTTGTGTAGGGCCGGTATCGTCCCTTTGAGAAGGGGTCTGAAATGAAGAATGCTTATTTTAGGGTCAGTTTTGAAAGTCCATGGACGAGCATCCATCCATCCTTATTCATTCTCATCCACCCATCCATCCACCCATTTATTCATTCATCCATCCATCCACCCATTTATTCATTCATTCATCCACCCATCCATCCATTCACCCATTTATTAATCATTCATCTATCCATCCGCCCATCCATTCATTAATATTCATGTATGCTCGCATACATGCATTCATTAATTCATCTATCTATCCATCCATCCATCCATCCATCCATCCATCTATCCATCCATCTATCTATCTATCCATCCATCCATCCATCCATCCGTCCATCCATCCATCCATTCATTAATTCATGCATGCTCGCATACAACATGCATTCATTCATTCACCCACTTAGCCATTCATTCATTGATTGATTGATTGATTGATTGATTCATTCATTCATTCATTCATTCATGCAATCATTCATTCACTCACTCACTCTCTCACTTAGCCATTAATCGATTTGTGTATGACCACATGTATTCATTTATTGATTCATCCATCAATCAATCAATCCATTCATCCAATCACTTATTTGTTCATTCATTCATTTATCAATCCATCCATCCATTTATTCATTAATTCATACACGAATGTCAAATGAACAAAAATTGTAATATATATATTTATATGTTGTAATTTTGTATATGTTGTCTGATATTAATTACTTCCTTTCTTTGATTAATTCTTATTCAGTGCCCTGGTATATTTACTTTTTAGGGTGGTTACCGGGGAGGGGGGGGGGGCACTTCCATTCACGAGTGGATACCATGCGCGACCATGGGGTCTCGAAAAGCACCCTAAACACGTAATTTCCATATTCTGAAAATGCACCCCTTAACAAGTATTGGCGTGTGAAACCCTACCCCTAACAAGTATTGGAAACAAAACGATACTCTTGGCATATATTCCCTGAAATGAACCCCTAAACAAGTATATAGGAATGCTTTATTGTTATGGGTCCTTCGGTCGTCGGCTTTACCTTATTTGGTTTATTACGACCCCATCATCTACACCTCGCGCAAATCGGACTCTAAACACGAAGTGTTGGGGCAAAAAGGACATCCTTTAAAACATTTTAATTTTGTTTTATCATCCCCGCAAACTCGACCCTAAACACGTAATCCTTCACGTTACGTACGTAACGTACGTGCCCTATCATGAAAAAGACATCCTTTTTACGTGTTTTTTTGGTCGCGCATGGTATCCACTCGTCAATGTAAGTGGCCCCCCGGGGGTGGTTATCTTCATTTACTCTTGGTGCACAGGTTAGATGCAGAAGTGTAGAAAAAAAATATAGATCATACCCCTCTCAGATGCAAATTCAGATTACAGATTAAAAAAAAAAAGACAGCCAGTGATAAGGCAAATATTTCAACAGACCGTTTTTAAGTGAATTGATTTCATGGACGTTTCTATCTGTTTTTTGGTGGGGGGTGGGGTGGGACTAAGTAACGATATATTTCTGATATCTGCTCTTAATGAATTCGTCCATTCTGTACCGACCGTACAGAAACGAAGTTAGTGACTACAGAACGTTAACAGTAAGCCCAGTCACATCTTCCGGATTGTGAAGTCAAAACATTTATTTCAATGTGTAAATAATGTATTGTTGTAACATAAGGAATCGCTGCCACATTATCTGTTGTAACAGGGCCTCTGTCAATGCATTGTTATCCTAACAACGTTTCTGTGCGGTCAGGGGCCCATTGCAGAAAGAGTTGTAATCAATCGCAACTCTAAAAATCATGTGCAAATTGATTTTCTACCAATCAACAGCGCGCATTTGGGACTTGCGATTGATTTTTTGGCTTGCGTTTAAACGCAACACTTTCTGCAATGGGCCCCAGTACTGGTAATTATCACCTGACAAACTTTTAAGTCTTCAAAAATAAGCTTGATAGAATTTGACAATAAAAATGTTTCGTTGTATGCGTTTGATTGCTCCCATCTCCCCGAAGAATGAAATACGGTAGGGCTATTTTACAATTTCACCTGGTAAATCCGAACTATTAGTTGCTGTGTAAATGAAATATGGCCAAATTTTTAAAGAATTTGTTATTTTGCCTTGATGATTAGTTAATAAATGATTGTGTTACAACTATTGGCGGTGATTTCGGATGAAGGGAACATGCCCTCTTCCCCTTTGATTTTTAGAAATTTTGTACAGAAGTTTTTTGTAGAGGGCTGTCGTCCACCCCCCCCCCCATATGGACCAAAAATCCCATGAAATCGCCGCCAATCGTTAAGCTGCTTTTGGCTACTTGTATTTATTCTAGTACAACACGGTTTCCTCTCTGCCATTTCTCCCTCTCTTTACCTCTGTCTCTTTCTTCCATTGTCTCTCTCCTCCCCTTTCTCCCCCCCCCTCCTGCAGATCTTCTTTGCTCATGAGCAAAGAAGATGATGATCTACCTCTGAAGGGACTTTCACACTTAGTTTTGCGACCGTTTGGTTACTTTAAAATTTGCCAAATTTAGTAATGCCCGCAATGGTCGAATGACTAATTTTGAAATCCCTTTATGTATATTCTGCCTACCTCATTTTCTTACGGATTTTGAAAAATAAACTTAGTGGAATGCATCTTCACATGAATTAACTATACTCAAAACTTGAGCAAAACATCTTATAATAGATGCTGTTACAAACTTTGGAAAACTCAAATTTGTCTAACTAAACATAACCTTTCTCATTGCTAATTTGAAATAATATTCATTTTTGTTTTGTAAATTCCATATAATATTTATGTATTGCATTTCTTAAGGCATTGATGATTATTTAAAAATATGAACCAAATAGGTGACAAAATACAGCACATCTTAAAATACTATTCAAGCAAATTTAGAATATAGTTCAAAATCAAAATGTATTGAATAAAATTATTTTCATTTTGTGAAGTTCACTCTTCTAAAATATTAAAAACTGAACATACTTTTAAATGTCGAACTGACAATATTCTTGTAACTTATCAGCTGATATTGTTGAGGTTTCGCATTTCACTAATTTTACAAGATAATCACCTGCAAAATTGCCACTAACTTCAATATTTGGTTTATACAGTGCAGAAGGTAATTTGAATTGTGAGGGTCATTGAAAATGAGACGGAACTTGCATACTCCTTATCGCAAAAGTTCAGTGACGTATCACTCGGTTAATTCATAACTTAAAATTTCATCTCCGCCTTCTCAAATCTTGGAAAAGATGGAAATTGCACCTGGAAAATGTAGGCCCAAGAAATTTTCTTAAAAAAAACCTGGAAGAATACAATCACGCATAAGCCTTCTAATTTTTGGTTTACCTTCTGCACATTGTACAACCTAAAAGCTGGCCGGTATTCTGAAAATCGTGTTTTCTTTGCATTACCTTTTCTATATTGAATGCCATTACAAATTTTTAAATGGTATTCATGGCTGCTCTATATACATTTTTTGTATATTGCCTGTATTCGATATGAAAAGGAAGTACAATGAAAATAAGTCCAGGTTACTTAATATTTCATTTTAAGAAAAAGTACAGAAATGACATAAATAATGACATTCTAAAAAATTTAATAACAAGGTTGCAAAAATGACACGATTTTTCAGAATACAGGCCCTGGGCCCTGTTGCATAAAAAATATAAAATGGTGATATGAATCCTAATCAAATGATTGGCTAAAATCGATCACATGATCAGTAATACATTTTAGCTAACGGGGTAAAATTGCCGAAATTGGTGCTACTAATCATATTTTCTATATAGCGCATATCACACGTCAACATTTCTCTATGCGCTCAGGAAAAAAAAAATTATTTTGACCGGTCATGGTGAAGAGATGATGGTTTATCAAATGGGAATCCATATCACTATCTTATAAAACAAATAATGCACATGTTGCTTGGGCATTAGAATAATTGCCTACACTTGTTACTTTAGAAACATTCCAAACACTCTCAGCTCTGCCTTGAGCATATTGGAACTTCCAGTTAAATTGTGTATGATTCTTTCTAATGCTCTCTATGATGCATATCGTATAAGGTCATACCATCCAATGGTAGCTCAAAATGACTTTATAGTAATTTTATGCGACAGGGCCCTTGGCACCCCCACTCCCAATAAAAAAGGGAAAAGGGGTGTCAAAATAGATTAAAAGGGGGCAGGTTGAAATTGATAGTGGGGGGGGGGGGCAGGCAGGTCAAATTGATAAGGGGGGGGGGTTGACATGGTACATATATAGATACACAAATGAGCCTAAAATAAGTTTTAATTTATAAGATTTTTAATTCATGTTTTTCAAAGAACAAAAAAAAAGACCAGCAGCCAAGAAGATTCATTCAAGTATACAGGATACCATAGCAGCTGACCTCTGAATTCAATGGAGCAAACCCCACCCCTCACAAAATGACCAGCAGCCTAGTCCGAGCTGGGGTCTTCCTACCAGAATCACACAATATGTGACATCACCACTGAGAGACCTATTTTTCAGTGTACAGAGAAGGGCACTGGATACTGTCGTGCATGGTATACAACTTGCCACAATGAAAGTGCTTTGGTAGTGATTTTAATATTTTATGTAGCCAATAATATGCAAGACAATGCAATCGGTTTTCCAGTGATTATGTACTGAGGGCAATAACATTTGTGAAAATATTGGGTGGCAATTTTCCCCTTATCAGGATTTTCTCTCTCTTCTTTTAATGACCGACTCTCCAAGTGATTGTGTTCCTGGGGGCAACAGTTACTTTTTTTTGGGGGGGGAATTTAATTTATATTCCTCTGAAATTTGCTTCAAGAAGCAATTTTTTAACCCTCCCCCTCAATCTTTCCGAACTACTCCCCTTACTTGCCTTTGTAGTCTTTTCATTCGCCCTTGAACAAAACCACCACCCTTCCTTACAACCATCTCCCCCTCCCCTCTCCCCAATTCAACACTAATAGCATTTAATCCACTGATTGTGCTCTATTCGTATACCTCCCTGTACTATCCATCCAGGGAAGCTTTTCATGAAGATTTTTATTCAAAAAATCCTTACATCTGATTGGCTTAGAGCAAATCAGTGATAATCATTAACAAAACTTGTCATGAAATGCTCCCAGTATCTGCCAATTTTCAATCATTTCACATCCTTTCAACATTAACTATCCATGACTGATCCTACAGAGTTCTAATTTTCAATTTAATATTTTCATAGTATTATTACTAATCATTTTCATTAAAAAAAATTCAATTTATATAATCACATTAAAAAAATTCATTTTTTTTGCCTTTTGGGGGGGGCTTTTCTTTTCAAAAGAGCAAATGGAATACATTTAAAATATATTGCAAATAAATTAAATATACCCTTTTCTGTATATGATGCAATAGCGTTTCTATGAATTTCAATACTTGACTATTTCTTTTCCGTCAAGCTAATTTATTCATTCACCATCATACAAGAACCAAATGTTTGCTTGCATACTGTATCCATCACATAACCATGAACTCTGAGAGATCAGGCGAGGCACCGACAATGAAAGATAGATCTAATGGGTTGGAACCTCAACATAGGCTTGTCCTGAGGGAGTACACTTCATATTCCACAATGGTTTATAATTCCCCATCAATCATTACAATACAATGCATGAACCCTAGTATTGAAGCGGAATGTCAAACTTCAGAGACGGCACCCAACAAAATTTCAAAAAAATCTTTCCAAGGATATAAGGAACCATTTCAACAGCCAAATGGTCATCAAGAACCAATGACAACTCTCACAGCACCCAATAAAATTGCCTAAACTTGTTCCAGAATGGATGGAGGAAACCACTTCTTTAGCCAAAGGGTCATGGGGAGTTGGAACAATCTACCAAATCTGTCAAACAACACCCAACAAAAATTCCCAAACTTGTTCCGCACTGGATATTAGGAAACCATTTCTTCAGACTAATGGACGTTGTTGGAAAAAATCTACCAATCACTGCCCTACCACAGACCAGAAGATGGATGAATGAACAGCCTAGCATCACTTCATGTCGTCAAGCTTCAGGACCTGGCTGAGAAACATTCATAATCATTGAGTGGAGGCCCTTCTCTCAAAATAACTGGCAATAATAAGCAGGTACATACATAACTTAACCCTATCTAGCCCAGGGGGGGTGTTTTTTTTTTAATTTAAATCACATCACAACCATTTTGACATCATGATAAAGTTTGAGCCAAATAACGCGCAATGTATGTTATCTGAGTGCAGAATATCTGACTGCGCATATCACGTTTGTAAACTATACGCAAGCCAGACTCAAGCCTGGTATGTGGCTGACTTATATTTATGAGCAAAATACAATTGATTACCAAAGATGGATGCTTTTTTTGTGTTTTTAAGGCAAAATACTAGTACTTAAAATTCTGGCTTCAGTGTCGAATTGAGTACCGGCCCTGATCAACAACCAAGATCAGGGAGAGGAGAGCTAAAAAAAGCATACCCCCGGGCTATATTGGGTTAAACACAGTAATTTCTCCTCACTTTAAGGAATTACATTTCTGAATATCTGAACTGATGAACACAGAAAATCTATTCAAAATTCTTTCCAAACAAAGAACGTTTCCTCCTGGACACAGAAAATGAACGTAGACAAAGACTTCAAGAACCAGATGTATCAGTATCAGATGTACGTAGCTTCCCTTTTGGTGACAATGTCGGCATGCATAAGGAGCAAAAAATTGTTTTTTTTACTCTGACTCTATATTACCAAGGCTTCACATTGCCTTTCACTTCATGAGCCAAATAAATCCAGGAAAATCTAATAAACACAGGAAAGTATCCACAAATGGCTGGAAAAGACACAAATGACCGCCAAGAACAAGATCCACTGAGAATTCCTCTAATGCCACTACGAAGAGGCCAACACTCTCACAAGATATCAGCATTTGTAAGTCCAAGAAATGTGTGAGTTTCATGAGGTTTTGAAGAGCTCCAATTATCATGCGTAAGCTGAAAGGAGTACCATTCCTTGTGGTCAGACAGTACTTGAAGATTATCGCAACATTACCAGATTCCAAAACACCAAATATAAAGATGTCACATCAACTAAAACAAACTTCTGGAAGTCAGTATCGTTGCCCGTTCCTCTCTCTTCTCTTTGTGCAGAACAAATGGTTACCTGCGTCAATTTGGAGTGCAAACCAGTTTTTCATCAATCTGGATCAATTTCAACAAGTTTCACATCCATATTGGCTAAACTGCTCCATCAATATTTTAAATATCAATATAACTTGAAACACTATACTGGCAAGGCTCTAGAAATCACAATTTGACATTGCACTTCAAAAACAAGATTCCAGACTTACATACATTGCTCTGATTGAAGGAGAATTTTTTTTTTACACACCATGGAAAAACCATTGAAGTGCACAACCCTCATAAAATGGGTGAAAAATTCACATCCGAAGTTGAAGATTTGGGCAGACAAACCTATATTGAGAATCTACCTTATCATCACATATCTTAACATTCGTGCAGTCCACATTACCTCTTCACATTCTGTGATTTCATGAAGGATACATACTCGGCATCATAAGGTTCATGTAGGTACATGGTGAAATGACCGCGATAAAGTTTGAAAATAGTAATTCAAATTAGTCTGACCCCCAAAATAACACATACAGAAAAGGAGAATAAATATTTTGCATCATAATTCACATTGCTCTATTCTTTCT
Source organism: Lytechinus variegatus (assembly GCF_018143015.1). Classification (NCBI taxonomy): domain Eukaryota; kingdom Metazoa; phylum Echinodermata; class Echinoidea; order Temnopleuroida; family Toxopneustidae; genus Lytechinus; species Lytechinus variegatus. Next base: position 9,245,175 of record NC_054746.1, on the reverse strand, counting down.
CTGCTTTTTAAAAAAGTATAATACATATATAAAAAATTCTTATAAAATTTATCTTTTTGTCGAATTATTAAATCAGTCATGGCAAATATCATGTTACAACAATGTGAAACAAAGATATAGGTAGAACAGATAGCACTGGGAGGTATACAAAGAAAGACTATACCCAACAAAAGGAAACAGGAATGGGAAGAAATAACAGTAAAGGTCAAGAGAAGGGATTAAAGTCATTAAAAGAAAAGAGAGAAAATCCTGATATGGGGAAAATTGCCACCCAATATTTTCACAAATGTTATTGCCCTCAGTACATAATCACTGGAAAACCGATTGCATTGTCTTGCATACTATAGGCTACACAAAATATCATTGAAATCATTATCAAAGCACTTACATTGTGGTAAGTTGTATACCATGCACAACAGTGTCCAGTGCCCTTCTCTGCATACTGAATAATAGATCTCTCGGTAGTAACGTCACTAATTGTGTGATTCTGGCAGGAAGATCCCAGCTCAAACCAGACAGGAAGCCATATTTGTAAGGTTTAGGGCCTACCACCATCAATCGAGGTCTACTGCTATGGTCCTGCAACTTGAATAAATCTTCCAGGCTGCCGGTCTTACATAATTTTATAAAAAATAAGTATAAAATCATGAATACAAAACAAGTATATAGTACAAACAAGCAAACATTATTGGGCAGGTCCAAGCTATCTGGCATTATATGTGACATAAGAGACAAATCAAAGGAGTGTTTCACAAAGATTTGAGTGTGACTAAAAAATCGCTCTTAATTTCCACTTGCATGTGGAAACTGGAAAATAACAGATCACCATATTGATTGGATCACCCTCAGAAGATGCACTCTACTGCGTATGAATCAAAGAGACTGCACATGAAATATCATATGTACATTAACAATTAGGCAGGACTTTCATTCTATTCGTGAAACAGTTCAAAGAATCATTTTGCTAGATTCATAAAACCTTTCAAAAATCTAACACCATGACTATATACTCTGGATATAATGAAACAAAAAGAAAAACACATCACTAGCAGTCTAGCACTATATATTGCTGGGACTAATAAAAATAAGATACAAAATAGATGGATTCATGAGCTTTGTCACACCCATACGCAAGAGGTAAGTTTGAAGTTGAATCTTCACATGGTTATTTATTTTTTTCATGAAAAAAGGATATTTGGGGGTACAAAATTACCTCTGTGACTTTTGACTTGCGACCTTTTTCATCTCGGGACCAATTTAGTTAATTTCTTCCAATAACTTTTGATCTGATATTTTGTCCAAAGACATTCTTTCCAAAACATGTGTTATCCTGCAATGAAGTATACTTGGGTGTTTGTTGCGTTCATAGTTGAATCCTTTGAAGTATCACATTTCATTATCTATGTAGATGATACAAAATATATTTTATGAAATTGTAATAAAAAACAGACTGAATTAGCTTGGAACAAACTTTGCTATTCCTGCATTTGAAATAGCCTTAATCTCTAATTTAGAATAAATAAAAAAACTATCTTAAACTCTTTTTGTATCATAACAATTTATGAAACTGGACAGAACATATTAATGATATTCATGGAAAATAAGTGTACATCAAGCTATTGTGCTGCATTGCGCACAAATTCCAAAGGAGGGGGGGATCTTTGTAAAGTGAATGCAAGTCATAAACCATGGTGAAGCCCACTGTGGAATTTTCAAGCAGCCTGCAAAAAAAATAATGTCAAAGAAACCCTTGTATCTATTTTTTTTCTATTCAATTTTTCTAATCTAAAATTTTGACAGTATGAAGAAGAAGCTATTTTTTTTATTTTGAGGATCAAATGAACTATTTTGGCTATTTAAAAGCTTCCCTGGCAACTTATTGTTGGTTTGGGGGTGGCTGTTTACATGAAAAAGCAATAACAAATAAAATCAGAGAAAAAGACAGGGGAATTTTATTAATAATAAATAAAAAATAATTATTTTCAGAATTTTTAAATTTTTTTTATACTGGCTTGTAGTTTATGCGGTAAAGAATGTGCTGCCAAATTTCGGCGCGATTGCACAAACGGCAGCCGAGATCAGAGGGAGGCCATAATGGCCCCCTCCCAGTCCTAATAGGGTTAAGGGGTATTACATAATTGGCGCAGAGCCATCCAAATGAAAGTAAATTTTTACTTTGAACATATTAGTGTGATACTAGTTGGGTTGAATTCGCACCTTCCAATTTTTTATTTCATTAATCCAGTACAGTATTATTATTGTGTGCATAAAGTAAACAAGCCTTTTGCAAATTGCTTACGATCCAATTTCCCCCATGGTCCGGGACTTCTGTTCCCCTTTAAGCAATTATTCTACGACAAGTAGATCCACGTAGACCCCATGGTCCGGGACTTCTGTTCCCCTTTAAGCAATTATTCTACGACAAGTAGATCCAGGGTAAAAAACCAGAGGTAAAATTCATTTGAGAAAAACTCTGGAAAACCTTTGGGTCCACTTTTGCAGAATAGTAAACACAATATGAACACAATTACTAACTTCATGTAAACTGAGTTAACTCCACAAAAACCTACAAGCCCTAATTACCACACCATATTAATTATAAACCTAAGGATACTTGAAAAACATTTGCAACCTTGTGAACATATTTTCTCCTAGCAATCATGCTCTACATTCTATGCATCCATTAATCAAACAACAGATAATTCAGATAATTTGGAAAGTCAGCAAATAATTAGGGACAGTGATCTTCTGTTAACCAGTAAATCAAAACGAAAAATCTGTTTTGGTTCTATACTTATAGGGAGAAAACTCACTGCAAAATGGAATTCATGCTTTTTATGTGTACGTTTTCTCTCAAAAACAGAATTTCATTCTCGATCAAGTTTGAAACAGAACAATAGGTTTCAAGAAAGGGAAAGGATCTTTTTCTTTCAATTTAAACTAAAAATCACTGTTCAGAGATAATAGCTTGGACCTGCTCCTCTAAGATACACAGTCATCATAAATACCTTAAAAATGGGTTCATGACAAGTGTTGGAAAATTCACAAAATTGAACACTTTGGGGTGCTAATATTGTCTAAAAAATTAATTTTCTACATACAGCAGAATGATGAGAAATGCTTTTGCAGCGTAAATGCTTGTTCCACAAAAATGTAGCTCTTAATATGAAAGAAATAACCCCAAAAAGTCTGCAATCACCACCATTGTGGACAAAAATAGCCCCTAGAAATAACAAGTGGAATGCTTCTGGCGGTCTCACCTGCATCATTCAATTCAATATAGCAGCAGTGCTGACTTAGAAAACTACTATCAAATAATTATTCATAAAAAACACCATTCACAGATCTAAAACTTGTCAGTGAAACTTGAATACCCCTATATGCACATTTTAAACACTATATCTATAAACTTTGAAAGTTATGACAGCAATGTAATAATTAAATCTAAAATGGTCAAAGTTCAATGACATTAAATGACCTTTGACTTTGGTCATGTGACCAAAAACTCGGATGAAATGTTCAAAGGTACTTGACTACTCTTATGTCCAAGTTTCATGAATCAGAGCCATAAACTTTTAAAGTTATGATGATAATTCAACAGAACCCCCCCCAAAAAAAAACATGGCCAAAGTTCATTGACCTTGGTCGTGTGACCTGAAATTTGCACAGGATGTTCAGTGATACTTGATTACTCTTATGTCTATGTTTTACGAACTAGACCAATAAACTTTCAGAGTTATGGTGGTAATTCAACAAATACCCCCACCTTGGCCAAAGTTCATAGACCTTATATGACCTTTGACCTTGATCATGTGACCTGAAACTTTCACAGGTGTTCAGTGATACTTGATTACTCATATGTCCAGGTTTCATGAATCAGACCCATAAACTTTTAAAGTTATAATGGTAATTCAACAGATACCCCCATTATGGCCAAAGTTCATAGACCCTAAATGACATTTGACCTTGGTCATGTGACATGAATCTCAGCAGCATGTTTAGTAATACTTGATTAACCTTATGGCCAAGTTTCATGAACTACGTCCATATACTTTCTAAGTTATGCTGTCAATTCAAAAACTTAACCTTAGGTTAAAATTTAGTGTTGACTCTGCAGCCACCAGAAAAGTGGCGCCTATAGTCTCACTCTCCTATGCAGGTAAGACAAAAACCATTTCCCATCCTGGTTCATAAGTAGCTCAATGCAGTTAGTCTTTTAAACTGGCATTTGGTTCATTCAATTTGATTTACATGGTGGAAATTTCCATATTATGTACATCAGAGGAGCACCAAAACAGAGCATGGATAATGTCTGGTGTCAAAATACCAGTCCCTCTCAGAGATAAGAAAAAGAGGTATTTACAAAACAGGTTCCTTTGTTGTATGTTTCAAAGGATATAACAATTGGTCTATCTGAAAAGGTGGTCTTTCTATACAGGTGGATTATACATCATGTCCATGTATGTACCAACAAATGATCACACCAGACATTCAGTGCAGATAAAGATGGCAAGATTGGCATCACATCTTTAGCTCTGGTAGAATTTCCTTGAAAGGGGGTGTATCCATGTTGTACAACGAGTGATATGACTGCAAGTATAAGGAGAAAGGAAAAAAAAAACATTATTCATTAAACATATATCCAGCATAAAAATTGTACTGTGACACATCTACATAGGATTTAATACAATTTGAATTTAGGACAAATGTACTACTGCTAGACTACACTGAAATAAAATTTAATTTGGGGATTTGCATCAATTCATTGACATCATCAAAAACATCTTGCTAATTAACTTGATTACATTGTATCTAGTTTTCATATGTGCATATTGCAGCATAAGGCATGATGCTTACACACATATATTTCCAACATTGAATTTGATGAAGAAGTACACTGTGTCATAACTGAAACCATATATCATCTAAAATCACTCTACCTAGTCATGGTTCATTTATCGGTACATAAATCTAAATCTGTGAAATCATGAAATATTGGCTGAAAATGATTACACTCAAGATCACAAACACAGATAAGCACATGTGGTACAGTATATCATCATTGCTTGGAAGAATAAAAAGAAGGACCAATTTCTGCCTGGAATGCTTTGTTTATTCTGTCCATTTCTCACCAATTACATATTTTTTCTACTAGAATCATCTGGTACATATTTGTTCATTATCAAATACATACAAACACTTGGGTGGTCATTTTAATGGATTCTGTTTTAACTCATTTATATATTGTCACTAGAACTGGGCATTTATATTTAAGCAAAGCTGGTTCAAGAACCAATCTCACTTTATGTTAAGCTAACAATGTGATTTGGATCATTCTTGTTATAAAGTCCCACTAGGTGTTATGGTCGGTGATCACAATCGTGCTTGCAAACTAACACCGAACTTGAAATTGCATTATTGGCATTCCATAATCAAGATTTATTTCAATGAACTGCAACTATCTTTATTTCCCTCTACTCACTTTAAATGGCACTGTCATCTCTCAGCTGTGTAAGCCTCCTCTCAGCCATGAGGTAAAGCTGTGAACCAAAGAAAAGTATCAACTTAATTATTCCAGTCCTTGTAAGATGAAAAAATAATCAAGTTTATATAAAAAAAGGTGATTGCAAAAGTAAACTTCACTGTACTGAAACCTGATACAATGCATACATGTACATGTAGCTTCTATCAATGGCTGACCAAACAGTTACTACGGTGACAGACCACTCCCATCTAAGTTTCATGGAAGACATAAGATTGAAAGTAGTGACTGGATTTGGTTTATAATAATGAGAGGATAAGATAAGGTTCAAAATTATGTTTGAAAATGAGACACTTTATAGAAGCTTCATGAAAAGTAATCAAAATGAACAATTTTTCAAAATTAAAGGAAAAATGAAATTATTTTATTTTCAAGTTCATTGACCTAAAATAACATTTGACCAAGACTTGAAAACGTTCTATTCTTTTACGATCATTAGTAGAAGTTTCAGGTGAACTTTAATGACAGAATGTAATTATTGATATCAAATATTAAACCATCTCACACAAAGAAATTGAATACTTTTATCAAAGTGACCTGAGGCCTGACATTGCACAGCAGGTTGCCTATATGGGGAATTAATAAGATTTTGGCCATTGTTAAATATGCCCTGATATTGCACCAACAAACCATTTATGAAAAAATAAGTATTTTTAATGCACTGCTAAAATGCCCCATAGAGATACATGTAAAAATAATAAACATTGCACAACTTACCACAGGATCTCACAGCATATTTCTGATAATTTTCTTGACCTTTGACTGAGTTTGTCGAGTCCATCTTCCAGTGGTGACAAGACATTTGCTCCTGCAACAATTGCTCCGGACTTTGTTTCATGTAAGATGCAGGGTTAGATTTCTAATAGGGTCCTAGGTTAGGGTTAGGGTAGGGTATAGTGTTAAACCCAGGGTTGAAGTTAGTCATTTGTTTAGTGTGTAGAAATTAAAACAGAGCAATTGTTGCTGGAGCAAATGTCATGGAATCCCTCCAGCATGACAATGACTTCTTCATAACCTTGTCCATATTGCTTGCTTCATGTTGGGTGACTTCTGATGACATCCAGATGAACCCTTGATTCCAGGGCTTTGCTCTCTTGGATAGCAGTCTGTGCCTGCTGCAGAGAGAAAACATTAAGACAAAATTCAATTTTTGCTATTCAGTATTGAATTTGAAAAATGAAAGAAATCCTATCAAAGTGACTGTGAAATGATGTTTAAAATGCATTGCCAATCCAAAATTTCACAATTTTTCATTTCAAGACTGTTCATGCTCTTCACAATACCTTTCTTGTGCAGACAGAAGAGCTTCTTGTACAATGAAAAGTTTCTTGATACAGGTAACAGTATTATACAGTGCGTATCAAAAAAAGTTTACACTTAGAAAAAATCCTGTAGAGTTATACATTTGTATAAATATCCTGAAAACTTTTCCACATTTTATCACATTGGTACAGATCCATTTAAGCAAATGACGATATAAATGTCGAAAAATATTTCCGGTTTAGTGAGCACCACTTACTTTTGAAAAGTTAGTGAAAAATGATTTGCGCAGAACCTTGAAATAGTTATGCAAACCAAAGTAGACCTTAAATGAAGAACACGTGGAATTTAGCTAGTAAAATTTGAACTGAAGATATATTTTACCTTTTTAAACTTGTTTCCTTGCCCACAACACTTCTAAGAGTGCATTGTGCCCCTCCCCACTCCCCTACACACCGAGGCCATTGTGACGATATTTGATTTACACTGAGCTGTGATTTACATGAAATGGCTTAGGCTTGATTTTTACTTTGTTAATCATTGCCAAGCTTTGAAAAAGTGTGGAGAAACATGTATTAAATGAAAAATGAAATGTAAACCCACTTTAAATGATAAAACTTAGTGAAAAAATGCTAGAGATGTCTGATATAAACTTTTGTTCAGAGTCAGTTATGTCCTCAGATCCAGCTGGCACAAAAATGGTAAATTTCAATTTGGGTGGCAAAATGATTTAATACTAAATGCTTGAATGTATCCTTTTTATTTCAATTAACTAAAAGTGCAAGAAAATGGATGAGAAATGTTTTGCAGGATAAGTTTGATTTAGCCCTTTTCCCTTGACACAGCATGAAAACAAGCATTTCTGCACAAACAGATTTCTGCGAGCTTTACAAAATGGACAGTGCTCACTCAATTGTAACATTCTGTCAAAAATTTTACTTTCATTGGATAGATGAGACCCAAACCCAAGATTATATGTGAAAAAAAATACCCACATGTTGCATATCTTTTAATTCCCACGGCTTTTTCAAAGTGTAAACTTTTTTTTTGACACGCACTGTATACTAAAAATTCAGTTTGGACTTTCCAATATCAAATATAACAGATAGAGCTATCAATGAAATAAAAAAAAGAAGACGTCACAGCAGGGTTTGTGAAACCATGGACAAGGTGACAACAGAAAGGAGGCATCAATTTGGACACATGCAAGAACTCCAAGCTGAAGACGTACAGTTGTTCAAAAGGTGAGAATTACCCCAGTTATATTCATCAGGTGCATCATCAAATCCAGAAGCAGTATACATAGTTCGGGAGAACTATCACTGCAGGCCTGAAGCTGGTCATGAGGTTAAGGTACATGCCAACTGCCGATACCTACACTTCATTGTCATTTGACTAATGGACATCATCTGAACAATATGCCCTTTTGTACCCGAGGTCTGCAGGGCCACTGCAGCTGAATACAAAGAAGAAGTACTACCCTGCCCCCCCTAACCCCAGTAGGATGGCTCAAAACAAAGGTGGAATATACCCCGTGCTTTGGGAGCATTAGATGGCAAGCATATGGCCATCTAAATACAGATCACTCCGAAAGCCTTTATCACAATTATAAAGGTTTCACTAGCATTGTCCTCATGGCACTGGTGAACAGTAACCACAAGTTCATTTGGTTTGATACCAGAGGATTGGACCAATCCGACCAAAAATCTGATGCGTAGATCTATAACAACTGCAAATTGAATGACAGCATCAAAGACGATAGCATTGGGTTTCAAGATCTATCACCAATCCTAAACGACGGCAGGACACTTGAATGCTTTCCGTTTGTCATACTTAAGGATGACATCTTTCTTATGAGAACCACAATGACAAGACCTTACAGACATGCCAATGTCACACATCAGCAGAAGATCTTCAATTACCATCTCTCACAAAGGAGACGAGTTGACAAGAACTGTCAATGATTGAGTGAAAGAACACTTCAAACTCCAAAGATTATGAGGACTATAGCCATTGCTTATATTTCCTTCACGACCTTACCATAATGGGGAATGCCAATTTGGATTTTGGCCAAATGTATGCAGAAGATGAAGTCTACAACCTTGTTCCAGGGGCATGGAGGGATAAGCACAGATGGAAGAGGTAGGCCGAGCAGTTAAACGTGGTAACATCAACAATGTGGCAGAGAGGTAACAAAGGGAGGACCCAGCAACTTGCCTGTATTAGTGTTGCAAATTTCCCGTGAATTTTTGTGGTGGTGGAAACAAACAGGAACTTGTGGGAAGATTGGGAATTTTGGACAATCTTGGGGAATTTTCAAGAAACAACTTCATTCACTTCTTTATACCTATAACAGGTTCATGGAAGCAACACTCCCCGTCAGATTTGATAGAGATACGTGGACAACACATTAGTAATCGATTGTGACCATATCAACAAATTCATTGATTATATCAACAACACTGACCAAAACGTCACTCTTCTGGAACACAATGGTCTGTTTAAACAATGATCCAATCATAATCCATCAGTGTTAAAAGGAAACCATCTGGTACTGAATCATATTTGAATATTTGAATTTGCTTATGGAGAAGGTAGAGGAGTAGATGATGCAATTTTGACATTTCTACATAATATATATAATCACTTGGATTACGCAGGTAATTCTGTTAGATGCTTATTCGTTGATTTTTCAAGTGCTTTCAATACCATTGTACCGCATATACTTGCTAACAAGCTTGTAGAGATGACAGCACATCCTACCCTATTTTATGGATTCAAGAATTTTTAAACAAAAGACAACAATATGTTCACATGGGAAACGTAAACTTTTATGTCAGATCTATAACTATTGGAGCGCCCCAAGGCTGTGTTCTTTCCCCAGTGTTATTTTCTATCTACACAAGTAATTGTAAGAGTGTATTGCCAAATTGCCACATCACAAAGTATGCCGATGATAGGTTAATTTCGGGCTATATATCAGATATCCGAAATCTGTTGCGTAAATTGGTTTGTAGAGTGGTGTGAATGCCACGACCTCAGATTGAATGTCTCAAAGACAAAGGAAATGGTCACAGATTTCCGGAGAAATCCACAAGCAAGACAGCAGATTATTATTCAAGGATCAGAAATTAAAAGAGTGCAAATTTATAAATATCTGGGAACAACTGTATGTGAATTTCTCGACCGATCACCAAATGTCACTTTGTTGAGGAAAAAGTGCAATCAAAGAATCTATTTCCTGAGAATGATGAGAAAAATGCTCGTAGATAAAACTATACTAATTCTCTTTTACAGATCACTAAATGAAAGTGTTGCTATATACAACATCATCTGCTATTTTTGTAATGCAGCGCAGGCAGGTATAAAAAAGCTAGACAGAACGATGAGTAGCCCAACGTATAATTCAGAGCTGCCAAGTTGTATTTTGCATTTTCAGTATTATTATCCCCCAAAATCAGTATTTTGACAAAAAAATCCGTATTTTTACCATGAGATATATATGCATGCATAATGGCAAAGTTCGTTCACTTCTTACATTATTTTGCGCCCCACACCGTCGCACACGAGACCGAAAGCTTCAGTCTAGATTTTGGTTGATCCGCTGAACTGCGTTGGCTCACTCACCAATGCATAGACTGAAGAATTTGGAGGCCCGTACGTACAGACAACGTATTAGCAGTAACGTTAGATCGAACATTCGACGGAAACCTGATTTTTTTCCGATCGTTTTTTGCACATAAAATCATAAAATGTCACATTATGAAAAAGAAATTGCATCCATATTTACGGAAAAATGTATGAAATTCAGAAATATCGTACCTTAGACCGCAGTTACTGCTAATTCGTTTCAAATTATGATCGAAACATCGTCATCTTCGATCCTTCCGTCGGTCAACGTAAGTTGCCATCTTGGATGACGTCATCATCCTTACAGACGTATTTACCAGTCGCAAAATATCGCGATTTGAGCCGCTGCTTTGCGCTTGTAAACTACGTGCGTGCGCTCGGAACTTGTCACCCGCATTGATTCGCCAGGATATCGAAAATTCTAATCGGAAAGCATAACTCATTGAACGTAGAGGGCAGCAACACACGGCTGCCATTTTTTCATCTCCGCCCGAAAGCTCCCAGATGCTATAGTAGGGCGAACAATACCTTTGCTTCTCTAATTTGTTTTTTTCCGTATTTTATCATGAAAAAGCGTACTGCCGTATTTTAAATTGATTTCCGTATGAAATACGGAAAAATCGTACTACTTGGCAGCTCTGATAATTGGATGCAAGGATTTAGTTTCGATGACTATTCTATATGAGGAAAGAGTAGTGGCTAAAGTAAAAAGAATCATGAATGACCCCACCCATCCACTCCATTATAACTACAACTACAAAAGTTCAGGTTTTCGGCTTTTCGCCTTTGCGTACCGAGTTCTGCCCGAGCAAGGACGAGACAATCTTTCACCTGAATGAGTGTATGCCCGTATTCTTGATTCTTTACACTTTAATCTCTATTCAAAAATTATCATTGTTATGTTTGTTATGTTTAAATTAAGTTTATTATTCCTGCTGACTTGTTGATTTATTCATATTTGTCATCTCATTTGTAAACTTCATTTCCTTGTAAGCATTACTTTGTAATTGAAATGCACCAGGGAAAACCAAATTTCCCGTCAGGGGATAATAAAGTTATCAATTCAAGAAGTAATATCAACACTGCACTTACTTTATATTGATTCTTGTAACAGCCTGGGTTTCTTTCAAGGTCATAACCATTAGTGGTTGATTGTTGACAGCTACCAGCTTGTACAAGTCTTCAGAGGATTAGCATGTTCAGTTCATCATGTTCGGTTTCGTTTTTTCTGGGACGCACTGTATAATAAAAGGGCATGTATTAATGAACAAGTGGAATGCCTCTGACCGTCTCACCTGCATCACGCGATTCAACATAGCAGCATTGCTGACTTTGAAAACTACTATAACTCGCACAAGATGTTCAGTGACACTTGGTTACTCTTATTTCCACGTTTTATGAACTAGACCAATACACTTACAGAGATAGGATGGTAATTCAACAAATACCCCCAATGTGGCCAAATTCATTTGGCCAAAATTATTTGGCCAAAGTTCATTGACCTTTGACCTTGGTCATGTGACCTAAAATGCGCACAAGATGTTCAGTGACACTTGATTACTCTTATGTCCAAGATTTATGAACTAGACCAACATACTTTCAAAGTTATGGTGGTAATTCAACAAATACCCCCAATTCGGCCTAAGTTCATTGACCCTAAATGGCCTTTGACCTTGATCATATGACCTGAAACTTGCACAGGATGTTCAGTGATACTTGATTACTATTATGTCTAAGTTTCATGAATCAGATCCAAAAACTTTTAAAGTTTTGATTGTAATTCAACAGATACCCCCAAATCGGCCAAAGTTCATTGACCCTAAATGACCTTTGACCTTGGTCATGTGACATGAAACTCACGCAGGATGTTTGGTGATACATGATTGACCTTATTTCCAAGTTTAATGAACTAGGTCCATATATTTTCTAAGTTATGATGACATTTCAAAAACTTAACCTCAGGTTAAGATTTTGATGTTGATTCCCCCAACATGGTCTAAGTTCATTGACCCTAAATGACCTTTGACCTTGGTCATGTGACATGAAACTCTAATAGGATGTTCAGTAATACTTGATTAACCTTATGGCCAAGTTTCATGAACTAGGTCTATATACTTTCTAAGTTATGATGTCATTTCAAAAACTTAACCTTAGGTTAAGATTTGATGTTGACGCCGCCGCCGCCGTCGGAAAAGCGGCGCCTATAGTCTCACTCTGCTATGCAGGTGAGACAAAAATTACCGGTTGATACAGTTGGTCATTTTCAAACAAAAGTGGACATGGGGGTGAAAATTAAAACTTGCTAGAAATCATTAGGCTTCAATGTTTTTTGAAACTAGACATCTTAAAGTATATTTTTTCATTTCATTTACATAAAATTATTAATCATGTCTTGAGATACAGTGAATCTTATGCAAGGGAAATTAAATGTTACAAAATGTTGATTTTTGCATTAAAATTCACATATTGCCTATCACAATATAAAATTTGTATTAGAAGCACATTTGTTGGCAAGATACAAGCTGTGTATTGTATCTAACTCCTAAATAGCAAAAAAAAATTATGTGAAGTGTTTTTCTGAAAGAAATTGGGTTTCGAAGTTTTCAAAACTGGTTGTCGTGTCACTCACGTTTTAAATGCAAAAAGTTTTCTAGAGCTGTGTATTCTGAAAATTAATTTATCCCAGTACTGGAGCAAATACAGTTTATCTGTACCTTATTGTATATAAAGTAACTTGGTCCAATGTGTTAAGGTAAAGCTAAAATTAACTGTTGTGTCGTGTCACTCACAATGTCGTGTCACTCACGAAATGTCGTGTCACTCACGGTATTATATTGTGTATAAAAAAGGACATCCAGTAATTTTTGAAGCGTTTTACCAGGGATACAGTCAAAATGTTGTTCCTGACATCATTTAGGCCTATTTTAGGCTAATAATTTCCTCCATCTTCCTAATTTTACTCCTTTTTATGGAAATATTGAATTTGACATTGAGTTCATCTATTTTCTCTCCTCTCCGTGGTTGCCTTGGTTTAAAAAATCCTGACAATTTTCCATTGGTGTGAAGACTCGGATCCTAATTCATATTTTGGTGAATGTACTGTGATTAAGAATATAACAACATAATCAATCAACACAAAATTATGAATGTATCAAGAGAAAAACCACTATACTTTAGCAATGGACATATTTACAATGCATAAAGGGTTGGTGATGGTTCAAGTCATACCTACATGTAGGTATTACTCGAACATTCTCTGTCTCCATTTACAGAAATAAGCAGAAAGTTCACCTTTCTTTTGAGTAATGTTATTTCTTTGTTATACTCAGCTAGAAAAGTCACAGATCCTTTTTTGAAATTTGCAGAAATTTTAGTGGTAAAGTAGTGTATAAGAGATCACCATGAACACCAAACATTTTTTCAAATTCAGAAAAGAAAATATTTTTCTTTTCCTTCTGATTGATTAAATCAACCTTTTCATTTGCCATAAAGCTTGTATTCCAGGACATGAAATAAACAAATTTGCAAGAAAACAAACATTTCAGGTGAGAATGTACTGAGATTTGATAGAACATTTTGGATATTGCTTGAAGCAGCTACATGCCAAGTTCAAAATCATTATTTGTTCGGCCACCATTCATACCGCTAGTGATTAACTACATGTAGGGTCTGAACAGCAAACTACCGTAAGTGGGCCGATGTGTGTTCAGAGCAGATTTGCATTTACACATATTCATTACAACAAAATGATGCATGTTCATGTAGGTCCCAACAAGTCCCAACCAAGCAACTTTGGATGGGTTGCCATGTACCAGTAGATCATTTTTTTTTTGGGGGGGTACCCTGATAAGAACAGAGCTGGACCTCGAGGGGAAAAAGCTATTGAGGTAAAAAGGGAGCCTGGTTGGGATGCTGAATTGGATTTTAGTGTGACATCCAAGGGCTTAGAAAAGGAAAGGCTAATGACTTGTAGTTGTTATGTAATAGTAGCAGACTGCAAGAATCAGGTACTGGGTGCATCTTTCACCTTGTGGCTTTCCCTGGATTCCCATGGTATGGTATATGATCAAATAATTAGCAATGAAAAGGCGCTTACAAGATTCCAGCAAAAAGCATAGCTCTGAATTTTGGTACAGTGCCTACATGTACTGCCTTGGGAGGGTCCACATACAAGCAGTGTTCAGGAGAAAACCTATGCTTGTTGAGTTGAATTCCCAAGTTTCTCAAGGCAATTTGCTGATAGTCCATCTGAAGTGTGCAGCAACATGATTGTGGTTTGGTACCAAAAAAGACATTGAAACTGCCATGTCCTATCTGGACAATGCCTAAAATATTAAAGGAGGATAATATTATAATCCAATATTTCAAGAAAAAGGAGTCATACATGACATCATTGGCTACCAGACCATGCCAGATGATGTGAGTGACTATTGAGAATACGTTTCTTACAAGGAAAAATTATTCCATCCGTGAATGCTGAATTGTATAAACCTGTAAACTTTCATATACAGATAGGGAGAAAGAGTTAAAGTTTTGAATGATATCAGGCCACAAAAAGAATGTTTGAGTTGATGTCAATGCCAAGACTTCATAACACCTCCTTCAAGTGCCCCCTCCTCCTCTAAAGAGGAGAGTGGTAGAAGCCCTAGTGTGACAATTTGGTATGGTATAGAGAATGTGAGTTGATGGGCAAATATGACCATAAACCAAGAAAAAACATCAGGAGGACATATTATGAACTTTAAAGAAAGCAGTTATTATGTAATTAAGCTCGTTTTTTGGTTAATGGTATTTTACTCTTCTACATCATGCAAAAAATACTTTCAATGTTGAGATAAATGTTGTATTTTTGCACTTGTCGTGTCACTCACGTTTTGGATGTCGTGTCACTCACGGTATATAGGAGGGTACCATTTTCCATAGAGAAGGTTTGATTGATTTTGACTATATGTGTTAGATAGGTACACTATTTATGTCCATTTACTGGTACTCACAGTACTCCATGACAACTACTTGGGCACGAATCCAACCATATGTGTTAGTGGTCAGAAACCCATGTCCAAAATTTGTCGTGTCACTCACGCACCGTTTTTTAATCATATCTACTAAACGAATTGTTGAATTCAAATCAAACTCGTAGTGGCCCATGCCAGTCCTACATTGCATAAAATATAGTAGTCATGATTGATTCATAACATTTAAGTTTGAAGATATGAGCCCTTAAACCTCTCCGATTGTCGTGTCACTCACGTTTGAAAATGACCAGTTATGAATTTTGGCAAGAAACAGAATTTGAATTGGATTTGTTCATGAAATCACATTTTCAAGCAATTCTGACATGTACTTACATAACGTTGCATAATTTAAGAACTGGGTACCCAGGTGTCACAAATTTTGTCTGAAAACTCATGAAACTTGAAAATAACGCGGCACCACCTTACACGTTGTGGATTTATTGTGAAAAATATTGCCCCCCTCCCCCCCAACGCCTTTTCAGGGTTAAATCAGATTGCACATCATAATTGGTTTTACTGGTGTTCATTCTGCAACCCATATTTCAAGGACTATCCATCATTTTGTAATCATTATATATCTGACATTGATTTTTACCTGTGGCTGCATTTCTACAACTGTGGCCAAATATTCTGCTACAAGTTCATCAGATGGGCCCCTGGCACTTTTCTTAATGTAGGAGATCAGCAAGCCCTGGCTTTGAAGTTGCTGGTCTTCCTTCTCCAGCGGCAATAGCTGGTCAGTTGAGGACAAGGGGGCTTTGTGTCAGAAGTGGTCTTGGTAGTAGCGGTGGCAATGGCGATGGCAGTGGCAGAAGCAGACTTGGTGGTGGTGGCATTAGCAGCACTGATGGTGGAGGCAGCAGTGGTGCAATTGCAGCATCACAACCAATATTTGCTCCTGCTGCAACGTTGCTGTGCTCCATCTATTATGTTTTAAGTAGAATAAACATTAAAACATTTGATTACTAACACATCAACATCAGAACACCAGTATATTGATTACAAAACATCCCTGGAAACTCTACTCCGAACTTCAGTCTCACGACTATCCTGCCAACCCCTTCAAATAGCACTTGCACAGACACGTGGGGCTTGGACTAAGACTATGAGTATGATGGAGCCCCAAAAACATTTCAATACCAAAAAAGAAGAAAGGAAAAGAAAAAGGGTGAAATAGTTTAGATATAAGTTACAAGAATATCATGTCAAAATCTAACCCAGGGAACTGCAGCAGAGTCAGTACAATAGTTGGCAGACATAAAATTGGGTAGAATTGTGGTTGCCCTAAATTAAAGGGGGAAAGGAAATTATGCACTTACCTTGATTATGTGGATCAAGGTCTATCGAGAGACACAATCATGACTTCGATGCATATAACTGCAAGCTCAAAAAAGGAGAAAGTTGCCTCAGTATCAATCAGCCATTTTGTTTTCAATTTGAAAGCAGGAGAACGAACGCGACCTAACTTTCACCATTTTGAGCTTGCACTTTATGCATTGACGTCAGGATTGTCTCTCAATGGATCTTCATCCATATAATCCAGGTAAGTGCATCATTTATTTCCCCTTTAATTTGGGGTGCTTTGCCGACCACATTATCAAACTGGTCACATTAATTTAATTTTGTAGACTCGCATTGCAAGCCACCCCCTCCCCCTGAAAACTAAAAGAAAAAAAATCCTTCACAGTTAGAGAAAATATTTGGTTTAGTCACCCCCCCCCAAAAAAAAAAATGCTCAAGCCAAGGCCAAACGTAACATGGGTGTGTCCGATCGACACCCATGCTGTCTCTTGTATTGAGACTTGACCAACCTCGGAACTAATGGTGAGGACTCACAGAGTAACCACCGTAACCACTGACAAGAATGTGTGAGTCTTGACTGTATTTTTGTCGCCCACAACCCAAGCCACAAAAAAAATAAAGGTTCACTCTCACACAACTGTTCACATATCACACTGACTTAATTAGATAATTAAAGGCTAAAGTCCGAAAGTCAGAAGAAAGACAGATGCAACTCAATTCAAGTCAATTCATTGAATGAGCAGTAGAGGCGCACTGCCAATATTGGAGACTGCCTCCAAATAATGTGGGAGATTATCTCCAATATCAGAGACTTTTGTAAAGAATTTGGGTATCCAATTTCAGAGGCAGTCTCCAGTTTTGGAGACCAAATTCCTTTGTTTACATTTGCTGCAAAAGGATTACCTTGGCGGCAAATAAAAATGTGGGCAAAATCGTGATATAGGCCCTGCTCGAGAAAAACTTGTAATCGATTATACTACCTCAATATCTAGGTTGCTAACTTCAGCTCACTATATATACTCGTGATATAGGCCCCGCTGCTGTGTTGAATGGTTCGGAATGTCTGTGCGCGGGGCCTGTTTCACGAGTATAGTACTATAACCGTTATATAGGCCCCGCACTACGGCACTTCAGACACTCCAACACAGTAGCGGGGCCTATTTCACGAGTATATATTAAGCATTGACGAAACTAGTGCCTTATATTAGGGGTGCATTGAGGTTTATCCCTGTCTTTATAGTTGTATTATTTATTTTTATTCTTTTTTATCAAATCAAATTGCCAATTATATATCTTATTTCAAAATCGCATCCGTTGATACTGTATTTTTTCTGGGTTAGAAATCAATCGCTTAACCATAAGTATTAATTGACGAAAATAATGCAGGGTGTTTATCAATTTTTGTTTGAGAGGGAGATAGAGACATATCTATTCAGTTTCTTTCTTGGTAATTTGGTGGCTCTGAAAAGAGCCGTTGTGTTTATGGACGAGATTAAATCTCACGCCAAAATTACTCCTGAGAGTCATTCGAAGTCACTGTCGTCGCCTTCGCTCCAGGTGAAGGCGCTCCTTGAGTAGTTGTATGCCGTGGCTGGTTGACGACTGCTTGAACCTGCACCCTCCTCTTCTCCTCCTTCCGTCCTAATCTCGATGTAGTCAGCTGGGCAGATGACCTTTCTCGCTGGCATCTTTTTCCTTTTCCTCGGAATGTTGGATGTCTTGTCGGGCCTGTTCGTCAGCGTGGAGGTAGCTGCAGGGACGTCGTCGACTTCCTGGTCACCGTCGTCATCGTCATCCTCACTGTCACTGATTCTCGAGAGCGACATGTCTGCCAAGTCTGCCTTTTCACCTGTCCACGTGTCAAAGAGAGGCGATTCGGCGTCGAGGAGGTTGGCTGTAGTCAGGGGGTAGAATCAGCCCACCAGGGCAAAGAAGGCGTCGAAGATGTTTTACCCGGAAATGTGGTTGCGCCAGATGATTTCGGCGAGATGCGCCTCGAAATTGCTCATGGTGGTCCCGGTGATCAGTCTGAAATGATCCTTGGCATGCTTCCAGGTGCCCTCGATTCGGTTGGTACACACCTCCTTGATGACCCCCGTTGTCGCATGTCAGTAGCTTGCTTTGAACGTCTCTTTATGAATGACGTTGAAATGCTTGTAGCCGAGATCGTTCAGCCAGGCATAGCCAGCCCAGCCGTCGGTCAAGATTGTCGACCCCACCTCGACGTGGCGGGTTATGATGTGGACCAGGGTGTCTTCCTTCCTATCCTCTACGGGGTAGAGAATGATTTCGTCGACCTCTCCACCATGCCGACGATCCACACCTTCATGCCGACGTTTGGGTTGCCTTTATGGTATTTGCAACGTCTGCTGAACAATGACTCATCTATCTCGACTTCACCAGACAGCTTCATGGGGGCGTCAGGGCTGTAGACCTCGGCCACATATTGTCGAAACAGATCCCTGATGTAGTTGGCCCAGTCGACCGCGGTCTTCTTGTAGTCCAGTCCCGCCTGGGTAGCCATAGATCGAAGTGAGTTCTTCAGGAGAAAATCACGGATAAACTCCATGATATCCTGGAAGCTGAAGTGGCTTCTCCTGAAAAATGAATTCTATGTGATTGAGAACTCGACATCCTTGTGGACGTCGTTCCGACGACATCGCCACCGGTACCCATGATGTTTGCCTTTGCGCTGAACCAGACAGCAGTCTCTCTGGCATCGGGTGCACACCTTCTTCTCACAGAGCAGTCCTTGCCCCATCATCCATGCCACAACAGGCTATAAAAACTCCAAGGATTGTAGAAATCGGAAACCCTGCATGTTGAAGGATCGACACGCTTACGGAAGTTGCAAGCCATCTTGAAGGATACTGATGGTCAACCTCAAAATTTTCACACATTTTATACCTTTTTGGAGGACCGTACGCCTCCATCTTGTGAAACGTGTGTTTGGACCCCTACTATCCCCCCTTGTTCTGCCAGCAAAATCGACAATATGCAAATCTCGTCCGTCCGACGGTATTATGCAAATCAGGCCCGCATGTACCTGAATTAATTATTCATGAATGATACAAACATACATGGTGCGAATTTGGGTGGTTCATGACATGAAACTCATAATGAGCTGCTATCTTCTATTTTATCCATTTATCAAGTCATCCACTAACCACAACGACTGTTGGGATTGCAGCAGTGCCTTCATCTCATGAGCACCTTGTGTATCATTACACAATCTCATCCCAGGGTGCGTGCGCGCGTGAGAGAGAGGTCGTATTTTTGGGTCCTCCGAAGAGCAAAAATTATTTTTATTTTTTGGCAAATTATTTTTATTTTTTGGCTTATTATTATTTCCAAATTTTGGCTTAGTATTATTCATTTTCTTTCTACTCACTTTTTGATTGATTTTCATTACCATATTGTCGAGGATTGACAAGATATAAACCGATTTGATTTTGACTTCACATTAGCTTTTACAACATGACTGTGCAGGGGAGTTGGGCAGTATCCTGGAAGTAAGAAGTAAGTAAGCAGGGAGATCCCCTCGCCCGAATCAAACATACTGCCCAGCGCTGTGACGATGTAAGTCTATATTCTGCGCACACTTTTCTTCTTTAAATCACTCCTAGGGATAAATAATACTGTTTCTAAGGGCAGACTACATTATATATATATAAATATATATTATCATTACCTACATGTAGTAAATTGTTCCTCATCTTGGAATGAAGCTCATATATGTGAATATGTACTGAATTAGGGCAGCATCCTTATGATCACGTGCCTATTTAGGTAAGTAATTCGACAAATAGATTTCTGAAGAAGTAAATTGGAGCCCCGGCCCCTAAACTGGCGCCACCCATGATATTCTTTCCTTGTTTATTTGGAAAATAAATTGGAGCCCCCCCCGGCCCCCTACGGCGCTGCCGTGATAATTCCAGAGCACCGCGCGGGGAAACAAGCCCCATGACCACACTATTTTCCATTATATTATAGTGTAAGGGCCTCGATAACGAGTATACATTTAGCCGTCATCCAAGCCCCACACACGTGCGAATGCTGGGACAAGCGCATTGGACGGGGCCAGTTTGGCGACTATCTTATTAGCATGCAAGCTTAATATATACTCGTGATACAGGCCCCGCTACTGTGTTGGAGTGTCTGAAGTGCCGTAGTGCGGTGCCTATATTACGGTTATAGTACTATACTCGTGAAATAGGCCCCGCGCACGGCTATTCCAAGCCATTCAACACAGCAGCGGGCCTATATCACGAGTATATATAGTGAGCTGAAGTTAGCAACCTAGATACTGAGCACAACGAACAATTGTCCATAGGCTGTGTACAACGGATAGATCGTCTCCGCACAGCGATTCGGAGACCGCTGATTGGTCAATCGCCCAGATCACATTATGACCACGTGGTCCCAAAAATAATTCCTTCGGACTGTGTGCGGAAGTATCAAATGCGATAACGATATCTGGTCATGTTGTATAGGCAGGAAATGGTCTTGGTTCGTGATCGGATCGCTCCGGTATCGATCCAAAATTATCAAAACTGCAAATTCATGCAAATTCATGCATATTCACGCGACGCTCCGAAACTTGGAAGCCAATTGACTTTGTGCCCGTTGCGGTAGACTCTACAAATTTCCATGAACACGATGCCATATAGACGCTAATTCGTAAGATTTTGACGGAAAAGCAAGAAGTAATTGAAATTCGCTTACCTGTGCGGTATCGGTGAGAAAATAGATCCTCCGAGAATACTTTCATAATTCATATAGAAATATAGGAAAGTGAAATTCTAGGCCGATTTTGATACAAGGTGATAGAGAATTGCACACTTGTTTTGGTGGAATACTATGTGGGGAAATGGAAAGCTTGCACTGCACATGCTTACTATATTTTCAGTCATAAATCGGCTCTCAGCAGTGACTGGATGACGTCATGTAATAAGCAAAAATGTACATGACCGCTAGCGTTCACGCTCCGCTATCCGTTGTACACAATTGTTCACTGTGTTGAGGTATGATCGATTACAATTTTTTTCTCGAGCGGGGCCTTTATCAAGAGTATGCCAAAATGTGATAAGCAGATTCCTCATGAAAAATTACCCCTTTTCACTGTCTACTTTGAAAATGCACAGTCTACTTTTGTTTTGATATTTTTTTTGTCAATCACACACAGAACAAATGGGCTTCTGACCTCAGTACACCCATGGGTTCATATCATCTCGCGTGCGAAGGAATATCAGTCATATGCACGCGACACACAAGACACTTCCAAAATACAGTGGGCTTTTGCCCACATAAAACATCATGTATGATTTGGTACATGTATTCCACATCCTGCTATGACACTTACCGAATCATTTAGATCCTTCCGTGACTTCTTGAAGTTTCTTTCGAAAAATATGTATATTTTCTTGATCTTTAGTGAAGATTTCACGGAGATAGAAATCGATCAGCGTGGATATCAATTTTCTCCTGAAGAGGGCGCGCAATCTATATTCATATCAAAGACACAAGGGAAAGAATAGGCATTTTACACGCATATCGACGCAAGGCATTATGCAAAGTCTGTGAAGTGTCCAATCTTTTTATTGTATAGACTTTGGTATACCGTATACGTATTATTGACGTTCGTTAAAGCTTGTACTGCTGGTTTCTTTCCAGGCACGTATATTATTTTCATTTTTTTTATTAGTCATCTTTTTAAATTAATTGCAAATAAGTGTTATCATCACCAATAATAATCTTTAATTATGTTTTTTGAAGGTATTTCATTAATTGGTGCCCATAATTAGTAAATTAATAATGAGAATTGCGCATTCAAAGAATTAAGACACAGTTATAAAATTACCGAGGAGCTGAATCAAGCAGGGTGACCAGACGTCCCGTATTTCCCGGGATTGTCCCGTATTTTGCTCCTGTGTCCCGGCGTCCCGACCAGGGCTCTCGCAAAGTAAGGAATTACGCGTGGCCCATTTTTCAGAATTGATAATATTTTCCAACACCCAAATTTAGCGCCGGGCCGCGCCATTGCGCGCGTGCGCATTACGTGCGCCCACGATACACGCGCGCGCGTGCGCGCTGCTTAAACGGACGATCGGGAACATTTTAAAATTGATTTGAGGCGCTAATTAATTAAAAAAAAATACATGTACCCTCCGATATGAACTCCCGTTCTCCAAAAAGAACGGAGGAAAGGAAAATAAAACAGAATACAAATAAGAAGTCCTAAATATCTCAGATTACTAAACGGACAACCAGGAACATTTTAAAATTGTTCTGAGGTGCTAACAAGTAAAAATATAGTTTATATACCTTCCGTTATGAACTCTCGTCCTCCAAAAGGAACGGCGGAAAGGAAAATAAAACAGAATAAGAATAAGAAGTCTGAAATATCTCAGATTACTAAACGGACAACCAGGAATGTTTTAAAATTGTTCTGAGGTGCTAAGAAGTAAAAATATATCTTATATACCTTCCGTTATGAACCCCCGTCCTCCAAAAGGAGCGGTGGTAAGAAAAATAAAACAGAATAGAAATAGAAGTCCTAAATATCTCAGATTACTTAACGGATAATCAGGAACATTTTAAAATTGATTTGAGACGCTAACAAGTAAAAATATATTTTATATACCTTTTGTTATGAAATCCCGTTCTCCAAAAAGAAATATGAATGACATAATATTATTTAGACAATGGTGGAAAGGAAAATTAAACAGAAGTCGTAAATATCTCAGATTACTAAACGGACAACCAGGAACGTTTTAAATTGTTCTAATTGGTGCTCACAAGTAAAAGTATATTTTAATTTTATATACCTTCCGTTATGAACTCCCGTCCTCCAAAAGGAACGACAGAAAGGAAAATTAAACAGAACAGAAGTCTTATATATCTCAGATTACTAAGCGTACAACCAGGAACGTTTTAAATTGTTCTTAGGTGCTCACAAGTAAAAGTATATTTTATATACCTTTCGTTATGAACTCCCGTCCTCCGAAAGGAACGGCGGTAAGGAAAGTAAAACAGAATAGAAATAAGATTCCTACATGTAAATATCTCAGATTATTAAACGGACAATCATGAACGTTTTAAAATTGATTTGAGATGCTAACAAGCAAGTACAAATATCTTTCGTTATGAAATCCCGTTCTCCAAAAAAATATAAAGGACATAATATTATTTAGACGATGGTGGAAAGGAAAATAGAACAGAATAGAAGTCGTAAATATTTCAGATTACTAAACGGACAACCAGGAACGTATTGAAATTGTTTTGAGGTGCTAACAAGTAAAAATATATTTTATATACCTTCCGTTATGAACTCCCGTCCTCCAAAAGGAACGACGGAAAGGAAAATAAAACAGAATAGAAATAAGAAGTCTTGAATATCTCAGATTACTTAACGGATAAGCAGGAACGTTTTAAAATTGTTTTGAGGTGCTAAGAAGTAAAAATATATTTTATATACCTTCCGTTATGAAATCCCGTTCTCCAAAAGGAACGGCGGAATGGAAAATAAAACAGAATAGAAATAAGAATTCTTAAATATCTCAGATTACTTAACGGATAATCAGGAACGTTTTAAAATTGATTTGAGGTGCTAACAAATAAAAATATATTTTATATACCTTTCGTTATGAACTCCCGTCCTCCAAAAGGAACAGCGGAAAGGAAAATAAAACAGAATAGAAATAAGAAGTCTTAAATATTTCAGATTACTTAACGGATAATTAGGAACGTTTTAAAATTGATTTGAGGTGCTAACAAGTAAAAATATATTTTATATACCTTTCGTTATGAACTCCCGTCCTCCAAAAGGAACGGCGGAAAGGAAAATAAAATAGAATAGAAATAAGAAGTCTTAAATATCTCAGATTACTTAACGGATAATCAGGAACGTTTTAAAATTGATTTGAGGTGCTAACAAGTAAAAATATATTTTATATACCTTTCGTTATGAACTCCCGTCCTCCGAAAGGAACTGCGGTAAGGAAAGTAAAACAGAATAGAAATAAGATTCCTAAATATCTCAGATTATTAAACGGACAATCATGAACGTTTTAATTGATTTGAGGTGCTAACAAGTAACAATATATTTTATATACCTTTCGTTATGAACTCCCGTCCTCCAAAACGAGCGGTGGTAAGAAAAATAAAACAGAATAGAAATTGAAGTCCTAAATATCTCAGATTACTTAACGGATAATCAGGAATGTTTTAAAATTGTTCTGAGGTGCTAACAAGTAAAACTATATTTTATATACCTTCCGTTATTAACTCCCGTCCTCCAAAAGGAACGACGGAAAGGACTTCCTAAATATCTCAGATTACTAAACGGACAATCAGGAACGTTTTAAAATTGTTTTGAGGTGCTAAGAAGTAAAAATATATTTTATATACCTTCCGTTATTAACTCCCGTCCTCCAAAAGGAACGACGGAAAGGACTTCCTAAATATCTCAGATTACTAAACGGACAATCAGGAACGTTTTAAAATTGTTTTGAGGTGCTAAGAAGTAAAAATTATATTTTATATACCTTCCGTTATGAACTCCCGTCCTCCAAAAGGAACGACGGAAAGGAAAATAAAACAGAAGTCCTATAAATATCTCAGATTACTAAACGGACAATCAGGAATGTTTTAAAATTGTTTTGAGGTGCTAAGAAGTAAAAATATATTTTATATACCTTCCGTTATGAAATCCCGTTCTCCAAAAGGAACGGCGGAATGGAAAATAAATCAGAATAAAAATAAGAAGACCTAAATATCTCAGACTACTATACGGACAATCAGGAACATTTTAAAATTGATTTGAGATGCTAGCAAGTAAAATATATTTTATATACCTTTCGTTATGAATCCCGTTCTCCAAAAAGAAATATAAATGGCATAATATTATTTAGACAATGGTGGAAAGGGAAATAAAACAGAATAGAAGTCGTAAATATCTCAGTTATACGGACAATCAGGAACTTTTTGAAATTGTTTTGAGACCTGTGCTAACAATTAAAATATATTTCATATACATTTCGTTATGAAATCCCGTTCTCGAACAGAAGTCACAAACATCTCAGAATAACGATCGATTTAGAATGTTTTAGAATTGTTTTCGTGTATTATAATGGCTTAAAATTCGTTTTATATACATTTTGTTATGATCTCCCTTTCTTCTTTGGTTTGGCTCTCGTACAAATGATTAGCCTCAGTGTTTTGACTATAGGTCAGATAAGGACAGCTTGTCCCCCAGGATTTTCGTAGGTTACATTTTATTTACAGTCGATCAAGTTATCTTAACAAGTGGATCCCAGGCTTGATGTGTAAGTTATGAGGGTCGTAAAACTTTTTTTTATTCTTCTGACCATTGAGTGACATCACATGTTTGCGCTTTAATTTGTGTGTGGATTGTGTGAGCAGTTGTTCAACTTGATCTGCTGTATTGGTAGATGATAACACGCCCCCCCCCCCCGGAAAAAATATTTTGTACCATTTCCAACTCCATATGTCGCTCCTTTCGGCATCAGTTCATCTGACTTTCCTTGAAGCAGAGAAGTTTGTTTGCTAGTCTTAAATTGGAGGCTTGCCTTATTGGCAAGAAATCAATGATAGCACGATAATGATTAATAAAAGTACCAGTCGTGGTTCAAATTCAATTATGGACATTTTCTTGTCATATTTAATGCAAACGTTTTTAGTTTCATCCAACTATTCCTTATTTTGAATACATGTATAGTTTACTGAATAATATGCATTTTGGTAGTTTGACATTTTAGAACCGACTGAAAACGTAGACTAGCCCCTTTCAAGAACCCTCCTCCCATCCCTATGTTTACGGAAAAGTACAAATTGCGCAATCTTGATCGAGAACCACATGGTCATCAGAAATCTGATACTTGTGTTGTCTGGGGTTTTCATTCTAGATGGGAGGGGGGGGGGAGTGGAAAATACCGTCAGATCAAAGGCGAGACAAAGCTTATTTGACTTTGAAGGAATATTGCTCCCCCGGGATATTGCTTAGATATCGAGGTTTCTTGAGCATTCATGATGATGTATTTTGGGATTTATTCAATGTTGGCCCGTTTTAGCATAACTGTGAGACATGAAATATAATGGTAAGAACATGGAAAATATTGGCATTCATGATCTATTATGATTGCCTAACTTTGGTAAAAACTATGTCAACTTATTTCATACATTGCAATTTCTGTCAAAAAATGTGTAACTTTTATCTTTGCTTGAAAAAAAATCACAATTATCCAACACTCGAAACTTTGCGCCCTAATAATTGTAAACAAAGGCATATCTTTCAGTTTCAAGATTGATTTGACAATTCGTGCAGGTAAAAAAAAATACCAAAACCTCACCTCAACCCAAGTCTCAAATATTACACATTCATAAATCAGTTCAAATAACATTAAACCATCGAATACCATTTACCACTAACACTAAAAATTGCAACTTCGACTTTCCTTGTATTACACTAGAAAAAAGGAACTTTTTATATGACCCGTGTACTACCTCGTAAACGCCAACTGCATGTATGAATTAAGTTGGCGTTTTCTATTTTGTGAGTGTCCATTACATCACTCCGATATTTCATTACCATCACGGTACCATCAAAGAAAGAGAAATTATAGATTAGTGACATAACAATATTTCAATCAATTTAAGTCATTAAAAAATAAAAATGAAAATAAAATATCAGGTCTATTATAACAGACAGGCGCGGATCCAGGGGTGGGGTGTGTGCATACATGTACCCAAAATAAGTTTGGAATTGATGACTTTTTTTATTTGCTTGTCATTTTTCAGGGGGGGGGGCAAAATTCCTTTATGAATGATGGCATTTTTTTACTATTTTTATAGTGGAGGTCGACTAATTTAGGAGACACAACCACCCCCTCAAAATTTTGGAACCGCGCCAATCTATTGGCCCATATGATTAAGAAAAAACACAAACATCCTGTAGTTGTGAAACTTGACAAAGTTGAAAAAGGTAGGTCGGAAAATAAGGGTAAACAAAATCATACATGTAACATTTGATGGAGTTAATTCTTTATCAAGTCACTCAAAACAATCATCAAAAATTAATTTTGAAATACTAGTACGCGATCATGCACAGACTTCGAGGATACTGAATTCATAGCAATACATTCTTTCTCAGTCACTGATTGTGTGTGTACATGTACTTCTGTTAGAAAATGTGTAGCTCTCTGGCTATACCAGCTCGCCATGCAGGCAAATAACGTAAACACGCTCACTAAAACCGCCATGCCTACACACTGTCAGGGCGGTGTGCTGGAGTCAGTCAGTGCATGCCGCTCACCTACTGGTTTGGGTTGCATGGTAGCGGTCAGCCAGGCGCTTGCTTCGAGCATGGAGGTAGAAAATGCTTCGAGCAATTCAGGCGTGGCGCTCGCGGAATTTGGCGTGGCGCTTCATCGATGGAATTATTTACGCGTGGCGCTAAATCTCCAAAATTGAATTACGCGTGGCGCAGCGAGGGCCTTCGTCCCGACAAACCCTTCCCGGGACGCCTATTTGTCCCGTATTTCAGAATATTGAACAAAATGTAGTTTTAAAAGTGACGAATTTTCATTAAATAACCAACAGCTGACGAAGCAGGGACAACAATTAAATCGATAACTGTAAACTTTTGCAAGTTCTGCGGTGATTTCTTGCTAACCCAATACATTGCAAACGAACTGGCCTCCAGCCTGTGTGTGGCAGGCTACTAGCTAGGCATGTAGGATCGAAGCAAATTCTCAATGGTGCAAACAATCTCACATGATAAACAGTTTTTCCACCAAAATAAGAAATTCTTATAATTATACTATGGATTCTCAGATTAATGATTTGGAGATGTAATCGGAGGAACAAGTTATTGACTTTTCATAGATCTAGTTGTTTCAGCTTTCGTTTTGGGTCTTGGTGTGTACGATGCCGCGATGTTTCACCTAATTTTTAAGTTTGACAATATGTTTCACTTTGAAATTTTATTAATTTCTAAAACATTTTATTTTTTAAGTTTTAAAAATACATTAAAAAACACCAAATAAAATTATGATTTTTATTAGATGTTTGGATTTTTTGTTTACTTGAAGTTTGAACTTTTCCCTTTTTCTTTCTTTTATATATACCCTATCTTTTCTGCTTGCCCTTTTTGTTGCATCTATCTTTATTTCCTATCTTTTTTCCTAGACATTTTCTTTTCTCTCTCTCTGTTCATTTTTCTTTCTTTCCTTCTTTCTCTTACTTTCCTTCTTTATCAAATATCCTTTTTTATTTCCTACATTCTTTCTTTCCTTATAATTACCGTGGCTTCCTTCTCTCTTCGTCTCCTGTTTCTTTTCGTTCTTTCTCTCCTCCCATTATTTTCTCTTTTTTTGCGTTCTCTCCTCCCTTCATTCTTCCCTTCCGCTCTTTCTTCCTTTCTTTCTTTCCCTACCTACCTTCCTTCCTTCCTCCAGTTTTCTTCTTTCTTTCTTTCAAAGAATGAAGGAAACATGTTTATTTCCTTCATTATTTCTTTCCTCCTTTTTCTTACCTTTTCCCCCTTTAAATCTCTCCTTTATTTTGTCTTTCAGACATTTATTCATCTTCGCTTCCTTTCTTTCTTTTTCTTTCTTTCTTTTTTTTGTCTTTCTTTTTTTTTTTTCTTTCTTTCTATATTAATTTCAAAGAACCTTACATTTTTATCTCTTTTGTTATTTCTTTCATCCTTCTTTTATTCTAACTTTCTGTTATATTTTCTTTTTCTCTTTATTTTCTTACCTTCTCAATCATCTCTTTTCTTTCTCCTTTATTCTTTCGTTCACCTTCTCTTCCAATTATTTATATTTTTTTTTCACAAGTCTATTACTTTGTGTGGGCTTCTTTGTTGATCTTAATTTGTCAAATGTCCCGTATTTCATTTTGTGAAATCTGGTCACCCTGGAATCAAGGTTGTGAAATTATTAGCGCCACCAACGGGCTTCCTTGTATTTCTGTAGAAGAGACAAGCAAAGTCCCTTTCGAGGCCGAGGTAATTTTTAATTTATATTTATTTTTAATTTATATTTAGGCCTATATTTGTTTAATCTATTGCTACTTACCGGCAAGAGCCCCGGTGCGTAGCGAGAAGGAGTTTCGGCAAATATTATTACTGCAGCAATGAAGCGATGTTTGCCGACTACTTCGAAATCCATTCCAGGGTCTAACATGGTCTATTGTACAAGGTATATATACTAACCTCGTACAATGTGTGAGTGACCTCAGTGTGCAGTGTGAGACAAAATTTTGGGTGAAAAAAAATCATGCTTTTGTTTCTTTTGCAAAGCAGGTCTCCAATATGGGAGATTGTCTCCCATATTGGCCGTGCGCCTCTACTGATGAGTGTCGCAACGCCGCTCATCCGAGCTCCACCCCCCCCCCCCCCTCCACACACCAACACACTACTGCCGTGTACTACGCCGAAGCTCCGGGATAGCGATGTCTCAGCATCACGATGATGCCTCCACGATAACCCAGGGCAAAATTTAAATGCAAGTTTAACTCGTAGAAAACGATTAAGATATAACATTTATTATCAATATCATTCTTTCTAAAATAATTTATTTCATTACTTTATCAAATGATGTAATAATTGAATAAATACGATAATTAGAAAGTACTTACATCTCAGATTCAGATTTTACGTAAATGTTGTTAACCACTACGTCAAAATTCTCTCGCAGACGACGTGTCACTTAATTGTGTAAAAAATTAAGCTAAGCTGCATATCAGGCTCGTTCACGAACCATAGAGCTATGTTAGCTCCATGCACGAACTATTTGTCATTCCCGTATTTATTTTTATTTACGATAACAATTTGTTATTGCTTTTACGAAACCCCGGTATACTATGAAACGGATATTTGCAACATATAAAGTTGCAATTTCAATAACAAGATTTGCCATTGGTATGGGAGTTGTTACAGTTTCAAGTCAAAAGTTATATGAAACGGGCCTTCTATATTTTCTCTGAGGGACAGATAAATAAGGGGAGGGGCATGGGCAGATTCAGGAATAATTATGGGGGGGGGAGACTTTTCCAGCCCCCATAACAGAGAATATTTAAAGTAAAAAATTTTGTGAAGCATTAAGAATAAGAAAAAGGGGGATGGGGGAATAACGTCAAGCTATTTGACAAGTTTTTCAGTATACGTATAGAGCAATATATATTTTGATTGCATATCGTATAAAAACTATACATATGACATGAATATGAACAAAAAGTATAGTAAGAGGGAAAATGACAACAAATTATTTTGGCTTTAGTATGGCAGGAGACTTATGTCTAATTAAAATGCTGGATGTATGAAACTGTACCAGTATATTTCGTAGACTTAAAATAGTTGCAGTGTGCTGGTAGTCTCACTATGTCGTGTAGATCTGTTCTCATTTCAATTTTCTCAACAACGGACTGTCAGTATGTAAGTGGTTAATATGTATTTCCTCTCTTTATTTTTCTATTATTCAGTATTTTCCTTTTTAATAATGATCGAAGGTATGTTTCGAGGGCTTGGAACAAAAAGCCATACATAAAGGGAATGTTTAACTTTGTGCATATGCATGACCGTAACTGATGATTTTGAAAAGTTCTAAAGTCATGTAAGAGTGCTTGTATTCGTTCTCAAAAACGCTGAAACACTTTGCAAGGATTATCTTACACACAAATAGCATTAGCTTGATTTAGATAGGCCGCATCTTGGATCCATTCAGCTTAATTATGCCCAGTTTTCTCAAGCAGTCTGTTTACTTCTATGCACAGATTATTATTAGATAGTAGACTTTGTGTTACATACAAATTGTCATGTGGTCATTGAAAGTAAACCATCATTCATTTTCAACCTTAAGTTGTTTTAAATAGAGAAGTTTTAAAATAGTTCCTGTAGATGCTGAAATCCCTTTAAAGGAAAAGTTCACTTCAACAAACAGTTTATTGTAAAAGATAGCAGGAAAAATAATGACGAACCTTCGGAATTACGAATGTCACCCCATAAAATTGTCTGCATGCACCGATAATTCAAGCAAGTCCCATTTATAAGATGGCACTTTTTCTTGTTTATTTCTGGTACATGTAGGTTTTGATGACACTACCCTCACATGATAATAAATTACTTTTCATTTTCATCTACTTTTATTTGTAATTTTTAATATCTATTCAATTTTTTTACTCTTATTTTCCTTTAAGGTATCCCATAAGTGTTATAATTGCATTCATCATGGCACTTATTGGTGTTTTAGTCTATCTTCTTCCAGCTCTGTTTGAACCACTGCAATTTCAGTAAGTTATTTGTGTTTCATAATTCATTTGATTCTAAATTGAAACAAAAATATGGGACTTACCTACTTATTTGGAAATATAAAAATATGATTTCATATATATATATATATATATATATATATATACACATATATATGGCCCACCTTACTTTGCCCATGAATAGTAAATAGTATCATATAAACTCGATCATGATAAAAATTAATGAATCAATCTTGTTTTTTTCCCTCTGCATAGCATGAAAATTCTTGGTAGGAACACTTTTATATACACAATTAAACTGTTTGCTTGTTACAGCACCCGATATTTCATGAGTGTATCTGCAACTTTGCAACCATGTGAAAAAGTAATTGTAATATGCACTAAATCAGATCCAAATATTAGAAAACATGTTTAACTGCTTATCATTTAGCAATACAGATTCAATTTCATTTTATCAACTTCTTTTTCAGATTGAAAAGTCCTCCTTACCTTGGAGATACTCTGCCTGTTAGTAACCATCTTGAAAATTCGGATAAATTTCTTGAGAATCTGCTTCTGGGTCCGGAGTCCCTGGCTTTCAAAGATGGTATGTTATAAACTTTAGCAGTTTGATATTTGGTAAATTAAAAAAAATACCCTTTTTTTAGCTCATTGCTAGGTTTGATGGAAGGGGCATTGGGCGATTCCATTATCCAATTGTTAAAATAAAACAAGAAATCTTTAGTGTTGATATTTTCAAATCGTGCAAGACTACATTGTTTTGTTTTTGTACAAAAAGGTATAATCTACAGTGGTACCGCCGATGGAAAGATCATAAAAATCAGCCCAAATATGGAGTTAACCACCCTGATATCACTTGGCCCTTTAGGTTGTGGTAAGAATACTTCACTTTATTCTTATATTAATGATGATAAGAGAAAACAGTATTTTATTGTACAAACTCAAGATAATAATCTACACTCTAAAAACAAATCAGTCAAAAATGACTAGTGTTAATAGGGTCAGCTGGGTGCAACTGTTTATTCTAGTCATATTTGACTATTTTCTAGTCATATTTTACTAGAACAGAGTTATTTCTGACTAGAATATATGTCAGAAATGTGAATATCAGTGATTGCCATATCAGTTGCTCCCAGCTGACTACTGGTCTAGTCAATTTGACTGATTTGTTTTAAGAGTGTATATATCTATTCATATATTGGTTCTTTCATTCATTGATTATTTACTAATGTATAAACATATCACAAATTTCTGTTTCTGTTTGTGGTATAACTCACGTAGGAAGTCGGCAGGACAGCATTTTGCTGATAATTAAATGCCAAGCTGGTATAACCAATTACCTAGGAAACATATTCATCTACTGCAAAAAAAAAATGTGGCCGAACATAATGACCATGCAGGTTTTATTTTGTTTCGTTGTTATTCAAACAATCTGTCATATATTCAAAGCAGTCATTTAAACAATACTTGTGTATTGCACAATACAATATTTATATGCACCTTGATCATAATCAAAAGCATAGGGGTGACACTAGAAGTAACTGAGTAGAGAATGAAGGGTTAAAGGTCAAGTCCACCTCAGAAAAATGTTGATTGTAATCAATAGAGAAAAATCAGACAAGCACAATGCTGAAAATTTCATCAAAATCGGATGTAAAATAAGAAAGTTATGATATTTCAAAGTTTCGCATATTTTTAACAAAATAATTATAATTATACACGAGTCAGTTACATCCAAATAAGAGAGTCGATGATGTTACTCACTTTTTCTTTTGTTTTTTTATTGTTTGAATTATACAATATTTCAATTTTTACGAATTTGACAATTAGGACTTCCTTGCCTGAACCACAAAATGTTAAAATAATGGAATTCCGCGTGTTCAGGGAGGAATGAAACTTCATTGCAAATGACAATGACGAGAAAATCAAAATATTTCATATAATAAAATATAAAAGAAATAGTGATGTCATAAGTTGCATACCGACCGAAATGTGCATATAACTGTTTGGTGAAATGAAGCTAAACTTTAAAATGTCATAACTTTCTTATTCTACATCCGATTTTGATGAAATTTTCAGCGTTATGCTTGTTGGATTTTTCTCCATTTATTCAAGTCAAGTTTTTGTTGGGGTGGACTTGTCCTTTAAAAAAGAATATGGGAGATAATGTGCCCCTTATGAATCATGTAGATTGCATGGATTGATATTCACAATAATGATATGTTTTTTTTTATTTTTTTATTTCCTTTAGTAAATGAAACTGAATGTGGTCGACCGCTTGGTCTACGGTTCACTCAGGATGGATTGTTGTATGTTATTGATGCATATCTAGGCATATTTCAAATTAATACATCAACAGGTATGTACGCATCTTTGTCGCATTGCCAATGGGAGGATCTCCATAGCATATGATCACAATATTCAAATGCTCATCTTTCTTATCTGTTTCTTTGATTATTCTGTTTTCACACAAGCTATCTTGTTCCAAGGGTTTCATTCTCCTTTAAATTACGATGCTTTGATAATGAAAATACATCCTTCCACCACTTTTTTCCCCCTTTTTTTCCTTTCGGTATAAATTTTCACAAAATTGAGATGCAATATATTACTGTTATTATTATAGGTTCGAGGTTTTACACCAGTTTGTACACTGATTATGTGATGTTTTTGGTTTTGAATAAATAAACTTGAACTTGAACCACACCATCACCACCACTACAGGTTTGATCTCAGTATGAAATGACTTAAACCATCTCATCCAATCTTTTCAGGGGAGAGTACTAATTTAGTAGCAAGAGATACAATAGTGGATGGTAAGCCTATTAGATTTTTCAATGACCTGACAGTTGGCTCTGATGGCATCATCTATTTCACGCATAGTAGCACAAGATGGCATAGATTTCAACATCTCTCTCTTGCGATGGAAGGAAATAATGATTCAAGGTTATTATTCTTGTCATTCCTTTTTTCTAAGTCATTGTGTTGCTGTTATAATGAAAAGCAATGTTTTTTTAATACAAAAAACATCCTAAGATTTTCCCCTTTCCCAGCTTTTTACCTCTCTCTCTTTCTATCCCCATCTTATTTTAATAATTCCCATTATATGTAGAAAATGATACTTGTAGAAATATAAAAAAATTGGAAAAAATATTTTTTCCATATGATTTGATGTCCAGGTGGGAGAATGGATTCTTGGTGTAGCTAGATACATGTACTATATAAAGAATAAGTACATATTGAATGTATGTGGTGTATCATAACAAATAGGCCCGTATTCTGAAGTCGGTTTAACTTCAATAGACCATGGTCTAACTCTCTGCTAAAATTATGGAAAGCCAAAAATGTCAAAATTGTTACTTACATGGTTCTTACAATATGATTATTTTGCTCTTTCCTATCTCGTCATGGTGTAGAAAGCAATCTTATTGATTCTTCCGAAACAGTTAAGAATGATTTGAGAGATAAATAAACTGATGCATTGAAATAATACTATTATAGATTTATGACACTATTGGATATCCATACTTAATTAAACCACAACTTTAAACCCGACTTCAGAACATGGACCATTGTGTTTGTACTGTTTCCATACTCTTTGACGTATTTCAGACTTCTTCGGTACAACCCGTCATCAGGGGAAGTTTCTGTTCTCATTGATGGTTTAGCATTGGCTAATGGAGTACAACTATCAAAAGATGAAAGTTTCTTATTGGTGGCTGAAGGAGGAAGAATGAGAATTCATCAGTAAGTTGTCATAATAAGGGTAATATAAATATCGGTGACAGAAGCGGAGGTGGGGGGGGGGGGCAGACAGAAAGAAGAGAGAGAGGAGGCAGAAAGGGGGAATGGAGGAGAGGAAGAATTTAAAGACTGCATCATGTACTTTTTAAACTGTAACTCAAACTACTTCATGCAGCATATAATTACTTGTATACTTATACTTGGTGGTTATTTTTTTACCTGATTGCTAAGAAAGCATGAATGCTTGTATTAAGCAAGCAACCAGAGGACCGATGGCTTAAGGTCCTCTCCAAGGGACCTGATACTGAGGATTAATGCCTTACCAAAGGGCACTAAGACACCAAGTGGGAATCGAACCCAGGTCACCAGAATACGAATCCCCCACTCTACCGACTGAGTTATCGCTCCATGTTTGTGACCTATGCATTTGTTGAAAAGAAATGAACTCATCCAGGCATTTATCCTTATTACCAGGTCCCTCGGAGATCCCCTGGTTTGCTTGCTCTTTATTGACTTGTATGGTTAGCTTACTTTATCAGATGATGTATTCAATATTCTTATCAGAGTAAGGTTTGGATAAGATTCTCTTACATTGTAGTTCAAGGCTAGATAATATAAATTAATTGAATTTATTTCAATTTACAGGTACTTCCTAACTGGTCCTCGCCAGGGAGAAAGAGAACTATTTGCTGATAATCTACCTGGCTTTGCAGATAATATTCGTCCAAGCTCGGGTGGGGGGTTTTGGGTAGCCTTTCCTACCATAAGACGACAATGTCTCTACGATGTCTTTGCTCCTAGACCATGGCTTAGAAAGCTTCTTATTAAGGTAATACTGGTGTCATAGCAGGCATTGATGTTTATTAAAATGCATCAAAATATTTGGAATAATAAAGAAACATGTCTATTTTCAAAGTTTCTCATGAAGATTAGTATATAGAGAAATAGTGTAAGCTGTAGATAGAGCGATTGTTGAAATGATTCTCAAACTTACTTTCCTGGCCATAAATGATGATTATATAGTCATTCTTTTTGAAAGTCTGACCATCATTCATCCTATTTCTAGTTTACTTCATGACCTACATAAGCCTAGATAATAAGTGCATGAGAAACAATTATGAACGAAATAGAAAACAGATAGATCCCTTCAGGAAGCTCCCACATATATGGGGAGTTGGACATATATATACTTTATTAAATTGAAAAAAAAATTGATTACTTCCATTGATATTAATAATTTCTACTATCTCTCCGTTTATCCTAGTTTTTGAGCCCCGATTTCATTATTCGTTCTACCACCAAGCCTTATGGTCTGATCATGGAGTTTGCCGAAGATGGTCACATAATACAAAGGTTAGATGATCCTACCGGTGCCGTAGTACCTTACATCAGTGAAGTCCTTGATACCGGAAATGCCTTATACCTAGGATCATATACTTCTCCCTTCTTGGCTAAGATACATTTACCATGATTTTTTTTTCTTCCTTTAGTTAGCTCATTGTACCAGTATTTCATGAAAGCTTTAGAGCATCAATTACTACACTATAAGTACCTTACATAAGTGAGGTCCTTGATACCGGAAATGTCTTATACCTAGGATCTTATACTTCTTGATACCTTGATACACATACTTCTTGATTCATATACTTCTTGATACCTTGATACCAGAAATGCCTATACCTAGTATCATATATATCTCCCTTCTTGGCTAAGATGCATTTACCATGTATTTTTTTTTCTTTAAGTTAGCTCATTGTCCCAGTATTTCATGAAAGCTTTAGAGCGTCAATTATTACACTGCAATAAAGTCTGCAATTAAGTAAAATAATCGCCCAAATTGAAGTTCATTTTCATACCGTAATATGTAAAAAATGTGATATTTACTCTTAATTTGAATTTCGCTAATGTCCGATGGATTTCTGTGGTTTCAAGAGCTTTGAATTAAGTAGATGTCATGTATATTCCAGAAATGTGATGATTATACATGAATGTTAACAATTTATGGAATATTCAAATACAAAATTACAATGTAACTTGAAATTCTGAGTGGTCTCTTTATTTTGTACTATTTGGATGCTGGCCTACAAAATAATAATTATTGTTTCATTTGTTCAAATAAAACTAGGGGGGCGGCAGTAGCCCCCCCCCCCAGAAATTTTGAAAACTTACATATTTTACTGAAAATTTTCACAAAACTCACCAAAAGTATGCATGGAATCCTTCTTAATATCACTTAAAATGCAAAAGCGCTTCAATGACAAGCTCGGTCACTTTGTACCCTCGCTTTCGACTGTTTTAAAAAAAGTTAATGCATGCTGCCCCCCCCCCACCCTGCGAAGAATTTCTGCTTGAGCCACAGTAATAGCGCATGCTACTCAAGACTCTTGGTATGGGAGTGATTCAACATGGAGAAACTTGCAGATGCAATAAATCACTATTGATATTTCCACCGACCGTCAATTCTAAACTTGAGTAAACATTAACACTTTTCCCCATCTGCATTAAAAAATTTCATATTTGATAAAAAAAAGAGAAAGAACCTACTGTGATTTATCAATAGCTTTTATTCTATTTACAACATTCACACCAGCAATAAACCCAGGATATTGTAGGAAGTACAGTCAACCAGAGAATACATAGAGAAAATATTATACAGTGCGTCCCAAAAAAAACGAAACCTAGATTTATCAATGATTTATCATAACTTAATCACAAATACAATAGACAAATGGCCTCATTGTAAAGCTTAGAATCTCCTCTTTCATCTGAAATTACTTAGATTATTTCTCATTCACGCATGAGTGAGCAAAAACAGATTGAGGAGGCTAGTGTTCAAACTCACTTGACACTCCGTTTTTTAACGGTCAGCCATGCATTACACCTTTTGTTAACCATGCGATAGCTTCTGATGGAAACCGGTGATGAAATTATGGAAATACAAGCATTGTTTCGAGGGAACATAACTTTTTTACTTCTTGACCATTTTTTTGTGTTTAAGGTATCAAATAAAAGAACAGATATTGAACATTTTAGGCATGTGATTTTCTTTTTGAAATTCAGATACCCCCTGCCAAATGACTTTTTGGTATCCTTTCTTCAAATTGTTTTTGCTCACTCATGCGTGAATGGGGAATAATCTATGTAATATCAGAAGAAAGAGGAGATTCTAAGCTTTACATTGGTAGGTCATTTGTCTATTGTATTTGTGATTAAATAATGCTAAATCATTGCTTATAATCTGTTTGTTTTTTCTGGGACGAACTGTATATATATATATATATACAGTGCGTCCCAGAATAAACGAAACCGAGATTTAGCGATCATTTATCATAACTTAATCATAAATAGAATATACAAATGACCTACCAATTTAAAGCTTAGAATCTCCTCTTTCATCTAATATTACTTAGGTTATTTCTCATTCACGCATGAGTGAGCAAAAACAATTTGAAGAAAGGATACCAAAACTCATTTTGCGGGGGGTATCTGGGTTTCAAAAAGAAAACCACATTTCTGAAAAGTTCAATATCTGCTCTTTGATTTGGTACCTCAATTACAGAATTTGGTCAAGAAATAAAAAAGTTCTGGTCATTTGAAATAAGGCTTGTATTTCCATAATTTCATGAGATAAACGTGTTTTCACCGGTTTCCCACAGAAGCTTTCGCATGGTGAACAAAAGATTTAATGCATGGCTGATCGTCAACAAAACGGAGTGTCGAGTGAGTTAGAAAGCCAGCCTGGAGAACCTCTTCATTTTATGAAATTATTGAAATTAAAGCCTTATTTCAAATGACCAGAACTTTGTTATTTCTTGACCATTTTCTGTAATTTAGGTACCAAATTAAAGAGCAGATTTTGAACTTTTCAGAAATGTGGTTTTCTTTTTGAAACCCAGATACCCCCCGCCAAATGAGTTTTTGGTGTCCTTTCTTCAAATTGTTTTTGCTCACTCATGCATGAATAAGAAATAATCTAAGTAATATCAGATGAAAGAGGGGATTCTAAGCTTTAAATTGGTAGGTCATTTGTCTATTTTATTTATGATTAAGTTATGATAAATGATCGCTAAATCTCGGTTTCGTTTTTTCTGGGACGCACTGTATATATATATTTGACATGAAATTTATAATGAAACCTGTCTGCAAGGTCACCTTCACACGAGAAATGTGGTCTTTATGAGCAGGTTAATAACATACCTGTTTCAATAAAGAATACTATTTAAGAGAAACCAAACCCGTTATCTTTATAGACATGTGATCTTTCTAAACAGGTATTCATAGCAGGTTTGAGTCTTGAATTTAACTATTCTGAACACCAGTAACCATGGTAAATAATAAAATCAGGAGAATCAATGATGATTGCAATGAATTGATATTATGAAGAATTAATATAGAAAAAAAATGTTATTCATAAAAAGTTAAAAATATTTCTGTACAAAAGCAAACAACTTTCAGAATGATCAGAATTATTTCTGCATATTTTATGTAATGTGAGAATATGTCACTCTTGCAAAAAATATATTTCAGCATTAAATCAGTCGTCAATTTTTTTTCATAATTGATATACAAGATTTGAATACACAGTGCATCCCCCCCAAAAAAATACACTTTTGAAATGGCTGCCAAATAAAAAAATATATCACTTTTGGGGGAAAACACCTACTATTCATGCTTGAGTGAGCTCTACCCACTTAAACAAAGAGTAATAAATAATCATAATAATATAGGATTTGCATAGCGCACGTATCCACCTTGCTAGATGCTCAAGGCGCTCCTGGTGTGCACAGCTTTTTAAGGAGTTACTTCTTGCCGGTACCCATTTACCTCACCTGGGTCGAGCGCAGCAGTGTGGATAAATTTCTTGCTGAAGGAAAACATGCCATGGCTAGGATTCAAACCCACGACCAGAACCACTAGACCATTAGCCTTCCAATTTCTGTCAGTTTTTTAGAGGCAAATCCTTTGGAACTTGCAAAGTTAAGGGTGTTGTGATCAACCGTGACCAGTTTTGGATTTTTAAGCAAATTTCATGAATTATTGAATTGAACTTTAATGCATGAGTGAACACAAATTGCACTTTTTGGAGCAGCATTTTCACTTTATCATGTGGATCTCAGCAAATCATGCTCACCTGGCTGTATATTATGTGTGCTCATACCTTTACAAATAAGAAACACACAATGAGGTATTACTAAATACACCTTTTTATAGGATAATTGGCTTCACATAGTGTTACATTTTGGATTTAAAGTATTTCTGTTTATGGTAACTCCTGTAGGAACTTAGCAGGACAGCGCTCTGCTGGTACAAGCCAAGCTGGTATATAACCAATTACCTAGGAAACATTTTACGGCTAGGTTAATCAGTCATAGTGGCTGACCTTATAGACGACAGAAATTACTCTCGGGCCTTTTTTAATCAAAGTGGAGACAATGGCAGAGTAAGGGATTCAAACTCACAACCTTGCACTTATGAGTTCAATGCTCTAACCACAGGATCACACGTAGTAGAAGATATGGTCATATACTGCATAAGCAGGCAAATCAGGTAAGACCAACACTTGCATTATTACTAATGCACCACTAAAACGTACTATATAAATAATAATACATACACCAATCATGAATGACACTGAGAATATCATAAAATGCTCAATTATGACCATTGAAAAAAGATAAAGTGCCTTTTAAAGGAAACCACCATAAACCAAAACAAAATCCAAAACAATCAGTTCATTTAAAACTGCCCACTTAGCCATATCAAAATAAAGGGAGAGATCATTGGCATACAATCTACAAATTAATACCGGAGGGGGCAACCTCAGCCAAAGAACATCGTTTCATAGGAATATGAGCAGACGAGGACAACCGGACATAAGCCATTAATGACATGATGCTAGTTGAGTGTCAGAGGAGCAGCAAAGGAACTAAAGCAATGATCTTCTGAATCAAATTCAATCTCATTTCATTGCTTCATATTGATCTAAAGGATAATATTCTTTGTATTGCTCTACATGTTTCTTCATCTCGTCTAGCTGTTTCTGGAGATGATCGGGCATTTCTTCGTATACATCTGTCAGCATGTTAGTAGGGGACGGCTTCTTTCGCTTCTCTGCTGCTTGGAACTCCTGCATTACCTACACATAGAAAGAGTGGATACAATATAGATCCTTTAACAAATATGATTTTAATTAACCAGTCATAACTTTACAGAAATTAATAATCATATATGAGTATTAAAAAAAAATACTTCACATGATTCTATGAATACCGGTAATAATTTCCTTTAGCCAAATATACCGTATATACATGTAAACTGAACATCTGATCTACCACTTACCCCTAGTTTACGTTAAGTGCAAATCTCAGGATAAGCCTTGGATCATTAATGCACCTTAGAGCTTATTAAAGGGGTACTCCAGGCAGAAAATAATATGATTTGAACAGATAAAGAAAAATCAAACAATGAAAATTTGATCAAAATCACACAAGGAATAACAAAGTTATGGCACTTTTCTAAGCATGCTTTTATGAATATTTAATGTATAAACTGATGTTATATTCCCACTTGTTTTGTTTTTCATTATATAAATTTAGGATTATTCATTTTTTTTTCCTTCAAGAAGCAAAAAACTTGTATATATATATATATATACATACATCTGATTTGGGGGTTGTTAGCATTGGGGCATTGACAGGGTAAACTTCTTTTATTAGAAGACAAGAACTGGGTTCTGCAACCTCTGTCTTTTATACATGACAAGAATTGGGTTCTGCAACCTCTGTCTTTTATATGTGATAAGAGCTGGGTTCTGAGACCTCTGTCTTACATATGAGACCAGAACTAGGTTCTGAGACTTTGGTATTTTTGTCAAGATTGGATTCTCTAACGTATTCAGGTGTATGTAAAAAAACTTTTGGTTGGAGCATTAGTGCCATGATTTTTCGGTTTGGGGGCCAGTAAAAGAAAGAGGATAAGAGCCGCGCACGAGGGGTATATATAGTAGGCGGGGTTTCCCACATTGTCGTGTGGGGCTCTAGTCTGCATTGCAGACTCTTCTCCTTTTATAGGAGAAGACTCTCCTCCTTTTATAGAAGTTTGTTTTTGCCAGTGTATTCGTACATGGCAATCGACTGGCATTTGAGGGAATAGGCAAGTATGGCATATCTGAAGTAGATTTAAGAAGCTCTCAAAGTTTGATGAGCCCTTTTTACTCAGGAAATGCCCCGCATGCACTAAGAAATCTTTATCACGGCTTGAATTAATCCCCATGTTCGCATGTATACATTCATTAAAAATCCGACCATTTGATTTGCCGTTCACTGACACACCCTCGTTTGCGAGAGGACAATGAAAATCGTTACTTTTCTCAGCTTACTCCTTCAGTAGGATTCTGAACCCGAATGAACATGTACGAACAGGGTCTACTGTCTACTCTTTTTTTTTATCCGTTCAGAGCCCGTTTGCATGCAAGAGGGATTGTGCCTTATTATACAGTTGACTTTATCTTCTAAATGGAGTATATTGGCCAATATGCATGTGGGAATGAGTAATTTTTGACATTTTAATACTGTGATATTTGATTAATTGGATATCTGTTATTCAAGCAAGTTGATGCACTAATTAATATGATATTGTTATTTGAATAATAATAAAAAAATAATCAAAACTTTGAATGATTTGATATTGAATTAATTTGATATTTAGTGTGCAACCAATTGGATTGTGAGATGTTTGATATTGGATTGATTGGATGTGTGTTCAATGTGACCTACTAAAAGAAGTTCATTCATTATTATCATCAATATACTTACATTCTTCTTTGTTTCTGCCATCCATGCTTTTTCCGTGTCGACATCCCACCACTCTTTCTGCATCATGTACTTCCTTAGACGGCCTATCGGATGA
The DNA here is from genome assembly GCF_018143015.1 of Lytechinus variegatus. Lineage (NCBI taxonomy): Eukaryota > Metazoa > Echinodermata > Echinoidea > Temnopleuroida > Toxopneustidae > Lytechinus > Lytechinus variegatus. Next base: position 9,201,486 of record NC_054746.1, on the reverse strand, counting down.
TCTTCGCTATCCCAATACCTAACCTCATCCACAGAACGATACGCTGACGAATCATCACTTGTACTGTGATGCCCTATCCTGTTATTGAAAAGAGATATATAACACATATCTGCCATATCGAGGACCATTATGCTAAAGGACACCAAAACCCAAGAAGAGAAGTAATTTTATTGGAAAGAGTACAATGAGAGGAACAATTTAAGAACGAGTTTCATCAAAATCGGTTATGAAATAGGCAAGTTATGGGAATTTCAAAACTCTTGTACTTTCTATGGGGATCCTAAAATTGGCAAACGTGCTTCAAAATGGCTACTTTGTGGACAACTCTACATTTGTTTTGTACACAAATTTTCAGATTTTCCTCATTATCTATCAAAATACATCTTGCCTCCTCCTGAGCACAACGTATGTCACGGGAAAATATAATTCACACCACATATGTCAAGGTCAAGAGGAGATAATGTGAAATATGCAAAATAAAGGGGAAAATTGTGTACATACATCAAATGGAAGGTTGTCCACAAAATCAGCCATTTTGAAGCACATTTGCCAATTTGAGGATCCCCATAAGAAGTACAAGACCTTTTTTAACGTCCATAACTTGATTATTTCTTAACCGATTTCTCAACCGATAGCTCAATATAAAAATTATTACTATACCGGTAAGTCATAGCTTCAATCAGGACCGGTTTACTCTCCTCTACAGCTATCTTCCTTGCTGCCTTGGTAGCATTATAGACGGCAAACACATCATTACCATCCACTCTGATGGTGTTCATACCATAGGCTGGACCACGGATAGCTGATAGAGATAGAGAAAATTTCAATTGTTATAGCAAGTAGATCTGTTACAAAGATAAACTGAACTTAAAATTTGATCATGAAAGTTCATCTGTGTTGGTAAAAGATAACAATTTTGTTGAATCGGGTCACATCACTGACGAAGGTTGCAGTTAGCAGCCGAAAATTTCGAGGTAACTCTTCGCTGTTTTCTGTTTTTTGTGTTGTGAACCAAAGTTCAACAAAATCGTGAACTTCAAATTATTCAAAAGTTTATCAGTTAACGATCTTACTCCTTACATTCAATCAGCATAAAATTGCAAGATTTGAACTAGTTATTTCTCTTTAAAACTAAGCTAAAAAAATCTTATACCAACCTACTCATCTAATCAATAATGAAAAATACATTTCATTTTCATCCCTCATAAATATTACTTCAAATACAAAACAGGTACAACTAATTCTGAATTTTGAAAGAACTACTATTACCTTTAACACAAGATCAAAAAAATATGAAATAACAATAAGATACATATATATTAAAACCCCTACTGATGATGATATAAATACATCTTCACAATAATGTGAATAATTTCTCAAAAACTACACTCTTGCTAATAACCTTACAAAAATAATATACTGGATGGACAGGCAAATGACAGCAACAACATGAGAGTGAATGGTACTTTCATCTGAGCTTTAAGCCGTCTCCAGGGTTGTTGGTGTACTCAAGTATAAATCCCAATATTTACCAAATAACAAAGGTATTTCACAATAGGTGGTTTAAGACCGCCTCGAAGTTCGTCAGTTTCAGGTATTCTCTGATCGGGAAATTTACCCCCATCAGAAAATACCAGGTATTTTGGTAATGTGAAAGCAAACTACGCGTAATTTCCCCGAAAGAAAATACCCGCTAAAATAGTAGGTACTTGGCGAAATTACAAGAGCTTTCGCGGGGATTTTTCCAAGGTCGCAGGTATTTTGGCGATGTAAAAGCAATTTACGGAAACTTTTAGCCCAGCGTGTCGTTGGGCGCGGGCGCCATGGGTGGCTGCAGGGCTAGTGATTTTGAATCTCGCGCCTTGCCTGCTTATCAGACCATACTGCGCATGCTCGTAACTTCAGGAACTTATCTCGAAGGGTATGCTTCTGGGCGGTGTGAATGCAGGAATGATTAATGGGTATTTTTTAGCCTAAAAAGTTCTCGTAATTTAACAGGGATTCTTATGATCGAGGCAGTTTGAAACCACCTAAAGAGAGATTTGTGCTGTGGTGAGATTCAAAGTAAAACCCTGCATCTATTGGTTTACCATTTGGGGACTTATTCACTCATCAATACCACCTCAGTGGTCATACTGGCCAGTATTCTGAAGTCGGATTTAGTTTGAACTCAGGTTTAAATATGGATAGCCAATTGTTACATAAATCACTAACAGTAGAGATATCATATTTCATCTCATTTGGCTCTCAAATCATTCATAATTGTCTAGGAAGTATAAATAGATGATTGTCTTCACGGTACGTAAATCAGGAAAGAGCACAGTAAACATAATAAACATACAACTTGATATAAATTTTGACACTTTTGGCTTCCCATAATTTTAGCACAGAGTTAGACCATGGTCTAACCTGACTATAGAATACTGGCCATTAAGACTGGCCAATAAACTTCTACATGGTAATTAAACTTACCTATTCCATCCCCTCTGTATTGCTCAGCAGTAGGAGTTGAAATTGCATACCCATTATTACGACTGAAATGAAAAAGAGGAAACAAGCAACTATAACCAACAAGATAATTACATACTTTGTCTCGAAAAATATCACATTTTCATGGGCATTGCCTTCAAAAAGTGGTTTGATCCACAAGATTAAACAATGGACATTTCATAAAACTTGTTATAATAGTAAATTTGCAATAATAGTTCAAAGCAACTGAGATCATTCAAAATGATTGGCTAATAGCAAACTTGTTATAGAAATTGGTCATGAGTCTTGAAATTATCCCATGAAAAGGTGGCTTTATTATTTACGTTTACTAAATTCCGTTTTGTTTGGGAACATATTTCACAGTTGAACGATAGCATAAACGCAATACCAACTTGTACCAAACGTACCAACGGTTGTGCCTCCACGAGAAAAAAATAAGCTTGGATACATTAAACAAAAATGCTTTATCGTTCCACGATAAATACAAATTTTGCTTTTCAAAGCATTTCCTACAAAGTTATATACACCTCACCAATCATATTCTGCCAAGATAAGAGGGTTAAAAGAAGAGAAGGGGAGAAGATGAAGAAGAGATATATTGGATTAAGCAAGGAGAAAGCAGCTGATGGGAATAGGAGTTAAGAGGCGGTGCTGCAACATCCCAAGTTTGCTCAATCTCGAGATTTTAGCCCGATCGGCCCTCTTCGCGATTATTCTCGAGAATCAAGAAACCCCGTCTCCACCATCACAAGAAGAGTGATTCCTGCTCGAGCGACATTGAGCGAGGCATCGATGGGATTCGATGCATTATGGTCTGACTCCATGAATAAATAATCCCGAGTGCGTCTGCACCTACGAATTAGGGCGATAATTTGTAAAATAGCACGCTATTTTGCAAATAATCCCAAGTTGACTTGGGATTGCAATCTCGAGATTAATCCTACAAACTAGCGTGATAACTGCGTCTCCATTGCAAATAATCTCGAGATTGTTCAGATCGGGATAATTTGTCGGATCAGATATAGCGCGCTAATTTGAAAACTTGGGATGGTGCAGACGGCCCTAAGGAAAAGAGGTGAAAAATATCAAGAGAGAGAGAGAGGAGGAAAAAATGCAACACCTCCAGGGGTAAAACATGAGGCAGAGAATTATCCTAGGGAATTATCATGAGATAAAAACAGATGAAAAAAATAAATTGACAGGTCTCATTATCTTTCTCAACTTTTGAAAATAGGAATTTCCTGGTTTAGAGTATCAATTACTCTGACAATGAAATCCCTGCTCAGCGTTTGCAAGTCTGGGACATCTGCACAAAATCTGTGATTGGAGTGTCCGAGAAGGCCTGCCCTTGAATCCATGTTTAGGGTGCTTTTGCCAGGCTGATTTTTGCGGATGTTTTCTACTCTTCAACGACTGTGACCCCCCCCTCGGACAAAAACTTTAACATTTTTGTAGCATACAACATACGTAACAGACCAACAGGAAAAGTGATCAGTACGTCTCTGCTGAACTTTGTTGAGGCAAGACAAAAGCAAGACATGGCGAGGGCGGATAGGGGAGGGGGAAACAGTGGTAAACACAAAGTCTATGGGCGAGACACATTTCATATTTTAAACATGAATAACTTTGGTAAACATATCTATTTTGTGATGTTATATGTCACGGTTCCAGCCACATGCAGCCAGTCAAGTAATGTCAATAAATATCCCAACAATGTGTCTGTTAATACATGTGATATCCGACCAGAGGCACCACAAAGTATTCATCATCACAAAAGCATATTTCTTATTGTACATGTATCTGGCTATTAAGTCTATAGTTAGGTAGGAATCTTTTGTCTACAATCTGCAGGACAGATCTAATGAAGAACATGACTAACATTTTATCTTTGCGGCATCAAAGGTCTTTAAAGGGAATGGGTTGGATGGTTCTCCATGTCTTATAACTCCTTGCTCCAAACCTGGGTTGATGTGAACTGTTTGACAATTTTTGTGGATGAATTCTTACCATGCAGTATTAGTGCCATATCATTACTGATTGAAGCCCACTTTAGAGAGTGGACTTGTCTACAATTTTTGTTCTCAATATTGAAAAAAATATATTTTCCATGAACACATGTATATTTGTATATGGCCATGCGTTTTATGTTGGGCCCGCAAATAGGTGGTACATGTATCGTTACATTTGCACGACAAGCACAGAAATAATTAATGGTATAAAACTTGAAATACATGTGCTACATGGGTATATTTGGTATCATATTAAAGGGAATCTTTACACCAATTACTTTAAAGAAAAAGAAATACTTGAGATTACTTCAATTACCAGTAAATAGCAATTATGTAACATCAATTGGCCATTTTTGCATGGTGGTAGACGAGGGGAGCATGACGAGGGGAGCATAAATTTTCATTTCATTAAGAAACTAAATGTGTAACATCACAGTACCTAAATATGTAATAGTTTTGGGGCTCACTGGCTTATTCTTCAATCATAAGTGGGTCAAATTTGAACTTTTAAGTTTAAAGGATACCTAATTAAGCTAATTAGTATAATTAATTGATGTAAATCATGAAATTAACATGATTGAAATTGTGACTGTCTGATGTATAGGAAATGAGGAGAGATAAAATATAGTTGTGGGTTACACCTTCAATAAAATTTAGAAGCTGCAAAAATTTCAAAAAGAAAAGCACAAACTAATTAAAGGCTTCAGAGATAAAACAATCTATTGTTTTAATAATTATGACCTCATGGTTTCAATAATTCAATATTGACAGTGTAGACTGATAGTGATAACTTTGATGTGTCCAAATCTTCAGATTATTCTGGTAACATAACAGATAGCAAATGCACCTTTTATGCAATTTTAATTAATGAAAATTTGTTTGTTGCAATAAAGCCCTCATCTGATGCTATTTACTTTTTTTCTTAATGTTACATCACACTGTGTCTATAAATCAGTAGATGATCATGACACATATTTGGCTGGCACAAAAGTGTTCAGAGAATATTTTTCCAAATTATTAAAAAAAAAAAATAAACAAAAAAAAATGGTACAAAGATTAAACTAAACAGAGGCAAATGTACCAATAGAATATGTTCTGTGCATTGACATTCAATTGACCCAGTACCAAGAGACCATGTCCTGCAGAATGTTGAGCAAGAGGGTAGGCCTATATTTAAAATATAACACTCTAAAATAACATAAAGTATTTTTGCCAGGTGTATGGATTTATTTATAACATGTTAATTGTTTTTGTTCACACTAAGTTTAAATAAGCTAAAGCAGTAATGAGAACTTTTCATTGTGCATTCACATTTTTCCTATATAAACCTGACTCTCAGTTGTCAACCTGTGGTCCACCGGTCTTTGAGCCAAGAGGTGACAAATCCCACGATTTGAGTCAAATGAAATAATTTTTTATTCATAATAACCACAGTAAATATATTATGATATACTGGTTAGTGTTTGCAAGTGTATTTATGCAACTAAAGGCAAGACTAATTAATATTTTAGGGGTAAATCAAGCATTGATACATATTTACCCGAAAAATTGTGATGTGAAATTTGGTCTTAAAAGATGATTGCGCCTAGTTATTTTGGTAGAATTGTCCCCAACAAGTTATATATCACTGGAAAGGTCTCACTCTAACGAGTTGAAATATGCATGTTATTTCCGTGTAGGGTGTAAAGTTTATCTGATTCTAACATTTATTGGGAAGTATGTTTTTTTCACAGTTTTCCACATATTTTGACCTTTAACTTTTTATGACATTACCCTATGCCTTTTCTGATTGCATTTTTGAATTCCTCAGACAATTTCCTTTCAGTATATACTTTTATGGGTATAGGATGTCAAACATAAAAAAAAATACAATTGTATAAAATGGTGCGATTTTGGAGGAAAATTTGAGTTGTAACGGAAATGGGCCCAACTCAAAACGCATGGCCATATTATAAGCAAACATAACAAACATACATGTATGAGTAAGGGGACCTTTAAGAACCATATGGCTTGGTTCCTTATCTCTCAAGAGTTTACAAGTTGACCAATGTACCAAACTGAATTGTATTTTCTAATAGTTAAAATTATTATTGTACAATACATGGTATGTATATTACATAGAGATCTTTTCCACCAAAAATCTTTAAAAATGCATGTATGGTATTATCTGTATTTCAAGTTACCACAAAGAATCTCAAGAAATTGCACTAGCAATACAAATTGAAATGTTGATTATTGCTGGTATGACAGATACCAGTGGATTGCTTTTGGTTATAATGCTGAAGTCACACAGCCATGTTACGCACCTGCAGATGCCTGCGTATGTTTGGATGATGAAAATGCGGAACTTTTACCCCCAATAACAGAAATTTGAGCAAAAGTTATACATTCTGCAGACGATATAAGTTATGGATGTTACGTATGAATTACAGATGTTACGGGTGAAACCTGCAAATGAGGCCATTCGCTGCTGACACATGTCACTCACGACTTTATGCATGACTAATGGACGATACGGATAAGTTATGCTCGTGTCTGCGCATGTGGGCTTGCTCTGGCGTCTGCACCAGCCGCATATAAAACTATGGATCGGAAAATTGCTTCAGTTGCATTTCATCAAGTCTGAGAGCTAGAATACTTTGTTTTCATAGTTTAAAATAATGTGCTTTAATATGTCATTTACAGACTGATTGGATATATAATTTCAGTGTTCCAAGCTTTTTAAGAAATGACCAGAAATGTCACAATTTGCAAGGGCATGCAAAAAAATTGTATCAAAAGTTCATTGTGAAATAACTAGGATGGAATAACATTTGTCATAAGAGTCTTGCATGTAAATCAAAGTGACATATAAAAATAGCAGTTTTGACCAAGGAAAACACACAAAATTTTAAACTCACTCCCTATGCGATTTTGGTTAGAAAAGAATTTAAAAAAAAAAAAAAACAGTATTTTTCGCACCAAAATGAAGGGGATTTGGATGAAGCATTGGATTAGCATGAGAAACTAATTTTCTGAAAAATCTTGGCGGTAATTCAACACCCACGCTTCCCAGGGCCAAGTTTCAGTCAGGAATTAGTTCATTTCCCTTTATAATGCAATGATATGATGAATATTTATAGGAAAAGACTGTAAAGTTACACAAAAGTACAGACAGAAATATAAGATTTGATTCAGAAAATGTGTTGAAACACACTGCACTTGCTCGATAAAATCCTAAAACCGCTTATTTCCCATCTCAATCTGTCAGAACATGCATGCCAGGTATTTCCTGTAATATTAGACTCACCAGAAAAAGATGACCGGAGCATCTAACGTTGCAGCAAAGTTGAATGCAGCATGAGCATCACCCTCGCTAGCAGCTCCATCACCAAAATAACAAACTACACAAAGGTCACGACCTGATCTCTTCAATGCATAAGCCGCTCCAGAAGCTGTTTATAGAAGGGGAAGTTGGGTTGAATTGATTTATCATGAACTTATGAAACTGATCAGGAATCATTCATCAACATATAATAATGTTAAAGACTCAAACCAGGTGGGTGATTCATAAAGCTGTTTGTAAGTTAAGAACGACTGGAGTTGGTCAAGCTAAAAAAGTGGAAGGTGGCAACTTCACCTTTGACTGTCTGACCTCAAAATCAATAGAATTCCTGGGATCCATGCTAGTATCATACACACCAAATTATATGAGCCTATACGCTAAGTTAAACTAAAGTTTTCACGTTAACAAGGACTTCAGAAGTGTAAGATGAAAACATGTCACTGTGATCTTGACCTTTGAACTTTTGACCTCAAATCAATAGGCTTTCTGAGATCCATGCTAGTATCATACACACCAAATTATGTGAGCTTGTAGGTTAAGATCGCATTAACAAGGACTTCAGAAGGGTAAGATTTATAAAAAAAATATGTCACTGTGACCTTGACCTTTTGACCTCAAAATCAATACGCTTCCAGGGATCCATGCTAGTATCATACACATGAAATTATATGAGCCTAGGTTATGTTAAAATACAGTTATCGCGTTTACAAGTTAACAGATGAACAGACAGACAAACGGACAACGAGCGTGATAGCATAATATGTCCCGTCTAGACGGCCGAATAAAAACACACTTAAGTTGAATAAATCCACTTCATTTCTATTTCATCAAGACACCAAGGGCCTGTTGCATAAAACTTTTTACCACCAAAAAATATGGTGAAAATTAACTCAGGTTAGCAACATTTTGCTACACAGGAAATGACTCTTGATAAAAAATGTATGTAGCAACATATGTACATGTTTCTTCTTGTTGCTGGACAATTCTTTACACTGATATCCAAATCCAATATACAAGAATCAAATATTTATGTATGGAGCTATTACAGAATTAACATATGTCTTATCGATTTGATTGATACACAATCCAAATCCCATAATAGTTTTTAAAATGCACATGTGCTGAAGCTTTTTGACATGCATTCACCAGACCAAAGTCATATGAGTGACTAGAACAATAAACAAAATGTATATTAGAACTGCAAGAGACAGTGGATGCTTAACGGCGAGCTCAACACAGCATATATCCAGCTAACGGACACCGTTCTGTGCCATTTAAAAGGAGTTTATAAGAACCATTTCGTTACTTAAGCCTTGGTCCAATTTACAACTGGTACTAAGCCTGAATTGTTTATCTAGACAGCTAATCACAGCTTGCTGTTAGCATCAACTGTCTTTTTTGGTTCTATTGTACACTGTTTCGCTCTAACACTCTAGTCATTCATGCGATTTTACTCCGATGTGCATGTTAGTTTGTCCATTTCAATGGTTATTTTACGATTTTGCGGTACCAAATTTATTTATCCAAATACCATTTACAAGATTCAAATATTTATGGGGCTATTACAGAATTAATATCCAACTATTTCGTTGATATAACACACATGTAACTGGAAACTTACCATGGGGCATCTGTGTGGCCAGAGGTGATGATATCGTCATGAAATGATGTTCTTTAGATCCATAGTGCACAGGCATCTGACGACCCTTACCTAGATCATCACAGTTACCATAACATTGATTCATCGCTGTCTCCAATGAAAAGCCCCTCCAAAGAATTACCCCTGATGAAAACAAGCAAGCAATCAAACCATAAATCATTTAATGTTCTTATAAGTTTTTAAAATTATCCATCACAAATTTGGATACCAGGGGTAACAAAATAACGAATTTCACCACATTGATTACGAAACTCAATACATGTAATTCTAAGTATTGATTTAAACACTCTGTTGTGCTTCAATCAGTTTGAAGTAGGGTTTCACGGCACACCTTTGAATGGTATCTTTCATGGAATCCTCGATTTTGATTGGCTTATGAGCCCCGTTAATTAGTAGTTACCATTGGATGGTAAAGGTACAATAGTAACTTTTATGCAACAGGACCTTTCACATTTACATTTCACTGGGTTGATTTCATAAGTAGATATGATACCTCACTATAGGTGTAATGCTAATCAGTTTTCACGTGAAAATCAGTTTTTGTAACTTTATAATTTTCATTTACTATGATTAAAAGGAAAAAAGAATAAACAAGAATGAATTGCTCTGTATTTAGAAGTTATTAGTCATGCCACTCACCTGCCTCTCTGTATTGGCCAAATATAATATCCTTTTCATTAAGAGCAGCAGCACTTCCAACATGGGTACCTTCTTCACCATAATTGGTCATGTAGAATGATATTCTTCCCTGCAATCATAATATTAATCACCAACAATAACTGGTATTTGAATGGCATAGGATCTGGTATTGAATGGCATAGGAACTGGTATTGAACGGCATAGGAACTGGTATTTGAATGACATAGAAACTAGTATTTGGATGGCATAGGAAATGGTATTTGAATGGCATAAGGAACAGTTATTTGAATGTAGAATGATATTCTTCCCTGCAATCATAATATTAATCACCAACAATAAATTATTCCGAAAGGTAAATTTCCTAATTTTACCCATTTCCTACCAAGTTCATGAAAATCAATTAAAGTATTTGGTAAAGGAGGGGGGGGGGGGGGAGAAAATCAACTCCTGAACATTCAATTTCAACAAAATTTAGATCAATTTAACCAGTAAATAGAGCATAAATGAAGAATAAATGAAGAATGAAGATTAAAAAAAAAAAATTCAAAGCTTCTAATTTACATGTCTCCATTTTACCTTGGTTTGGTTTTCTGACAATGTAAGGTATTTGAATGACATAAGAACTGGTATTTGAATGACACATAATTTGAATGACATACATGTAGGAACTGGTATTTGAATGGCACAGGACCTGGTATTTGAATGACATAGGAACATGTATTGAATGGCATAGGAACTTGTATTTGAATGACATAGGAAGTAGTATTTGAATGGCATAGGAACTGGTATTTGAATGGCATAGGAACTGGTATTTGAATGGCATAGGAACTGGTATTTGAATGGCATAGGAACTTGTATTTGAATGACATACATGTAGGAACTGGTATTTGAGTTGCATAAGTACTGGTATTGAATGGCATAGGAACTGGTATTTGAATGGATAAAAGTAGGAACTGTTATTTGAATGGCATAGGAACTATTTGAATTGCATAGGAACTGGTATTTGAATGGCATACGAACTTGTATTTGAATAACATAGGAACTGGTATTTGAATGGCATAGGAATTGGTATTTGAATGGCATAGGAACTGGTATTTGAATGGCATAGGAACTGGTATTTGAATTGCATAAGTACTGGAATTGAATGGCATAGGAACTGGTATTTGAATGGCATAAGAAACAGTTATTTGAATGACATACATGGATGAACTGGTAATTGAATGGCATAGGAACTGGTACTTGAATGACATACATGGAGGAACTGGTAATTGAATAGCATAGGAACTGATATTTGAATGACATAGGAACTAGTATTTGAATGGCATAGGAACTGGTATTTGAATGACATAGGAACTGGTATTTGAATGGCATAGGTACTGGTATTTGAATGGCATAGGAACTGGTCTTTGAATGGCATAGGAACTGATATTTGAATGACACAGGAACTGTTATTAGAATGACATACATGTAGGAACTGGTATTTGAATGGCATAGGAACTGGTATTTGAATGGCATAAGAACTGGTATAGAATGGCATAGGAACTGGTATTGAACGGCATAGGAACTGGTATTTGAATGACATAGAAACTAGTATTTGGATGGCATAGGAAATGGTATTTGAATGGCATAGGGACTGGTATTTGTATGACATTTGAACTGTATTTGAATGACATAGTAACATCAACAGGTGTTCCACATTATGATTGAATAAAAAAATTTATTGTGTAACTTGCGCATAAAAAACACATTTGAACTGGCAGAGCTGGGGAACGTTTAATGAAGTTGTAAGCACTGACAACTTGTCTTTCTCTGACAGTTACCATGGTAACAGTTAGAGGTTAGTGCCTCTCAGCAAATCAAAACCAAGGATTTCACTGAAATTGTCAGCTCTGGCAATATTTAGTCAGCGCTGACTGACAACTTTCATGAAACACCCCCCGGCGTTCAGATGTTGTCTTTCTGAGCTGAGTATGTCATAAACAATGCAAAAATAAATACTTTACAGAATTTCTCTACAGTACCTGTCTTTGTGATTCATAAAGAATTTTATCCATGGTGTTGAGGGTAGTCATTGTCTTATACATCTTGGTAACTGTTTCCTTATCCAAACCGGGGTCTTGGTCAGGGTCAATGACCTCTCCATCTCGGTTCATTACACGATAGACAGGAATCCCATCATATTCGTCTGGTTTCAGGAATTCAAGCTTTTCTGAGAATACAGACTTGGAGCCAGGGAACTGGGGCTTGTCATCATCAACAGCAAACTCTTGCAATCTGGTGGCCTGTGTACATGATATGAAAAGGGCATGAAGCAAAGTACAGAGGAAACTTGTTGAAATCGCTATGTTGTATGTTGAAAATGACAGTGCTAATGCAGTTTTCCAACCGATGACTTCAAGCAATTTTGCCCACCGGTAATTGTTCAACAAATCATTGTACATGTAAGCCTCTCAATCATCACATTTCAAGGTCAACGTGCCTAACAATTTTCTGAATATTACGTTTGGGAATGGCTGTATTTCTGCTTCATTCTCAACATTTTGGTTCCATTTCTCGGTCAGACATCATTTCACTTGGTTTCACCATAATGGACTGGAGTTAGAGACAAAATCATGTGAACATGTTGCTAGCAAATGGCTGAGATAGCGCAGGCAGAGCTTTTCGGCGCCAACTTCAGTTCATATCAAAACTATGGATCCGCCAGAGTTTTGATATGGACTACAGACCTTTGATATAGACTAAAGTTTGATATGGTCTATGGTTTTGATATGGATTATAGTTTTGATATGTACAATAATCTACATAGACTGTGCATAATAGAAAAGGAAGAGGCCAAAGCATGCCAAGAGAAGCAATGTTTGAATGAAAATTTGAAATGGGCCAAAAATTCAGAAAAGTGGTGGGCATATTGACTTGCTATGACATTTGCGAACAATGCAAGTATGTGATCCTGTGGGCAGCCATCCCCTGTATAGAAGTTGGTGATCAATAAAAATTAAGAATTGAAAAATATTTTTGATATCCCTTCAGAAAATAACTTGGGCAGTCTCAGGTAAGTTTTTGTGCTCCAAAAACATACTCAGCAAAATCTATTTCAACTTTGATATAGATATTTATCTCTGTTAAAATCTTTGAGATAAAATACTCTTAAAACCTCTCAGAATTGGAATTTTTCTGAGAACCATTTTGTCTTCATTTTATCTCTGAACAAGAGTGTCGCTAAGCCAAGGCCAGCAAACAATACGCCCGCCCGTAAAGCGGAAAATGGGAGTTATTGATCAAGCAAGAAAAGTGGAAGGTGGTGACTTCACCATTGACCGTCTGACCTCAAAATAAATAGAATTGCTGGGATCTATGCTAATATCATACACACCAAATTATATGAGTCTAGGTTCAGTTCAACCAAAGTTATCGTGTTCACACTGCAGAAGGGTAAGATGAAAATATGTCACTGTGATCTTGACCTTTTGACCTCTGTTGTGAAAGTTGATTGAAAAATATATGATTTCTCATTTGATATTGATATGAAATATTGCAGAAACATTATTTGATATATTTCATATTTCCATGATGATATAACATCCCTGATTATGTTTTATAAAAACCTTTGGTCAAATGATTGTATATAAAACAGTGCATATATGTCATTAACATTGCTTGTGCAAGGCATTTACTGAAATAGTGCCAGCTAGTGTTCTCTCTAGGACAGTGTTTTCTATTGCACCAATCACTGTATAAACATGGAAGAACTGACAGGTGACAAAATCATCCAAGTTCCAGTGAATCCTGGAAACCTGGTTATTGATTTTGATACAATAAGGAGGCAAAGAGGTTAGTGTCTCATAGGAAGTCTTTATTTTATGAAATGATAAATGTTAAAGATGAAAATAAGTTGAATTATTTTATGTTCTAATTCCAGCTGCTGTGCATGTAGATTACATAACAAATATACATTCACATATAAGATTGTGTAAGCAAGAAATTAGGTCAAGTTTATAGCTTACACATAGGATCCTCACATTTGAAGATGAAACTATGTGATATTATGATGAATAGGAGATTCATGTATGTTCACTGAATTTGATATAATTAGTTTACTTAAATAAGATAATTCAGGTTTTGTTTTGTGGAATTAATGACCAGAAAGGTTACACTGTATGTAGGTCAACTGAAAATCAAGATATGGTGGCTTTATATTTAAAACACAAAGATACACCTGAAGTTAATAGTATAGTGGTAACCCTAATTGCTGTGTAAATCAATGTGTCAATATACAGTCCGACCTCTCTTATCCGGCCTCCCCTTATCCGGATCTCTCTATTATCCGGACGCACACTTGCCGAGATTTTTTTTTTTAAATCTAGTACAGGTACGTGAGGAAATGAGATTTCAATCTAAACTCAATCCTATACATAAAACCCACTCTGATTACATATATTTCCCAACATAGTCACCCTACACCAAACATATTTTTCATGAAAATATCTCACCCAAATCACCAAAAGAACTTTAGGAATGATAATTTCCAGTAAATCAGGGTGCAGCGCAAACATTTCATTACGTTTCTCTTTTTGATTCGCAGGAAAAACAACACATGTCTTGCTAGCTAACTTTAGGCCTCAATACGGACAGCGCCATCTATCATGTTTGAGCCTACAGTCAGTGGAACAATGGCTGACATTAAGAAGCTGCGATACCCGCCGCGATGATCTCATTTTAAAACTTGGTTTCATCGAGTCATTCACTTTCTTTCGAAGTATGCTCGATGTATACCTCAGTCATTTTAGCAGGTAAATTATCCAAGAGTTTTGGCCATCGATCGATTTCATTTCAATAAAAAACACATAATTTGCACTGACTCTGCAGTGAATATTGTCTTTACCGTACGCCCACTACAATAGTGCAGTGTAGCTACCGCCGGTGGCCTGGAGAGGCAGCCGGCAGCGCAGCTGCGTGTATTTAATATTGGGTCTCCCAGATCCGGATAAATCCCTTATCCGGATTGGTGCTGGTCCCAACGTGTCCGGATAAGAGAGGCGGACTGTACAAAGATTTTATTTATCAGATTAAGCACATTTCACAATAATTGTTTAGTTTGTTGCTTATTAAAGAAAGAGTGAATTATCAGATGATCACGCATATAAACATACAGAATGTATTTATGAAGCTTTTTTGTATGTTTCATTGATACAGTTTTCACAGAGCTTTTGGAAATATCAAAGTTTGAAGATGATAAATCGAAATAAGATGAATCAAGAATAGTCTGGAAGCTCCCGTAGAAACATTTTTCTGTGTTTCATTCGTGTACCTCGAATGCTGTCACAACCTCCTCAAAATCAATAGGCTTCCTGGGATCAATTTAAGCATGATACACACCAAATTATATGAGCCTAGGTTAAGTTAAACTGAAGTTATCACATTTACAAGGACTGCAGAAAGGTAAGGTGAAAACATGTCACTGTGACCTTGATCTCAAAATCAATAGGTTTTTTTTTTTGAATGTTAGCTGAGTCACGATGGTTCTTGTAGTTCCCGACATCATATGAAGGTATAAAATTTTTATTCATGTAGGTTCTGGAGTAGGCCTATTTGCCTAGTCGGACAAATAAATTTTTGATTGAATAAAAATGCCACAAGAAATAATACATGTAGTTCACTTACACAGAAACAAATCTGTCCAAATAAAGTTAAATAGTTTCACAACAAAGTTTTACTGTTTTACATACAATTGGCCATTATTATGAACCATGATTGTTATCACATTTATTTTTTTTCAGAGTTGACTTTTATCTTGTCCATCATGACCCAATATCATTGTGAATATACTCTTTAGACTTTAAATTTCCTCTTATCAGATCATATTACATTTTTTTAAGGGGGGGGGGGTTGCTGCACACAATAAAATTGTGGAATCACTGAAAAGAAAACAGAAATAAACTAGAGATACTCGGCGGGTCGCGCAGCCGAGCACATGTATCCCCCAAACCCACCGCGTCATCCGTCATTGCGATATAGAGCTCACATAGTCATAGAAATTTGACAAAAAAATACAATTAATTATCATGGCGACAATGACCCTAGCATGCAGGTCCCCCAAGTCCATCTACATGTACCATCCAAGTGTGGTTGAAAAGTGACTTATGGTTGTGGAGAAAGAGAGTCTTGCCTAAACCTGAGTTTAAGTTAAACCCGACTTCAGAATACGGGCCACTGCCATTAATGACTGCTTGCATTTATACCGTCATAACCACTCATTCACTAATACACTGACATAAATATGAATGGATGGGGCTGACTTAAGACTGCCTGGGATTCGAAAATAAACTGCGTTTTAATTTTAAGGCGTTACGAAGCATGTTTCAGTAATTAATCATATTTTGCTTACCGAATAATATATACTTCTAGTTTGCTTCGAAGCTATATGCTGAGCAGGAACTTTCACCTGTTTCTGATAAAAACGTAGAAATCGACATGTTCTTTGGAATAGTGACGCCATCATTACTACAGGGCAAGTCTGGCTCAGAAATTGCTAGTGCTCGCGCAACGTACTATAATAAACTATGAACATACTGTACTCTATATGAACCAACCAGCCATCGTTTCCTTATAAAGTATGAATATGCATGATTACAATGGAGATTTTCACCCACAGAGATTGTATACTAATATATCTCCATGTTTTCACCCTCTTTTTTTGGAATTCCACATAATATAAATTTTTGTTATGGTTCTTAGTTCAAATGACCCGTTTTCGCACATTTTTTTTTCTTCAAATAAGTATATTTTAACTGATCATAGTAAAAACTGCAACTCATTTACAAATTACTATTTTTAAAAATATATTGTTCTATATCATTATCCCGATATTTTTCTCATTAATTAGTCTTCATCTTGCGTTGAGGCGCTGCATGCAGAGTGATACAGAGTCATATGTGGAAGCAAGGAGGTATATTACTCATTTGTATATATCTCTATGTGAAGGTAGACAACTTTCACCTCAGTGTTTCTGATAAAAACGTATGTTCTTCGGAATAGTGCCAGACCCAGCTAAGCACAAAATATTATAATAATTTTTTTTTCAAAGATCTTAGAAATGCTTAAAAAAAACACACAAGAAAATTTGCATAACATTAATGAAACATTATTCCCCTTCTGTTACACATTAAATAAACGTTATCCAGCATACAGGCCCTAATATTTTGATGGCCTGACAAGAAAACATTTAAAAGATTTTTTTTATAAAAATCATTAATACATCTTATCAAAATGTCCAATCTTGAAGTAACAAATACATGAAAGAAACATTCTTAAGAAAACAAAACAATATTTTTATAACGTTTTTATAATGTTACATTATTAACGTAAAAATTATATTTTTAAAAACTTTCTGAAGATGTTATTGCAGTAAAATCTAATGTTCTATAAAGTCATGAAATATATGTTTTCGAAATATTTCAACAAAATATTTTTGAATTTTTTTTAATTTCTCCGAGTCTGAAAGTGATTAAAAAATGTATTAGCCAACATAGTGATTTTGACATTTTTTGTGATATAATTTTAACATTTTAAGAGAAACACAATAATATCTTACTGTCATCAGTTATATCTTGGATGAAAAATAGCATTTAAAAACTTTGTTAAAATATTATGAGAGCTAATAAACGCTCTTGAAATGATATATGTATATGAAACTATGATTTTACTTTTACAATATCTAAACAAAACAGTTTTTGAAACAAATTTGTTTTCCTAAATTTTTTCAAAAATATGTTAGAAACATCCTTATTTTTAAGTTTTTGTCATGCCAAACATTTTTGAGAAACAAAATAGCATTTTACTTACATCTTCATTACGTTTTACATTGGATGTGAAAATATAATTCTAAAAAACGCTGTTAAAATTTTTGACAATAACATCAAACGTTCTTGAAAGGTTATGAAACTATGTTTATATAAAATATATTTTAACTAAGCGCTTTTGAAAAATGTTTCCTTCTATTTTTCAAAAACGTTTCTGAAATCTATTTTAGACATATTTCCCAATGTTTCTTTTAATATGATTTCACATTTTTTTTTCAGAAACTAAAATAATATTTTCCTAGCATTCTCGATGAAAAAGTAGAGTTGTTAGAGTATTATGACAATGTGTATTTTGAGTTTTTGACAGACGTGTATCAATCAGGTATGATTATTTACGTCTGGGACCGACCTTTAACGTCACCATCCGAAAGACGTGACCAGGGCTCGAACCTCTGCATCAATTTGTAACTTCCCCACAGCTTGGATTACAGGCGCACGCCACAACGCCCAGTTGTGACATCAACCTTTATAGATATGTAATGATAATGTATTTTTATAATAGTTCAACAAAACATTTTTGAAAATTATTGCCAAAAATATTTCAAACTATATCTGAAATATCCTTATAGTAATATGATATAATATAATAGCGTTTTATTTACCCGGGGTAGCCACTTCATTTTATTGTCTTTATAATACAAATTTACCATTTGTTAACTTGACTATCATCTTTATAAAGTTATACATGGGCTCAAAATATTTGTAAATTTTGTTATACTATCATAGCAATAACATAAAACGTGATTTGTTTTTTATCCCTAAGTGCTAATGAAATGTCCAACAAACATCCTTATTTTGATGTTTTTATGATATCATACTTACATACTTTCAGAAACAAAATATTTTACTAACATTACGATACATTCTATATAAAGAAATATACCTTGTTAAAACATTGGTGGAATGTAATGATAATAGCATTTAGGGTTGTAGAAGATATGAAAATATATTCTCAAAATATTTATGCTAAATGATATCGAAAAATATTGTTTTCCATAAACGTAAATAAATATTATTTCTAAACACATTCTTTAAAACGTTTGGCTAATATCATAAAGATGATTTTTCAGAAACAAAACGTTTTGAAAATGTTATCGGAGTATTACATGAATAACATTAAACGTTCTAGAAAGGTCACGAGAAAGTATTAAAAAGATATTATGTTGAACACCATTTTATTATTTTTTACGTTTTCAAAACCCTATATAAATGTAGATAAGAGTTCATGTTAAACAAAACCATTTTTCACATTTTCATGATGATTGTTTTTTCAGAAATCAAAGAAAAATATTAATAACACATTTTCAATTTTAAAAATTTGCTTTCAAAGTTATCAAAATGTGATGACGTCAATATCAAACGTTCTAGAGAAGTCACCACAAAATATTTTTTGGATTTTCCAATTAAGCTTTTTATTTTAACATTTGTTAAGCGTTTTAAAAAATGTTGATAGAATTTTATTTAGAGATTTATTGTTTTAATGTTTTCATAACATCATATTGAAATTTTTCAAGATAATCTTTATTTCACATTGAAAATATTGATTACAAGATGAAAACAAAATGTTTTGAAAAATGTTATTACAATATGATTAAAATGAAATCAAACGTTCTAGAAAGGTCATGATGAAATATTTTGACAATATTATTATGAAACTTTGATGAAAAAAAATGTTGGAAATTATGTCGAGGAAAACCATCTTTAATGTTTTTATGACATCATGATGACGTTCATATGTAATTGTCATCCATTTTATTTGTACATGACCCAACCTGCAAAATCTGGTTGCAATGTAAGCGTTCAAAGTTGGGGGCCTGGGTTCGATTCCGGTAGAGGCATATATTTTGGCATCACCAATTTTTCCAAAGGGCAGATAGCTCTGGGGAACCTTGATTTGCGCTACGCCTATCACCGTTCTCTTCATTCTGCAATAGCTTTGATCCATCAGCTGAGGCATGGCGACTTGTCATCGTTCAAAACTCACATACACCCGACAAAGGAAATTCAATTGGTGGTGTCGAAAATCCGTTTATCTGACGGTCAATCGGTAGGGGTCGCCCTTGTCACTTACCCGTCTCTGTGATCTAGTGATAAAGGTACTGGCGTTCAAATCTGCATGATTGCCCGGGTTCGATTCCCGGCAGAGGTATTTTTCGACATCACTAATTCAAAACGGCAGATAGCTCTGGGGAACCTTGATTTAAGCTACGCCTACCATTGTTCTCTTCATTCATTTCTTTCACAGTATACTTAAATTCAAGAATTACCAAAGCTGTTGTACATGTATGTAAAATTTCTCACTTTTGTATAATTTGTCCCATACATGTACTGTATCTAAGCAATAGCTTTAATTGATCCATCTGAGCATAGGCGGCGGAAGCGGGAGGGGGGGGATAGGGGGGACAAATCCCCCCTAAATTTGAGGTGGGGGGATGAGCCCCCTCTAAAATTTTAGTTGATAACCTTTTTTTTTGCTTGTCAATTTTGTTTCCTGCGTCCCCCCTAAATTCATGTGGAGCTCCCCTAAAATGTGTTTGCCCCCCCCTTGTGAAATTTTTTACCTGTGTCCATCACAAAATTTCAGATGGACCCATCCTAATTTTGTTGGCTTCCGCCGCCAATGCATCTGAGTCGTGGCGGCTCACCTACACCGAGAATGGAAATTTAAATGGTTGTGTCGAAAATCTGTCTATCTGACGGGCAATCGGATCGGGGTTGCCCTTGCCAGCGTTCAAAGCTGGGGCCCGGTTTCGATTCCCGGCAGAGGCATTTTTTTCGGCATAGCCAATTTTTCTAAAGGGAATATTGTCTGGGGAACCATGATTTAAGCTACGTCTACCATTGTTCTCTTCATTCATTTCTTTCACAACCCCTCCCCCCATCAGACACCTTTATATATCCCCGTCCCAGTGACACTCACCTACACACCCTCAACACACCAAAACGTTCAGATGAAAGAACAAAATACTGTGTGAAATCACAATTTATATTTTATCTGTACTCGAGTCCTGGGGGGCGTTTCATCAATATTTTCGTCCGACAAGTTGTCAGATCTGACAACTTTCCTGGATTCTGATTGGTTGAGAAGCACTGTTACTATAGTAACTGTCGGATAAAACAGGACTTGTGGGATAAAACGTCCCACAAGTCCTTTCATGAAACGCTCCCCTGAAGGAAATACCACTGTGACATTATGGGTTGCGACATAATACGTTGTGCTTTGGAAATTTGCTGCGACATGTTACGTAAATGTGTTAGAAAAGTTACGACATTATGAGTTGCTGCGACATTATCGGTTGTAACAGGGCCTACATAGTTCTTTTTGCCCCTTCGTTGTCGATCTTCTTTTTTTTTTGGGGGGGGGGGCGGGGTGGGGTCTTCAAGCCCCCCCCTAG
Organism: Lytechinus variegatus; assembly: GCF_018143015.1. Lineage (NCBI taxonomy): Eukaryota > Metazoa > Echinodermata > Echinoidea > Temnopleuroida > Toxopneustidae > Lytechinus > Lytechinus variegatus. The sequence goes on along the minus strand of NC_054746.1, from coordinate 9,180,109 downwards.
AAGCGCGGCTTCTCTCGATACCCTCACTAAGTTTTGTTTCATTGTCTTATTTTCTTTGTTTTCACATTATTTTTTAAAATCTTTTTTTCACAATCGTCTGTTCAATATCAGTGTTCCTCTTTTTTAATGTTATACTGGACAGTATTGCGTTAGGTTTATTATCCCATTATAATGGCCCTTTATACCTTAACTTATTCTGCAGCAGCATATACGGCAGTCATGATTATCACTGCTACCGAGGGGGGGGGGGGCCTCGGCCCCCTGGATCCGCCTATGCTTAGAATGTTGAGTTTTCTGGTCAAAAATAATAAAAATTTCCCCTGTTGGCGGGAGCTGGATCCGCTCCTGATTCTAAGAACCTTTTTTGAAAAAAACTTTTTATTCAGATCAACTGAAGCTTTTAATCAACTGATCGAAAAAGGGACATGAATAGAATGTATTTATCACCAATCAAATAGAGCGAGAGCGAAGCGCGAGTGGAAAAATCTTGAGATATTCGATCTGAAAACTGGATTGGTTGAGCAGGACTTTGATAAAGAATATACTGCACTTTTGCAGATTTAGAACTAAATCAGAACATTCGAAGCTATGTAACTATGAAGAAGGTGTGCATAAATCTAAGCAATTGATGCGAGCGCGAAGCGCGATCTGAAAATCTTTAATTAATAATAATAATAATAATAGCCAATTTTTATAAAGCGCTTTTCCCAGAATGGCCCAAAGCGCGTTACAGCATATTATTACCCCGGTCATTGGATTCATTTCAATCCCGCACGAAAAGTGCACAATTTCCACTCCCTGGGGAGCATTCCTTGCATTCATCGCAGCCTCATTATGGCGCTGACAAAATCAAACATACAATATCTATCGCATCCTACCGGGTACCCATTTAGCACCTGGGTCGAGAGTGGCAAAGTATGGATTAACGCCTTGCCAAAGGACGCTAGACCGCGGTGGGATTCGAACACACGACCCTCTGTTTAAAGGCGAGAGTCAGAACCACTACACCACGGCTCTTCTTTAATTCAAGGTCTGACATTTGGACATTCTAAAAACTTTTTTGTGATTATGAATAATATGCATAAATAACTAAGCAATACATGCGAAGGCGAGCTGAAAGTCTTGATCAACTGATCTGTAAAATCACCTACTAATGACTGTGTGCAGTGACTCATGAATAAGGACGATTAAGCACTTTTCTTAATTAAAGAAAATAGTCAAAAAATGTGAGCTGAGAGTAACCATCAAGAGGGTGGGCATGGAACGAAATAACTTTTGCGAGAGCGAAGCGTGACCTGAAAATTTGTTCTTTTACAACCTTCAAAATTTGACACATTTTGCAATCATGAAAACGACGGGTATCTAATGAAACATGCAATGAAGCTTGAAACGTGAGCTGTTTTTTTTTTAGATTTAGACTTGAAATCGGGCATATTCCATGCACTTTTTCTAATCATGAAAAGGAAGGCTATCAATGAATCATGCGTGGCGAAGTGCGAGCTGGAAATGTTTGATATTTTGACTCTTTACACGTTTTTATATTAAGAAAAAAATCGGATTCTGCATCTGTAATAGACAGACTGTCTATCCCAATAAGCATAATTAGAGCGCGAAGCGTGAGCTGAAATAATTTATATTTACTGACCCGAAAGGGATCCTTTAAGCACTGTCCAAGATGAAGGAAAATTGTAAAGAGGATATGGATTTCACTATAAATGCTGCGAGCGCGAAGCGCGAACTGATTTTTTTCGGGGGTACTAGGACATACTTATCACTGTCAATACAGAAGTGTGAACTGAAAACCTTGATTTTACAGCCTGAAAATTGGACATTCTACAAGCTTTTTGCAATCATGAACACGATAGGTATCTACTCAAACAATGACCTACTTTTTTTTAAGATTTAGACTTCCAATCGGACATTCCATATATTTTGTAATCACGAAAAGGAATAATGATGAATCGATGAATATTGTGAGCTGAAGCTTTTTTTTCCAACTTAGATTCTTTTTTCTCTTTCTCTTCTCTCCCTTTCCTCTTTCTCTCTTCCTTTTCCCCCCTCCCGCCCCTTAATTTTCTTCATTTTTTCCCGACGGCAGCGCAGATTTACGGACGATATCCAGAGAAGTGGGAGGGGGGAGTTGCACCCCCTTTTAGCGACGACCCTGCACACAGATTAACCTATTTTAATTTCGTCGACCATGACACCTCCTCTTTCTCCTTTTGTTTTCCTTTCGTATTTTCATTTTGTTTTCTTCTTTCTCTCTGCCTCTTCCTTCCTTCCTTCTTTTTTCTTTCTTTCTTTTCCTTTTCTCTTTCTCTTCTTTCCCTTTTCTTTCCTCTTCTTTTTTTTCCTTTTTACCCATTTTCTTCATTTTTCCCGAGGAAATTCAGAGTAGTAGGGGAAGGGGAGGGGGTGTCGCATCCCCACCCCCCTTTAGCGACGGCCCTGCCACTATCACTCTCATCGAGACTTTCAAATCTGAAATTTTCCAGCCACGGTGTGAATAATGTGTGACATATTGGGAGCCGGCGCCTTCGCATATTGCGCTATACAAAATCTTGTTCATCATCAGTCTCCCTTCCTTATCATCAGTATAATCAGTATAATCATTTGTATAATGATAAAGGCCATATTTTTTTCATCGAGGGGCGTCCTTTTCCATGCCTTTGTGATTATGACTGCCTCCTCCCATGAATGACTGTTATTATTTTACTATGAAACATCATTGTTAATTCATTTTATTCTGTATGTGGTCAGTTATTTCATGGAAATAAAATAATCTATTATTAACATCATCGTCGTCGTAATTATTATCATTATCATTGTCGCCATTATCATCATCATTACCACCATCACCACCACCATCATCATCATCACCGTCATCATCGCCATTATCATCATCATCATCGTCGTCATCATCGTCATTATCATCATCATCACCATCATTATCCTCCTCCTCCTTATCATCATCATCACCGTCATCATCGCCATCATCATCATCACCACCATCATCATCATCATCATCATCATCATCGTCACCGTCATCATCGCCATCATCATCATCATCATTATCATCATCATCATCATAATCACCGTCAACCACCATTATAGCTCAGAAAGTACAACTCAAGAAACAAGGCCTAGTGGGTGAATATATTTTGTTTGGAAATTGATTATTGAGAATAAACAGAATCCTCTCATGTTAACGATGGTAATAGTGAATCCATAACGAAATATTACATTTCTAAATACAATCAATACCAGAAATATTATTGTTTGGATCACCGTAACAATGAGTCAATTTTTATCCACAATCAAATTCAAAGGAAATTATTTTTTATTGCTTTGATTAAGATAAATAATTCTTATAAGTCTGATAAGACTCTTGTCCTTATGAATCATGATTGATCTTCATATGATATTACCAGATATATTTTGTCTCATTCCTTCTTCCCTATCTTCTTAGTCATCACCATTTATTATCTCATCTTCGATGTTTCTTCTTTTAATTTCTTTCTTGACCTCTTTTTGACAAAATGTTACGAATTTTGTGCCTCTTCTGGACTGGAGCTATAACCCTATAATTGACTACCATTATCAGCACAGCTTAATCCATGCCCATCTGGGCCCCCGTTTCATAAAGAGCTACAAATGTTAACTTTGCCCTTATGGCAACTACCATGGCAACATGGTTCAGCAGCCAATCAAAATCAAGGTTTCCATAGTAGTTGCCATAATGGCAAAGTTACAACGGTTGTAACTCTTTATGAAACGGGATCCTGAATTCGGGGCGAACGACACGAATAATATCTTAAACCCCATAAAAAATATACAATTTCCCCTCTGTTGACCAATTATAACGTCAGGTTTAAAAAAAACTTGGGAAGTGTTTTACGAAAAGCAGTCATCGATTTCACTGCCTGAAACACACTGAAAAATATTGGGTCAAATTTCAACCAGCACGAGGGTAATTATGTGTCCAACCGATTTGGGGCAGTATTTTACCCAATGCGGGAAGCATATTATCCAGTAAGATTGACAAATAAGCAGCTGCTAATTTAGAATGGGCAAAATTTTCGTCACAATGGATAAACAAAATTTTTTAGAGTACATGCTCTGAGCCAATCAGATGCATGAATTTTTTTAAAGCTCATTTCAACAGTCAGTGAAAATAACTGACTTTTTGTTTTATTAAATGTCCCCGAGTTCTATGAATAAAAAAGAAATATACTGGATGAAAGCTATACCATAACGATAGTCCTCTAAGCAGTGGCGTTGAGGATGGGGGTCCACAATGGAACTAACGGTTTTATCATTATAATGTTGGAAACACAAATAGAGTATTTCCTTTGCTAGGTCGGATAGACATCATTGAAATGGCTTTCTTAAAATGAGCAATGTATCTTCCTGTCCATGTTCTTTCCGGAGTCAAGACAAAGGCTACACACTGTCGATCTCGAAGACATATTGTTATTGCTTCATTCTCATCGTGTACAGACAGCACACATGTGGCAGCGAGTTGTCTGGTACCAGGACACCAATATTCCTCGCCTTGATCGGCAGTATGATCATGATAAACACGGAAATGTGAATCTATCAAGATAAAAGTTCAAAAGAAAATATAAGGGCTTATGAATTAAATTGTAAAGAATAAGTTTTCAATACATCAGCAAAATCGCATGGAACAGCTAGAATGAGTCAAGATCATATTTGTTATTTTTTCTTTTTGGTTGAATATTTTGTACAGTTATTATGATTAGGATTATTTGTAAATTGATTGCTTATAACTTCCTAAGGTTTCTATGGCGAAGAAGAAGAGTGTAGTAGGTTTCACGGTACACCATGTATCTTTCTTGGGCAAGTGTTGGTCCTAAAAAGGACCACCCAATCTTGGGTGGTCCTTTTCAGGACCCACACTTGCCCAAGAAAGATTCATGGTGTACCGTGAGACCTACTCCACTAAATTGATTGCTTGTTTCCATTCTTTTTAACAACTTACTCCTCAATTTCTTGATCACTTTGCACATTAATATATGCATATTTAGTCAATGACACTCTTTACTCATTATTTATTCATGAAAATGCCGATTAATGATTATGAATCACAATTTGTTATTCATCCTTTTATATGATAATAAAGTATGATTACAAAGGAGACCGATTTCAGACAGAGCGACGGTATTTCATTCGGAACAATATCATAGTATTGAAATCTGTTTGTTGATGTGACGGCGACATCAGACTCTCTCGTCTTCTATGCAAAAACGTTGTTTAAAATTTTAAAAACGTTGTTTAAACCTGTCACTCTAACAAGTTGTTTCAACTTTTAAACAACATGTTAAAAGCTTTCAACATCTTGTTTTAAAATCTTCACAATAGTGATGGGCTTGAACGTGCCTAAAATTTTAAAATGCGTTTTATATCAATCGAACTTTATCTTTCACTAGTGTTCTTACCATTAATATTTGAGGTATATCCTTGGTCTATATATTTTCCCTGCTTATAATAACTTAGTATTGTCTGCATATGCTGCAAACACTGTCTTGGAGACCACAGAATCTTTTCTGAGGATAGAACAAAAATAAATAGTATCAAAGAAAAAGGTCAGCATAATCATGCTTCCTCACCAACTCAATCACACGATGCAGTTTTTTTAACATACTGTGAATTATGACAATAAGCAATTAAGTATAATTCTATAATCATAAAAAAAATAATACAACCTCCGCAAGACATTAGTTACATTGCGTCCATGTTCTACGCAAAAAGTAGAACCTATGTTGAAAAAAATATTTTGATATATTAAGGCCTAATACCTCTATTGTTTTCTGTTGTAAACATATACATAAATACCAATTTGATAATAATTCTTAATTCAAACCGTCTTTTTTTCCATTCAGTTTATAATGGATCCCAATGAACACGTCTCTAGCAACTGTTATACTATTCAGGGAAATGTACTTACTGGTGTTATTAATAAATTGTCCTATGAGTTCACTCATCCCAGGTGGTTGTTCGAGTTGCAGGAAAACGAAGAACTTTAGGTAGGAATGTGCCATGTTCGATTTCTGACTGAAGTTAGAACAGACTTCATTGCTACACGAGGTGTAGAGTGTAATATTGGTTCCCATATCAATACTGCACTCCGAACTCGTTGAACACGGCGAATGATTGTTATCGACATCGTCGAGGTCCGCAAGTTTAATCTGAAAAACATGCAATTATAAAACATTGAATGTAGTTGAATGAAAAGGAAAAATCTTAGCTGATAAGATTTCATATAAAACAAAGATAGGGAAAGCTTTAAGAAAAATTTGTGAGGGCTACAGTAGGAGGGTAGGGTCGCATTACCCCAGTGGTGTCGCCAGGATACATGGGGAGGGGGTAAGTGGAGAGCAAAAGGAAATGTTTGGGGGCATTTACTCTACATTTGTTTTCCTTATTTTTTTTCTTGGGGGCAACTCGGGGGGGGGGGGTGTAAATGTTCCTAATGTTTTATTTCACTTTTACTTATAGATAAATATCGTATATTGTACATGCCTCAATTTATTTTGTCTATATATAAGTTCATTTTAATTATTTCGACCACATTACTTTGTTCTGTTGAAAATGAAATAAATTGAAATTGAATTGAAATCGAAAAAAAAAGACCCCTTGGTGCCGGTTAATACACGATAACACGAACATGATGAAATGATAAGTTTAACTGTGAGCATGGATCCCGGGGGGGCCACTTCCATTCACGAGTGGATACCATGCGCGACCATGGGGTCTCGAAAAGCACCCTAAACACGTAATTTCCATATTCTGAAAATGCACCCTTAACAAGTATTGGCGTGTGAAACCTTACCCTTTACAAGTATTGGAAACAAAACGATACTCTTGGCAAATATTCCCTGAAATGGACCCCTAAACAAGTATAGGAATGTTTTATTGTTACGGGTCCTTCGGTCGTCGGCTTTACCTTATTTGGTTTAGTACGAACCCACCTTCTACACCTCGCGCAAATAGGACTCTAAACACGTAGTGTTGGGGCAAAAAGGACATCCTTTATAAAACATTTTAATTTTGTTTTATCATCCCCGCAAATTCGACCCTAAACACGTAATTTTCCTAGAGAAATAGATACCCTTTTTTCATTATTTTTGTGTTTTTGACACCCTTATCACGTTACGTACGTAACGTGCCCTATCGCGAAAAGGACATCCTTTTTACGTGTTTTTTTGGTCGTGCATGGTATCCACTCGTCAATGTAAGTGGCCCCCCCGGGGCATGGATCCTACTATCCATGCCTAGCGACAAAGTCAAAGCATCAATTAAGAATAATCTATATGTCACTGAGTAATGATTTAATGAGACAAACTAGGAATGCAAATCATCAGCATTAAGAAAAAAAAATGATTACATCGATTGTCTTGCCTGAAGATATGTGAGAGTGGATAATCATCCTCAATCTATTTGAGAAGATGAGAAACTTTACGGATGCGTCATTTATCAACCTATAAAGTTTTGATAAACTTTCATTCATGTGTGATTTTATGCATAAAAGATGAATAATGCACCACACCTTTATTTTTTCATCAGCAATAAGAAAAAAATGATCACAATGACTGTCTTGCCTGAAGATATGTGACTTTGAATAATCATCCTGCATCTATTTGAGAAAATGAGAAACTTACTGATGCGTCATTTATTAACCTATAAAGTTTTGATAAACTTTCATTCATGTGTGATTTTATGCATAATAAGATGCATAATGCACCACACCTTTATTTTTTTCATCAGCAATAAGAATAAATGATCACAACGGCTGTCTTGCCTGAAGATAAATGTGACTTTAAATAATCATCCTCAATCTATTTGAGAAGATGATAAACTTAACGGATGATTTATCAACCTATAAGCCTTTGTGCTTATATGACTGTCCCCTCCCATGCAATGATTGTTTATTGTTATTTTACCGTGTAATATTGTCAATATTTTTTATGTTGCATGATTATTTTTTGCATGGAAAGAAAAAATCAATCAATCAATCAATCAATCAAGTTTTTATAAACTTCATTCATGTGTGATATCATGCATAATAAGATGAATAATGCAGTATACCTCTCCATCAACGGTGATGAATTGAGAAAGCTTGTAGTCATGGATGGCCAGGGATCCAAGAGGTGATTCGGAGAGATAAACCATCAGTCTACTTATACCAAGACATACCTGATAAAAACACATTAATAATTAATTATATTTATAATCACATGATAATATTAATAATAATAATGATAATCATAATAATAAAAATAATAATGATAATAATAATAATAATGATAATAATAACAATAATAATAATAATAATAATAACATTAAAATAATAATGATAATGATAATAAAAGTAATACAAATAATAATAACATTAATAATGATAACGCTAATTGTAATAATAATAATCATGATAATTATAATAATAATAATAGCTGGATATATAAAGCGTTTTTTGCCTGAGGACATTCAGTGCGTTCAAGGATTTAATCCTACCAGTAACTAATTCATCAACTGAGTTATGACTCTTATTAAGAATACAATATCAGAAAAGATGAATATTGTATTGGGTCAGTGGCGGATCCTCGAAAAAGTTAGGTCAATTTTTAAAAGGACAACAGGAAAGTATATACAAACACCATTCATGTCATTGGGCCCCCTCTTTGGCATATGGTAAAGGGGGTGATTAGAATGATGATATCTGTTTTTTAATTTGTCAGAAATTTCATGAAAAAGAAGTAAATAGCTACACTATTTATTCAAACATATCAAGGCGGTATACAATAATAAAAAATGTACAACCAAAGAACATGAAAATTACAGAGAAGGATTGATGTTCATATTCATTCCTACAATTTATTGACATCCATTCTTGCCTTTCGCATTGCTCGAGCAGCTGTTGAAATATATTTCTATGGTAAGAATAGAATATTCTGGATAGATGGCGCTATATAAATGCCTATTATCATTATTATTATCATCAAGAATAGACATACCCTTAGGCGATCCTCCCAAGTCATCTGAAGAAGATTGATGAAAGTAAGAGGTGTGCCACGTTCTACGATAGTCAAACTTGAGGGCGTCCTATCGCCTGATCCTTTGAAAGGATCTTCACCTTTGACACAAAAACCTAAGAGCTGTGTGTTGAAAATGGATGTAGGAGAGAGGGAGAGGGAGAGAGAGGGGGGGGGGGCGAAAAGGGGGAGGATGAGAGCATAAATTAATTATAGAAATGATCTATTTTCAAATATCATGTACAAGTGTAAATAAGAGTCAGTCTCTGAGCTAAATATTAGCTCACCTCATCTCAACAATAAACCAGATAAAGACACTATATTATTCCAAAGATCTTCTGAATCACAATTAAAAGCAACATTCCAGCAGTTTTTGGCGTTCAACTCGAAAAAAAATAAAAGCACGAAAAAGTTGGAAACAATAATGCCAATACATTGTGTGGCATATAATACAAGATGAACTTCATGCAACATAATAAATATTGACCCCCCCCCCTCCATCTGTTTCTCTATCTCTTATTTTTAACCAGGGAATTTCCTCATCTGAAAACACTGTGCATATTTTTAGTCACTGCAGAATATACATGTATATAAATACTCGAGTTGATTAAAACAAAACAACAACAAGAACAAAACGATGTACTGTTTTGACCATTCCTATATAGCATTATTTTGATCACCCCCTTTGATTTACAAATAAAAGTACTTGATGAAATTGCTAACCCGACGACTTCCGAGATACTGTAAAAGCTGTTATTTTCGCGTACAGAATTTTTCGCGAATCGCGGGGGTCCCGACATTTTCGCGGGTTGTTAAATTCGCGATCGGAAGATGTACCATACATTTCCACAGCATTTCAAAGAAGCAAAACTAGTGCAATTCATGTGCAAATCTACACTCTTCAAAGTCACCATGCTCATATGTATTTTGTACATAAATATGTCCCTGTAAAAACAGTTACAAATTGTGGAAAAAGTGGCTTAAATTTCACTTTTTTAACCTTTAGATCTAAAAATTCATCATGCCACAGGATCTATAGAGTTAAGCAATCTTTGGAATTTGTGTTTGGTTCGATTCATTTTTCAAAAAGTTGGTAAAAAGTGCAAAATTGTGGAATTTTGTGAACAGAATGTTCACCTTCAAAATTCTGGTCATGTGACTTATGAATATTAATGAGTATGCAAATAGCTACCAATACGTGTGTATAGAGTCAATCATATGACAATAAAATCAAATTGTTTCATGGAAAATACATTTTAATATTACAGTGAGTGTATAAATATTGATAAAATAATGTTAGAAAATAGTTTAGGCCCCGATTTTGTTTGAGAAATTAAAAAAAGTGAAATTCTAGCTAACTTTTTGAATCACTAACTGTACTTTCTAAGCCTTATTTTTTGTACATATAGAGGTGCATATCTCCATTTTCTCATTATGCAGGATGTTTTCAATAGCATAGCTTTGACGTTGGGGGCATTGGCACTGATTTAGAAATGTGTCAATATTTTCGCGTGTTGTTAAATTCGCGGCCGATCGGCAATTCGCGAAATACGCGAAAATAAAACCCCCGCGAAAATAACAGCTCCTACAGTATATGTAATAACCGATCTAGTCGTTCAATTTAGGAGCTTTTCACCTTGTTATTGTGTTCAAAACAAGCCACAAGGCCCCTTCAATCATGAAAAAAGAGCTTCCAACGTGAAAGTAATTGAATTTGTCATCTTTTCGCTTACGAAGTCGTCGTATTTCTTCAATCATTGAGGTGGGACTATGAATAGAGACAGCGGGGTTGATTTGATTCATTCAACCGTTACGATCAGAGCATTCATGTTGTCACTATCCTCTTCCTCAAGATCTCGATCTCCTTGTATCGCAATCGCGTCGTCAGGTAAATGCACTTTCCTTGTCGATCTCATATGGGCATACGAAGATAACATTCCAGGAGGGGACTATAGTGACAAGATACAACCAGCTATGATTGATCAGACTGTCACTTCTAATCCAACTCTAATCATGTGACCAAGTCAATTTAAATTTTGCAAAACAACACGGGAAATTGAAGGCAATGTAATTCTTGACAAAAAAAAATCGGACTGCTCGTCTGTTAGAGTTTACAGATGAAGTTTTCCTGATGCCTCGTGACTTAAGGTCTTTGAGATATTGTTTTAAACGCTGAACAAAAACAAACAGCAAAACAAAGCGCGACTATGCTTGAACCCCCCCCCCAAAAAAAAAGAGCGGAGAGCACTGAGTAGACCTATATTTACGAAGAATTAGTTTTTACTGACAGTAAATATGAGAATAATAGTAATAATGATAATAACAATAACAACAACAATAATAATAATGATGAGGAGGATAATAATAATAACGATAATAATATAATCTAAGTGACTGGTGGAAAAGAGTCGATGAAGAACATGATACCAATTAAAGAATAATAGGGGTATAAAGGGGTGGGGGTATAAGAAAGATAAAGCGAGGGTCTGGGACCCCCAGTATACTCCTTGGTGCCTATCTTGACAATTTCACACCACTTATCTCTATCCCGCGGAAATTGCCACTTCAACCTGTCAGGATGATCTACTTCTATCTATCTTCCTAAGATGCGAACTGATTCTATATTTTCAGACGTACGATAAGGAAGCAGAGTAATCTCAATATGTTTACACACGGACAAAATTGTCAACAAATCGCTATTATTGGCGGTAACATCTTGTGTGAAAATCGAGCAAGCGTGATCTACTAGTGAATTTGAACAGATTTACAAAAAAATCATTATGGAACCAATAAGCTGAGAAAAACCATGTTTGATGAAAATAAGCCTACATGATTATAATAGTGAATTGGGCAAAAGTTAGACCCACTTATATCAAACACCATAATACACCAATATCATGTAGACAGTACTCATTCCATACAGCAAGCTATCACTTTAAACTAATCACGGAGTTACAATAGTCAACACTCAATTTATGAGACAGTAATGGAATTCATTTTAAATCCATTGTCCGATCATTGCTTTAAGGCTGACGTCCTCAGTTATTTAGATGAGATTGTACTATTCGAACGGTTTTCCAAGAGCACAATCACGTGACCAATATCAGGCGATACTATATTATGTATGTGGGAAGGCGCCAAACGAAGATGACATTCCAGCCCCCCGATTGTTATGTTCTCATTTTCCTCCCTTCGCCTCAGGTTAAAATGAAAACCAAGCGAGGGCAATGTATTGAGACACTAATGTCAGTTCGCGGGATATAGATACCACCTCGAGCACATTGCTAGCCGACTTTTGGATCTACTCTACCCATAGTTTACATAAAGTCATGCCCCAGTTTAGTTGTGATCGATGCAAATTTATGTATCTATCATCCAGGATAATGAATGAGATGTACAATCTGTTTGGTGATGTTGAGGCATTTTGCCGCACAACGACATGTATGGGAATAATTATCATATGAATCCAAGTTAAGCAATATTGATGAATAATTATCGACCTACAATTCATCAATTCCTATTTTTATTTATTCATTTTTTTTTTTTTTTTTTTTGGGGGGGGGTACTTCATTTTCACACTTTCACCACAAACGGCACTTCCAAGTTACTTTGTATTCATCATTAAAGTGCTTATCAAATTAAAGTAGGGGAGAGCGGGATGAGTCCGCCCACCACGTGAATTCCCCTTTGCTGTGATTGGATATAAGTTTTGTTGATGATGTAATGACAACCTATCCGAAGGTGACAACATACCTTGGCCAGAGGTCATGTGCTTGGAATCCCCAAAACTTACGGCGACTTATCCGTTTCGAGGCCATATGAATAAAATATATATATGTATTTCAGATTTCTTGAATTTGTCTGTAAACACCAATGAATGCAGTTATAGCAAGCTTTGCTGTTGGAAGGTGAGATATTTGCCTACTGAAATATGCCATTGATACTTCAACCATGCTTCAACAGAGGTTCCACATTTCGCGTAGAACAAGACAAAGGGAAATGGATGCCCGAGGGGCAAAATAATTCGCCCCTTTTTCTGACGGGGCAGGTTTGCCCTAATTTATGAACATGTAGGCTTACATATAGTTCTATACACAAATTTTAAAAATAGTAGTAGTTGCTGTACCAACATAAAAAAAGTTTGGTGCCTTAGAACCCATCATTCGTGTTCTATATCACTGTTTTTCCTTATTGGCTAACTCGCCCCCAACTTGCCCCGAGCCCGTTCTTGTGAAAACCGTGTGCACGTCCTCAGTGAAAATATGATACCCTATTATATTATGTAGATATTACCTAGACCTTTATTTATGATAAAGCACGACATTCCTGCGAAAGAAATGACGGCTCTGTAGAACATGAAGAAGAGTGGGGGGGGGGGGTGGAGCGAACTCGCCCCGCTATCCCCTATTTCAGAGCATTGGACTCATAATCGCAAGGTTGTGAGTACGAATCCCAACTCTGCCATTGTCTCCACTTTGATAAAAAGGCCCGAGAGTGATATCTGTCGTCTATAACGTCAGCCACTATGACTGATTAACCTAGACGTAAAATGTTTCATAGGTAATTGGTTATATACAAGCTTGGCGTTTACCAGCAAAAATGCTGTCCAGCCGATTTCCTACGGGAGTTACCACAAACAGAAACAAACAGTGTAAACCTAGTTAATTTGGCAATTGATTATATTAGTAAAATGAATATTAACTAGCTAAACAATATCTATTATATAATAATAATAATAATATAGAGTATTTCTAAAACGCCAAATCCACATTGATTATGTGCTCAAGGCGCTGAAATATACTTGGTTTATTACTATTACCCCGGCTGTAGCTGAGCGGCCATAAAGGCGCTAAAGCATTCAAGGAATAAATCCTACCGGGTACCCATTTACATCATCTGGGTCGAGTGCAGTACAATGTGGATAATTTTTTTGCTGAAGGAAATTACGCCATGGCTGGGATTCGAACCCACGACCCTCTGTTTCAAAGTCCGAAGACTAATCCACTGGGCCACAACGCTCCCAATTACCATATTATTTATATCACCGATGCCACGAAAGCCTGTAATTACTCTTGGTAATAATTACATATATAATGAAGGAGAGATACATCATATACAAACTTTGTCACTTTTGGTTGGAAGGGTAGTTTTTGACAGACGTGATTATGTAGAGTGGGAGAGAGTGTTGACCTGAACGATCTGTTATCTCCACGGTAGAACGATTATGTACACACCATCAGACCATGCAGGAGACTCCAAGCTCTGAGCCATACGGGACGATGACCTCTTCTCCAGGCGAGTTTTAATTGGTACACGATGGTGGCGGTGATGATGCTGATGATAAAGATGATGATGATGATGACGTTGATGATGATGATATTGATGATGTTAGTGATGATGATGTTAGTGATGATGATAGTGATGATAGTGGTGGTGATGATGACGACGATGATAGTGATGGTTGTAATGGTAGTGATGATGATGATAACGATGGTGGTGATAATGATGACGGTGGTGGAGGTAATGATGACATGATGATGATGATGACAATAGTGGTGGTGGTGGTGATGATGATGGAGGTCAAGATAAACAATATGGGGCGATGACCTTCCATTACTTCTAATATTTACCATCATGTTTTTGGTTTAATATCGGTACCCCCCCCCCCCCCCTCTTTCTCTCCAGAAAATTGACTACGCCCCATAAACTTCCGAACGGGCAGAAGGCAGTCGAATTATATTGGAAAGCGAAGACAGATGGTTAAAATACACAGTCGCAAGTAACACAAATGGAGCTTTAGTTAGCGTAAACATGTGAGCTATCTATTGGCGTATCTTGGCAATGAATTCTCTTTTCCCTTACAGTGTCTTCTTACAGTGGGAATGTGAAGAACTGAAATCGAACCTTACTGAAAAGCTGTCTTAAAGATTATACCTGAAGTAACGTTCACACGCATAATACTTTGCAGAATTGTATGCTTCGATATATCGCCAACATTACATCGCTACGTGCCAACATTTCAGATTCTTATGAACTTATATGAACTCTGTATTAAAGACAAGTTGCATGTTCTTCGTTATCATTAATTTATACTTTCCTTTCTCGATGATCGTTTGTACAAATGGTATAATTCTGTGATAACACTTGTATCAGTTATTGTATAATTTGCTTATGAGACTTATATTGTTTTATTTTATAGTTGATTTGAGAGAAGGCAATAAAAACAAATTATAAAACACACAAAAAATACAATAACTTGTGTTCTGAACCATTTTCCCCATTAAAGATGTACAGTATGAACAAAGTCAGGTTTGTCTGTCCGCGCCCGCATTATTTTTTTTTTCTTTGGTAAAAAAATTAATACACAGCTTGTTCAGTTACAGATGCAGAAACTGAGATCGTTTTAATGTAAAAACGTGTAAGAATGTTAAGTTTTCAAGTTGAAATATCCAAAATTCTTAGTTCGCGCTTCGCGCTCGGTCTATTTGATCAGTGAGATGAGTAATCTATCATGAGTCACAAATGGAACATGTCCTTTTCAGAACAGTTATTTAAAAGTATCGGCTCACGCTCGCATGAACTGAAAGTGCTTAGAATTTCAAGTTTTCTGATCATATTTTCAGCTCGCGCTTGCACCAATTGTTTGGTTAATACCTCCATCCTCTTCATGGTTGCAATCTGGTGTTCAGGTCCAAATATAAAATTTTTCAGCTAGCGATTCGCGCTCGCATTTTTGGATTGGTGAGAAATTTAATATTTCACGGTTCACTGCGAACAGTCTTCAACAGGTCTGTTTGCTGGCCAGTATAATCACAATTTCAGCTCTGAATTTGCGCTCACATGGATTGTTTAGTTAGATACCCCTCTATTTTATGATTACAAAAGTAGTCACAATTAATGCTCCATTTTCAGGTCTAAATATATGTATATAAAATATTCAAAAAAATTGAGCTCGCGCTTCGCGCTCGCACGGTAATTCATTCAGGCCACATGAAATACCTAATCTTGCTTCTAAGAATGACAATTTAATCAGGACTATGAATCCTTAAAAAATAACAGATTTTGGCGGCCGCGACGTGGAAAATGCGGATGAAAATATTTTCGCCCCCCCCCCTCCGTTTATGAAAGCTGGAACTGCTACTGAGCATGACGAAAGAAAATGTGACTAAGGGTAATTGTAGAACAAGAACAAGATTCATGGTTGCGGGACGTCGGTAATCGGTACTAATATTTGTCGGTGATCAGGGCCTCCACACCCCCACCCCTACTGGAAAAGACCTGGCGATGCCCCTGATTGGGGCTGTAAAAATAAATGATAATTTACAAGCGTTATTGCAACAAAATATTTGCAGTGTATGGAGAAAGATTATAACATGCTGTGGTAGGTAGTGTCCACTGGAAGCACAATTCATTGAAATTAATTGACTACCCTGGATTCGTTATTATTAGTAGTAGTACTAATACTAATTGCAACTCTCTGGCAACCCAACAATTTTCTTTTAATTTCAAATTTCTAAATGCTATGAATAAATATTAATCCTGATCCAGATAGCCCAGCTTGATAATACTCATAATCATTTTTGTTTTTCAGTGCGCCTCATTGCTGATAATCAGTAAATTCCCCTTCAATATTACTTTTGGCATTCCTCAAGAAATGGTGGTTGAATTTTTTTTATTTTATCCCGACATCCCAGGGTAATTGAGCTCCTATACTTTGTTACTGAAGAAAAACTTTCAACATGATTGATAAAATATATCATTTTCCTCGTATGAACTCTTCGTTGTATCACATCACCCGTTTATTCCACCTCTATATTCAAATAACTCCCCTGTGAATTCACCGTGAATTCAATTCAGTATGCGACATCAGAATGCATCCATATAAACGAAACGAATAAAAATACTCACAACTGAGATCACAATACTTTAAAGACAAACTTTAGACAAATAACACCGCAACCTCCGGCGAGAAGTACATTTAAGAGAAGTGTTATTTTGTTGAGAAGTTTGATCAAGGGATTAACCTTCTATCTCTTCTGTCACGAAACAGTTACAAGTAAGTTATTTTTAGGTTATTCTTGCATGTCTGGTCAGACGAGAAGTAATGCTAAGTCATTTTGAGAAAGAAGACTCTATACTGTAATACTGATGCAGGCATCCATTTTGGCAGAGACCAATTCTTAGATTCTGGTGTAAAACTATATAGAAAACTATCCAGAAAAAGACAATAGAGAAGATATTTCATCTGACCATTAAAAAAGAGGTAATAAAAAATTATTGCAACTATTATAACTAATTTGCGATTTTGGGCTTCTGGCTTCAAGACGGTGGCCTCAGTGTTTCACTAAATCGCCCCTTTGTTTTTTTTCATGAATTATTGTTTGTAATAAAAAATAATTTGTTTCTGAAGAGCGAGCGAGCGGATCGAGCGAACAAAAATTTTGACCTTTTAAATATAAAAATCTTATTTTTTGATAGATTTTGACATAATATTCAGCATATGATATTATATTTCACCCTTTTTCTTCTATTTTCTTTTACTTTCTCTTTCTTTTACTTTTTGTTGTGAAAATTTTGGGGGTCAAGACCCCCAACCCCACGCCAGTGAACAACAGTTATATAGCAAATGAAGTCGTCATTTCGAAAAAGAGACATTAATCTTGTTACGTGCAGTTTCTAACCTTGTACCAATTTCACCAAAAAAGAGAGAGAGAGATAGAGACGAGTTGAACATGTTGTCGAGATCTCCCTCATTCTGTTTCTAATGTTTCTTTTCTCTCTCCCGTCGCCTTCCATATATGCTAGTTATTGATGCTTGGTAGACCGGGGGTAGACCTCTATATATCTCATGCGTATGATGTTTGATGTGAGAGTTCTGCCGAATGCTAATATCATAATGGGGAAAATTGGAACTGACATTTCCTTCAAAATGTCACTGATTCGGGTCGATCGATCCGTCATATTGACTGGAATTCAAGCAAAAACATCGTCGAATATGGTTCGCTCTATTAACTGCAACATAGGATCGACTTTCATTGCGGAATTCCAACGACATAAAAAAATAGATGATGTACAGTCCGTATCAAAAAAAAGTTTACACTTTGAAATATTCCTATAAAATGATATATTTCTAATAATTATCCTAAAGTTTTTTTTTACATATCGGTAAAGATCTCTTTAATCGAATGAAGTTAAATTTGTGAAAATAGGCCCATCATGTTGTATTTTTTCCCCAATTAGGGGGCTTTTCAAAACGTTTTATTGATACGCACTGTATAAAGAAAAAGTATTCTTGAACATTGCTTTCTTTAATGTAAAAACATACTCAATAGTTGCCGATATTAATCATGGTCAGAAATTATATTACTCATATGGGCCTATCTGATAGATAATTACAAAATAGCCTGTATTTTGTTGTTTGCATTGTTGACAAGAACAGTGCTTATTTTCCAGTAGATTGTATCAATAATTAGGAACACTCGGAGTTATGATTTTAAAGCGGATAAGATGTCAAGGAGAGGAGACTATAAATGCACAAAAAAACTCTTAAACTACATGAATTATTAGAGCGCTGGACTTCTTTTAAAGAAATGGTTGAATTCTATATTTGACTATTATTATTATTCTATCTCAATGCTTATTAATTATAATTATTATAGTTTTTGATGAATTTTATTATTATTTATTTATCATTATCTTCTCTACTCTCCATATCTTCACTTTGAGACCTAAATATGCGATCTGCTATCTCGCTGCAAAGGTGTCAACAGCTTATGAACATGTGTGGAGGCTCTGAGCGAAGGAGGAATTATGAAAAATTGCCATTAAAATAACCCTATTGATGCACTAGAACCAATAGTGCCCTATTATTTCTTCCACTTTTCTTCGTAACGTTGCCTTTTACCCCTCTTTTATAGACCCTTTCCCCTCCCCTCCTCCCATTCTTAATCTCCCCTTCCAAGATCTCTTTTTTGTCTATATTCTTTCGGCATATCTTGTAAATCTGGTCTTATCCATGGATATCACGTATGGTTCTAAGTGATTAGATTCTTCCAGCCTTACAAGGATGTGAAGCTGTCATCAGCCTTCCATTAATGTATACAAGCAGCTTTACTTTATTTCGACATTCGTGAGCGTAGGGAGCGAGCATTCTCAAACTCATGTAAAGAACACCGCCTGGATAGAATCCATCTTCCTTCATGCAAATAGACGAGGAGCGCAACAAGCACTTCATCTATAGATACCCCCCAAAAAACCTCATCCATCACCATGAACGGACATATTGCAACGTTCCGTGGGTTAACCAACGAAAAGTAACGAAATTAAGGGGTATCTTTTATCAGGTTTGGGCGGTCTATTCTTTCCGAACCCAACATCGGTTTCTTGGTTTAGACAAGAGGTACACAGGGACTCTAATTGTTATGGATTGACTTTGAAAGGCTTGCACGGCAATTTGTCCATCTTTCATCCTCCTACTCAATCATTCTATCGTATTCCCCTCCTAATGCTGTGACCTTTGACCCCGTCTCTAGCTCGAAGGTGATGGATTGCCTTGGTGCTCGGAAGCTGCGATGTCGGGGTTTCTCTGCCATATGCTCGGTGAAGGGTCGGTGATGTTTGTTAAAGTGTTCCAACAGTCAATTCATCAATTTTATCAAAATCTTAAAAATACATTACTAACTTCCAATTCCCTGTCTGAACACGCTCATTCTGTGAGCAATAATGTGATCATTATTAACTAACGACTTAATTCATGTCTGATACTCATCTTATCGAAAGAAACCCAGCCAAAAATAAGTTCCCGCCCTGTTTGGTGAGTCTAGTAGGCCTATATGCAATCTAGCGAATCCCTTTTACATGTTTTAAGAGTGAAAACTTAGGATCCCTTTAACATGTTAAAAGCACAGAGAAAATATTGCGTGAGGTGAAAACATATTGGGGTTGTGCGGCTGGGGGTAGGATGGACCAAGTAATGGAACAAAATGTTTCTCACATTCGGTATAGCATACAGTCATCCATATATATCAGTTACATGCCTATATTGATTCGACTTGTTTTACGCGTTTGTCTAAATGACAGGCCCATGACTAGATCCGGACAGTCCACATGATGAATGGATACATCTGGTCTTTCTTCATTACACTTTATTATCTTTGTTGAAACGTGAAACTACCGGCGCCACAGACAGACAAATTGACATACAAGCGTGTAGAAAGACAGACAGACATAAAAACAGACCACTGGGTCTACTCAAGAAATATATATGAATATAATGGCGTAGCCAGGCTGCAGACTCTATACTTTGGCGTCAATATGGAATTCGGTTGCCATAACTATACATCTACATCGTTCTGATCTTCTTTGTTTGATCCCTTTTGTTTTTTATTTACTGCATAAAAATCAAAACAATGGAGGGCCTAAAGTCAGAAATGAAATGAAAGTGTTCACATGGTGTAAAAGTTTTTTTTTAAGCACGGATAGAACACTCTTTTCAGGACTCTCTTTTTGGATACACATCACCAAAAACAATTATATTCAATGATTATAGATGTACATCAGATGCATGATTAATCTTATCATTGTTTGAATTTTTGTAATACGTATCGTTTTTACCTGTAAATCATCTTCAAAAGGAATTACTTTTTATATTTCTAAAACTGGAAAATTAATACCAGCCTCGCCTTAATTGATAGCTCAGTCGGTATACAGAGCGGGGGTTTCGGATTCCGGTGACCAGGGTTCGATTCCAATAGTGGTGCGCTTGTGCCCTTTGCTAAGGCATTTATCCTCATTATCAGGTTCCTGGGAGATGACCCTAAGCCGTTGGTCCCCTGGTTGATTTCTCACAGGCATTCGTGCTTTCTAAGCAGTCAGGTAAAAAAAAAACTCGGTATAAAAAATGTGATCGACGCCACCATGTTGTTTCGTGACTTGTCAGCCTTTCCGCTGCACCTTTCCAAAAGGATGTCATTTCCAGACTAGAGGGGGATTTAAAGATTTAAACGAAGCTCAAGACAATAAACACTATGGATCCTAAGACATTGCGGGTATAACGTGAAGACATTGGCGTTTATTTTCTCTGAATGTCGCGGTAGGTCAGGTTTATGATGGAAAATGGTATAAAGGAGGTTTAAATCCCCGTATACGGATCTCATTCCACATCTCTGTAGGTCGAATTTGCCATCATCATTCTCTTCGTTAGATGTGTAAGTTGTCATAATTGGGACCTCGTGTTGAAAATGTGAAAGAAACACATCATACATAACACGTTGCAGGGTTAACATTATGAATATACATTTAAAACTCAAACATTACTTTTATTTCACCTGGATATAACGGAAATTCTAATACCATTCTTATTCTCACATTCTTTTGTTTGGTCATGTTCCGTCGGTTGCTAGGTCAAGGGGCTTCACATACCCCGTTGTCGGCTTCATTTCTCATTCCTATCCAATATCAGAGAAGTCATTGAGATCGGGAACCCAGTACGAGAGTGAGTGAAAGGAGCCTTAGCGGGACGGTATGCGATGACGATTTAATTGGGGCGTCTCGAATGGAGAACTCGGGGGAGATAAAATCGGTCTCATTTTGGTGAGCACTCATTCCACTCGATAAAGAGAATTGTAAAACGACACCTTATCACCTACACCCGCTTCACATTGAATTTTCTTCTCCCTTATTTAACCCCAAGGAGGTACACAAAGTACGTGATATATTTCCATTGAATCTGGCCCTTTCGTAATAGGCTAATTATTCCAATTTATCGGAATTGTGATATACGTTTCGTTCGTCAAAATTGATTTACTATTAGACATTCCTTTTTTATTCAGCAATTTCCTCAAATAATTTAGTGGGGTTTTTTACTATGGGAAAGCAGGCGAATATCAGACTCACTAGGAACTTGACGTTCAAAATAACAAGGAATTATTTGATTTTTTTTCTAATGAATACGGTCAATCATTGATGCAAAACCTGTATTTCGATTCGTTTATTCCTCTTATATAAATAGTGTAAAATCTATTGTACAATCTACCTAATTATAATGTACGACAAATATAAAATTATCCCGAGTGCAGGTTTATTTCACCGAGGCCGAGGTGAAATAGACCTGCACTCGTTGACTATCATTGACTACACTATCGTTCCTCCGTAGAGG
Organism: Lytechinus variegatus; assembly: GCF_018143015.1. Classification (NCBI taxonomy): domain Eukaryota; kingdom Metazoa; phylum Echinodermata; class Echinoidea; order Temnopleuroida; family Toxopneustidae; genus Lytechinus; species Lytechinus variegatus. The sequence goes on along the minus strand of NC_054746.1, from coordinate 9,157,900 downwards.
CCCCTTAATACGTGGAAAGTCTTCTTGGATGTTTTACCATCTTGAATCATAATTGTAATGATGATTGCTATTGTAATCATGACTGTGATTAGCGTTCGTGATTCTAATCATGTTCAAGTTTGGTTTCACACGTGCTAAAAATTCGCCATTATCCTTATTTTTCACTGGAATCATCATTCAAATTACGATTTTTGTTACCGTGTGAAAGGGTGGTATGTTTAGAGAATTAATAAATAATTCTTTCATTGGCATTTCTTGCCACCCCTTCACATGGAAAAAATTAAATCGTAATTTGAATGATGATTCCAGTGAAAAAAGGATAATGACGATTTTTTAGCACGTGTGAAACAAATACTAAAACATGATTAGAATCTCGAACGCCTGCAATCATCATTACAATGAGGATTCAAGATTTCACGTGTGAAAAGGCCATCAGAGCCTAATTTCCAAGGCTACTTTAATTGAAAAGTGAAGATTTGAAGATCTTTCCCTTAAATACCAACCAGTTGGGAAATTCGATTTAAGTGGTGAAGTGTTTAAACCAGTTTATAGTACCAATATGAGCATCTTGAAAAGGTATTGGCAAATTCTTCATGTTCCGTTGCATATGTAAGAGAGCCGAAAAGCGGCAAATATCGTTGCCAGGTTCTATTCACATAATGGCTTCGAGCACCAACTTATTCAGTATCATCGTGAGCCTTTTATCATCGCAACAATTTATAGTTCCTTTGAAAGAGATCTATTCAGGGTAAAAGCCACATCAATTGGGCCGTTAGGAATTAATCTCACTTCATCAGCGAGTTACAAAACTATCACATGAGTGCCATGACAATAGTTTCTTCTCCATGAAAACTGAAGTTCTTTGTGCTCCAAACTTTCGCGTTGTGTGATTGCCGTGCAGTCCTTGCATGGAGGATTCCTCCAACAAAAGGTGTGTTCCTGACGGAAACCTCACAAGGAGATATGCGAAAAAAATGAAAGATTCAGCCAACTACCATTAAATAACTTTGAATAAGACAGACCTACAATTGCAGATGAGCTCTTGAGACGTCTGATACTGTCAATATTCATGGTCTAATTATTTCCCATTCAAGGTACCCCAGTCTTTGCAGCAATATCAGACATGTCAGAGCAATGTACACTTAATGACTCTTATGAGTCTTAATTTGAGGTCACTAAAAGCAATATTTCATAGAACTAAAATGTATGAATTGGATTCCTGCAGCATATTTTTGCACAAGAATAATCCATCTATAGTTTGACCTATAAAATGACGAGAAAGTTATACGGCAGAATATCTTGTCAAAGCTACAACAAATATTTCAGAAATATAAAGAACTGACCAGTGATCGTCATGCCAGTTTCATGTCTCTATGGTGCAAGATTTAAAGGATGATGAGGTTGATTATTAGGTTATTTGATCAATTAATAAATAATTAAGTTATTAATAAACAAACACCCTAACAGTTTTCAGTCTTTACACTTTGACTCATTCTCGTCAACACCATTTTCTTATTGACACTTTATCCATTTTCCCAAGTTGTGTAAAATGTTTGCCACTACTATCATGATTGTGCATGCATGTAGTTGTCTTGAAAACAATATAAACACTGGCAAAAGAGAAGAAAATCAACACATATCAATGTATGATCTATAAGAATCAACATCACTTGGGATTTTCACTTTGTTTCCCTTTGATTTCAGTTACAGCAACAAACAGAATGATGATGATGATGATGGTAAAATGGATAGTTATGAATGATAGTGATATTGAAAACTACTAGTAATAGCAATCGAACTGGCTCTGCGAAGTGCACTTACGAGAAATATTACCTATAAAAATATAATAGCTTTTCGTCAGATGTATACTCAGTTATTCCCTATACATAATTATACACATTTTCCAGTAATATACTTTGGGAATATGGTGCATGGTCGTAATTAATTCTGCTTAATATATGAATTTTCGTCTAGCTACCATTTTCAGAAATTATTAGTGGCCAGTCCATTTGTCGACCCCTCGCCCATTTTCTTTATTCTTCCTCTACCAATCAATGTCAACGCACTAATCAAACACACCGATGCACTCCGCATGCATGCCAGTGGTCAGAATGAGAGCACTATTAACATCTCGTTCCCATTGCATTAATATGAGCATCTCCATCATTTCTGTTTAATTTATCAGCACTTCTTCGAGGTGGGTGTGCATGTGACGGGTTGCGCAGTTGAACGAGTTGGAATGCATCGGATATTAATGAAATCGGCAGTGGGATTTGGGTCTTTGCATGTCAAGCGATATTGGCCGAGAACGAAAAGGTGCACGAAGCGCGCGTTGAGCGTGCCCCTATTCGGCGGGAAAGGCACGAAGAGTCAACAGTGACAAATTGCAATACAATGCAATTCATTTCGCACCCTCTCCTTTTCTCTCTCTCATTTATTTCATTCCAAACCTCTCACTTCTCTCTTCTACGATACGAATTTTTCATCAGTAATAGCTTCTCGGATTTCAGATGAAGTCTGGATATTTCTATTTTCGTGAAATAATGATTCCTCCGCCAGTATTTGATTGACAGTTCAGTCATATGTGATAAATATCTCAAAGCTAAGTATCGTAGACGGATGACATTGACGTAGTGGAAAGTGTGTCGTGTTGGACAGGTAGTCTTTTATATTTATACGTCATATGAATAAAGATGATACATGCAAACATTTTGTAAAAAGAGAAAAGGAACAGGTGTCTGCATTAATGTAAGCATTGTGGCACGACCTTATTTTGTTTAAACATTTCAAAACAGCATTTTACCACTCATAAACAACTGATATAGAAATGTGGAGAAATGTGAAGGGAAACACTTAAAGGTCAAGTCCACCCCTGAAAATGTTAATTTGAATAAATAGAGAAATATCAAACTAGCATCATGCTGAAAATTTCACCAACATTGGATGTGAAATAAGTTTTGCTTATTATATTTCACAAAACAGCTATATGCACAACTCATTGGCATGCAAATGAGACAGTCGACGATGCCCCTCACTCACTATTTCTTTTGTTTTTATTGTTAGAATTATACAATATTTATTTTTTTACAGATTTCTACTGAAGATATGGATTCATTAGAAATAAATAAGATAAGCAATTTTTATTGCATCACCATAGTCTCTATATAAGGTAGCCTCTGATTTCTCAAACAAAACTTGGACACATTGTGAGAGATTTATTCTTCAATATAAAGTCAATTCATTTCAGGTATTCAGATTTATTTCCAACAGAAATGTTGATACCAATCATTTTCATAAATTTATAACAAATATTTACGATACAAATCACTGTCATTATAATTATATTAAACTACATCAATGATAATTAAAATAAAGATACATACAAATATGGTGCATTTTATAGACAAATTATAATCTATGATTTAAATAGAAAAAAAGTATCTGTGGAAATGGGAGATTCACTCAAAACCATAGCTTGTATAATGTGAACCTTCATAAAGGAAGGTATGAAGGTATACGAAGTATCCAAACTATTGAATTCCACTCCGGAGTTCAATCTTGAAAAAAATTAGAAACGGTCGAAATGCAGTTTTTATTGAATAAATCATCAGGAAAATATTTACCAACGATTTGAATGATTAAAACATGAAATCATGGAACATGAGAATAACATTAAGATAAAAACAAAGTATAGCTGAAAGAGAGTGAGAGCAAATAACGCTGATGAAGATACATGACTGGATGTTTATAATCTTCGTTATTTTACCTTCAAAAACCTCTTGAAATTCACAAAAGTCCAGGATCGTTTCTCATTAAACAATATATACGCAGCCTTCGGCAGCATACTTTTGAATAGCGTTAATAAAAATACATTGGTAGATTTTGTGGGCCTCCAACCTGTATAGATACTTTATTAATATCCTTGATCTGAATCTGAATTTTTCAGGCATTTTAAGAGAAAAGAACCGATTCAAAACTGATTTCAGCCGATATTGCCTTTAATGAAATATGAGACTCACTGAATGACTCAAGAAAGGGAGATTCTCTTTTCGTTTAGTTCTACGCAGTTCCAGAGATTGCGAAGAGGGAGACTAAAGTTCTTGCATACCATTCTTTTTAAAGTAAGGCATCAATAAATATTAAAGAAGGGCAATTTATGACAGTGTGTTCCATTCCCCCAAGCCCTCTCTTCACCAGGACATCAACGCGTAAGCTTTGACATTAATGTCTGAAAAGATGGTATAGTCTGCTCCTAATCAATGCCTGAAATGCTGTTGCCATGGTAATGATAGCCTCTTGACATTCATCTTCGATCCTGAGGTCGTCAGGAGCAAATCAATCATGTCTTTTAAAGTCTCATAGCCCACGACCCTCTTCAAACAATAATAAGGAGAAAAACTCTGGCATATTGGGAGTGCCTCTACCTCGGGGCCTCGGTCGGTCGCCTAACCGACTCGTCGATGGAGTCCGGTGCCATCATTCCAAGTGGAGTTAGGGGGTTAGAAACCCAGGGCGCTTTGTAATTGACCGTGAAACGGATGAAAGGCTGGCTAAACAAATCAATGTTAAATAAATCTTGGTATACTCCTCTAATGTAGACGTAGTGAAGCACCCATAAACGGTGCTGAAATCTGATCTTCGCAAAATCCATTATGGTCGCCAAAATATGCAAATTTATACCCATGAAAATCATAAAATTGCCCGCACATTGGCTATGAAATGCATTTAATTGTGCTGCAGCAGTAATATTCTCTGAAAAAAAAAGATTTTTGACAAAATATTTACACACATCACATTGGTTTTGAAGGTAGTCCTAATAATGCTGTACCTTGAAATTAAAAATGGCTGCCATTGGCCAAACCTGGGGATATAAAAATAATTTTGACAGAATTTGGCTTTGCACGACGAACATTGCATATAATTTTGATGTAAGAGTGAAATATCGTATAAAACCATGGTTTCAAAGCGAGATATATCATATCTTGTGTAATTAAGATGATAAATGCTGTATTTTGAAACTGAAAATGGCTGCAATAGGCCCTTGTCGTATTATGTACAATTTGAATGGGGATAAGTTTCACAAAATTTATATGGCGGCCATTTTGAAATATAGCATTTATCTCCTAAATTACATAAGACATGATATATTTCGTTAGAAATAATGTTTTTAGACAATATTTCACTCATACAACACCATCTAGTCAGGCAAAGCCAAAATCTGTTAAAATCATTCGTCCCCATTCACGTTGTACATAATACCGTCAGCAGGTAAGGGCCTGTAGCGGCCATTTTGACTTTCAAAATACAGTATTCATCACCTTTAGACGAAATGATATATCTTGATAAAAATTATGCTTTACTCACAGATCACAATTACGTGCATTTATGGTGCCCACTCCTGTGAAAATTGGTTTCCCAGTTCGCATTGTACACAAAACAGTCAATGTCTATGGCGGCCATTTTGAAAGTCAAAATACGGTATTTAACACAAACTTGAAACCTGAAAGATATATTTCGTTACAAATTATGTGGGGTTTTTTTTAAGACAGGGTCCCATTTATTTATCACAAATACATGTACATGCATTTTAGTGCTCACTCTTTTCTTTGGTCCTGTTCTCATTGTATATAATACTGTTAGGGTCTTTCATGGTGACCATTTTGAATATTAAAATACAGCATTTATCACATAAATAGCATATTAGAGAATATATTTTGTTAACAACTATGTTTAGTCAGTATTCCACTCGTTTATCTTAATAATATGTATTTTAGTGCTCACTCTTATGAACTTTTTGGACCCCATTGCCATTGTACATAATACTGTTTGGGCCAATGGCGGCTACTTTGAATACTAAAATACAGCAATTTTCTCAGACATGACATAATGAATTATATAAATTAGTAATGATGATTTCCATACTCTACTTCGTTCATAGCTCACAATTACTTGCAGTTATGTGCTCATTTTTTGTGAAAATTAGTTTTCCCTATTCATATTGTACATAATAGAGTATACAGGGGTCTATTGCGGCCATTTTGAATATCAAGAAAATAAATATTTTGTCAAAAATCTTTTTTTTTCAGAGAATATTTCAGTCCTGCCACACAATTGCATGCATTTTATAGCCAATGTGAGGGCAATTTTACGATTTTCATGGGTAATTTGCACATTTTGGCGGCCAAATTGAATTTTGCCAATTTTCGGAAAATGCTCAAGGTTACACGAGTGGCATCATTCAGATTCGTAATAAGCACCCTCGAATTGACAAGAAACCATAAAAAATAAAGTATATATGAAAAACCAAGGTTATGCCTCTTCTAGCCTGGACTATAAGATAAACTTTAACGATAACCAAAAATCATATAAGAAACACCTGAAAAACATTCTACTTGTCGAAAATGAACCAAAAATCATATAAGAAACACCTGAATAACATTCTACTTGTCGAAAATGAACCAAAAATCATATAAGAAACACCTGAAAAACATTCTACAGTGCGTATCAAAAAAAAATTTAAACTTAGAAAAAATCCTGTAAATTTATATATTTGTAATATCCTGAAGATTTTTCCGCATTTTAACATTGGTACAGATCCATTTAAGCAAATGACGATATAACTGTCGAAAAATATTTCCGCTTGAGTGAGCACCACTTACTTTTGAAAAGTTAGTGAAAAATGATTTGCGCAGAACTTGGAAATAGTTATGCGAATAAAAGTAGACCTTAATCATGAAAAACACGTGGAATATAGCTAATAAAATTGATATGATTAATTTAACCATTTTTAACTTGTTTCCTTGCCCAAAACACTTCGAAGAGTGCATTGCGCCCCCGGATTGCGCCCCACCCCACTCCCCCACACACCGAGGCCATCTTGACGATATTTGCTTTACACTGAGCTGTGATTTACATGAAATGGCTAAGGCTTCATTTTCATTTTATTAATCATTGTCAAGCTCCGGAAAAGTGTGGAGGAAACAAGTATCAAATTAAAAATAAATTTTAACCCACTTTAATGACATAAACTTAGTGAAAAATGCTGGAGATGTCTGATGTAAACTCTTGTTCAGATTCAGTTATGTCCTCAGATCCAGCTGGCACACAAAAGGGTAAAGGTTGTGCTTACGAAGTGTTGAAATTTCAATTTGGGTGGCACAATTGTTACAAAATGCTGGAATGCTTCCGTTTTAGTTCAATCGACTAAATGTGCAAGGGAAATGTATGAGAAATATTTCGCAGGGTAAGTTTGATTTCGCCCTTTCCCCTTGACACAGCATGAAAACGAGCATTTCTGCGCAAACAGATTTCTGCGAGCTTTACAAAAATGGACAAGTGTAACATTCTGTCAAAATTTTTACTTTCATTAGATAGATGAGACCCAGACCCAAGATTATATGTGAAAAAATTACCCACATGTTGTATATTTTTTTTATTTCCCAGGGCTTTTTCAATTTTTTTGATACGCACTGTACTTGTCGAAAATGAATATTAACATACATGTGCAGTACACAAAGTAGTACGTACACTCCCCCCCCCCCCCATTGACATTGCTCCTCTGACGGATATCTGTTCCATTGTATTGCTATATAGGTAATAATGTTACCGAAATAAATATTTATATATAATATATATTCATTTTCAAGCCTTTACTTGTGTATTACCCTTTCTTTATAATCGAAAGTCATGGTACCATGTGCCTGGGAAGCGGGAGTGCTGAAGCATCCCTAAGATTTTCCTTGGGGTGCTACGTGCATTGCTATATTCACCGTAAGCAGCACCCCCTGAAAATCTGATGTCTGCTGAATATCATAAATTCTACCAAGATTACTTCCATTTTGTAGCGAAACTTTTTTTTTTAACTTGTCAAATTTGAACCAGCACCTCCTCTGAAAAAAAAAAAGAAAATCGTTTTCATGGCTCCGCATGGTACTGGCATCCTATAACTCCTTCATTCTTATTTTACTTATTTGAATGTGTATTTTATTGCATGCATTATATTTATAATGTAATGACCTGCTTTTAAAAATATGAATATGGAAAATAAATGAAAAGAAATTAAACGTATTTCTTCGATGATGTCCTCGATAGCCGCATCCATACTTTTGCATTAAAGCTCTATTCAGCTCCGCCTATCCAATCTATACAGTTATTTTTACACTTCATAAACGTGACACCGATTTTTCTCTCTCCATGACTGCATCCAATCGAGCCCGAATCAAATTCTAATTTCGAAGCCGTGATGAATTTTGATTGCATGATGAGGACTAACCATCGGGAATTGGAAAGTAAAATGTAAGCAGAAGCAGTGATAACGACCGCGCCAAGAAGAAAAGGTTAAGTGGGGAGAAATTCGTCACCGAATTGAACATCTAAGGTTTCATAGGCCGGAGATGGCACGTCTTGTTTTGAAACTTTGCAGGTGACAGTTTTCACCCAAAAAAATGTATTCATCCGGCATGTCCAGTATTTAGACTTTATTCAATCTGTGATTATTTCTGGAGGGCATCATAACACATAATTGACAATAATTAAATAAGGGACAATTTAGTTGATCAAAACACCAATATGATTGGAAATCATAGGGTGAAATCATCACGCGTAACATTCAAATTTCACTAAAATTTAATGTAAAATAAGATAGCAAAGAGCATTGATGATTATAACAACATGGTGACACACCACTGGCGTAAATGTGGTCCGAGCACTTTGGGGGATGATAGCAATATATTGACCTGACAATCATGACAATTCAAAGTTTTCGGGACACTCCCACACAAAGGGCTATGTATCAGAGGCGTCGATTATGGGGGGGGGGCAGGGGGGCGATCGCCCCACCAATGAAAATATTGGGGGGGCAAACCTATCATTTTGCCCCCCAATAATTCCGCATGTGCTAAAAATAAAATAAGATTGTAATGTTACACAGAAATCAGCAAGCGAGATTGAGATACACAACTCGTTCTTCGTCTAAAATCGTGCTCAAAATGTCCACTTTTCAGATTGGAATATCAAAAAAATTCAGCTCGCGCTTCGCGCTCGCATCATTTTTGTAACAAAAACCCATACTTTCCATGATTAAATAGGTGAATATGGTCCCGTTTTCAGTTCTAAACCTCAAAAGAACTCCCACTTCGATTTGCAATAATTTTTTGTTGGATATATATATCTTGTTCTTTATTAAAAAACGTCCATTAAATTTATTTTTTTTTCAGATCGAAATATCAAAATTTTCAGCTCGCGCTTCGCGCTCGCATTAATCTGCTGGTGAGATATGTATATATATATATATGTGTGTGTTTGTGTGTAGATATATATACATATATATATATGTACACATATATATAGGCATATGTGTGTGTTTATGTGATCGAGCGCCTTTGGAAAATTGATTCATGATTTTGCCCCCCCAATCTGAAAAATTGATCGACGCCCCTGCTATGTATAAGGGGTATAATTATAGCCGTGTACATCTTTCTGTTAAAGCCTGCATGTAACGATTTTTTTAATGACAATATTATAATGGATTTGTTGTGATATAAATTAATGAATTACAGTCAACTTGAAATGCGAGCGAGCAATTTTCCAATAGTTGGAAGAAAGAATGATGGCCAATATCTTCTTTCGATGGGTGTGTAATGATTGCAGAAATGTAGCTAGTGAGCCTTGAAAATGTTGCTTCAGTCGTTTGTGGAGCGTTGTGGCCCAGTGGATTGGTCTTCGGGCTCTGAAACAGAGGGTCGTGGGTTCGAATCCCAGCCATGGCGTAATTCCTTCGGCAAGAAATTTATTCACATTGTGCCGCACTCGACCCAGGTGAGGTGAATGGGTACCCGGTAGGATTTACTCCTTGAACGCTCTAGCGCCTATATATTGCCGGCTCAGCTATATACAGCCGGGGTAATAATATGGTACCAAGTATCAAAGCGCAGTTGAGTATATATATGCACATAGTAACTGCGCTATATAAATGGACATTATCATTAATATTATTTAAATGATATGCATTTATTACCGAGGATACTAACGGTAAATTATCAGTAATTTAAAGATGAGGAAAAGAAGCAAAGTAAAGAGCAAATAAGATTAAACAGTCCAGATCCTGTTAAATGAAAACTCATTTTCTCACTGGTTAAAGATGAGATGAGAATGCGAAAAAATGATATTATGGTTATCGGGATTAAGGGTGCTTTAGAAAATGATCATAATTAGGCCATCACCATGATCACAGGGAACGATATAAACTTCCAAAAAACGTGGAAATCACAATTATGCATATTAAAACGAACATAATTGCAAAAAGGGAATATGTTGAATAATTTCAAGATTATATCAAATTATATTATATTTAAGATTATATGATACAAAATTGCAATATTCAAATTTTGAGCAAAATTCTTTTTTTTAATATATTTATTAGATTTTTATGGAATAAATGTGATTTAAAATCTGCTGTTAACATATATTATTGTAAAGTGGGTGGGAAATATTGCTGTCCTCACTTACATATGTGTTTCATTAATGGCATTGACTTTGTCTATAAAATTCATCGTACACAGTAAAAACGCTGTTTAAAATTTTTATACAACGCTGTTTACTTCATGAACCTTACAGTGATTGTTTAAATAGTTTAAACATGTTAAACAGATGTTTAAAATCTTAAACAACAAAGTTTAATTTTCGATATCTAATCTTCGATAAATTAAACATGATTGTTTAAACTGTTAAACAACTACTGTAAGGTTCATATAATAAACAGCGTTGTATAAAATCTTAAACAGCGTTTTTACTGTGTACACTTAATATGAACTACTTGTTTGTTTTTTACAAAATCCCCCGCTTCCACTTATTTTATCGGATATGACCCCTCCTCCCATTCACGCCAGTGTATTCAAAGGATGCTTTGATTGGTTCATGATCAAAGTTATAACCATATTTAAACGTTATTGGTATCATACAGTTCATAATCGTACGTATTATTAGCAGACTCTAATGATGCAGCGGATATATTAACTTTCGGACATGGACAGTTAAAATCTTGTGAGATAAAATTGAGCGCACAAGAGGAGCGACCACGAGAAACTTGGCATAATGCAAAATGGGTCAATTTATTAAAGCACAGTAGTAGTAATCATTTGATAATAATTAGAAAGGCATATCGGTTTTGCAATGAAAAGTCGGGGGATGATTGTACATGCAATTCCCCTCTCCGAAAAGTGAAGGGGGGATATATCCCCTCATCCCCGGTATTGAAGCTCGTGTGACACAATGACAAAAAGGTCGATGTTCAAATGACACTAAGCTTGCGATTTCACTCATGTCTTATTTCAAACGTCTTATTCTTTTATAATTTGAATAAAGAAGAAACTCTCAATTAAATCGCAATAAATCCAAATAATGATCACTTTCGTATCCCTTGAGGAGTAACACCGTTTTGTCACATTGGAGCTAAAATTCGAATTATTTGAGCGCTTATACTCATAACAAATACAACATTAATAGTCATTTATCGGATAGATAGATAAATATAGACATGAAACAGTAAACTGATAAGGCGGTTGATTTTCCAACTAGAACTGTTGAATCAGCACCTTACCCTGAACAAGCTTCATTTCAATGAAAATATTTACAGGCCTGTTCAATAACTTCGTCAAAACTTTGTTCATACTTTTAAGCATAATATATCAGAGTTCATATACATGAATATCCTAATGATAAACTGAAGCAAGGCATGGTATTTATCCAGATAAAATCCCTGAAAAATTCCTTTAAAAATTGAATAGCCTCGAACAAATCATGTATGATTTATAGTGGAAAGTGTGTCATCTTCCAGACCGTTGAGTTTGTGTGGTCGGTGTGGCCAGGTGTGCGTGACTCAAGCATACAATCGAAACCGACCCAAACCGACCGATAATATGCCACAGCGTCGATCGATTTACAACTGGTTTAGTAGGTGTGACTGTATACATGAGCTTGGGGAAGTCTAAATTCATGGGGGACCATTCCGTACACGATGCTCACTGTATGTCTATAATTCATATCTCGGGTAGTATGAAATGAATAAAATCAAATACGACGCTATAAATGTCACATTGCTGTAAACAACAAGACAGTTGAGATTCAGACCGTTTTACAGGGATTTTTATTTTCTTCTTTTTTTGTATAACTGTATGCTGGTGTGTGTACCCATAATCCATCATAAAGTTGTATATAACTTCCACAATAAGCTAATAAACCGTTTCGACAAGACAATAACTTCATAAACTATAATTATAGCCGATGGCGTATACCATTCCCTTTTTCGTAAAAAAAAATGGAGGGGCGCATCTCACAGTTTAAGACACGGCGGAAAACTATACTAGTGTCTTCTTTCTGGCCAATCTCGCCCATTCTCTGCCAGCTATTAATATTTTGGTATCATTATATTTAGCAATTTGATGGGAGACGGCAGGTGTGTGTGTGTGAGGGGGGGGGGGCGTTTGGTAGTGTCCGTGTGAAGGGGTAGTTATGCACTCCAAATACACTTTCAATTTATTATCTTCCCCCAAATATTTGAGGCTCCGTCGTTGTTGTCAGGGATTGATAACCTCGTAACTCTTGTTTTATGTTGTTGCCATAAATTCCAAATCTTTTGTCGTCAAGAGTTTCTGTGGAATCATTGGATATTTGGCAGGGTTTGTTGAGAAAAGCACATCCCCGCTATTTATGATAGTAAAATTCCCTTTGGACAAACCATTTTCTTTTTTGCTATGTGAACTTAATTACACATCACTCATTTACTAAATCCAAAAATTACATGAAGATAAATAGAGTAATATACATTTTCTTTGCCTCCCTATACATTGAGTACAGGGCCCTGAGGATTTTTTTTAAACAGGGGGTGTTGATTTGAATGTGACAACAAAGAAAAGCTTTCACTACAAAATGATCAGTTTGGTAAGAAAAAATTAGACAGCAAAAAATGGTTTCACTATGAAATGAAGCTGATTTGTTTAAATTTCTGCATTTTTGTATACCAACCAGATTTTCAGGGGGTGTTGCTTATATGTGAACTAATATACGCAGCACACCCCAGCTGAATTGCACCACAAGCACCTCCGCTTCCCAGGGCCACGAATTAAACAGAAGTTTATATGATTACTCTTTCTGTTTTTGGTAACTACCGTAGGAACTCAGCAGGACAGCATTTTTGCTGGTAAACGCCAAGCTGGTATATAACCAATTACCTAGGAAACATTTTACGTCTTATAGACATAGCGGCTAACTTTGTAGACGACAGATATTACCATTACTCTTGGGTCTTTTTATCAAAGTGGATACAATGGCAGAGTGGGGATTCGAACTCACAACCTTGCGATTATGAGTTCAATGCTCTAACCACTGGACCACATGACCACACTGATATCACTTGGTATATAAAGGAACGAGACCACTGCGATCATTCCCGATTTCTGCCTAGCCAAGTCTAAAAAAAAATATGTACTTGTCGGCTTATATGGCTAGCAACAAATCCCAATGTTTCCAATGGCAAAGTTATGGTTTTCTGAAGTTGATATGGAAGGAAATCTAAAATTTTCTTGGCAGCTTTCTTGTCTCATTAGACAATGCTCTCAATTCATATAAATAAATAAATATAAATTATATATACATATATATATATATATATATATATATATATTTGTATTTATATATTTATTCATTTATCTATATGAAATGTTCTCAATCCATATATATATATATATATATATATATATATATATATATATATATATATATATATATATACATTTTTTTTTGTTTTGAATAATACACACACACCCATAATATCCATATGTATATTTGTATTTACATATTCATTTATTTATATGGAAAGAGAACATTAAAGATAGATGGGGAGATAGGGTACCAGGCGCCCCTGCCTTAGGGTAAAGCATGAACCCGATACAGCACCTGATATCGATGTGCTCTCTTCTCAAGCGAGGCAAATGGCGTCACAAGGCTAACAATTTTCCGCCCTTTGAGTTTTCGATGAATCCATTTCCCTATATTCTGCGTTAGCCGGTATTTCATGCCACGTACAGTACGCCAATTTTTCAAATCCACCTACGTATTCTACATATGGGGCCTTTCTCAGAGCGAGATCAAACAAAACTAATAAACTATTTCACGAGATGATTTAGATGCGATATTCGTTTTGTGTGCTCGGTCACTTTGCTTGGACTAATTATGGGATAGGGAAAGGTATGTCAGGCACCACAGGAAAATAATAATTTATGTCGCCATGTATTGGTGATCTCAATATGAAATGAATTTTGTCAAGACACATTATCTCAATTTATTTCTACCTTTTTTTTACTAAAGAAATATCTTAACATTTTTCACGCTTGTAATCATTTTAGGGTAGAAAAATACTAATGAAAAAAAAATGGATTTTAATCCCGCATGGTAGGCGTAATTAGTTTATAAATATAAATACGGTCGTACGAGAGGCCAATTATCTTTTCGACTTTTTATGTTCTACTTAACATCCATATAAGGACATGAAAAATACATTAAAAGTAAACAGAAAAAAGGGCACATCCCTCTTTAACCTGCCGGAGTTGTATCATCCCCGGATCGGTGAATAAAACGTTATTCAAACTGGTTTTTCCAACAGCCTCTCATTTTTTTTCGCATGCTCCTGTTGAAATGTAAACAGTTGGGACTACCTCATCTTACACATTCATCCGAAGACTCCCAAGGATCGAATGAAGGGAATGTTTTTACAGCGTGGTCGATCTCGGCCAACCTTTTTACTTTCCCCTTCATTTCCCTGACGTACCGCATACATGTATTGCTCTAATTCTCCATCCCTTCCGCTGTATATCTTCTTCTACGTGAAAAGAAAGCTTGCCAAAAGCAATGTTTTCGGTTGTAGAGAAACACCCTTTTTAAAGGTCACTTCGTTTTTTTCCGACTGCATTATACATCATTTTAATTTCAAGAAAATAAAGATGATGTTTTACATCTATCGCAAATATTTGGACTGGTGCAAGTCTAGGGGTAGTATTCATCCCTCAAATTGTTTAATGTAACAAGTGGAAATGGAAGATATGTGAAACTATAGATACTGCTCTGTATATAGCTCTTGGTCTTTGAAGTCATATTTCAAAGAATCGGTCTATTTCCTCATATAATTACCACCTAGAAAATTTATATCTGAAACACTGTCAGGTATTTTGAATGAAAAAAAAATGAATTGGGAAAAACCTCCCCCCCCAAAAAAAAAAAAAAAAGAAATGTAAAAAATCAATTTTTTATCAGTTCAATTTAGTCCAATTAAATTTTCATTTCATTTCAATTCAAACATAATACAAAGTAATATAAATAAGATACAAATTAATGGATTAACATGTTAACCGTTTTTTAATGGGGGTCCATTCGACCCCCCCCCTCCTCGACAAATTTCGTCACTACGCCGTCGCGCGATTTTTTTTACCGCACCGCTCGCCGACGTTTTTACTTTCATGTCTTGCGCATCTTAATTTTGTGACGCCCATGTACGCAACATTTTGTAAGTGCATGTCAGACCCAAAAGTGATCAAAAACGTGATTCTTTGTACAAAGTCAATGCAAAATTGTGTTTTTCAACCAAAAATCATTAAGTGTATGTTTATTTTTACTTTTGTTTAGTTTAAATTGATTTATTTTATGTTATTTATGATCGCAGAAGGGACCCCAACAAAGTTAATCGGAAAAAAAACAAAGGCTTGAAAAAACACTAAAATACATAAGTAATTAATTATATTTTGGCAATTTTTGGAGATATTTGTTAGAAATTTAAAAATTGATACTCTCACCAAAAAATGATATTCTACTAGCTATATAAAATGAGTCAAAGGCAAAAATATAAAAAAATAAGGGGCAAATTTCTTCCCCTTTTTGCATAATTGATTAATAACAATACATAAACAATTTTTTAAAAAGTTTATTATACAGTCTGGTAGTTTACATCCGGCTTAACGCGCGTACAAATTTTCGCGGTCATCGCGCAATCAGCGGCCGAGATCTGAAGGGGGGGGGGGTCAAATTGACCCCCGTATATCCTGATCTGAAATAGCCCAGTCAATATAGGGTAGAAAAAAAAATTAGATAAAGCAATGTTTGTAAAGTATGGATCCCACTTTACAATGTAAGAATAAACCATTGGGTACTTTAATATTAAACATGCATGCGTATATGCTTTTTAAAAAGACAAAAAGAAAAAAAGAGGAAGAAACTACAAAGGTGGAAATTAAACTGAGGTCAACAGTATTTTGAATTACAGATTTAAGTATGGCATCGTTGCGTAATTGATACGATGTTACAATTTTATGAAATAACGTCATTTAATCGAATTTTCGAAAAACGAAACGGACTCTTTCTAAGACTAGTAAATTGAAGTGGCGTGCAACATGTGCAAGGAGAAAACGTGATTCGCATTCAACAAAAATGACTATCGTAAGAACCATGATAGTAACACTCAAATGTAAGAGAAACCATGTACTTCTGAAAACGTCACCTCGTGCTCTTCTTAAAAAAATCGAAACAACTGTCAAATAAGGTATTCTCTGCCGGATATCTTGGTTCATATATACATATATAATTTTAAGTTGGCACGATTGCCGTTCCAAACTTAAGACATACTCAAAACTATTGTGTAGTCGTCTGAAAATGTCTGACGGAAAGCGTTCGACGACTTTTGTAAAAAAAATATATATATATATCTTTTTGTTACGTTTGAATACCGGTAAACAATGATAAAATATAAACGTTAAATGACTATCAAAAGATCAGTAATTATAAAACCGATCTTTAATATTATCATTCTATGGAAATTTTAAAATGAAACGTATCAATAAAATGAAATGTTCCACATCTAAAATGAAATACTGAGTAGATTATGGTCTGTAGTTTCATATCTAACCATGAGTGGTATCATCTGACTTTTGATGTTATAATGTTTTCAGATGGGATGAATTCAATTAAGGCTAATTGAAGAAGTAAATTAAAATGACCTAAATACCTCGATCAGGCATGCTAGCTAGACCCGATAGTAAAACGTATAAACGATACACGTATTGGTCATGAGGATGTGACCCCACCCCCTAAATAAACTCTTCAAGTCGCATGATGTTGCACTAGCTGCTATCAATTCGGAAGATATTTTCCACATTTGTAATCAGGTAAAATAAACATTTATTATGATTGAAGGGTGCCTTACATAATCATATACATAAGATTTGAGACGTTAATCACGTGATTTATTTATTTATTTGTATATAATGCACATAAAAATTGACTAAGTGATCGAGTGATTGGTTTCAATGAGTGATATTTTCGCAACAATTACTATCCTCCACCAGCCAGTAGAAACAGAAGAATTATATACTTAAATGTGATTTGTGTGTGGGAGGGTGTGTGTGTGCGTGTGTGGGAGGTGTGTTTATGGTGTGTGGTGGAGTGTGTGTGCATGGGTGCGTATGGTGAAGGTAGGGTGAGTGTATGTGTAAGGGCGCGTGTGGTGGAGGGTGAAGAAAGTATGCGTGACTGTGTGTGTGTGTGGGTTTATAGGGTGGGATGCGTGTAAGTGAGCGTGTAGTATAAAGTGAGGTGTGTGTGTGTTACACAAAGGTGTATATTAACGAATGTGTGTCGATGGCGTTGAAAGAGGTGAGCGATTTATACATTTTTAAGCAATCTTAACCTTTACAAATAAATTTACGAGTAATTAAGGTTATAAATATTCGTATCAGAAAAATCGGACATGTAATGGTGAAACATTCAGGATACCTCAACTAGCCACTATCTTCATGTGTAAAACATCTTACATACAGGAATTAGAACATGAACTTGTAAAGTGATATATTTATTTTCTCATACTTTGTTACAATAATAAAATTTAGATTGACAGAAGCAATTACGAGAAATCAACGATTTATTACGTTTTATTGAACCAAAACTGTAAAACAAAATTCATGGGTGTTTTGCGAGAAAAGACATGATACCTTGACCAATCGACTGGGTGTTTCTGGACTTGCTATCGGAAAGTATCCTTTTTCTAACGCGCGTGCACCTTTCTTGACGGAGTCCCAATAGATAACGTGTTCAAACAAGTTCACACCGTTTTCTTTATTTCCTCAAGGGTCATTTGCAAATCAATGCCTGCTTTCTCTGAAGATTGTGTCGTGACTCATCCAAACGCCTGACAAAAAATATATTCCCTCTTTTCCTTTCCACTATCTTTTGAATGAAATAGAGGGATTTAATGGTGACAAGTCTGCTATATTATACATTACGTATTTGTTGCGATTTGTATGCAAGTATAGCAGGATGCCGGATGCTGCATCGGGCAATGTGGTAGGCTGCATCCTCGCGGGACGCAGGAGAGAACACCGGAGAAGTATTTCTCTCTTCAAACAAACCTCTCATCGCATAATGTTAGACTTGAGCAGCAAGGAATTGATACTTCTACTAGGTTAATGCAGTTTGATTCATCTCCATATGGAAGATAGCACGGAGGGGATGGGAATCGCCCAGGACTGTTTAAAGTTGAGTGGATGTGTGGTCGTGCCTCTGTGATTCATCACACCACGGATAGGATGACCAGGTACAGAGACGGTGAGGGAGAGAGAGAGAGAAAGAGAGAGAGAGAAAGGGGAACTAGATGAAGATATAGTCATGTTCAAATACTATACAGAAGTTTATATATTGTATAGACATAAATCACTTGAAAAAGAATGCAGCATCATGTATGGTAAAAAGATCTTTTGAGATTGAAAAAGGGAATAAAACATATCTATACGATGCAATGTGGGAGTTATAATAGATAAGAGTTGGTTTGAGTTTCAAAAATCGATTATATGTTTAGTTACATCAAAACTATCTGGAACTGTGCTAATTTCACCCCAACAATAAAAATAATAAAATGAAGGTAAAAAAAACCAGGCCGAATATATTTATGTCACCCGCATGCATTAGTTTTTCAATCTATGCTTTTCTTTTCCTTTCTCATTATACGCCAGTGAAAGACGTTGATGAGACTCATCACCATTTACACAACAGCAAGGAAAAAATACCAAATAAGGCCCTATATAAAAACATGACTACCGAGAATTGGGAACATATATCAACCGTTTTGGGACTTCAATTTTTTTTAAGATCTTGCTTGTTAATTCTAGAGGAGACAAATATAGATCGTTCTATCTCTTTGGTCGGCCATTTTATCGACAAGATCCATTTTTTTTCTTCAGAAAGCGATCTCCCATCGCACTCTAAAAAAGTTAATGCGGGAGTGCAATGTTACCGGGGTACGACCAATCACTTTTGTAAGGTGGTAAATTCTGCTAGGTTCACTGTCTCTTTCAGCTCTCTTTAGGTTCATTATTTTTTGGTCACTATCGAGAATTCTTAAAATGATAGGGTGTTGAAGGTGATACCAGGGGAGCGTTTCATCAATATTTCCATCCGACAAGTTGTCAGATCTGACATCTTTTCCTTGATTCTGATTGACTGAGAGGCACTGTTCCTATGGTAATTGTCGGATAAACTGGTACTTGTCGGATAAAATGGTTGACAAGTCCTTTCATAAAACGCCCCCAGGTTATTCATCTTTGTTAGTGACTCCCAAACAGCAAGTGATGTCAATAATTGATGCTTAAATCTCATTTAAAGAAAGACACTTTGAAAAACGATGGCACTTATTACCATAGGTAGTTATTGATGATGCCAAACAGGGATTCTTTCCCCGCATGATAGATATAATAGTTCTTGTGGTTGTACTGTACTATGATTTTCTTGCTATAATTACAACTATACACACACAAAAAAAATATTACCCCTTCCACCGGTTCCAACCTTTTTGGGTGTAATCTTGCACCCTAAGTAGAAAAGGAGCAAAAATGTTTATACTTATATTTCTGTTAAGTTGATCTCGTTTTCACCATAAGAGGTGCATTTTTTTTCACTTTTTAAGGGATATAACACTTTACGTTAAAAGGGTTCAATTATTATATGTACCTTTATTTACATGGTTCATCTCTGCACCATATAGATTGCCTAAAATGGCTATAGCTGCACCCTCAATGTGCACAGATGCGCATTATTTCACCCATTAGCACCACTTTGGTGCTGCTATTGTACCAACCCCAAGGGTTCCATTTTGAACCCCTTTAGTGTGTACAATTTTTTAAATTTCAAGATGCAAAAAGGAGCTGAATAACTGGCTTTATCCTCATTTTTGAAAGTATTGTTCTTTACAACAAAAACGGATCCGGTTATCATTCCATGAGCAATCTCCTTGCCAGTAAGTTGGAATAGCTTTGAGTAGCTTAAAAACAATTTTCCGTGAGAATAACTGACGGTTGTTTACGAACCGGTTCCATGAAATTTAATTGACAGTAATAAGTAGACTCAAGTCCAGTGGTATCAGAGTTTCTTAGGCGACATTTGCATGTGTTCTGGGGCCCGTGTTATATTAATTGAAACATCTACAATTGTGATTAAATTAGTACCTTTTCTGTTTTGGATTCAATTGTTGTGATATGAATCACTACGATTCTATTTATCACACGAATTGAATAGCATTAGACAATTAAAAAAAAAACGAAAAAAGATCTCCTAGTAAAAATACATCAAATTAAAAATCGTGTATATTGTGAACATGTTCCCTTCGGCACATTCACGAAATTCATGAAAATGCATTATAACCAAACGAATCAAAAGGAATGAAAATAAAACTATTTAAATTCACAGAAGTACAGCAACCAGAAATAAAGAAAATATACGGAACCCCCCTTTATCTACAACCTTTTGCGCGTGAGGGTGTATGCGTGTTTGGTTGTATGGTTGCGGTTTTGCAATCGAGCTCCTCATTATACAGTATTAAATGATATTACTATTTAGAAACTTTGGAGTGTGCATTTCATGTTTTTCCCCCAAACAAATATTGAAATAGAGCCAAATATTCATTAACGAATGCAATTTCTAGGATAACTGCTAGATAATGCGAAATAATTATTGAGGCAGGCATTTTGATGAAGCTATTCAAGTATAGACTTCATTTCCCACGCATAGTGTTCTCCACACAAAAGCATGGCACCGGTAGGATCTATTCAAATCATTGCTTGGAATCCTCTAATAATATGATTTTTATGTAATGGAGACATTTTCAACCCGACTGCACAGGCTCCAAAACCCAGATGGGGACAAAATAGATGCCAGTAGAAGCCCCGTAGTTCTAGCATACAATTATTATGTACCAAAGGAAATATGCCGCCCGAGCGAGCGTGAAATTCGTCTATGAGTCGAGGAAATAGAAGTGCAAGCTACCTCCAAAAAAGCGATCGCCGCTCGCCAAACAATTCACTTGTTGGCTCGTCAAAATTGACCAGACGTATTTAATCCATTTTACATCTACTCTATTTTAAAAATGGGAAGCGAGAGGCAGGATGGCAACGGGGATTGGGGTATATACTGCTTTTTGCTTGTTTTTTGTGTCTGAGAAATGAGAATGACTCATCTTACTACCATCCATTGTGACGTGTTAGAACCATAATCACCTCCATTCTAGTCATTTCTTCATCATCATTACTATCATGGTGCGAGAGAGCAGAAGATTCATTAAAACAAGTTTAGTCATTTGTGTTTAAAAAATCTAAACATAATGATAATAATAACATTTTATTTACACAGGGGAAACTGCTCTACCAGCGAGCCCTGCATAACATTATATGTTAATATTACTTGAACATTGTATTGTAAAATGTAATCAATGGAATATATACTTGTATTTTAGCTTTGTAATTCACATGCAATTCAGACTGTTAACTGCAATATGTGGAGAATTTTAATAAATACCATTTATCTATCTATCTCCAATCTAAATGCTGAGCACCTAGCAAGAAGGCAGAAGGTCTAATTTTCATAAGTCTTTGGCATGACTCGGCCGAGGATCGAACCCACGACCTCTAGTTCATGAGGCGGACGCTCTACCACTGAGCCACCATGCCCGGTATAACAAGTAAATAACATGTAAATTCTAAATGTTTTGCATGACGATTAGATAGTTATAGCATTAAAGCCAATGTAATTGCTGACAAACATTCATTTTAGATGTGTATCGCTATATCTTTCTTTCACAGGGGTTTGTCTGAAACGAAACCACCATGAGAAGAGGAGGGACATAAGAAGTGATAGAGGGAGGAGACATAACGAGAGAGAAGTAGGGAAAGCGAGGGGGAAGTGGTTGGTGTGGCGAAACATATATCGACTGAAACACGAAAAAAAATGGAAAAAGGGCATAAGGGCGTAACCGATGATTATCATTTTCCCTTTATTGTAACTCTATGACATGATGACCGTCATAAATTAAGAAAAATGTGACTTGGCGCCATGGTGAAAAACAGGTATGACGCATGAAGAGCGCACATCTTATAGACTTCTTCAATTCCTCCATGGAGTCTTTAAGAGGTAAAAATCTATAGAGTGAATGGGGTAGGTAGGGTGATGAAAAGTACTGGCAGGGGCAAGAATACGAAAATGGGCAAGACAGGGATAAGTGGATTTGAGATGGACAAGGAAATTGGTCTTCGGTAGGATTCCACCACCTGCTAATAGGTGCTAAAAAAGTGCATTCAAGCTTTCAACGTAAAGCTTTTCATATTGAAAAGCCGAGTGTGATGACATACATGACATAAGGGAGCGTGATAATAAGTAGATTCATCACCACTTAAGTTATCATTTTATCGGATGCGAAATTTTCGATGAGTACTTTGTTTGACAGACAACATCATGTTTTAAATTGATATGTGAAGAAGAAAACTTCAACAGATCCCGCAGCCAGATAGCCATGATAGCAGGAGTTTGAATTATTCTGATACAGTTCCCTGTATTTGTCTTTGAGGTTATTTATTGCCCCTTATATATCAAAGATTCATCACGAAAGGAACATTGGAATGTAATAAGACTAAACAAGGGAGACGGTACTGAATTTAAAAAAAAAACCTATATATAAAAATTGTGTTCGCGCTTTGCGCTCGCATTATTAATGTAAGGAAGATCCCCAATTACTCTGATTTACAAAACATGAATAGTGTCTCGTTTTTAGGTCTAAATCTCGAAATTTTCCGCTCGTGTTTCGCGCTCGCATCAATTGTATAGTTATATACCTATCCTGTTTAAGTTGCAAAAAGTGCTTAGAATTTCATTTTTTTTGTGTAGAAATGTCACAAATTTACAGCTCGCGCTTCGCGCTCGCATTATTGCGTTGCTGAAATATATAACGTTCGAGCGGCCCGATCGGCGAAAATATGGCTGAAAGAAATTTCTGGCGAGTGCTAGCTAGATCCGCCCCTGTTGGTCTATTTAAAAAAAAAGTTCTATCAGGTATACCAATCCATCAACGTGATTAGACAAAACACCAAATTGATTGTGTAATAATTCTTATTTTTGTATATTTTGAAAAATTGACTACATAAAAATCCCTAATTGGAGGGCAAAAAGAAAGATCATACACCAAATTATATATGTATAACGTTTGATCTTACCTTTACAATGTTAGGGTGGCGAAGTTGGTGAAGAAGTGCAGTCTCTTTCAGGAGTTTGTAGTTTGCCAGTTGGATGCAGTCTCGTTTCGCCATCCCCCTTTCCAAGCAAGCCGTAACATCATTGCCTTCCGTCCTTACCGACTTAACAGCCACCCATCTACCATCCCTCAGCTCCACCCTCTCAACCCGTTTGGTGTAGCCTGATCCTACCAGCTCTCGGCTATTTACATGGGCTAAGTCCTCGCATCCGAGGTACGGCTCGTCCAAGATCAAAGCCGCATTGGTATCCGCCTCGTTGGACGGTTGGTTGAGGGTGGTGGTCGCAGCAACAGGGTTGGTAGAAATAAAATCGGATTCTGATAATCCATTTCGTGAATTATCCCAAGATTGATCATGTTGATGGCTTAGAACATTTTTCAAGTCACTCGATTTTTCAAAGTGTTTGTCTCGGCTTCCTTTGGTCTCATTTTTAGCCTTTTTAGACTTGTGGTGATGGCCAGGTGCTAAATGTTTTTCCATTGATAGGGTTGACGCAGACTGATACAAAATTATTTCTTCATTATCATCATAATAAGACTTTTTCTTGTTTTCGTTGTGTGGTGTTCTACGCAACGCCTTGGCATCTGACATATCTGCCCTTTTCATTGATCTACTTTTTGCTGTATTTCTTGAAGTCGCTCTCGTCTTATTACTTTTACTGGCCTTGACACCAGGTATAGTTTGATCGTCTCGAGTTATAGCACCGCTGCTGCCGCTCTTGCCATGTCCATGGTGTCTACCAGGTCCCTGGCTGCTCTGAGCATCCATCAAACGGCGCTTGAGGCGGTGCTCATTGCCCTCCACTCTTCCCTCGTCAAGCAGATGCTGGTGGTGGTGGTGGCGATGATGCCGAGAGTCCAGCTCACGTCCACCATCCATACCCTTCTTTCTTGCATTCAGTGTTTCTAATCTTAGTTTAATTCTCTCCTGATGTTGCAAAAGATCCATTTCCAGCTTCGCTGCCAATTCCAATAACTCTTCCTCTCTTGATCTCAATCCTTGTTTTTCCTCAAGGATTTCTCGATTTTGAATGACTGTAATATCGTCTCTATCATCGTCTTCATCGTCGTCATAAACCGCCACAATCATAAGAAAAAGGAATGTAAACATTAAAGCTATCCATAAATAATTAGGCATCGAGATGACAAAGCGATTCCGTTTCCTACGAATAAAGCAAAAATTCCTCATTTTGGAGCTTCTTTGTTGTACTTATAATACTCGTAATGGATTCAGGCAATTTCAATTCTTTCGAAGCACCATTTGAAAATAAAATCAGTTATTTCATCCTCTGCAACGAACTATCGAATCCTTGTCAGTAACTCAATTATATCCATTCAAATTTCCTTTTCAGTCGAGAGGTTCTGAAGACTTATGTTCCATCGGGCTGAAAAATATTACCTTTCGACCCTACATCATTTAAGCGCGAAAAATGTAAATCAGCGAGATTCGTGTCCGACACGAAGCTTGGTGTGATTATTATTGAAATAAACTGTTCATCTTGAAATCATTCACCACACAGATCAAAGCCAATGCATGCACTTCAACACTCAAGCGAGGAAATATGACATCCAATCTGATTTTACCAACTTGAATGGGGATAAAGATTTGCGCAAATCCGAGCAGTTTTTCAGTTCTCACGTAGAGGTCATGTCGACAATTTAGAGTTAAGCAAGATTTCAAAAAAAAAAAGCTTTTTGTTAATAACCAGGCTAGCCTAGGCTGTTGACCACGTAAAATCCAGGGTAATAAAACTGGTGTATGATGAGTTCCTTTGTCAAAATAGTGCTGATTAACTTTGACGACCTGGTATCCATCACAAAGAAATATGCTCCATCAGAAAGAAAAAAAATCAACAGCCATTTAATCTTGCCTCCCGGTCTTGCCTGTTCAATGAGGAAGACATTTATTACAATAGTTCTACTTCCACAAATTCGTCATGAATGTAAAACGGAAAAAACAACAGTTCAGATCAATTTTTGTTGTATTGAAATAATCGCCAAATTCCAAGCGGTGCCACCTAAAAGTATCCTTTCCAAATTAATAATCACCAACAGTACAGTTTAGTCGTTGTATTATATGACAGAACATGAGAGGCGAGTCAACAAAATCATCCCTTCCATCTCAAGTTTATAGAGAGCTGACAGTTTGGTGTAACATTATTTCCCCCACGGCATGAAAACGACTCCATCAAGTTGAGAAGACCAAACTATATGCTGTGTTCGCCGCCAGCTCAAGAAGTTAAATGAATTGCAAGAAAAATCGCACTCCTGACCCGACCGCCCAGACGAATGCTCGCATTTTGAGGTGAGTTCACTTTGCATCAGTGAGCGCATAAAAAAGGAGTCGCATGTTCAAAGAAAGGGATTTGAGAAAGCACTTATCATGTAGTGTGAATTTGCGGTTTTATTGCTTATTTTGCGTATAGTATTTAGAATTTTCAAGCAGCATAGCCGACCCTGTCACGTAATCAAATAATTTCTCATCAATATCCGTGATCTGTGTTTTCATGTTGTCACGATTTCCCTCCACTTCGAAATTATATTTGGCAATATACCCACACTGAAGGCTTCGTTCGAAAGAAGAACACTCTCGGAGCTGCCGAATATGAATTAAGCGCCTGATGCAAATGGCGTTACAATATCTTCTTTGGAGTTACACATACACGATTATGTTAATGATGATGATGTCGATCAGATGTTGACTCAATGGGGCCTACAAAAATTATATTTCCCATATCTAAAAGGGAGCTTTCCAGGGGCCTGGGAATGATTACGTTTAGGGGGGGGGTGCTGATGTAAGTTTGAAAAGCAGAAAATGAAGGTAATTTCTGTTACATTGTTCCTTTTTTTCTTTTTAAACTTCCAAAATACCGGAGGATGCTGCCTATATATGGAGAATAATAAACGCAACACCCCCAAACTATAATTTCTTCATTTCCAAGGGGGATCCACACTTTACAAGCTTTGCTTTTTAGTGGATCCCCCTCAATCCATTTATGCTCTATATTGTACTGTTTTTTTCTGTTTTACGAAGTAAGAATGCCCTATAAAATTGTACTTGATTTGTATTGCTTTATATTACTTTGTATTATGTTTTGAATGGAAATGAAATAAAAGAATTGAAAAAAAGGTAATTTTGGGGTGCTGGCAACACCCCCATGGAACTTACTTCATCCAGATTATTGTTCATGTTCATGAAATTGTAATTATACCTAATCATGAAAAACTGGAAACGTTAGGCCCACGTTATGTCAAATAATTATATTTATTCGAATTGTCATTTCCTATCTCACTACAAGTAACATAAATGGAAACCTGATTTTTGCATATGGCATTATGGAGTACTTTGTCGATAAATTATATATAGATGGGATTGCAATGAATATTGGTTCTGATAGTCAAAGACAAATTGCAGAACGTGACTCATCCCTGTACACAGTAGGTTGGTATTGATAAGTCACGATATCACGCATAAGTTTCGAGATCAAGGGATGGTGAACGGAAGAAATCCTACCTGTACGCATCACGTGACTTAACTTTGTGTACCTACATGGCGAGATGAAAAGGTAAAAGCGACTCTTTTAGCTCCTTTCTATACTACTCCTGACAGATAAGACGGCTAATTGATCCACCGACAATGGAAGGGGAACTGCTTGTGAAAAAATCTCGGTGCTGAGCTGCGAGCGGACAAACTGAACTCATTAGGGCCTGTTAGATCGCTCTTTTGTGTATTCACTTGAGTTTAGCGCAAACAATCAAATAATAGATGGACTAAACCTCCACCTTTCAAGGATTGACAGTGATTGAAAGCAAATTATCTTTCTCAAAGAATAAAATAGAGGGATGGAAGAAAAGTGGTTACGACGGAAAACATTCACTTGAAAGCAAAGTATCTTTCTGAAGAAAATAAACAGGGAGTTGGAAGAAAAGTGGTTTTGATTGAGAAACATTCGCTTCGCTGATTTTCATTGCAAATGATAGGTATTTCGTTTCTATAACCACTCTTCAGTAACAATGGCCCGAATTCACAAAGTTACTAAACAGCGTAATATAGAACCTATACCATGCAGATCTATGCGATATATACACATGTGAAGTTGGTCCTTATTGTCAAATCTGTAAAAAATTGAAATATTGTATAATTCAAACGATGAAAAACAAAAGAAATAGTGAGTGATGGACATCATCAACTGTTTCATTCGCATGTCACTAAGTTGTGCATTCACTGTTTTGTGAAAAATGAGCGAAACTTGAAAATTGCATAACTCTCTTATTATTTTTTTAATGAAATTTTCGGCGTTATTCTAGTTTGATTTTTCTTTATTTATTCAAAATTTACATTTTTTCTGTGATGGATGTGACCTTTAATAAAGTTTCCAGACTGACCTTGCCGTAAGCTATGAATAAAAGTGTTTATCTTGGCTAAAAATTTATCTTAAAATTGAAAAAGTAAGTCAAGCTGGGGCACATAATTTTTTTATATAGTGAAAGATGTTGTGCTCATTTTAGATAATTTTGTTAGCAATATTCCTTAAAATAGTTGTCAAAAAAATATATAGCTCTAATACCACAGTAAATACTTAGCGATATTAACTATCGCAATGAACTTGCAAGCTATCAAATTCAGTATTGAATGAAATTTGAGTACTTTTGAGAGCAAGTTTCAATATTTTGTAAAGAATGACATATTTGTTACACAGTCTATTATTCAAATCGTATCGAGGAATCATATCAGAAAATTGAATCTCACCGCGAAGGAAATGGGGGTGGTGAATGATTATTGACAATATCAAAAGTACAAAACGAAAACATACCCTGATCGTGAGAGGTGAATAAATGGAGGTGGACATTATTGAGGCAGTAAAAAGAATTTTATGATTATTGATATTTGGTAGTGACTTAATAAAATCACCCGGGCGAATCAGTTTCCAAAGCAACTCTATTCTATTTAAGGGGAATCCAACCCAAATAAAAACTTGTGTCTCACTAGAGGAAAGGTGTCACGCGCGTAAAACATTCCTTATAGACTTGTGTGTTAAAATGGCACTTTTGAAAAATTCATAAAAAAATAAATGTCAAATCGGAGGGTGGAATGTTTACTACCATTGGATAGGATATATATCTGACATTCCATATCTGACCAGGAAAAGGTACCGTAGCCAGCTCATTTTAAAAATAAATCGCCATTTATGAAGATAACAATGAATGGATCAAATTCATCAACTGAAACAGTAAAATAGTCCTAATTAGTCCGCCAGTAAAAAATAGTTCCAGGTCACTTATTTATCTTCCCAATATGGGCGAAGGAAGTTCAGTAATAATTTATAGAATCAGTGTTAGATTTTGAATCATATTCATACATTTTTGTCAATCAGCAATATCAAATTGAAAAAAAATCGAATGGGTTGGGACGAACGAATATCTCTAGCCCTCCTGATGTAATTAGGCTCGTGGCACCGAAAAAGAAAAATCAGATAAGTTGATAGGTGATGGTTTGAACAATATCGGACAAACTTGCTGGTAAACTGGTATTATCATTATTATTATTACCTATAGGAATGACGTCTAAGTTAATAAGTCAGAGTGGCTGACCCGAAAAACCACAGATATTAGTACTACTCTTTAGTGGGGATTCGAACTCACAACCTTGCGGTTATGAGTCTATTGCTCTAACCACTGGACCACACGACCCTGACATCTGATTTCTGTTCACTCTATTCTTTATAGAGGCTTTAAAGTAGAAAATGAATGACTATTGTGTCGTCATTTTCATCATCATCATCATTGTTATTTATATCATAATTATAATTTTCATTTCATCATATTTTCATAATCATTATCATCTGTACTATCATTATGGTATACAATCATCAGTATATTATTTATTGATTTTTATTATCAACATCGGAAAAACAATTATGTTGTTCATCAAATATCTTGATTTTAATTCAAAAATATTTTATCAGAATATGAAAAAATATTTTTTGACTGATTGATTGATTGATTGATTAATAACCAATTTATTTCATTTCAAAATTTTCAACAAATTTACAAAGCAAAACGAACTATAATACAACATAATGAAATGGGAACCTTCTGGCAAGCATATCTTGTTTATGAAGGTTCAATTAATCTGCATTTTATCATCATGCATTAAGAAGAAAAAATATATTGCCAGTCGGGTTAGATTTAAGAAAGAAGTTATATACATTATGCTCAATAAACAGATCACTTTATACATGGTCCAGACAATTGTTGTCATTGTTTTAGATAGATAGATAGATAAAATGGTTTATTAAAAGATCATCGCAGCCAAAGGCCGAATTGTGATCAATTTTACAAACATGCAAGTTACATATAAAGTTCTCGTACAAAGTATCGTAATATTTTCTTAAAATGATACACGAACCTATTATGTATACTATGTGATCTTAGAGAAGAAAAAAAAAGTCAGTGGAGAAAAAGAAGAATGCAGTGGTAGGTGAGCGAAAAGAAAGAAGGATACTAGAAAAATGTAAATGGAAGTTGTGAAGGTGTAAGGGAATAAATGGAGAGAATGGAAAAGAGAGGAGACAGAAAAGGGAGGAGAAACCAGAAGGAGGAAAAGAGGAGAAAAGAACAGATCACGTTCATCACATCTTGACATGTACACATGTAGTGAGATTTAAAAAAAAAATAAACATTAAAAACGTTCAATATATAATAAGGTAAAATGATAACAAACGATGTAATTAAACTGTGGAATCGTCAAAATATAGAGTAAAACAAAATTAGATTGATTACATGTTATTTAAAAGATTAACAAAGTATGGAAGAGACCTACATTGGAAACGTTTAGTTTTGCATTTATATTGTTGATATTTCAATTGTGATCTTAAAACATAATTACATTGCTGCCTGAGAGGTAAACTATTTGTAAATTGTGGATGCTTGGCAGGAGAACTGGCAAAGTCAAAACATAACTGTTTTCGTCTTGCCTCTAAATATTGCACGTTTCCAATGCGTTAGCATAGTCTTCATACTGGAATCCAAGCATTATCTTGCAAGCACGTTTCTGGATATTTTCCAAGGCAAGTACATGGCTTTGAGATAGGTTACCATTGTAAAACGGTACTCCGTAGTCTAAAATTGGGCGAATGTATCCTTTATATATTAAAATAAGGTCATCCAAAGGGAGTCTATACTTTTTAAGGCAACGAAGCATGTGCAATTATCTATTACATCTTTTTATAAGATCTGATACCTGGCTATCCCACTTAAGATTAGATTGTATAAGAATACCTAGTATTTTTGCTTCGTGAACAAAATTTAAATTATTATTTCCAATGAAAAATTGACTTTCTTCAACATAATTTTTCATAAATGTTATAACCATAGAAAAACATTTAGATGGGTTTAAGGTCATGTTATTTTTCAAAGACCATTGATGCAAGTCGTTGATTGCATTTTGTATATTAGACTGAGATGAAACTTTACGGCTTCCAACAATAGTCAAATCATCAACATATTTATAATAAGGTAATTCAAAATTATTGCAAGCATCGTTAATCATGACGACAAAAAGGATCGGGCCAAGTCTGGTCCCTTGAGGGACTCCTGCATTGACAACTTTAGTGTTTGAGATTTGGCCAAAATATTTAACCTTTTGCTGACGACACTCAAGGAAACTCACAATCCACGATATAACCATAGAGCTATTAGAGATAACACAGGGTCTCACATGAATGTCAATCAATTTATTAATAACAATGTTGTGGTCGATGCGATCAAACGCTTTAAAAAAATCGGTGAGTATAACAGTGGATAGAGTCTTGGGTTCATCAGCATTGGCAAATATCTGATGAAGAAATTGTATCAAATAGTGATTCGTACTTAATCCAGGTCGATTTCCGTACTGGTTTGGATCAATACACTCTACAATATCTTGAAGTAGCCATTTACATATAAAATATTCAGAAAGTTTGGCAAAGTAGGAAGTTAATGAAATGGGACGCAAGTTCTGCACTGTAATAGTTTAGATTTTGGAATAGGTACTATTTCAGCTGTTTTCCAAATTGAGGGTACAACAGAGTTCTGAAATGAAGCATTTAAAATATGGGCTAAAGGAAAACACAACTCAGGCAAATTCCTTTGTTATTCTTACAGGTAGATCACCAGATATCCCAGCTTTGCGTTGATTAAGAGACTGCAGTTGTTTATAAACTTTATAAGGTTGAACAGTTGGACATGTATATTGTGATGGTAGAAATGCAGGCAATTTGCTTCTATCCAAACAAGGGAGATCTGCTGCTACGAGAGAAAAGTGATCATTTACACAATCAGCAATAATCTTAAAGTTAAAAGGGTTGTTATCGATGTTTGGAATATCAACCGGTAAATATTGTTGCCTATATTGTTCGAAAGAATCTTGATTTGCTTATACCTAGCAGCAGGATTTGTTGTTTTTAAGTTTTTTACTCTAGTGTTATAATATCTAATTGTTTACTTCTCAATCAAACGCTTAGCTTTGTTTCTAAGTAAACGCCATAGAGATTGATCATTTCTGTGAAATGCCAGTTGTCTTTGACGAATAATAGATTTAACTTTTCCTGTTACCCATGGTTTATCAGATTTGTGGATTCGAACGTCCTTAACTGGTAAAAACAAATCTAAATGATACCGCAATGTATCCATCAATATATTACACTTGTTGTCAATATCACTTTCATAGTAAATATTATTCCAGTCATTATGAACAATCCAATCTCCAAAGCTTTGAATTCCACTGCTTTTCAATGGACGGACGGTTTTCCTCTGATTAAACATTTCTCTTTTGTATCGAGACCTATTGCGAGGCAACCATAAAACACAATTATGACCACTGGTACTGATCGGTGACAACATTTAAACTTCTTTATACAAAAAAACCTATTATAAGTTATTATTTTCTCTAGAATGTTGTTTCCTCTGGTGGGTTGGGTAACTATTTGTTTGAAGCCATCAATGCTCAAAATCTGCCGAGTGTCAAAATCGTTAAAATCGCCTAAAATTGAGATGCCCGCTTCTGGGTATTGAACGAGCATGCTATCGACATGATCGATAACTGTAAATAAATGGTCAGAATAAAGTTGTGCATGTTGGCTCTTCGGTGGAATGTAGATAACGCACAAAATCAGGCTAGATACAAATCGCGGTAAACGAGGTGGTATCATTATTTTGAATCCATAATGCTTCAACTCCATCAGGAACCTGAACATTAAGGACTCTTGCCTGAAGATATGATTTGACATAAAGGGCCACTCCTCCTCCTGAACGCCCTTCTCTCGGTTTAGAAAAAGTTGAAAAATCAGGTAATGAAAACAATTCTAAAGGGGTATCGTTTTGGAGCCATGTTTCGGTGATAGCTACAACATCAACATTATTAATATCTGTTACGATAGCTAAATCGTCATGTTTATTTCTTAATGATCTGCAATCAGATAAAAGGACTACCGGGGTAACATATTCTTTAGAATTGGGGCA
Source organism: Lytechinus variegatus (assembly GCF_018143015.1). Classification (NCBI taxonomy): domain Eukaryota; kingdom Metazoa; phylum Echinodermata; class Echinoidea; order Temnopleuroida; family Toxopneustidae; genus Lytechinus; species Lytechinus variegatus. The sequence continues at coordinate 9,124,797 of NC_054746.1, read as the reverse complement.
AAACTGCAACGATACTCGATCAATCCTAAGTAGGTACGATGATGATGACGATTCCTTCCTATTGCGTCGATGTGATGTACGAGGTCTATAATAACCGGTATCGGATTTGACAAGAGGCGTTGTTTCCGGATACCTCCCCGTTTTCCTCTACGTATGTGTTTCAAAGAAATACCAAGATCTTTAATAAGCTTCCAAGTTTGAGGAATAACTCTGGTATTACAAGACGGCCGGAGATTATAAAGTTCTTTTACAGAATACATGTATTTAATAACAGGATCACCATTGGAGTGGTTATCATAGTTATAATGTAATGGGGGACCCGGGTTAGGATGGATGTCACCACATGAAAGAAGATCAATTAGAAATATTATAACCTCGTTCGTAGGATGAGTGCTGACATGTAGACACTCCATTGGGATAGTAAAGTATGCGGTGTTTTAGATATTTAACATGATTCAAGCGGCATACTTTGATCAGTTTGTTATAGTTGAATTGTTCTGTATAACAAACTTCTGTTGATATGAGACATGATAGAGAACGAGGCAAGCACACACAAGAAACATGCGAAGAAAACTTGTATTCAACATAGTCAAGTTTACACATATTCTGGCTTGTCACAATCATGTCCATTGTCTGTTCAAGGTTGAGTGATCAGCGGGAAATTCAAATGCACATAGCTATGCAAATCAACTGTGGAGATGGTGCACGATAGGCACCTATATGCGATGTGTACAACGTCAGTTAGCAAAGTTACTATATAGGCCTACATATCTGCTCAAAAATCACTCATGAAATGATGAAAAACACGGTCATACACATACCTCAATGGTCCAAAGATATCACAACACATAGCACAATCAAATAAGCAACATCCAAAACTCAGCAAAATTGTACAATCAATGAAAAAATGAGCAAAATCAAGGCAAAAATGAGAGCTCAAAATAAAGGACGTGCTGCCATTAGGGCGCCATCATTTGTAGTTTTTCGTATAAGTTTAGAATAGGCTTACTTGTAACACAAATTGAATTTTCAAAAAAAATATATAAGGACAGTACACTGCAACAATGAAGGAATTTCCAAGAACACCATGCATATCAACCACTCCCAAATGTCCTAACTTGTGATTTTAGTGGGGGTAATGTTGAAAGATCCCCATCCACAAGAACATTTGTGTCAATCATCCCCCAACCAAGAATACCGTTCCACACCCATGATTAGGCTATATGTGCTTTTCCTTTTCTCTCGTTTTAGTGTTCTTCATAATTACTTTATCTTATTTCTCCCCAACAAAGGCACCAATTTTTGATACTTTCTACTTGCTGACATCATTTGTTGAAATGTAGAGGTTTTCAAGTCGCCCTCCCTCCTGGCTCCAGTTGTCTGCTTATTATTGCTGGCTCCTTTCGTCTTGCCGGACTTACTATTTTTACATTTATGATTCAATTCTTGGTCTTGGACATTATCATTTCCGATTGTCACATTTAATTTTTATTTATGAATAAATTGTGTAATTTGGGTTATAACTGTGTTACGGTGATGGCACTAGGTTTTCCAGCTGTTTCTTTGGGTATCTCGCTAACAGTCATTCTTCACTTTCACACACTGCCTTAAATAGTACAGCGCTATTTGATTTATTGTAACTCAACATAAAATAAAATATATTGAAACAATTTAATTTCATACTGTTGTGTAATTAACTTAATTCCTACGAAAAAGATATTGCTTTTATGACAATTCATGATAAAAAAATGTATATGAAGTAGATTTTTGTTTTGATATTAAAATTTCGTCGACAATATCAATGAAAAGAAGATCGATAATAATTAACATCACCATTGCAATTGGGAGTATATATAAAATGTTATTAAAACATAAAAAACGTACATGGTAAGGAAGAAAGAGAAACTAAATTAAAGCTAACCTTTTTGAAGAAATTAAAATTTAGATTAAATGAGGCCCTAAGGAAAAAAATAAAGAAATTTATGAATTGCCTGTTATTTTGGAATTGTATCATTAGGTTTTATATATAAAATAAGTAGTGGTTGAAAGTAAATGCCCCTGTTATATTGGTAAAATATTCCATTACTTTTTTTATTTGAATAAATTAGATGATATTACAATCTTCGAGTTGAAGATTGTTTGGAGTGAATGATATCATCTCTAACTCTTTGCTCGCTAATTTGATTGGGGATAATAATGACAATTGTATTCGTGATATTTTATTTGAATCTATAATTTTCCAAATTACGCTGCTAATAATTGGATACATGCAATAGATGTTATAAAGATCTATATAGCATAGCTCCTCCAAATAGAGTCAACGGAGAAAGCTAATTATTTCGATTGTTGAATTCAATTTTACAAAATAATGGGCAAAATTACAATCTTTACAATCCTACAATGTTTCCATCTTGGGTTATCATTTCTTATTTCATTATCATGAGATTTTATTGCGTTAAAGAAATATTTCTTTTAAAAACAGACGAGAAGTTGGTCAAGGGAAAATAATAAGGTTTACAGTCATTATGACAATTATTATCATTACTTGTGTGTGCATTATTTTGTTTAGATATTTATCATACTTGGAAAAAAAAGTACAATTCCATTTTAATACAAAGGAGGAGTGAAGATAATAAAAGCAAAAAACAGAAGCTTTTATGCAGTCATGAAAATGAATTGTATTTATATGACAGGACCAATTAGGTTTATTTTGTTTTTAACTGTTTTTTTTACTTTGAGGGGGATGGAGTGGATGGGATTTCATGTGAGACTGCATTGCACAATTCCTGGTAAATATGAACTTTATTTCACCATTTAAAAAAAATGATAAATTGATTTTTTTTTTCTACTAAAACTTCTACAACTTGAAATGTGGCATCGATATTGTCCCTCTATTCCCCTTGCGCCTATCTTGTCTCTTCTTCATCTCTTTTTCTTAAACATCTCTCTATTCTTGTCTCTTTATCTCCCATCTCTATCTTTCCACTCCTCTCTCTTTCTCCCCCCCCCCCCCTCCTCCATACCATCTCCTCACCTCTTGTTTCTCCCTCCCTTCTTATCTCTAACTTCGTGTCTCTGTGTATCTTTATCTTCCTATCGCTCAAACTCTTTATTTGGGGTTATATGACTATATCTATTATCATATGATAATTAGTATTAAGATATTATATGAGTATAGGCATATTCCAGACAGTATCTTTGGAAAATGTAAAAAAAAAAAGATAATCATCATGAATAGTCATGAAATGAATGAAAACATGTATGTAGTATATACATTGTCTCCAAACTAGAATATATTTCCAATGTTGGTGGTCATGCATCAACAGAAAAGTGTTTGCAAGACCAAAAATATCAAGTTTGGTGGGAATGTATTCATCTTTCAATTTGTCTATTTTCACCAAAGATTCTGTGCCTGGAATATTAGCCCTGGGGCCCGTTGCAGAAAGAGTTGCGTTTAAACGCAAGCCAAAAAAATCAATCGCAAGTCTAAAATGCACGCTGTTGATTGGTTGAAAATCAAGTTGCGCATGATTTTTTAGAGTTGCGATTGATTGCAACTCTTTCTGCAACGGGACCCTGGCCAAGAAGTTCAGACTGATTTTGTGATTTGAATGTTACCGTTTGTATTATATTTTTTTACATCGAATCTCATCTTTGTCATGCTTCTGCTAGCTTTGTCCAGTTTAGCCCCACCCCACACCCTCATTTGTTTTTCTTTCTCTCTCTCTCTTTTCTCAACCCTCTCTCTCTTTCACTCTTACAATTATCAGTTCGTGTCTATCAGTCTCTCTCCCTCTTTCAACATGCTTCTCCATCAACAACCAATGATGACACTGTAACACAAGTTTATTTGATTAAAGTAGAAAAATAGATATACATTTTATTGATCCCATAAGGAAGAAATATATACAACCACGAACTTGTTTTGATATTGTTAATAAAAGCACCTCACAGCTTGATGAGATTACAGCGTATATTTACCCCCCCCCCACCATAGACCTATGACATTTTAAGCATGGTTATGAATAATGCACATATTCCATGTCCAAGTTTTTATTCATATTAACATTCTAAATATGAACTGCATTTGTTTAATTTCTTATTTGATTTTTTTTGGAATTCATTTGCTGATTGTGCTAATGATCCGGCTAAAGCAGAAACAGTTCATGAAACACTCGCGTCCTATGATAATCTTCTACCAATTAAGATGACATCATTCCTACAAAAAACAAGAGACTCTTGGTATTAAACGTCTATAACCATATTCATAAAACCTGAATAAGTCTAGTCATCACCTAATAGCAAACTTAATTAGATGATTAATAGACTCAAAAGGGGTTTATGAATATGGCCACAAATTATATGCTGCAACAAAGTTCATCCATAACATTCCTCAAATTTATTTGATAACCAGTTTGTAAATACCAATGACTCTTTAAAAAGTCATTCTTCTTGTAATTTATGGCATATCAGCCCCCAAAAATAATAATACCGATGTAGAAGATCAGGAGACACAATGGAAGCTAGCAACAAGAAGCTATGGATAGTTCACATTCTTTATGACTTAAAAAATTCTGTGAGTCTCTGCAAAATGCTTGATTATTATCAATATTTTTGAAAAAAATATTTGTTGTTTCATGCCCCAACAGCACTATGTATTGTCAGGAAAAAGTGCTATGTAACTCCAATTGTTTTCATTAAAATCGCTGATTAGATTATAAAAATACAAGGAGAAATGACACAGGCATTGACAGCAATGAAATTAACATGTTGATACTTATTCTGATCTCAGTGGAACTTGTCTTAACCAGTGGGTTATTAATGTGTAATCAAATTTAACGTTTGGTGCATTAACATTTCTGGCTGTCTAACAGTTAACATAAGCCTCTGTGGACCTAAAAGGTAAAAAAAAAAACAATACAATACTTGAACTTTAAGCATTCAGATTATATACAAATAAAACCGTGATACTTGTAGCTACCAATACTTACCAAATATAGAACCTGTAAATGTGAATTCAGAATAGATAGGATTGGACCAATGAATATATAACTTTGTTTTGTAGGTTAATATGCCCCTGGGTACCGTTTTGTTTGTGTGCATTTGTAAAGAAAGACCCCCCCTCCATCTCCCAATAAATACGCTTCGAAACATGTGAAACGGTTGTTTTTTTTTTCAAGACATTTTATTCAAATCTTAAACTACCTGCAAAGTCTATTTACAACAAAATGACATTTTTACAATTGGGCAATTCCATAAAAAATTGATTTTGCAAGTCTGACTCCCATTTTTCATTGTTTTGCTCATCATTGTACACACTGTTCAAGCCACAATAATTTGTGAGCAAAACAATTTTTTTTTCATGTGAAAAATAAAAAAAGGTTCAAAATATACAGGACGGGGCATTAATACTTTATGGAACTGTCCAGTTGTAAGTAAATGTGATGAGATTGAACTTACCTCTGGTACTTATTTTCCCCTAAATAATAAATGTTGCAATTTGTTTTATGGTTTGTAATTTCATTCAGCATTGATGCCCCCATTTCACCCCTTTTGATTCTGTTTATATAGTGTTCTTGTATCACTGTAATGCTAATTCAATGGCTTTGAGAACTGTTGAAACATAAACTAGGCTTGGTCGCTTGGTAGGGTCCAAATCGCAGCACTCAAGTCCAATGTTCAGGAGGGCATCCAGATGAAGACGGTTGCCCATCCTAACAAAGACACGACCAATCTGGAACGTGTCCGACTTGATTGAAGGCATCTGGCCGTCAAGGGCAACCTCCGGTGCTACATGATTGTAAAGCCCTTCCGTCCGATACCGTCTCTTTGCATCTTCATTAAGGCAGTAGATACGGGAAGGGCAAGCAAGCCGGGTTGCATGACCAAAATCAATGATCTTGGCCCTTAGTCTGCCTTCCTCCTCACTAAGCAAGATGTTGTTACACTTGAGATCGTTTATCAGGAATCCTTGTTGATGCATTTTGACGACTCCCTCAACGATGTCCAGGGCGATGGTAAACTTTTCTTCCTGCGTCCATCCGGAAGGTCTCCTTTCCAAGGAGTCAGCCAGAGTGATGCTCTTCCCCCTCTGAGCATCACCCACAAACTCCATCGCCAGAGCAAGCGTATGGCAATCAACGGTGGCGTATCCGTAGTACCGGGGGAAGTTACGGAAAGCACTCAGATCTTTCTGTATGCCGGCCTCCTCGCTGATGACATATAGCTGGCGCTGGCGGTGCGCAGGTTCCCTAGACAGAGGGAAGTTCTTCAGGGCGATAGGATCTTTAGTCATCGCATGCCTGAAGAGGTATACTGCCCCATTGGAACCCCTTCCAAGCTCAATGGTCCTGGCTGTGCTTGTTGTTGACCACAAAGCAATGTCTTTCAGCTCTCTCACCATGTTGTCACATCTTGGTGGAGTGATGGACTGCATTGCTTTGTGGATGCTGGTGAAAGCTTCAGCACTGGTCCAAACATGAGCTGCTCCAGAAGATGATATTGAAGAGCTTGATGAGTTGAGGTTCGAAGAGGATGCTGTCGTCGAAGGGAATCTGTTGGACAAAGAAAAAAAAGAATTAGTTTTATTTAAAAAAAAAAATTAATCATTTCATTTATTATTTACCTACTAGCAGTTCAATTTTGTAGTGTTATGATTACAAAGGTTCTTCAGAACTATAACTAATCTAAAGACTGAAATAGATTCTACATTGAGATTTGAAAAACAAAAGGGATTAGATACATGTAATCTGTTTAGAGTGCACATTTAAACTTTTATTTTCACATGAAAAATATTTTGGAAAATGTACTACAGGTAAAGCTTTCCTTAAGATAATTTTAACTTCAATACTTCTATTATATTGCAGTAATTGTTTTAATATGATTACCATACCATACATTAAATTGTGTTACTTTTCATAACTCTTATTTCAAATGTTCATACTAGGCATTGTTCTTAATTGACTTTACTTAATGAAAATATTCCAGTAAGTAGTGAAGATCTTTATACCTTTGTTAATGTTTATGTCACTTTGAACTTTTTTTTAAAAAGAAGTTCTTGAAATCTTAAACAATGTATGAAGCCTACTAATAAAAAAAAATCTTTTTGCATGCCTGACCCCCACCATAGTAATAGGTCCATGCCCCCACTAACTAGTATTGTAAATATCAAGTAACTAGTGAAGTTCTTCACACCTCTATTTTTTATGAGTATTATTTTCATGTTTATAAATTTTATATACTCACTCCTCTTCACTTGATCCATCAGATGTTCTAGTGATGTTGAGTGCTGGATGGATAAGCCTGAGAGAACCTTCCTGAGATGATGGAGAAGCTGATCTGAAATCTCCAGCAGGAATTGGTCCTGTTGACTCGATCGGTGGAAGGATGTACGTCCGATCCTGGCCAAGGAATTCCTGGGGAGAAGGTTCCCCTTGCGACTCCTGGTTCTGTTGGTTCTCTGTGGGTGATTCGGGAGGTGTTGGGACGGACTGGAAGCTAAGAAGCACGGCATCGTTGGGCTGATACTCTTCGTCCAGAGGCACGTTAGAGGCAGAGTCTTCAGCTGTTTGGGAAGAGTTGCCGTCTGTCTGTGCCTGAAGGTTGGTCATCTCTGGGAAGCTCTCCAGACCAGATGGGAGGGAGACTGAGGAGGTCTCCTGAGATGATGGAGAAGCTGATCTGAAATCTCCAGCAGGAATCAGTCCGGTTGACTCGATCGGTGGAAGGATGTACGTCCGATCCTGACCAAGGAATTCCTGGAGAGAAGGTTCCCCTTGCGACTCCTGGTTCTGTTGGTTCTCTGCTGGTGATTCAGGAGGTGTTGGGATGGACTGGAAGCTTAGAAGCACAGCATCGATGGGCTGATACTCTTCGTCCAGAGGCACGTTAGAGGCAGAGTCTTCAGCTGTTTGGGAAAAATTGCCATCTGTCTGTGCCTGAAGGTGGGTCATTTCTGGAAAGCTCTCCAAATCAGATGGGAGGGAGACTGGTCTTGAGACCGTAGAGCTTTCCAGAGACGGGAGGGAGGCTGGGGTAATATCCAGAGATGGTAGGGATACCAAGCAGCTCTCCTCTGGTGATGAAAGGGAGAGTGATGATGGAAGGTCATCTCCCTCGGTTGTAGAAATCCTGTCAGCGTCAGCAATCTGATGATCCAAGGAGCCAGAGATTCGCGGTTCTGTCCCACGTTGGAGTACCGTCTAAAAAAATATAGTAATATGTTGATAAGTCTACAATTAAGAAATAATTTATCAGCATTTGATTAACAATTAGTGAAGACCAAGGCGGTGGAGCGAAGTTGAAAGTGGGGTGGGCACAGGGAAAAAGGGCACTTCCTCTTTTTGAAAGGGCATATCCACCCCACTCTAAATGACAGATGTAGCCACCATCAGATCATGTTTTTGCCTAAATTAGCTGTTTGTTTTTGTGGTAAATGTAAGTTGAAAACTTTTTGAAGGATATTTCTGATTATTGAATATAAAGTATATGTTAGCAATATATTATTACGCAAGAGAGCGTAGCGAGTGAGCGTTTGGAAAAATTAGGAAATTCTATATAAAGTTGTAGAAGTTGCTTTGTTATCTATTCTAGCACTAATAACATAGTAATTTTTCTGCATTTTTCAGTATTTTAAAAATGTACAGAAAAATATTCCTCTTGAAATGATTTTTTTGTTGAAGAAAAAGTTATTGTCGGAAAATTCTCTTATGAAAGACCTTTTTATCGCTTGAAGAGATCATAAAGAGCCATGTTATCACAAATAAAATATGGAAGTGGGCAACTGTTTCATAACATATATGCAGCATATAGTTCATCCATTTATGTGTTCTCTGTATTATATAACTTTTTTAAGGACATAAAAAGAAAATTTATGTCTTCTCTGTATTATATGCCTTTTTTTAAGGACATAAAAAAAGAAATGAATAGAAAACGAAATACTTCACTAAATGAATAACATAACAAATAAAAGAGAATCAACTTCAGAAACGAAAACGCAGATATTTGTAAAAAAATTGTTATCTCACAAAGGACATATTTCATTTTTAAAAAGGGTATATTGTCATAAGGGAAATTTTAAGGGGCAAGTGCCCCCTGCCCCTTTCGGACTGACAATTTTGAACAAACTAGAAAAAGTTAAGGCATATTTATCAAAAGTAAATAAGATCATATAAAAGTGTTATTATTTTATTCAAATGGGACATGGGGCACTTGATCAGAGTGAAAAAGGAAACACTGCAGAAGAGGGTACCAGTTAACACATAAAACCGGGCCCTCCTATGAAGAGGCACTGAACATGTTTGTAAGGGGGCATTTTTCTTGAGTTAAAAGGGGCACTTTTTTGGTGCTTGGGGGTAGGGGCCCTGTGCCCGCCTGCACCCCTAGGATTTACCAATATGTTATTGTTTTACATTTTGATGTAAACTTTATTAAACACATGCTAGACAAGAAAGATCATTAAAGTAAATAAATTATGATGAATTGTGAGAAGTCAAGGGCAATATCCTCCCCAACAACCGTCGGTGGCTCTCCAATTAGCTTTGTTTCTATGTCTGTCTGTCATTTATATAAATTTTCCTTTCTTCTTCATTGCCGTTTTGCTTGAATTTCTTCTAAAAGTCTTGATGATACCAATAATGTTCAAGGTAAGTGAAGATGATGATGAAAATGAAGATGACGACTTGGATGATGGGATTCCTTCCTTACCTCGAGGAGTACCTCTAAGTCTTTGACGCGTTGTTGTGCGGTCAGAAGTTCCTCTGTTTGGTCTCTCAGTCTCTGTTCTACTCCCTAAGTATAAGAAAGAAAGAGCACATAAATTTGAAAAAAATTAAGACATAAAAATATTATTTTGTAGCATTTGATTGAAAAAAATAACATTCCACATGGTTTACTTTAAGCTAGTTCCTTAAAGACGAATGACTTGGTGGCACTTCTGTTTTAGATTGACAGTGAAAGTTTTTTAGTCTAAATGAAAATGTTTGATTCTCCATGATGATGATGATGATGCTGATTTTGAGTTAATTAAACATTGGAGCATTTTTATCATATCTGATAAAAAAGAGGGGGGGGGGGTGTTTACAATTTTGCAAAACTACTTTGTATCACGCTAGCACTAAAAGTAACATACTTAATTTCATCAGCAATAGGCCTATGCATTAGTTGTTTTTTATGGAAAAAAATCATACACAATGTAATATCATTTGAATATAACAAACATGGACTTATTAAGTTATATCTACTTCTAAAAAATGAATGAGTCCTTACTTGGAGTTGAGTGGCAAGCAAAACATTCTGTTGTCTGTCTTGCTGCCACGCTGTTGCTAACGCTGGAATAGGGTTGCCAAGATCAACGCCAACACCCATCTCAGTGGCCAGGTTGTAGAGATAGCGTACCATCTGGTCTCCCACATCGGCTCGAAGCTGTAGCTATATTGTCATGAAAGTCAAGAAGAGATGAGTCAATTTGGAAGAGAATGGAGATCAAAAGTAAAGAAATGAAGAAGGAATGAACAACAATAAATGTTCTAGCCCCCCCCCCACCAAAAAAAAGTCATGCACACAATTTTTGTTGTTGTTGTGTGTCTGTGTTGATCAGAGGGAAAGGAAGGTGATAAGATTTTCTAACCAAGCTAGTTATGACCTTTACCTCTCACATCTCCTCCCTCCCCAATCCAAACAGGAGAAAAAATTATGATTTATAGATGAATGAATAAATGAGAAATTAGATGAATAATCTTCAAAGAAACAAATATGGTTTATTCTGGGTTAAGGAACTTACATCTAAAAGCTGAGCACCACCCATGGTGGGTTGGCCATGCTGTACGGTAGTCTCTTGCCTGAACAAAGGCGGGCTGGAGACACCATTTTTATTGATGGAGCGAAGAACAGAGGATAGGAAAGAAAGAAAGAAAGAAAGAAAGAAAGAGAGAGAGAGAAAAAAAAAAGACGAGGACATGACAGAGAAGGATGTGAAGAGTTCCCGGACAGCAGCAAGGGATAGATATAGGAAAGAAAATAAAGAGGATTACATGTAGGAGAAAAACGGAGATAGTAAAAAGACACATCCATCACATGCATATGCATGCAGTGACCCACAGGAAAATGTGAAACGCCTCTGGCAGTCTCGCCTGCATTACGCGATTTAATATAGCAGCAGTGCTAACTTTGAAAACTACTATAAAACAATCAGTCTCAAAAACACCATTCATATAATGACATAATACCGCGTTCATTAATTGACCATAAACGACATTTGAACGGTGACTTATGACTTGTCAACTACACCCATGTCCACATTTCATTCACTCTATCCATAAACTGTCAAAGTTATGTTGGCAATTCAACAATTACCCCAACATGGCCTAAGTTTATTGACCTTAACTGACCGTTGACCATGGTTTTGTGACCTGAAACTCACAGGGGATGTTTAGTGATACTTGATTACTCTTATGTCCAAGTTTTATGAACTAGATCCATAAACTTTCAGTTAGGATTGTAATTTAACAGATACTCCTAAAACAACCAAAGTTCATTGACCTTAAATGACCACTGACCATGGTCATGTGACCTGAAACTCGTACAGGATGTTCAGTGATACTGGATTACTCTTATGTCCAAGTTTTATGAACTACATCCATAAACTTTCAGAGTTAGGATGGTAATTTAACAAATACCCCCAAACGGCCAAAGTTTATTGACTTTAAATGACCACTGACCATGGTCATGTGACCTGAAACTCGCACAGGATATTCAGTGGTACTTGATTGACCTAATGTCCAAGTTTCATGAACTAGGTCCATATACTTTCTCAGTTATGATGTCATTTCAAAAACTTAACACCAAGTTAAGATTTGATATTGACGCCACCGCCTAAAAAGGCTATAGTCATAGTCTCGCTCCGCTATGCAGGCGAGACAAAAATTAACTTAAACCTTGAATGATTAAAGAAATGATAAAACTTGATTCTAATATTACATTCATGCCTTTATTTTTCATGTCAAAAAGGAAAGTTTAAACATTTTTCTTTGCAATCCGTTGTCGTGTTATGACCAAGATCTCTGGAAACAAATCTTCAAGAAGCTGTAGACATAGGCCCTAACTTTCAAATGACCGAAAATGTTTTCTGCTGCCATGTTTATAGGCCTAAGTCTAAGACTTAGTTTAGGGAGTTAGAGTAAGACCCTACATCATTCACCATTATATTGATTCCATCAAGTAGATCTGGCATAGGTCTAGACTAATGTAAGATCTAACTTAGATTTTTGAAGTTGAAACCTGATCCATTTTCAGGCTAGATCTAGATCTAACTTGGATCGAGCATCAGTTCTAGAGTCAAGATCTACAATTTCACCCTCTTCTTCTGATCTCCAAAGCCTCGGGCCTAGTATTACCGGTAAGGTACTGATAGTTTTGAAAGTCAAGATTCTAGATACATGTAGATCTAGATCTAACTTAGGCCTAGATCTATTTTGTAACTCAATAGACTCTAGTCTAGGCCCTAGTTGTAACTTTGTTTCTCAGTTTTTTAAGACTTTGCACTAGGCCTATACAATAAAAAAAATTATGAAACCTTGCTTGTTAACTTTTTTTTCCAATGACTGTTTAACTTTTAGTTAAAACAAAAGATTTTCCAGACACACAGCTTGGTAAATCTACTCTAGCTTATTCACTGTAGTTCAAAACACAAACCATGCACATATTTTGGGTTAAAGCAAATGCATTAGATCGATTTCAATTTAATTAACGTTAGGTCTAGAAACTAGTTCTAATGTTAATAAAGATATAAATGTGTGACACTTCCTACCTTACCCCACCCTAACGGAAAGACACCCAACTGCCATTAACGTTACACATGTAGAAATGAATGAGGATTTTAAATTAGGCCTAGGCCTAATTTTATTCAACACTCTAAAATGGCATAGAAATATGAAAATATTTCATGATTGGGAAAAGCAAAATTTACCCTAATTTATCAATGTCAAGGCTGTTACATTACTGAAATAATATGGTACTTACCGAAAGGTTTGCTGGTCCATATTCGCTAAAATATAGAATTTTCTCTGAAATAAGTCAAAGATCAATCAATTCAGCAAAAAGTTGAACGAGTGAATGGGTTTGTTTACGTGTATATTAACAAACGAGACATAATTTGAGCTATTGCGCAGCGCAGCGCGCATAATGCTAATACGAAACAATGGTAATCAGATCCTTGCGCGTAGCAATACCTGTACTAGCAAAATAACTATAAAAAAACCTCTGAGAGGGAGCCATTAGTAATTATCTCTGTGCTCTGGGGAGTGTTTCATCAACATTTTCATCCGACAAGTTGTCAGATCTGACATCTTTCTCTGATGTTGATTGGCTGAGAGGTACTATTACTATTGTAACTGTCAGATAAAATGGGACTTGTCGGATAAAACGTCCGACAAGTCCTTTCATGAAACGCCCCCCCCCTAAATACAACAGGGCCGACACTAGGCCCATGTGGGGGTGGGGATGCGACCACCCCCCCCCCTGCACTGTCGTCGAGGCGAGAAATAAGATAATAAAAGGGGAAAATAATTACAGATAAAAGGGAAAGAAGTAAAAAGAAGGTTGGATGAAGAAAGGGGCAAAAAGAAACAGTTAATACAAATGGAAAGAGAAAGATAGAGAGGGGGGGGGGGGGATCGAGAAGGTAGTTTTCAAATAATATTCCTGAAAAATATTTAGCCCGTGCTTTGCGACTCAAATTAATTCTTTAATTAGATACCCATGTTCATAATTGCCAAATTAAAGTGCTTCGAATGTACAGTTTCCAGGTCGGGAAAAAATAATGACTCGCACCAATCATTGTTTAGATACTTGTTCATGGCTGTATTGATTTTAATATCCAGTCATGACATTAGATTTAAGAATATATAAATTTCATATCAGGTCGCGCTCTTTGCTCTTATACCGTATACATGAAAAAGTGCTTAAATAAAACTGACAAGTTTTAAGGACGGAATAAAAAAAAATTCAGCTCGCGCTTCGCGCTCGCATATATTGTTTAGTTAAATATCTATCCTGATTATAATTATAAAGATGCTTAGAATGTCCCTTTTCAGGTAGGAATATCAAAACTTAATTTCGCGCTTGCGCTCACATCAATATTTAGTTATATACATACATGAACATGAACATTATTCTTCATCAAAATATATAAAGCTCAATTGATTTGTACTCATCTTAACTGTAAAAGCTAATTTTACGGGGATGTTTCATCGTGTTCGCCGCCTGTTCACGAGCTTGAGATTGCCAACACCCACACCAACACCGAACTTGAAATCATGATTTTCCCAATCCCTGGAGGTTGGTGTTGGTGAATGGGGAAATTGCACGTAGATCGTCAACACCAGCCGCAGTGCTGGGTTTAGCAGACGATATTCAACACCATTCTTCAACACGAACTGCCGGAAATACGTCATATTTTTCGAGGTCAATCTCAACACCAGCCTGATTTCAAGTACGGTGTTGTGGCTGGTGTTGTCACAACACCAACACCAGATTTCAACACCGTACTTGAAATCACCCATTATAGTAGGATGTCAGTAATCAATGGCCTCCATACCCCCCCCCCCACTGAAAAAAGGACCATAGAGACGTCCCTGCCCCCCTCCCCCCAAAAAAAATGCTGAATGCGGACAAATATCTTGCCGTGGATGAATAAAACAAAATTGTGCTTGAGGGGAAGCTGGAAATATCTGGGGCATTTCATCAACATTTTCGTCCAACAAATTTTCAGATCTGACAATTTTCCTATAATATTGTGGTTCAGTGAGCTCAATATAATATGATCATATTTTTACAATTTCTTAACAAGTGAATTCAATTAATGGTTTCAGAAAGAATAATCATTCATTTTTCTCTAAAGCGTATCTTTGGATATGAACATCGGATGTTTTTTCCATGTTATTCTTGTTATGGACTTGAATAACTAAACTTGATTGATTTTTCTTATTTGGGCAAAAAGAAATCTTTACTGAGTTTGGAAAGGGATGACAGTTTTGCATTCTATATATGAGCACACTCATGCATGCGGTACGTAAATTTCATTTTAACACATATATTAGCTATTACACACTGATGGTTCAAGAAAATGTTGGAGAAATATCATAACATGACAGTTGAGTTTTGATTGTTTTTATAATTATAATGTCAAATTCTTGTATAGCGCATCACACATAACATAGCATGTCCCTATGCGCTTAAAGAAGAAATAGTGTAAGGTAAGAATAAAGTAATCAAGTTATTTATATTGGACCATTAGTTCAAAGTTGGTATTTTATGCATTGAATAGACATGTTTTAAGGGATCTCCTGAACCTACATAAATCACTTTGATACCTCGTTGAATTCGGTAAGCATTCCAGAGGAGAGCAGAGGCATGAGTAAAAGCACGCTAACCATATGAATTTGTAAAGACAGAGGGAACAACAAATAATGCTTTTGAGCTTGATCTATAAGATTTCGGGATGGCTGGTAATATGATACTAAATCGAGTAAATAGGACGGGGCAATTTTTTTTAAAAACAGTTGTGTGCAAAAACTTGGAAGCTTTATGTTTGTTCTTGTTTCGTGCACTTATAAAGCTTTTAAAACATTAAAATCCAGGGTTAAAATCGTCTAAGGAATGACGGTAAGCTCGATGGCGCACGAGAAGCCACAGTTTGTAATTTGTGCTATGGTCTTAATTTTCCGAATCTGCATTTTATCATCATGCATTAAGAAGAAAAAATATATTGCCAGTCGGGTTAGATTTAAGAAAGAAGTTATATACATCATGCTCAATAAACGGGTCACTTTATACATGGTCCAGACAATATTATTGTTGTCATTTTTTTTTCTTTCGTACGAGTTTAGAATAGGCTCACTTGTAACACAAACCCGGGGGGGGGCCACTTACATTGACGAGTGGATACCATGCGCGACCAAAAAAAACACGTAAAAAGGATGTCTTTTTCACGACAGGGCACGTTACGTACGTAACGTGATAAGGGTGTCAAAAACACAAAAATAATGAAAAAAGGGTATCTATTTCGCTAGGAAAATTACGTGTTTAGGGTCGAATTTGCGGGGATGATAAAACAAAATTAAAATGTTTTATAAAGGATGTCCTTTTTGCCCCAACACTTCGTGTTTAGAATCCGATTTGCGCGAGGTGTAGAAGGTTGGGTTGTACTAAACCAAATAAGGTAAAACCGACGACCGAAGGACCCCTAACAATAAAACATTCCCGTACTTGTTTAGGGGTTCATTTCAGGGAATATTTGCCAAGAGTATCGTTTTGTGTCCAATACTTGTTAAGGGGTGCATTTTCAGAATATGGAAATTACGTGTTTAGGGTGCTTTTCGAGACCCCATGGTCGCGCATGGTATCCACTCGTGAATGGAAGAGGCCCCCCCGGGAACACAAATTGAATAAAAAAAATATATATAAGGACAGTACACTGCAAAAATGAAGGAATTTCCAAGAACACCATGCATATCAACCACTCCCAAATGTCCTAACTTGTGATTTTAGTGGGTGTAATGTTGAAAGATCCCCATCCACAAGAACATTTGTGTCAATCATCCCCCCCCCACCAAGAATACCGATCGACACCCGTGGTGGTACAAATGTCCTTCCTCTGATCATGCGTAGAATCTTTTGATCATGTGCAGAAAGGAACTATCCGGGGAACTACGAACTGGCTTATTAAACATTGATTGAACCCATGAACAGGACATAATACTTAGCTTTATTCTTATAAGGCCTAAATGAAATCAATGCGACCGTGAAGAGCGAGCACGTTTTTCCCCCTTAATTTCATGTACCGGTATAAACCTGGGGTGGTATTAACTGAGCACGGGACTGAGCAGCATCACGAACGAGATGCATATGGGCGATTCCACACTAGAACTTCAAAAATATCATAAATTTCAACATGCTTTCAATAAGTCATAAGTAGTGTAATATTTTACTATGATACCTAAATTTTATGAAAATTATGAGTTTTAACCAAAAGTGAAGACAGATATAGTTTTTTGGGGGGAGAACAATGGAATTTTAAATTTTCAATAATTTTGCTCATTGAATAGTCAAGTACAAATTCCACCTGAAACAATTATTTGCAAAGCAAGAGAAGATTGAAAATATTGCAGGTCAATAGAATAATATATCATTGATGGTTCCAAATAATATCTACAACATTTTCATGATCCATAATAGGGGCAGCCCTGATTTTTCCGAACCTATTTTTGGCAATGTCCCGTACGACACATGACAATGCAAAAGTTTTTCCTACAATTTTATTTTTGATGATGCAATTTCATAAAATGAGTTTCTCTTTGTTTGACCCATGGGTGATCGATTTATCCCATAAGGATCCAATTACTGCCCTTCATTTTTCAATTATTGTCCTATTAAAAAATGTCCCGTACGACACACGCTGTGTCGTACGGGACATGTCCCGTACGACACACAATATAATAATGCATCTAATTGCAGGATTTGGATTCAGAAACCATAAATAGTAGGCATATTTAAATTCATTTAATTGATTTAACATAAAGTGAACTGAAAAAGTACTTTGTTTATCTCCATAGAACATGAAATAGGTGATTCTAAACATTTTAATTGATTTCATGTAGGCTTATTCTTTTGTGAATCCCTTCAGCTAAACTGGTGATTTTCACTGATCGGAGCAGGTTAATTTCTTTTCATTGAGCATGAAAAGAAAACTTTTATATTTCAACCTAGCCTGGAAGATGACTTCCTCTTGCATGCTAATGTGGAATTATTATAAGATGTAAAAAAAATCATATCAATCATCATGATCATCTATTTGGACTTCCCTTGATGATTACTATTTTTTATATACAATATTGAAACTCCTTACTTTTTTCAAGTTGTAAAAAAAATCTTGAAAATAAGACAAACCATATGGTTTCATGAAATGCAGATGGGTTTGAAAAAGTAGAACCGCATTTCTTTAGACAAAAAAATTGTGACCAAAAAAGGGAAAAAAGTGACAGTTGTGACATATATCATGTAGATATACATTTTATATAAAAAATCATAACATCATGATCATTTTAGCCCCATAATTTACACAAAGTTTCATTCATTTATTGTTTAAATAGTGTTTGGAAATCATCAATTAGTTCCCTAAAATATAACTTCACACAAAACCTGAAGTTTTTCAGCTCGTAAAAATGCTGTGAACACTTGTACATTTCCCATCATGAAAAAAATTATAACATATTGCTCCCAATTTTATATATTGAGGTTACTTAATTGTATTGTCCTGAATGACTGCTTATCAAAAGATTATTCATAAATAAGCAAGAATTTAGGGGCAATGCTCCTTCTGATTGATAAAAAGTTCATGTTTATTTATTCAGGCTGCCCAGTACAACACGCAGTGCCTGTACAACACACAAGTGTCCCGTACGACACACACGTGTCCTGTACGACACACAAGTGTCCTGTACGACACACAATTGTCCCGTACGACACATTATTTTGTTTATGATATATTGACAGAAATATTCACTTAATAGCGGTTTCTAACCTAATGAATGTCTTAGTTTGATGGGATTATCATTATCATCAGCCAAATAATGTGATTGAAGAAGTCAAAGTGACATAAAGTAAGAAAGTTTGGCTTCAATTTAGAGATGTCCCGTACGACACATTTTGAATGTCCCGTACGCCACAATGTTCTCGAAAATTATAATTTGCTTTATTTATTCATGAATGTTTATTTTGCTTTCTTTTGTAAATGTGTTTGTTCTTGGGTAATTGAGTGTCAATTTGAGTTCAGTTTCTATGAAATTTATCTGCCCAACTCACAGACTTTTGAGTACAAACTTGAGGTTTCTAAAAAAGCCACTTTTTCTGCGTCCGTACGACACATTACTATTTTTAATCTGTATTATACAGGATGTGAATTCAAGTCATGTTAAGTCTTGGTTTTTCTTACACTCTGGTAGTAGTTGATGACCACCTATAGTTACTGGAATATTTTTTGTTTTTTCTTGTCAAAAACTGTCAAATGTTCTCTAAATGTCCCGTACGACACGTATGGAATCACCCATATACATTTAACAATACAAGTAATGCCAACGAGAAGCGCGAGCCGAAATTCGTAATATCCCAGAAAAGTATTGTTTCGTCAGGACCCGGAGTCAGGAAGATAATTCATTCTGAAAATGTCATATGGAAAACATGAGACACTTTGAAAATGCTCCAAGATATTATCAAGCTTACGATGATACCGTGAACAAATAATTAAATCTGAAGAGTCGAACAAAGTTATATTGGATAGGACACTTCTCGCTGAATTTCATAAGGAGTTCTGAACACAATTCATTTCTTTCATTCATAAATTAATTTAATTCCATCCATCCACGCGTTCATTAATTCATCCACCCATCAATTCATTTACATGTTATCCGATTTTGATTTTCAGCATTTTGCTCTGTGAAATTTACTCTATTTATTGAGATGTATATATTTCCAGCCTGGACCATCCCTTTAAGGTCGCCCTGGGCATTTTGTTGGTAGCTTATAAAGAAAGTGATAATTGGTAACTTACAAATAGCATCTGTTTATTCAAGATAATCTTAACATGCAATATTTTACTTATGCATGTATTAACTAAATTACGTATACATTATACAAAAAATGTATGTGGAGGAGCCGTGGTGAAGTGGTTCTGAACCTCGCTTTGTAAACAGAGGGTCGTTTGTTTGAATCCCACCATGGTCTGGCGTCCTTTGGCAAGGCGTTAATCCACACTTTGCCACTCTTGACCCAGGTGCTGAAAGGGTACCCAGTAGGATATGAAAGTCACTGTAGCTTGTCCAGTACTGTGTGCGCCTCACAGGCGACTGACTGGAATACTCCCCAGGGAGTGGAGGATGTGCATACATTGTGTGCGGGAATGACTGATTGAATACGATGACCGGGATAATAATATATCTGTAGAGTTTTTAGACACCTCGTTCCGATGTATTAAGCGCTACACATAAAAGCGTATTATTATTATTATGTGATATTTCATAAACTTTACATTAGCTTTACTTTAGAAGATCTGAGAATAACAACACTTCCCAAGTAAAGCTCAATCGAGACAATTTGACAAAATAAACATACATTTACACGTAATTAAGATGTATAGAAGCACCACTTTTATTCTGACATATCTCATGAGGCAGCACCACAATATATACTATATTTTTATTTCATACATTTGGACATCTTTCCTACATATGAAATAGACTGTATTATACAATCTAAATCTTTAGTATTATTTTACCTTTATGATGCTCATTGATTAATTGACTCCTTGGTTAGTATTCTGATAATTAAACCTAGGTTTAACGCTAGTCTAAACTAGCATTTAACAACATACTTCTACTGGTCTTTTAGAATACTTCTTAAATATTCATGGCAAAGACAGCTGTGTAGTGATTGATTAATTCATTAAAACTCATTACATTTTCATATTTTCCAATCCACATTTCACAACATAATTATTTTTTGACAACATTTTGCCACAGGAATAAAATAATTGGTGAATGGGTTGACAACAGGCACTCCATACAAACTTGGTCTCGGTTAGCCCAGGATAAACTAAACCATGGCTAGCTATTAGAATACCATCCCTTGAGCAAAGTCAGAATATACGTAAATGGTTACTCTTGGGATTTTATAGAAACAATATGTATATTGCCAGCCTGCATCCTGAAAATAATTTTTTTAATAAAAGCAAAACAAACAAAACAGAAAAGGAGTAGGCAAACTTGAACAACCTTAAAAAAAAAGGAGAAGTTTGAATCCTACTAGAGTCACTATCCCATACACAGAATACTATCAAACTGATCAAGTGGGCAAAATGAGTTTTCTGAGTATGTCTGTCTAAAAAAAATATCAAAAATATGATTTTTTTCATTTTTAGTTCACATCTAATTTGGTGAATTAATGGGGGGGGGGGTGACTTTGGGACACTGAAACCATTAAAAATTCCACAACTGAGGGGGGGAGGTGAAAGAGAATGGATATAAAATCAAATAAATTAATTAAAATGCAGTAATATAAAAAGAAATGTACAAATTTCCAAGATGAAATTATGAGAAATACATGTATGTATGATGTAAATTGTACTACAGAGGCAGTGATAACAGGCAGTAAATATGTTAAAATCAACATAATACATATCTTATCAAACAGTAAAAATTGAAAATAACATACCCCCCTGTAGTGCAAAATTGTATATTTCATACGGAAATAAAATAAAAAAATAGAAAGATCTAAATGTTTGAAAATGTATAAAAGGGGGCCATTTTCATTACAAGGTGAAAACCATGCTTGAACACAAAAGCATTTAAATCTACCAACTAGCATTCTCATTTTGTTATTGAAATGACAAACTGATCAAATTTTGGAATCCAAAAAAGAAATACTGTACAATTCATTAAACAAACAGTACAAACCTTTTATTGGGGGAATGTAGTGTGCAATCTCCAGAAATAACTTTATTGCATTTGATTTATTTTACTTGATTTAGTGTCTAATAAAATGGAAATTTGATGTACACTAGTGACTAACAAAAACACAAATACAAAGTATACAAAATTTTGCTTCGAGTACCCTTCATGGTTGAGAAATGACCATTTATTTACTGATTTATAAGGTCTAATTGGCAATAGATAAACAAAATAATGAAATACTGTTGAACACAATGCAGAGTCTTACCCTGGACGATTTAATTCATATATTGCAAAATTTAGAGGAAAAATAAAGGATTTGTGGAAAGTTTGTTCGCAGTAATTTTCCTTTCTTGATATAAAATGTATTACATTACTGTTATTGATATTTTATATTGCACAATTTAAATTCCTCAGGACAGACAGGACCTGTAAGGACCAATACTGGCAGTACAGAGGCATGGTTAGAGCACTTACACTAGACCCAGTCACAAACATTGCTCCAAGATTTAAATAATGCATCATTGTAACACTACGCATCACAATGACATTACCGGTTGTAACAAAAGCCTCTGTTTTGTTAACGTTGGCATTTGCTAGCGCTAACATTGTTTTTGCGCGGCCGGTACAGGACAGACAGCACCTAAAGGACCAATACTGGCAGCAAAGAAGCATTGCTAGAGCACTTACACTAGACCCAGTCGCAAACATTGCTCCAAGATTTAAATAATGCATTGTTGTAACACCACGCATCACAATGACATTACCGGTTGTAACAGAAGCCTCTGTTGTTGTTAACGTTGGCATATTGCTAGCACTATCATCGTTTTTGCGCGGCCGGTACAGGGGGTTACATCAACGTGCACATTGATTGCAGGGATGGAGCCTGGATACACTTGAGAGGGGGACAGCTCTGACAAATTAAGAAAAAACATTACACAAGCATGAAAAAAAAAGAAATGAAAGAGTTATCACAACTCCAAAAGAGCATTTTCCAAATCGAAAAATACAAAGGGGGAGGGTTGCTCCACTCCCTCTCCCCCAGGGAACTGCACCTGAACTGAATAATGGAGTTTTACACATTATGTCACTTTTTGGAGAAGAAACATGGATTAATAACCTCTTATCAGAAAACTGATGAAAAAATTCAATGGCTGTCAGAAGTGCATGAAAAGAAATTGTCTCTGGTTCAACTTAGGAGGGCTGGAGGCCCGGATTGAAAGTCACATCAACAGATTGTCACGTAATAAAAAAGGGTTTTCCTTAAAATATCCAATAATAAATCTTATCACATCATTAGTTTAAAACAGGTACAAACTACTCTTTAACATCAGTTGGAGATTCTGCACATTAATGAATGTATCAATTGTGTCTTAATGCTTACAACAAACTTATTATGTTCACAGATATGCAACATATCATGTACAAAATGTAAAAGAGCAAATGTCTGAAATAGAGGTAGATATAGCATTATGGAAGAGTGTCTGCTTTTTAATCATTTATCACACATTTTCTACACAGTACAAACATTAAGTAAATCAACATACCTTGCGACTTTCCATTTTTTTGCATATTTTTTTTCTCGTACTTTCTCAAGAAATATTCCAGCTCAAGATGAAAGATAATCCAATATTAATTTGTTTTTTTATACCAATGTAAATCTAATAAGGAATGAGCAAGAAATTTCTGTACAGCCAAATAATTACTAAAATTAGGCCATGACCTGCAACAAAACGCATTTGTGCATAGCAACATATTCATATAACAACCGAGCGCAGCATTTCTCAATCTGATATATACAATAATGCAAACATTATTAGTGGAATATATGTGCTTCATGCTATTTTTGACATTTGTTTTGTTACAAAATAAATGAAGTTAACAATTCACAAGCTGATTAAATGTTGAATTTCCATATACTGCATTATACTTCAGCCTTCATTGTCCAATCTGATAATTTATTCATAAAGTTTTTTTTATAAACAAGGTACACTACACTCCTTGGGAGCTTTCCACAAAAAGTTCGGTCACTGATTTTCACTGACTTATTTGCTCTGAGCCAATGAGATGCAAGGATTTTCAGTAGCTTATAACAATTGCCAGTGAAAATCACTAACAGAGCTCTTTATGAAATGCTCACTAGAATTGAGCATATTCTTTAAGTAGTCATGATTCACAGTACATATTTTCCAAATTCATTTGAAAAAATTCATGTCACAAAACTAGTCATAATCATATTCATAGAGTTAATCATGACTTTATGAAAGTCTCTACTGAATTCATTTGAAGAAGTGATGTTGATAAAACAAGTTTTTAGGCAAAACCAATATTCATGAAATTATGTATGTTAAAATTCATATCAAGTGCATTTGGATGGTGATTTATAAATCCATTTGTATAGTTACGCATGACTTTACAAGAAACTGGTAAATATACCGATAGATGGTAAGCCAGTTTAATACATAGGGATATATCAGAAGCAGAAACGAGGGTCATCAGTCGTATGCCAAGTCACTAACAACTTCCGAACAGCTTTATTAAGATCAATATCATATCATATTTGTAAAGCTATGTGCAACTTTACAAAAGACTGGTACATGTTCAATCACTTTTATAATTCATCCAGTCATTATTTGAAAATATATTCTGTTAGAAAAAAAATAATATTTACAAATCCCAACTTGGACACTTTGCTGGACACTGAAATTTACTATTTCTTTTGATATTAATTCAACTCGAAGAAACACTAACTCACAACAGATTTACTTTATCTAAATTTCAATCACTTGACCTTTGCTTCAACTACACCACCCATTTTTTGCTTTTGTTCATTGGTGTTTATTTAGCCCTAGTTGTTAGTTTCTGTATTTTTATTTCAAACATAATAGTAGAAAATCAATCTATTGTTATTTCTATCACATGCATTTGACATTTTATCAATGTTAATTCAATTTATGCTTTATCTCTTACCATTGTATAATCATACTATCCCTGTTGATTTTTTGCTTGTAAATTCAACATTTTCAGCCTGCGAGCAGCCTGTTTGATATTTGTTTTAAATAAACCATGCCAATTCAATTCATACATGGCAAGTCAGTTACATAGGTATTTATCATTTCGCACAAGAAAGGGTCAACAGTAAACACGAAAGGTTATTCCCAACTTTACAAACAGCTTTATGAAACAACCACCACGGCCCTGTAACAGGAAGGTTTACAATCAATCTTTAATAAGCCTGTTCACGGTTGTAAACTGCACACGAGCAGAAAAAGGTAATTTGAGATACACCATGAAGGTGGCTTTCAAATTCACTGACACAGGCATTTGTGATTTGATGACTATTCATGTATTCCTTTCAAAATATTCATTTCATCACATCCAAGCTGAAGAGTAATAAACAGAGCCTTCATAATCACTGGTATTCCACAGTAGCCTAAACAATAGTCAAATGTGCCAAAGGCAGACAATAAAACAGATTTCCAAACTTTATCCCTGATGTACTATTCTAGTCACCTGGTCTATACAATGCCTCTTGTTCTTAGAATTTGAATACTCTACCAGAAAAGCTTACGCAACATCTACATTTAAAAACGATAGTGCTTATCCTAATGAAAAATCACAAAGGTCATTGAGAAAAGTTGATCATGAGCTAACCATGAACTGGCTTATTGCCAATGACCAATCAAGATAATCATTGCATGTGTACTTTGTTTAAAACACTATAAACCAGGCAGGAACCAATCATATCGTTTCTTTCATATTTGAAATTCATTGAAAACTTATGTTACAGGGCATAGGTAGGTGCTTTATAAAGCTGTTCATGAGTTATGACAGACTTAACCAACAATTGGTGATCCTTTCTTGCGATACACTTTGCACACCAAGTTTTCTTTAGTGTCGATCTAGCTCTTAAGAAAGGATGACAAGTCATTTGTAAAGACGCTTGCAACTTCCGAACAGCTTTATGAAATACCCACTTGATTATCAATCTACTTATGAATGCATCACTGTGACTTCCAAACACACACTAATTACCAGCTGCATTAATCAAACAAATTTTATAATAATTCCCCTCAAGTAAAATTATCACTCACATCAGTCATAGTCATTTTAATGTTTAGAGTACTGAATGGAACTACAGCAGTCTCTAGCCCCATGCTATCAATAATATCATATTACTATGCATGCGAGGGTATCAGAGATCTCGAAGAAAAATAAGAATGTTTTCAATATGTTTGATACAATTCAATTAATTTCACATGATTGAAAATGTACAATTGCCTTTAAAATGAAATAAAAACATGGATATATATCATTTTCAACAAAGTAACTGCATTAAATTTGCCAAAATTACAGCATTTCAAACACTTACATATTTTATCATCAATGATGTTTATTTCTAATTCATTGTCAAAGTGTCTGGTATATTTACATTACCATATTATTTTGTTACGCAGAAGAAAAACAAATAAAATAGAATATTTCATTTAGATTTATTCAGTTGTCATAGGGGGAAATTTTGTATTATAACCCATATGTATCACTTTATAAACATAATCCTCAAAATGATTTATGTATATGAATATAATTTCTCAGCTTACAGATACACTGTCCTCTTTTATACCCACTTGCAAAGTTATATGCACTAACCAGACCAGGGGCCTGTAACACAAAGCTTAGCAATGATCGTAGAACATTTTTCTACAATCGATTGCATTGAATACAATGTACAATCAATTATGAAAATTAAGCGTACAATTAACTGCTAACCATTGTGTTAAATTAATGGACCCAGATGATGAGCAAGTTATGCTGTTTCTGCTCTTATTTGTTGAATACTCTTTTCAGGAAAGCAATCACACAATCTCAATGGGTGATTTCAAGTTCAGTGTTGACCTTTTGGTGTCGGTGTTAGCTCAATTTTGCACATGTACTGTACGAGCTGAAATTTTTGCAGTGGTTTTATTTTCGCGAATATGAACCGCGAAAATAAAAACATGCAAAAATAACTTCGCGTAAAATAATACCACGCAAATGCATGATGTCAACATTGAAAAAAAAAGTAGATAAAAGGAAGCCACTGCAGAGTGCGCCAGCGCTTAGATCTTTGTACTCCATCGTTGGGCGGCAGGCTCAAAATGAAAATACCATTAAAATTAGAATCATACCTTCCCCTCATGAAAGGAAAATGACACACAATATAAAATTACGAGTTCTACAGGAACTTGTGTTGGAGATGATGACGATGTACCGCTCATGTACGCATCGAGCTACAATACTGAAACATTTACAACCAAGAAAATACAGAATACGGTATCTTTGACCCGGAAAAAACATCAATGTTTATCCTGACGATAAATTCAGAAAACTGGAGTTTTTTTATGTTGATTGCGCGTGAAGTAACTACGGGCTCCGTAACAAAAATATTATCGATTAATACTAGAAGCAAGTGTGAAAGAACACTTCTGATTGGTTCCTGGTCAGTATTTTTGCGCCAAATGCATGTGTAATGTTGATCTTGATTGTAGTTCATTTAGCGATTGATCGCTAACCATTGTGTTACGGGACTCTGGTATGGCGTCGCATTCATGCTTTTAACGACAACAGCAAACGTGTGAGGAAAACAACAGTAATAATTACAAGAATACTGGTGATCGAATTTGAAGGCAAGCAGAAGCACTCGATCGGGGAGAACTTCAACTGGACAAAACAGACATTGACGTACGGATCTCTCCTACATTGGGGGAAAACAACTTCAGATAACATCGTTTACAGGTAATGCTGAAATGATTTTAATACATTTATAATGGTGAAAAATATATTTTCATGTAGCCTCTCAATTTTTACTTTCTTTACAATATATTTGTAAAAAATTGATATATTTGTTGTAATCCTGTTATAGTCTACAGTATCAAACTGACACTAGGGGGTCTATAAATACATTTTTAGAATGTATTTGTTTATTCTTCCCGTTTTAATCCTCACATAGATATCAGTGATTTGGATTTAATTATTAATGATTATTTAATATTCAATTAATTATTGATTATTATTTAATTATTAATTTGCAAAAGCAAAGTGAAGCGAATCGTTTCCTATAATCTATTAATGCACACACAAGATCGCAATTGCAAAGTTTGGCGAAACATGACGATCAAGAGTAGAACCCTTACTTACTAGTACTATACTAGTAGTACTTTTCTCTTGCCTGAATGTGCACAGTTTGGCGAACTAGTATGATTACGAAATGAACCTTACCCACTTTTCTCTCGCCCATGCAAAGTTCGACCAACTACTCCTACTATGATCACGCATTGACCAGAAAATACTTTGCGCTCTAACGACATTCAGCCAATGAGCATGGAGTAATCCAGCACGATTGAGTGTTTATTTACCATGTTACTATACTACAATGTGTGTACTGCCTGATTTGTGCGCGTTGTATGTGTGTGTGCATGATAAAACATGTCGGACGTACTACTACGTAGTAATTTCTATTCATATGCAAAGTTTCCTTCACTCAAATTTGTAACCTGTACTTCATTCATTAGTTTTAAAACTTGGGATTATTTTACGGATTATACCAGTTTCTTCTAGTATTTGACAACATGTTGCGTTATTTCAAACCTATCAATGACCGGCCAGCAACACTTCCAAATCCCACTGATCCTGCTCATGGTTTGCCATCTGCAGCTGTCAGGTCTGCGAATGCAGAGATTGTTTCTGCCACTGCTAGCACTTCTGATGAACCACGCAAGAAGCCAAGAGGTCCGTACGGTGCATACAGTGCAGAACTTCGCGTCAAGATAGGATGATTCGCTGCGGAGATTGTAGTGGCTGCAGCAAGAGGAAATTTCACCAAGGAGCTTGGTAGGGAAATGAATGAGAGCACCATCAGGGGAATGAAGGATGCTTACCTGAAGAAACTGAAGAGCTGTTGGGCTCTCTTCACTCCCCCAAAAAAGGACAGAGGAAGGCCTCTTCTCCTTGGGGAAAGAGTGGGATGAAAAAATCAAGTGATTCATCCAAGCTGTAAGGATGAGTGAAGGCTGTGTAAGCACCAAGACCGTGATTGCTGGAGCTTCGGGATTGCTGAAGTCTGCCAAGCCACCAATCCTACTTGAGCATGGAGGTTCAGTCACCATCAACAAAACATGGGCGCGCTCCATGTTAGACAGGATGGGATCTTCCAAGAGGAAACGTACAAAAGGAATCACTGCCCAGACGACATCGACGAGATAGCGGACAAATTTCACAGGATTGGTAGGAGGGTAAGAAAATTTGATGTGACTGATGCTCTAGTGATCAATTGGGATCAGACTGCTGTTGAAGTTATTCCTGCATCGAACTGGACAATGCATCCCAAGGGAGACAAGCAGGTCCCAATCAAAGGCAGTGATGACAAGAGGCAGTATACTGCACTTGCTTGTGCTTCGGAAGGCAGCTTCCTTCCCCCACAAGTCATCTACCAAACTACCACCTCCCTCCTATACTCAAGCAGATACCATTAGCTGTAGAAAAAAGAACATCGGGTCTATCGTCGAACAAATGCATCTTCAAAGAATCAGCGCCCTCATACGACGAAGCCCTGAAAAATAGCGGCTTTGATAGGGAAATTCAGTATGAAGAACAAAAATGCAAACGAAGGGGGCCTAGTAGAAGGAGAAGAAATAGGAAAAGAAAAATCACATGGTTCAATCCCCCCTACAATGCAGAGGTCAAGACAAACGTGGGCGGCAAATTCTTGAAGTTAATAAACAAACACTTTCGGAAGGATAACAAACTGCACCAGATATTTAATAAAAATACAGTTAAAGTCAGCTACAGCTGCATGAGAAACATGGATGCAGTAATGAAATCACATAACCAGAGAGACATCAAACAAGCCAAGACTAAAGAGGAGGAGCCGAGGCAGAAATGTAATTGCCGTATAAAAACGCAGTGCCCACTGCAAGGGAGAGGTTTATAAATGGCCCTTGTCTACAAAGCAAACATACGACACGAAAACGAGGAAAAATGCTATTTTGGGTTAGAGGAGCTTTCACATCTTTCCCTTTCCTTCCAAAGAAATGACATTACCCTCTCAGAGCTTATGGAACATTTGTCAACAGCAAAGTCAGTGCTCACAGAGATGGCAGAAGGCCAGGATGGGGCAAAGCTTCGTTCCATCAGGAGAGATACAGCAGGTAGCTCATACAAAGGAGTTGATCTTAGTGGTACAGGAGATGTCACTTTCGATGCAGCCCGCAGAGAACTGGTGCAGCCCCTGGTCGCATGCATCAGTCAGCGTTTCTCTTCCTTCACAGAACACCCAGTGTTTGATGCTATCTCTTCATTGGACCCCAAGACATGGCCAGATAACTTGAAGGACTATGAGTTCAACGACCAGGCTGTCCAGGGCCTGATCGAACACTTCAAAGATGCCCTCATTGGTCATGGGAGTCATCCTGACCAAGCCATGACAGAGTGGTTGAGGATCAAGAAGGTTATTCCCTTGTACTACAAGTCATCAACATCCTGGCAGCAGTTGTGGGGCATACTCTCACACAAGAGAAGAGTAGAATTCCCCAACTTTCTTCAGGTGATAGAAATGGTTCAGGTGCTT
Source organism: Lytechinus variegatus (assembly GCF_018143015.1). Taxonomy (NCBI): domain Eukaryota; kingdom Metazoa; phylum Echinodermata; class Echinoidea; order Temnopleuroida; family Toxopneustidae; genus Lytechinus; species Lytechinus variegatus. The sequence continues at coordinate 9,094,695 of NC_054746.1, read as the reverse complement.
CCCTTTGCCACTGCACAGGTGGAGAGGGGCCTTCTCCCTCATGAATCGAGTCAAAACAGACTGGAGAGTTCGCCTCAACACTCCAACATTGAACGACCTTATGATGATCAGTCTAGAGGGCCCGTCAGAGGAGGTGATCACCACAAGTGCTGCAGTAGCTAGATCTCAAAGAGCTGGCAAGCAAAGCAGACGTCCACATGTCCAGCCATATGGTCAGCGACCTGCAGATCATGTGGATGAAGATCTAGCGGAACAGTGTTCAGATACTGCTGTGCCTACGGACCTGGGAGAAGACACAGAATTGACAGAAACTGAATGAGAATCTGGCAAAGGATTATCAAATAACATGAACAAAGATGCAGTATGTTTCATGTATAAGAACTGTATTTTATGTATATTCATTAAGCAACCATACAAGGCTTACCAAACAAAAGGATGATCTGAACTTATGTTTTTGTACAAGACAGTACAGCCACATTCATACGTGGAATCCCCAATACCTGCCACAGTACTGAAGTGCAGGCCTGGTGTAGTGTTTTAATTGCTGTTTTTTTTTTTTTTTTGCCTAAATTCCCCCAAATTGCCAAAAATTTAGTTAACTTCTAAGGAACTAAATTAAGTAACTTATCTGTACAGTCATACTTACAATGTAACAGTATTACAAGATTCTTGCCACTCCGTACAAGGTGATATCAAAGTCATAATCTCAGCAGAATGCAGGACAAGTTGCATGTAGGATTAGATTAAGAACAAAAGAACTTTAAGAAAGAAACAATGCCAAAGTATTTAAGTACAACTGAGAGAGCATCAATGGTATTCATGAATTACTTATTGAACCGTTATGTTTAGGCTGTGTAGTTTATGCACTATGCAAAGTGGTGGGATACCTCTTAAGTTTTATGATTGTGGGGGACAGTGAGAGACTAGTATGAAATTTTGAATAAGACAGCGTTGAAAGTTCCAATGTGTGATATAGCCTGGTGTGCTGGTGATGACTGATGAACTGTCAACTAAATGGTATGGTGTCCTTGCTGCTAGTTGAGTTGTTATTGAATTTGATGTAATGCTAGCCAGACTCCTGAGCAGCGCTGTTATGTGATTGTGTGCTCAGTTTGTAAGATATGGACATACGGTGATGAAGTTTGATTGAGTGCATTGTGTTATTTTTAATACAGTTTTTGACTTGGATAGTTCATTATGATGTGATAAATTGAAAAATTACAAATTGTAAAAATCGAAATACACTGGAAAACAAGATAGGGTCTACTCAATTTCAAGTCATACAATATCAAAAGTAAGTAATAGTTCAATAATAAGAACAGGCATTCCTAAAAAAGCGGCATTTGCAAAGAGGAGCACCCAAACTTGATAAAAATAGCCCCTGAAAAGTAGAGCCCCAAAATGCTAAAGTAGCCCCCGAAAAAAAAAAAATCCCTGCTGCCTGAAGATCGCCGAAAGCGTGAAACCGACGGTAGTAGACCGAACTGAATATATATTTTGCTCTGCCCCGGCACTGAGCACTTTTGGAAACCTCAACCATAACCATACCAAGTGGATATATATATATATTTTCCCAGTGTCAATTTCTCCCCGATCATGTGCTTCTGCTTGCCTTCAAATTCGATCACCAGTATTCTTGCAATTATTACTATTGTTTTCCTCACATGTTCGCTGTTGTAGTTCAAAACATGAATGTGACATAAAGCTGTTTGTAAACACCCGATGATCTACTTCATGCGCAATCAACTGCAGTTTTTTGTTTTCTGAATAATAATTTATCATTTGGATAAACTTTCATGTTTTTCCCTTCAAAGATACCATATTCCGTATTTTCTCGGTTGTATGTTGTTGCTCGATGCATGAGCGGTATATCATCATCGCCATCGTCTCCAAACCAAATTTCTGTAGAATCCATAATTTTATGTTCTGTGTCACTCTCCTTTCATGAAAGGAAGGTATAATTTTTAAGTTTAATGGTATTTTCCTTCGGAAAAATTTTCAGCAAGTTATTTTAGGCTTAGACTTGTGCATAGATATGGGATGACTGGATTGCTGTACGTGAGAGTGATCGTATAGGCACTGACTGGGTGACTTTCAAGCGCGAAATTAACAACACGCGAAAATGTCTGATAGGTAGCGATTCGCGAAAATATCTGTATGCGAAAATTTCAGCTGGTACAGTATCACACCAAACATAAAACGAAGATGGTCCTGAAAAGTCACTCACTAGTTGTTGAGATGTCACTGATGTGATCTGGATGTTTTACAAACTCAGAATAGGTTTTGGAGCTAGGGAAAGCAATCCAAATTCCAACACCAACGCCAACACTGTACTTGAAATCACCTATTCTCAAGCATCCCTTCACCATACACATGCAACCCAATCACAACTATAACTGATTGAGCTGGCAGTGAAGTTTAAACCAGTGTCGTAGCATGATTTTTTGGTCAAATTTCTTTTAAAAAGATGAAGTATTTTTTTTAATACCAGGCGTGAACATCTTAAAGATCTGAAAGACTTTATATAACAGATCCAAAGTACTCCACATAATCATTCCATCAACACCTGACTGCATTAATTCATTTTATGAAATCAAAGGACACTGTGATAGTATGGGATGGAGAAAGGTATTAAATCATATTAAATTATCAATCCCTTTCCAAGAGAAAATAATTAATCTTCACCCATACCATTACTCAGGCCTGGAACATTGCATTATTATGTATACAAACATGAGGCATACAGTTAGCATTTCAAAATAATGCAAATTTTAATGATCCAATAGATCAGTGTAATAGCATTTTGTCTTTTCACTTCACAAAGAGATATCACTAGCCAAGTCATGAAACTTAGATCTGCCCACACTGAATGCACTTGCATTCTCCACTCCCTGGTGAACATTCCAATTTGTTATCATTTTGATACAGTGCTGAGGAAACCACATAGATGTTCCCATCCTACAAGATACCATTCACTCACTTGGGTGAAAAGTGGCATATGTAAATCAATGCCTCACCAAAGGATAGCGGTATTGTAATGTTTTTCAGAATTTCTTTCAGTACGTTGAGTCTTACTTTCACTTCTGAGGATGGCTCTTCAGATGGCGTAGGGCGAAACGAGCCGCCGTTGCCTTGGCGATGTGATAGTTCCGCCCAATCCCCTTGAACTGTCCCTTACCAACCACGTTGACGGTGACCCTCGTCTTTCCATCGATGGTCTTCTCTGGTGGCCTGTAAGTACAAACAGAGTAGGAATAATAATAGAAAATAATGACAATTCTCAACTAGTTTTGTGGTGTGTGAATGTGATACAGTGCACAGCAAACAGGAGCATTACATTAAACAAATAGTCATTTACTTACACAGACTACTGTTATAAGCTACTGAAATCCTTGCATCTGATTGGCTCAGAACAAAATCACTGACTTCAGCGCGACCGAGCTAAATCAGCCAGGCTTACCAACCACCTCGCCTTCCTCAAACGCTGCCATGACTCCGACATCATCCCTCCAGGACTACAACTGGAATCTTCCGTTGACATCCCGAAAGCCAAACACATCCTACACCAAGTCGGCTTAGACCTTACTCGTGAACGCATCGCACACACCCGACACCAACTCCACGATCCTAACTCAGCTATCACGTCTACTCAAACTCAACTTAGCCGACGACTCAAGCCAGATGATCTAGACAAAGTTCAGACATTCAACAACCACACAGCTCACCAAGCCTTCCAGACCACCAAACTGAAGCAAATCAACAAGTTTGATCGACTCCACTCCTGCAAGCCTACACAAGCCAACCAACAACCCTCAACCAAAGTAACCAAGGATACTGTTATCCACCTCAGCCGAGACCAACTTACCCAAGCCGAACACAAAGTTCTCTCCCTTGGACTCAACTTCGCCAGCGCCCAAGAAGATCCCTTTCTCTGACATAATACAAGTCGAACCCAAGCTCTGCTTACTCTTTAAAGCAACCGCCAATGAAATGAGACTCAAATTGACCAATGCCCTCACCGACGCCAAGCCACCCAAACAGAACCTCTCCAAAGAAAAATATATATCCAGTTATTTCGTAAACAGGCTTCCACACAACAACAACCAAAAAAAACTTCGTGTTTTTTCTTAGGTGCTTCTTCCCTTTTGCTTTCAGGAATCTAGCAGGAGCAGTTTTTCTTGTGTTTTCTTAACGGACAGAAAAAAAGGGAGAGTTTATTTCATGATAATTTCTTAATTATTTCTGTTCCCTTTTACTGTGATAGTACTTCCTTGTACTTTTCCTTTAGAAATATTAAATCAATTTAATTTTCTCAGTTCGTTTTGATTGAAGTCTCTTGACTTCTGGGGTTGGGGTTTTTCATCCTACCACTGTTTTCTCTGTTTTGTTCTTTCTACTCGCTACTAGATTTACTTCTATGTGAGCATGAGCCTCTCGGATTCCTCCCTAGAAGAGCTCGAAATGGCCGCTGAAGAGGTGTCCAACACCGGGGTTGTGTTTCCCACCAGCGGTAATGTAGAGAGCGACAGAGAAAGATCCCTCATGGGTTCTAAGAGGGGGTGGAACCATGGATCCGAGTCCACGTGCCCATGGGGGTAGAATGGTGGAAGCGCGTCCACGTGCCCCACAGAAGAGTGGAACTGTGGATCTGCAACCACGTGCCCGCAAAGTGATAGCCCAGGCTTCCCACTAGAACCTGAACCATTTTTGGGGAACGTCGTACTAGCTCAGAAAACGCCGATTACTCCAGGGCTGCCAGACCCACCGGCTATCGGGTCACCCAAAGACCGGAGGGAGAGCACGGGCCTCTTTTCCCGGCACAGACTAGGCTCGATGCCGTGTCAGACTCCTCAAGAGAGCTTCGGCAAAGGGCTACCAGCCCCTAGTCGCAAGAGACAGAGTAGCCCGACCCCGTCGGACTCTCGATTTCATCTGACCCCGTCAGATTCGGCTGACCTCTCTTCTCGGTCGGTGAGCGCTCCCCGGGTGAGAGCTAAGGTGAAGAGATCAAGGCCTGCCCAGTCTCTTGTCCCTTCTTCTGCTCCGCTGTCGGAGCCGCTTAAGAAGAAGAAAAAGAACAAGAAATCCGCGGCCGTAAGCCCCGTTCCACCGGGCGGTCCGCCTTCTAATCCTTCTGCTGATGGCCAGGCCTCACAACTACTCAAGTTGCTTCAGAACGCCTTCGAGCACTGCGGGTTGTTACCCCGGGCAGACGCTGCCATCCAGGACCTCCGACGAAACCAAGCCATCATGGACCAAGAGACAATAAAAAAAAGAAAAACAAGAGGCTATGTATGAAATGGCACTGATCTTCAACATAATAATTTCTGCACTCATGACACAATCAAGAGAAACTTGTGTGCATCTATTTATCTATGCATCTGATTATTTACTTTGTTTGGTGAAAGCATTAATGTGAAATTTTCACATCTACAACTGGAATAGCCAATACCATGAGGTACAAAATTCTTATACACTAGGAGTGATATGGCATCCAAGTAATGCCAAAAACGCAAATGCAAAGGAAACCCAGGTACGAACTCTTTCACAATCAAACTTCCGAAGAGAAGAACGATCTCTATCATCGGTTTTGCAATAAAACTTACCAGGACTGTTTGGCAGCGATTTAATAATAATGATAATAATAATAGCTGGATTTTTAAAGCGCTTTTTGCCTGAGGATACATAGCACTGCTATGATTAAACCGGCTTAAGCTTGAGCTACCATCACAAGCGCTCAGGGCATGCAATGAATTACTCCTGCCAAGTACCAAATCACTGGCTGAAGGAAAACATGCCCTGGCTAGGATTTGAACCAAAGACCATTTCAAAGGCGGGAGTCAGAACCACTAGACCACGATGCACCCACGATAATATTACCGATAATGAAATGTTGAAAATAATGTAGTGAAAGTGTACCCTAACATCAACCGCACAATCTGCCACCATTTTATTATGTTACACAGTGAGGTAACACATGATGTCAATCATACTACAAAAGGGGAAATCAGTTCTCTTAAAAACATTAATTGTAGCAGCTGTTGGATATGTAAAAAGGAGTTTGCAAACAGTGAGAATGTTGCGTGTGAAAGTTGCAGGGATCTACCAAATAAAATTAATAGATAGGAGCTGGAACGGATCAATTAATCCTTTCAATTAATCCACTAATGCTGAGAATCAAAACAAAGGGAGTAAATAATAGCCAATTTTTACAGCATATTATTACTCCGGTCATTGGATTCATTTCAATCCCGCACGAAAAGTGCACAATATCTCCTCCCTGGAAAGAATTCCTTGCATTCATTGCAGCCACATTAATTATGGTGCTGGCAAATTCAAACATACAATATCTTTCGCAAATGTGGATTAACGCCTTGCCAAAGGATGCTAGACCGCGGTGGGATTGTTCATAAGGCGAGAGTCAGAATCACTACACCACGGCTCTTCCACAGTAAAGGATGGGATGATCACAACAAGTCAATCACTAACATGATGAAGACCTAGTGTTCCAAGAACCCAAAGTTACCAGCATTCCCCTACCTAGATAGGCTTAAAGATAAGTTTTCAAGTTGTGGTAACGATTTCAAATGAGTTCGTACAGAATCCAATGAAATGACCACCAAAGTGTCTGTTTGTTTAAATAAAAAATATGTGCCAAAGGATTCTGGAAGAAATTGTGTAATTGCTGAGAAATTAGCAAATAGGCACAGCATTCGGGCCGACATTCAAAGCAATAATAATACACTGTCCCACGAGCGCTTATCTGTGTTGGTGATCTTCAGTGTGAACATTTTTCAGTGTAGATTTCAAGATTTCACAAAGTTCAGTTTATGTAACTGTACCAGATCTAGATCCTCGATGATATAGTGACAATTAAGCTTGGTTTCACTTACTTTCTTGTGTAATCAGTGTTTACTGCAACTACTTTTATTTATCTTTAACACATTGGAGTAATCTCCCTGTTGAAATTCAACGCTCTCGAGACATTCAAGAGCAATGTATAAGCACTATGACAAATATCCTTTTCCACCAAATTTCTATTCATCAATATTTCCTACAATTAATATCGTATTTTTCTCAATAAGTCAAACAATTTGGTATTCTTGGGATTAGTATTACTGCGTTTACTTTCCTTGTTATTTTGTTGCTCTTTCATTATTTTTATGATTTTTCTTATTTAAGTAAATTTTATGTCCAATATATGCATATTCATTATAATTTTAATTATGTAATAGTCAATTAATAAGCTACTTTGTATTGTTCAAACTTTCATGCTATCAAATCGAGCTGCTACAATAAGTCTATTTGAAATATGAAATGTTTGTTTGCTAATTTTCAGACATTCTCTACCACCCCCTGTTCAGTTTCCATATATCTATTCATATTTAAATTATGATTTTATTTTGTAACAGTTTCATTTATCTTTAAAGTATGCACATTGTTTTAGTCTTGCTGTATTCATGTTTGCTTCTTTACAGGTAAGTATATTCACTAAAGTTTGTATTTCAAAAGGGCTCCAATTAAAACCACTGTTTACGCTGATTGATCTAACATTTTCATTACGAGATATAATAAATATCACTTGAAAACATGTACATGTATATGGTTGTGAAGACAACATGCAATATTTCACAAAGAATTCCTACTTTGGGTATTACAAAGAAATACTCAGGACTGTGAAACACACTGCATATGTTTCTAATATTTACCCAAATCGTGCCGTTTCTGGCTCCATCTCCAACAGTTCTCGGACAGGAGAGATTGGCAGATCCGAGGCATATTGTTCTGCAAAATTAGGGATACAAAATTGCGAACACCATTAGTATTACTTCTCTTTGACCGTCCAATACAAAAGTGATAATACAACTTGTTTCAACTAGACATGCCTTGGACATCATTTCATATAAATGTATTTTTGTTTTGATGAATAGTACATACCTTTAGAAACAGATAATCTGAAGATTGGAAACAATGAATTCATTTCGGCATTGGATCTTGCTAGAGGAAGGATATTAATCATTCATATCCATTCAAAAACATCACAAATGACAGTAATATGCTCTTTTTTTTCAACATCCGTGCAATGACCATGCACATCACACAACAGTTTCAGCTTATATTATACATATCATATAGGATACAAGAAATAATAATTATACTTGCTTATATAGCGCTTCATACTTACTTTGTCAGAAGTCTCCAAGCGCTCTACAGTATATGCAGCATAATTACCCTGGCTTTAGCAGTGCAGCTGTTACGCGCGCTGCGTTTCAAGGAATGAATTCCTGCCAGGTACCCATTTACCTCACCTGGGTTGAGTGCAGCACATTGTGGATCAATTTCTTGCTGAAGGAAATTACGCCATGGCTGGGATTCGAACCCACGATCCTCTGTTTCAGAGTCCGGAGACTAATCCACTGGGCCACAATGCTCCACGAAAGATTACGTATTGAAACAATTTATATATATTTTGACAATGGGAACACTCCCTCCTACTCCTTTGTTTTTAGCATCCACTGCATTCCTTCTTAAACCATATCTCTCGAAAAATAAAAAAAAAAATCCTGACTTTGTTACTCCTTGTCCAATTTTGATGAAATTTTCAGTTAATGTTTGTCTGATTTTACCTTCTACATTCAAATAATACATTTTTTTTTCAGCTTGGTACCCCTTTAAAACCAATAAGAACCCCTCAAAATTTTGAGGAAATGAACTGACCAATCTGTTGCTTCATCATCGGATAGTAGACCTTCCAGACGGCATTGAGTGACATACCACTGTCAAGGTAGATTGCACCGGCGACAGATTCAAAGATGTCACCAAGAGCTTTAGGGACTTCAATATCTTCGGACTCGTCCTCTTCTCCATCACTGTACTTCAGCTGAATTATGGAATAAATTTTTTTTTTAAAGATGGATAATGAACATGAAATCTGCCACAAGTAACCAATCAATGAACAAAATGAAAATTAGGATAGCATTTAATTACCCTAATAATTTATCAGCTCTTTGCCCGCTTTGTTCGACTCAAGTCACATACAGCTTACCTCCAACTTCGACTCAAGTCGCATTCCATTCACAATACACAGAGAGTGCATTAGTCTATTGTTCATACACACATACACAATAGTGATGTGTGCATCACATTGTACCATATACACACAAAGGTTTTCTTTCCAATAAACCACTAAAAAGGTATTGTGAGCTGAATTAGCATAGTCCATGCAAAACATCTCTTAAGGCTGCACCTTGAAATTAATGTGGCGCAGGAGTGATTCTGTCTGTGACGGGCAAAGAGTGAATACGTTCTATTTCATTATTCTAGGATTTTAACTTAGATCTTTTATTTCAACATTTAACTGAAATGATTAATTACTGAACAAAATAAATCCATCCATCCACTAATTTATCCATTCACATCCATCTACCCACCCATCCATCCATTCACATTAGCTCACAAATTTGCACAACATCTCTGCTTATACATGTACTTTCACTATCAAATTTTAAACCTGAAACTTTCCCATGAATTCTGCATTTGATTTTCATGAGATTATTAACGTTATCCTTGTTCGCTTTTCCTTGATAAATCCTAATCAACTCGATATTGGTGTGAACTTGACCTTTAGCTCTAGTGAGACTACATACCTGCGAATCCATTCCCAAAGCTTCATTCTTTGCATCGACAAATGTCACAAAGTTGTCAATGACTTGGAACATGTTGGCAGTGTAGGCCTTGAAGTATTTATGGAAGTTGAACTTGACGGCCAAGGAAGCAAAGATGGTGTTGTTGACCAGTGCCGAGCGGAGATCGGTCAGCGCCCCTGGAGAGAGGTTGGTGTGGTGATCGTACAGGTGACGAGTGATGAGGTAGTCCAACAAGGCATCTCCAAGAAACTCAAGCCTGGGAAATTGTTAAAAAAGGATAATGGGGATAAAAAGGCATACATAATGATATCAATAATAAATATAGCATTAATAATGCACCATTTCTCTATTAATCATAAAAAAAGGAGTAAGGTATTAGATCCAAAAAAAATTCCAGAAGTATGTACTATCTATCATTGATCAATAAACCTTTACAATGCAAACTTGTAATTTTATTACACAAAATTCAACATCTCGTAAATAAATTCAGCTGAAAATAGCTTTATTCATTGTTGAAAAGTATTACTCATTTATATATTCTTATAGATAATAATAATTATAATCTTATAGATTCCAAATCTAAGAATTCTGTAGTTCCAAGGCAAAAGAAAACAATTACCTCTGATAGCAATCTGTAATGCTATTACGATGGTAAGATGAATGAGTAAAGGCCTGGAGCAGGTAAGCCCTATCCTTGAAGCGATAGTTGATGGTCTTCTCAAAGTGCTCATATCCAACAAGTTGCTCCTTGAGTACTTTCTTTGCATTGGGCACATTCCTGGAGAGAGGGGACTCTGGTTGCTTCAGGTAGCCATATCGGCAAGACACTGGAAGATCAGCTGAAGGGTTTGACGAATGGTTAGATGATTGGTCATCCTGCTTCTTATAGTGGCCTTCCATGGTTGGAAGGACATCCAACCCCATCCAGGCCATCAAGAGAAGGGCGCTACGGAAGCCGCAAGACATCAGGTAGCAACCGATCAAGGCCTCGACGCAGTCCGCGATGCTCTTGTCGGACATGCTGTGTTGGGTGTGGATCTCGTACGGCAGAGGAGGAACACTTCCCACATCCTGCGTCTTGGCACCGGTGTAGGTCAACCCCGGAACATCGTCAGGATCTCCCACAGAGAAAGACCACTGCTCCTCGTCCTTCTCTTCCCTGGCAAAGAAATCGTCCGGACATTCTGCCTTCGTCTCGTCGATCTCCTCTTCTGAAAAATCATCACTATTCTCCTCCCAGCCCTGGTCGCTGTCGAAGTCATCATCGTCGAAGTCGTCAATACCTTCAACGGTGGAAGGATCCCAGGTGTCAATGACAAATCCTGCATCCTGGTCAGTTTCATTCTCTTCCTTGATGACTGGTTTGGAGCTCTCCTTGACAAGCAAACAGGGAGGAAGCCAGTTGATGGAAGGATCAAACAGTGATACCTGCATCTTATGAGCTAACTTTTTCTTCTCACCCAGGCAGTACAGGTTGAAATTGCTAACCTTTATGTAGAAGGGAGAAACAAACAACAGTAGAATTTTATTATAAAAATTCAACCTTTATTTGTAAATTCATTCATAAATCTGGAATACGGGTACATTGGAAACTTTCAAAGCATGTTTTTGCGTTTTGAACATTGTATTGCATCACAAGTGCTCAAAATTTTTGCAAAGTACTGTACTGAACTTAGTTGAGGCCTTTTATCTGATGACCAAAAATGCTTATTAAATTTGGTAAGCAAAAAATTAATCCCTGACATGGAAATATCAGACTATGTCCATATGTGACTCGGCATACCGAAATGAGAGACAAGTCGGAATTTTTCAAATCCAACTTTTTTAGTGATTATTATTCCCCGTTTCTTTACCTTTAATTTGATATATCACTCGACCCTTAGGAGTAAATATTAGTGGAGATATTAGCTTTAGAATGGAGGAAGAATTGGGCTCTTGAAAATAAAAATCAAGAGAAAAACGCCTTCGAAGTTTGACTTCCGTTTTTATCCTGCTCCATGAAAAAAATATATTTTGCCACCGCCGAGCTAACCGAAAGGCCCTAGTAACCGCGTGCCAAAAAAGGCGAAACGATTAACCAATGAGGAGGCTGCATTGAGAACAATAGTCAACTTGCTAGTCACGTGCGACTGCAAGACGAAACAACGTTCCACGTCAATCAATTATCGCCTACGTACACATCATTGGTTAAACCGGGGTTTTATAATAATCTTCGTGAAAGAAAAAAAGAATGCCATGATCTCCCTTATTAATGAAATAAAAGGCGGGGTTAAAAAGTTGGACCTAAAACCATGGAGGAGGGATTGTGCCATCGGCTTGTTTGAATGTCGATGGCGTTTACTCTTACCCGGACTCGTGACATGTAGTCTATCAAGCGTGTCATTATGACCTGAACTTTAACCGCATGTTCTAAAAAAATATCCCTTGTAAAATGGTAAGATGGGCCTTCAAAATAATTCGTACCTCACCTTTACTTATGTGCTCATGTTTTATTAATATTTAAGTTAGATTGAGACAGTGTGAGTAAAAACGCGAATAATTTGTTCAATAAATGGGTTCAATATCGTACCCATTATGGGGGGGGGGGGGTATACAGCATTGAAATGATTCAAAATTAGAACAAAATACAGAAAGGTATAATGAAAAAAGGTTAAAGTGATTCTAAAAGTGATGCAGAGAAAAAAAACCTTGACATAAACGTCTTAATTCTACAACAAAAAGAGCCAGGAGGTACCATGAGTAATTAAGTCCCATCATAATTTCCAACAGAGGATGGATTAGGGAAGATACGCTTTCACTTTTTAAACAAACAAGTGCACACCAAGTTACAAATAATGCGTAAAGGATTTCCATGTATCTGAATGCAGGATATAAGAGCAAAAATGTAGCCGCGGGGATCGGCGCCTGACCGCGCTCTCCATGTATAGCCAGACACAGCTCGGCCATGGCACCTCCAACATGAATGCTGATTCGGATCAAATCAAGCACAACCAATATTTTATTCTAACACAGTAACAGATAAAGAATGAGACCATGCAAAAGCCTTTGTAAGATTGATTTATTTTGGAGGAGAGAGATCCCCTAAAAGAGAGAGAGAAAAACGTAATAATAATAAATAGATGTAAAATAAATAATAAAATCACCAAGTCTCATTTTAAACCTTAAAACTAGCCGCCATTTTAAATCTAATTGCAAGTATGATTCAAACATTACAACAAGACAACCCGGTTGTGTTTATAGTTCTCTGTTTTCTTTGTCCGTTTTGTTAATTTTCCAATCGAACTTTTGACTCATTCCATTCTACCTCAGCTTGATTTCCCGCCGTTAATTGTTTGCTATTTTGTGCATCTTTGTCATTTATTTCCCTTTCTGACTAATCACGCTAGCATAATGGAATGATTTGTTCTTTCTCACATGTTCTTTCCTTCCTTTCCCGCTTTGTATGTTTTTCTTACTTTTTCATAGGCGGATCCAGCTTTTGGCGAAGGGGGGGGGGGGGGGCGTAATGCCGAGCGGCATACATATTTTTGTACTTCACCGGCGCCATAAAAGTACAAATTGAAAAAGGGGTTAAGTCTGACCCTGTCAAAATGTTCTTTTCTTTCCTTTATTTTTTTAAGCGGCGCCTTTTCGTTCTTTTATTTTTTCAAATATTAGGCCCCTTCCTGGATCCTCCATTGTTTTTTTTTTCACTTTCACTTTTCCGTTTCCATTTCTCCTTTCCCCTATCCTCGCTTTCTTTCCCTTTCCTCTTTTTGTTCCCTTTCTTAATTCCGCCCCCCACCGTTTTTAATTATTCCTTCCCATCCCCCCTGTTTTCGCTTTTTCCTTCCCATCCCTCTCTTCCTCCCGTTTTCGCTAATTCCTATCATCCCTCTCTCTTTCTGCCGTTTTTGCTTATTCCTACCCATCCCTCTCTTCCTCCCCTGTTTTCGCTAATTCCTATCATCCCTCTTTCTTTCTGCCGTTTTTGCTTATTCCTTCCCCCCCCCCCTGTTTTCGCTTATTCCTTCCCATCCCTCTCTTCCTCCCCTGTTTTCACTAGGAAAAATGGCACCTTCTCGTTAAAAGGGAACTAAATCTTTTTTTTTTTTAAAGAAAGGCATCTACAGTAGTGTGGTGAGCGAATTTTTTTTTTAATTGGCTGTAGTATCGACGCTGCGAGCGAGCAAATATCAACTTTTTTTCTAACGAAAATCCAATTTGTGTTAGATTTTTACATAGGCCTATTCAGAATAATGTCATATCTCTCTTTCCTTCTCTTATTCTTTCTTTTTTCTTGCTTGTGATTTTTGTTGTTGTTGTTTTTTTTTTTTTTGGGGGGGGATAATCCCCCATCTGTACTCATCTACCCACTCACCTGACTCATGAAACTTATTAATGCACGTATGATTATTTTTTTCCCTCAGAATATTGCTTTATTTCTTGTTTAAAAGGGGCACTCGTTATACACCGTGACAAAACTTGTCCTTCCCAGGTGAAAGAGGCACAGCGTGTTGGTAAGGGGCACTTTATTTGGGTAAAAGGGGCACTGATAAGAGAAAGGTCACCTATATCAGAAAGCAAAGGGGTCCCTTTAACGGAATAAAAACGGGCCCTTAATTCTCGGGTGTGAAATGGGCTGCACGTACAGAACACGTTTGTGATGGCATTTGGGGGTAGAAATTGGCATACGAAATTGCTTACACACACAAAAGAGAAGATCAAACTGGGAAAGAACGATAAACCGAAATATGAAGAGGATAAAACAAAGATAAGAACAAGAAGAAAAAGGGCGTGGAGGAAAAGACGATGGATGTGGCAAGGAAGAATAAAGAACGGCTGTGATATATAAAAAAAATAGAAGATCGAACGGGGAGAAGAAGGATATAGAACAACAAAAAATAAGAGGGGAAAAGAAGAGGAATAAGACGTTCGGATGAGCAAGAAAGAGAAAGAAGGAAAGGGGGAAGAAAAGAGGTAAAGAGGAAGAAAATAGAAATGGAGGGGCAGGAATAAGATCGTGGGGATGAGCAGGTGAGAGGGAGAACGAAAACAAAAATAATATTATAAATTATTAAGGAGGAACGAAGATAAAAGGAAGAGGAATGAGGCGATGGGTGAGGGAGGGAGAAAAGACGGAAGGAAAGAAGAAAGAAAAACCGGCAAAAAGAGAGAAGAACGAAAAACAGAATTATGTGAAACGAAAAAGAAAAGGTGAAATTAGGGGGGAAAGGTGGAGGGTGAAGAAAGGGCAGAGAGAAGAAAAAAAAGAGGAGAAAATAATCGACATAGAAAAAAAAGAGATCGAAAGGGGAAAAGAACGGAAAACAGAAGAGGAATTAACGAATAAGATTAAAGAAGAGAAAGGGGTTGAGGAAGAATAAGGGGGGGGGAGATTTAGAAAGAAGAGACCGACTGATCTGAAAGAAAATTGCGAACGAAAAGGGGGAGCAGTAGAAAGGAAAAAATAAAACACAAGAAAGACGAAAGAAGAAGGTAAGAGAATAACAGAGAGGGAAAGAGAGAATAGATCTGGGCAAAGTCGAATGGGACAACATGACAATGACTTTTAGGAAATGATAATTTCAATAGGTGTATTTTAAATGACTAATATTTTCAATCAATATCGTAAGTCCCGTATACCATTATCCAAAAATTAAAAATGCAGGCCTACTGCATGGTCCCATATTTCATTGGTCAAAGTCAGGGGCGGATCCAGGATTTACCAAAAAAGGATATTTTTTTTAAATACTTCGTACCCGCCAAAAAACTGACAAGCAAAAAAAAAAAGAATAGAAGTCTTCGATTTCAAAAAGGGGTACATCTCGGCTTCAATGGCATTTTTACATTACAAATTTTGTTTTTTTTTCTTCTCGGGGGGGGGGGGACGTGCCATCCCCTGGATCCGTGCCTCAGTTGTCGAAGTTCTGACATTTCTTTCTCTATCGTTCATTCAAACATGATAAAAAAATTGAAGGCAAAAATAGTTGGAAATAATAAAGCCCACAAAGCTTTCATGATGAACTTTTTTTCTTTTGTTAATGATATACTGCAGATCAATTAACCCACATTCGCGAACATACAACACTTAAATGTATTTTAAACCCTTTATTTTGAAATTAGAGTTTTCTCATCGAAACATCCCGATCACTTGCAAATAATAAGAGAATCTTCATCACGTCCATGTTATGTTTTATGAAATTAATCCTCGCCAACAAACCGTGTTATATAAACACTTTGCGTTTACGCATGACCTTTTTCGCGAGACAAGCTAGCTATACACTCTAAATCAGGTAGGCCTATCAATCTATCGCTAACGTCCCCGCCTAGTACCAACTACCATTATTACAAAAATAGCCCTTTAGAAGTTGAATCCCGTTTGTTAACTTTCAGAAGCCCCCTTTTCAATTTCAGAATACCTATTGAAAGCGATGCTTTTGATCTTTCTTTTGAGGCTCATTGAACCGATCGATCGAGCGGACGGTCGGCGGACGCCGCCAGCTGTACTTGAGTTTAAATGAATAGCCAATCAACAATGGCGTTACGTTGCTAGGGGCGGAGCTTAGTATGAAGCGAAATTCGATGAAATCGATCGTGCCAAGTATAAAAAAATTTTGAACTGACCGAAAAAAAACACTCGAGGAAAAACTGTTTTTTTATCACTTTCCCGTCATCAAATTCACTCATTTTTTTCACACAGTAATTATGAAACATGGAAGAATCTAAAAATGAAAAAAAAAAAATCTTCAAAATTTTGACTTTTTTATTAGTTTGTCGAATTTCTAGGAATTTTCATTTGCGACTTCTCTCTCATTTCGGTATGCCGAGTCACATATTATTACAAGATGAGAATAATAAACAAGTGGAACGCCTCTGGCAGTCTCGCCTGCACAAATACGCAATTCGAGATAGCAGCAGCGCTGACTTTGAAAACAGCTATTGAATAATTAATCACAAAAGAAAACACTCATATGATAATAAAATACTATGTCCATAGACCCAACATGACCTATGACCATGATCATGTGACCTAAGACATGTTCAAAACAATCATTCATACTTGATTACCCTTATGCCTATGTTTCATGAACTACATGTGCAGATCCATAAACTTTCTTATGATGCCAATTCCATAAATACCCCCATAACCAAAGTTAATTGACCCTAAATGGTCATGTGACCTGAAACACGCACAAGATATTCAAGGATACACGGTTACTCTCACGTCCCAAGTTTCATGAACTAAATGTAGATCTATAAACTTTAAAATTTACGATGACATTTCCACTGATACCCCCAACATCATCAGGTTTACATACGTATGACACACAGCCAAAAGTGATAAATGACAATAACAAAGATCTTTCCAAACCTGCTTGCTCCTGAGGAATGATAGCTTACCCTCATCTAACTGAGGGTAGGTGCAGTAGAGATAGACAGTCACTGCCTGTTTCAGGAAGGAGTCTCCAAGCATCTCAAGCCTCTCCAGGTTGAAACCATCGCTGGAATTGGACATGGTCAAAGACTGGAATACAAAATAACAACGTTGAAAATTGTCAAGTTTTGCTAACTTAAAGAATGTGAACAGAACATGTAACAAAGCAGAGTTATATCCAAGCCCACCAGACACAGCCCAGAACTGAAATGTATATACTAAATCATATACTTACGAGTATCTCATAATAATGTCGTTTACATAATTTGCAATCATGAGAGGCAACAATACCTTATAGAATGTTCACTGCAATAAACTGTTAATAAAATATGTGCCATGAATGAGAGAAATAGGTCAGGCATCTATGGCAGATTAGAAGCAATTAAAATTGGAACACTATATATATGTATTTTTTTTTGGGGGGGGACTATAAACTATAAAAGGGGTCACTACCGATATTCTTTAAGATTGATTATAAAAATAATATTCTACTTTTATACAGAATTTATCACATAGGACCAACAATGCTAACCACAGATACATGGTTACCCCATTTTCACTGGATTCTTGCTTGCCCGCATAAAGTATATGCATAATCTCCACTCCCTGGGGAGTATTCTACGGAACATATTGCTCATCAGAAGAGAACATGGGTGTGTTTCAGGAGGCATCTTTTAATTGATTTTCACAGACAAATTTGCTTTGAGCCCATCAAATTCAAGGATTTCAGTAGCTTTTAACAAGTAGTCAATGAAAAACACTGAATGTTTGGTTCATGAAATGAATCCCATTTCTTCTCCCCAATCTAACCTGCAAAATAATAGTAGGGCTAGGTCCAAGGCACATCTGTGGGTCATAGCCGTCATCATCAAGGTGAAAGTTCTCATCATCAAATGTGTCTTTATTCTCATTAGTACTGTTCAAATTACCATCTCTCCTACAACGTTCTAGTCTACTTTGGTCACATGGTGTGTTCAGCTGCTCATTCATTTCAACATCCTTAATCTCGCTTGTCTGCAGTTCAGACTCAGCTGCACGTTCATACTCTTTCAGCTGCTTATTGTTATTGCACTTTGGTTCAACATATATTGCATTTCCTTCATCATGATCGCATCTTGCTGCTTCTTTGGCCTCTTTCTCTTGCCTCTCGAGTGCCTCAAGGTCAAGTCCTTCCCATCCAAAGCTCAGGTTCGGGTAGGGATATTCCTCTGGGAGCTTCTTCAGGCCAATGCCAGCCTCCTCGGCCACCTGTACCCTGAGTTCCTCTGCAATCAGCAGCGCATTCAATCTGTAGAGGATGGATGGAAGACACACTGCTTTCCTCCACAAGGATGCAGGTATGGGATAGATGTAGCAGAGCTCGGGGACCAGGTACTGCTTCTTCTGCAGGTTCCCCTTTTTGTTTTGACCTGTGCTGATCGGCAATGCTTTCCCCTTGTGGTTCAGATACCTTGGAGTCAACAGATTCAGTCTGGATGACATGCAGTCGACGTCTACCAACGGCTGCTGGAAGTTGGATATCTGGATGTCGTACCGCTCAAAGTAGTAGTCCACGAATGTCTCATATTTTTCAGACGGGAAAGGACTGGTCACGGGTAGGTCATAGAGGATATCTGCCACAAAGTAACGCTGGGGTTGGTCGATGTTCCTGTAGATTGGCGTGACCACGGCGTCTGCGAGGATATCCGTGGAGAACTCAAACTGGCTCTGGCTGTAATCCGGAAGTTGAGGGGGTTGGTCAAGATGACCAGAACTCAGGCTGACCTCCTCAAGAAATGACCAGTCAATGACAGAAGGGCCACTATTAGGACCTGCTGGAAGGAATAAGATAAAGCAACAGACAAAAATGATTGAATGACATATAGGACTAAATGACATGTAGTATGAATTAAAGTATATAACTGAGAAACATAAAAGAAAAAAAGAAAGAAAAAAAAATGAAGATAGATAATTACAATAAATGTTAACTTTGCCATCAATGGTAACTAAGATGGCGGTTACTGCTAATCATAAGACTGACTGGTTGGAATGGATCTGGTGCCTAAAACTTGTCACCTTATTAATACCATTATCAATCATGTTTTACACTAGACAAGAGAACCCTAGATACAGCCAACCTGCTTTAATTACAAGTATAGAAATACCAAATATCTATAAAGACCACAAGTTTGGTTTCCCTTAAACATGAGCTCATGAGGACCACATTTCCTGTCTCCCTTAAGTGGTCATTTTAAAAAGGTTTCACTCTATACAGTTTTGGTTTTTCACCTTCTTTGAGAGGCACAATGAGGTAATTAGCTTGACTCTTCCCCGGGTTCAGCTCTAGGTTAGGTTTGTCAAGCCGTAGCACTTCTGAGAACATGCAGCCGTGAAAGGACTGGGCTCTCCTGATCTGATTACCACTCAGTCGTATCGCATCTGACTGAAGCTTGATGGTCACAGCCAACTCTCCTGCCCTGGTATAGACTGGAAAACCAGGCACCTGGATAAAAGAAGATAATGATGATGATAATAATGATAGTCTAGCACTTCATATTTTGTGTTTCTTAGTGCTTCACGTGTAATTATGATTATCCCGATCAGAGGATGGTTCCAAACATAAAGTGCACCATGCCAATCTAGTCACACCGACGTTCAGATCCTACCGGGTGGGTGTTTCATAAAGCTGTTCATAAGTTAAGAGCGACTTTAAGAACAAGTGGCGATCCTTTCTTACGCTCAAAACCCTCACCTATGAATTTTTTTTGTATACCATTTACCACAAGAAAGGATCACCAGTCGTTCTTAAAGGTAAATGCCAGTTTCGGTAACGATATCAAAGTGAGTTTGTACAGAATCCAATGAAATGACCACCAAAGTGTCTGTTTGTATAAATAAAGAATATGTGCCAAAGGATTCTGGAAGAAATTGTGCAATTGCTAAGAAATTAGCAAATAAGCACAGGATTCGGGTCAAGCGTCGGGCACGACATTCAAAGCAATAATACACTGTCCCATGTGTGCTTATCTGTGTTGGTGATATTCAGTATGAATATTTTTCAGCGTAGATTTCAAGATTTCACAAAGTTCAGTTTATGTGACTGAACCAGATCTAGATCCTCGACGATATACTGACAATTACGCCTAGTTTTACAGACTTTCTCATGAAATCAGTGTTTACTGCAACTACTGGCATTTCTCTTTAAAGTCGCTCTTATCTTACAAACAGCTTTATGAAACGGCCCCCGTGTACCCATTTAACACATTGGTGGAGAGTGACAAACGTGTATAAGTGCCTTGCCAAAGGACCATAGCGCGGAATAGGATTCAAACCCTCAATCCTTGCTTTAAAAGTCCAGTGACTGAACCACTACTTCACGACATCTCTCGATTGCTATGAATCAAACTAACAACAAAATGTTAAGACTAAAGAAGTGTTAATATTATTAATTGAAACTGTCTATTTCCAATGAGTTTAACAGAAACCTGAAAGAAATTTTTTATTTAAATCTTGGACAGGGGGCCTTTTAATAAGCTGACCATAAGTTCCATTTGACTTTTGAGCACAATCTTGGGCCCAACCAATCTTGTGCCAAATGAGATATTCTACTGGGAATACGTTTGAGTATGCTTGAACTCTTATCAAACTTCAGAAAATATTGGCTTTTCCATTTAAATGCTTGTTAAAACTGAGTTATTGTCAACATCAATCAGATTTGAACTGTAGCTGAAGAGACAAAAAAAAAGAATTGGATTTAGAATGCATACTTAAATAATTATATTGGGTACTCTATTTGTATAGCCCACATATCCACCTTGTTAGGTGTTCCGATATTATCCTAAGCTAGTCTACCCATTCTAGTGTTCTTAGCTTTTTGAGGAAGAACCGTAAGTAACGGTGTATTAACTGCACCTGTGTATTAACCGCACCCCCAACTTTGGACTAAAAAAAAAAAAAATTCCTCTCACATTTACATGCATATTTGAGGTACGAAGAAACAAAATCTAAGTTTTTAAGATTTCAAAGTATCCAAAGAGATTACCGGTATGCGGAAATCTGCTGTTCTTGATCAATTCATCTACAAATGTTAGAAAGAACGGTCCCGACAATATTGGCAACTTACACACTCACTCACCTCACAGTCACAGTGTACACACACACAGCACTGCCATTACATTGCAAACTACGATATAGTACATGTACCAGTCATGCCAGTACATCTTATCAAATTATGATCTGTGTCTTTCCCAGCGTAGGAGGAAGAAACATTCACATTTCTTGCATCACAACCTCACAATCACTTCTCAGAAATTTGATGTCTTAGCATGAATTTTGGATACGGGATTACAGGAAGGTTCGAGAAACAAAGAAATTGACATTTTTCCTGTTGTTTTTTACGGCTTCGTGCCGTCTCTCTCGTGTGTGGTTTACATGGTATCTTATGAAAAGCAAACAGGAAGGAAAAAAAAACAAGCTGGCGCGAAACGGGACTTTGAATAGCGCCAGCTTAAGTCGCACTATAACCACATTACAACGCAATCTCTAAGCTCACTCAACTCTCGCTCAGCGGTGACAAAATATTACCGAGTATGCTTGGCGTCTCTTTTAAATTAGCCAGGGAACTTCACTACTTTGAATCGAGAATAAAGTCAAAATTAGTGTCATGAAGGTGGGTGCGTTTGTTATGGACAACATTTAATTGATATTGTAATAATCGCTTTCCATTACCCGCGGCTCATACCCCTCTAAACGACATTGCCTGGGCGGCTACGCCCGGCCACCCGATGTGTTGTGAACTGGCAGACATCGAACATGTACGGGAGGGGTTACGGCGGGCTGGCTCAGACCCGTCACCGTGTATAAACCGCACCCCCGACTTTTGCTTCTATCCCGCCGAGAAAAAGGTGCGGTTAATACACCGTTACTTATGGTACTTTCTGTTGGTACCCAATGCTACCCATTTACCTCACCTGGGTTTAGTGCAGCAGCATTACCCAAGAAAGCGTAACCAAGGGGCCATTTCATAAAGCTGTTCGTAAGTTAAGAGCGACTTTAAGAATGACTGGTGAACTTTTTTTACGTGCCCAACCATCGCCAATGAATCTACCATTTACCACAAGAAAGGATCACCAGTCGAACTGCTTTATGAAACACCCACCAGCTATGTATATAAGTCATTATAGTAACATACAAATGGCTTTATCCAAGTATTGTTTCCTAGGTAGAATTCCAAGAAGAGTTTGCCAAACTATGAAAAACAACCCCTTTTACTCGCTCTTGTATACAAGCAAAGTGTCAAAATTTTGATGAGAGTGCCCTCTCCCCCCTCCCACCACCGTCTCTGCAGATTCAAGTTAAGCAAGTTTGGTTGTACTTGCCTTTGGTATTTGCTTTGAGGTGAGAATACCGAAGCACTGGTGTGTTTCCTCTGGTCTGTGGAGTTTCCTCTCTCGTATGTTGAGGATATCTGGTAGAGGTGAGGCCAGGGACATGTCAATACTGTACAGGTAGCAAGGTTCATCTGGCATTGGAAGGCATCCTTGGAGGCACTTCGCTACCTGATGGCAAATCATCAAGGTGGACACTATCACAGTGGAATTGGAATTGCATTTGTATATTCCTTAGAGTAATTCCAATATTGACTGCACAGTCTCAGTCAATATGCTGAAGTCAGTGAGAAGGTACTTTCTTCAGATGAAAGAGCTGTTTGAGCTAGGTGCTGCATCTAAAGGGCTTTCCTTTATGTCTGAATCTAACAGCATCATCAGATTCATCAAGACGGCCTCAAAGGCATTTGCTCATGGAGGCAATGATCACTTGTAAAGGATTTTTTTTACTTGTACTTGTTAATTTCATTACCCCCCCCCCAGCATACATCAAACTTCTACCAGATCAGTGCTCATCCTTAATATCTGACATGTCAAATAAATAGATATTTTATTTGAAATTTTGCAATGAAAATCCACTTTTTGAAGGGAAAATCTGATTTCAAAGGTAATCAGTCTGTTTTTATTTCATTTTTAAATTTGTTTTTATTGAATTCATGATATCATTTAAAAGATTTTTTTTAACTAATTGAACGAAGAATAAAAACATCCATCCTAGACACCAGTAGACAAAACAATCTAATTTCAGTGAAGAAAAGACATAGGAAGATGAAAATTACCTCTTTATCATAGTACTGTCTCTTCTTAGTTGTTCCTGGACGTGTCTGACCTTCAGCAAAGAGATGATTGAAAGCATTTTCCGTGGCCTTCAAGACCGATTCCTTCCCGATTGGCTGCAGGAAGTCATTCAGTTGTCCTGTACAATAAAAAAAAGAACCATACAAACATCACGTATTATTGCACTACAGAATCCATGACCCCTATTTTCAAAGGTATTGGCAGTTATGCCAGTGGTCTAATTATGGGATCACACAATGTGACACAAATTTTGATCATTTTTTAAAATTCATTTTTTGA
This sequence comes from Lytechinus variegatus, assembly GCF_018143015.1. Lineage (NCBI taxonomy): Eukaryota > Metazoa > Echinodermata > Echinoidea > Temnopleuroida > Toxopneustidae > Lytechinus > Lytechinus variegatus. Next base: position 9,071,188 of record NC_054746.1, on the reverse strand, counting down.
TCGATCTATTTATCCATCCATCCATCCATATCTTTCTACAGATATTTACCAATCCCAGGTGTGTGAGTGGTCACAAATAAAAGATCTGAAAATAGCTGAAGAGTGTGGAAAAAGTCTGAAATAAAAAGAGCTCCCATTCTTTTTGTACAGAGGAAAGCCAAAAATAAGCTGATATTAAGCTGAAAAAAAAAAATCCGAAATCAGATAAAAATCTGAACTTTCACACCCCTGCAATCCATCCATACATTCATCAACCATTCCAGTCATTTATCCAACTGTACGTTTACCTGTCCATACACCCATCCATACTGCCATCATGAATCTACATATATTTACCAAACAAGTCCCTACCTCATTATATTTCTATCTCCCATACATCTAAAACTATACTACAATGCATTTATCTACCCCTTTAGGGCTGTTATCGTTGAGAAAATTCTCTGTCGATATCATGTTAAAAATATCTTAACGATATTGATAACTATCGACAAAAGAACAATCAAAGCGCATTTTTATGCACTATAGTGATGTCACATACTCACGTTGGTCAAAATTTGTATCTGCCACTGTACCAAGAACACTATCAAATCTGCAATTAACATTTGGATCAGAGATGCTAACTGATAGCTCAAAAAAATCCTGAAAACCCAGGCCGGGGTCCAGGGGCCCGCCCAGGGCCCCTGGCGGGGTCAAGGGCGAAGCCCCCTGAAGCTGGAACGTTTTCTTATTCTTTAGAGGGCTGAAATCATTAATCTACAGTAGTACATAACAAATAATTAATGACATAATAAACTTCATATCATAGGCAAGAAAGGTGCTCAAAAAAAAAAAATCATGTAACCCGTACTCATTACGGTACGGGTTAACCTGCTGCGGGTTAATATGCTGCGGCCAATGGGTGCGACTCGGGACGGGTGTATGTAGCAGCTGGGGTGCCCTTTTTCACTCACTGTACTCATCAACAAGACAATCCTATACTATTGAAAATCCATAAATCACAATTTCTATCAAAATGATGGATAGTTCACACATATGAATTGATGAATACGCACCAGAGAACACATATTTCATGGTAGCAAATAGGTTTTCAGCTGAAATCCCGTGGCAGACAACCAATCACTCATGCAGCAGCAGGCAATTGCAGCCACACCGGGCCGTGCTTCGAGCGGTTCTACCGGGCGATCGCCCGACTGGGATAGCGCTGACACCCGTATCCCTGCAGGGTATAGAGCGGCGTTTGCAACTGCTACAGTGTATTGCTCGCGCGTACCGTGCAAGTACAGTACCAGCTAAACTTCATGCTGCGCACAACGCTAATAATTTTCCGTCTGCGCAAATTGGCCATCCAAAATTGAAATTGCGCTCTCCGTAGCGAACTCCGTGACAAGATTTGGAGGGGAAATTTTTACGGATTTCACTTTGACAATCGATTTTTTTTCCCGGAATATTTTTCAGCAAAGGAAAAAATCCGGAATTCCGGAAAAATCCGGAAAATTAGCAACTCTGATTGGATGTAAATGACTACATAGCATATTTTAACAAACATATTTAGCATAAATACATCCTCATCCATCACGTTATTAGCATTATTTTAGGATTTGATGAAGTTTTATCAATAATTTTGAGGCTTTTTGGACATCCTTGTGAGCAATCAACGTCTTTCGCATATCCGCCATTTTGATATCATGTTGTACATCTTCGAACATAGAGGGCAGCAACACACGGCTAGGCTGTGTGATAGCTGCCTTCTACGTTAGTTGAGCTTGCGCTCGTGATGTTTTCAATTCTAACGAATGGAGTCGAGTGCAGTCACAATGTTTGGATTGTCACGATCTCACCCACACTTCGCTGGGGGTGAGATCATGAAAGAGATTGAGTTTTGTGGCTAGTATTTTGTTGAGATTTTGGAGTAATTTCTGTTGCCGTTCTGAGCAGTTTGATGAAAAAATGATTTATGTGATTTTCCGTTTGAAAAGCAACATTCAAAGGGCTGTTTCCGTGAGTTCTGTGAAATCACAGAAAATCACTGTCCCTACATAACAGTGGGTTTTATCGACAAAGAGAGAAATGTTATCGATATTGCTAAGTGGCAAAAACCAGCTATTTTATCAACAGGACTATCAATAAAGACGTTATCGATAACAGCCCCATACCCCTTATCTCCCTACCACCTCTCTGTACATTTTACCATCTCCTATTCATATTTTTTTTAAGAATTTGGTTCTAAATTGACATGTTTACCTGCTTTATGTAGAATCTCGGCAGTTTTAACAGCCACCGCCATGTTGGCCCATTTCTTACGCTTCATCCACTGACCCTTAAAAAAAATACAAAAATATATCACCAGCAATATTGAAATAAATTGTTAAAAACAATCAACACATCTGTCACTGAAATAATGTCCATATTCAACATTCCAAATGCACAATTAAACAAAGAGTAAATCACATTATAATATACATATTATTATGCCATTATAGATTTCTAAGTAATTACATCAAAATAGGGCATTTCATCTCAAAGGTATAATTTCTTTTTCACGACTAGCCATTTCCTAAAGTGTACAATTTTTTAATATGAAAGATTTACTTAGAACTGCTATCAACATTCTTATTGCTAATGGTCATTTTACTGCAAATTAACATTTTGCCACAATCTGATAAAAGTTTAATAGTACAAATAAGACAGACACATATTCATGAAAGACTCCAACATGTTGATGATGATGGTGGTGGTGGTGTTGAAGGTGGTGATAATGATGTCGATGTTGATGTCGCTGATGCTGATGATGTTGATGATGATGGTGATGATGATAATGATGTTGATGATGATAATGTAGTTGATAATGATGATGATGATCGATAATAATCATAATAATAATAATGATCATGATGATGATGATGATAACGAACAAAATTTAAATAGCTGTAGAAGAATTCTCACATGTATATAAGTCACATAGTAAACAGAATGAAATAAGTTTTGCATTTCTACTGCAGTCATTTGTAAAGTCCCTACAACAGTTTTAGGAAACTCCTCCTGGGGCCCGTTGCAGAAAGAGTTGCAATCGATCACAACTCTAAAAATCATGCGCAACTTGATTTTCAACCAATCAACAGCGCGCATTTGGGACTTGCGTTTGATTTTTTTGACTTGCGTTTAAACGGAACTCTTTCTGCAACAGGCCCCAGGACATCTTCCTAAATTGCACTGTTTGTTTGATTTTCCTTCCCCTTTCCTTTTGAGGCCTTCATCAATTTCAAGCTCTAAGCTTAAGATGAAGGTCTCCCACATTTCCAAATGTACTATGTTGATATATGTATATATATATGATATTTTCTGCTATTTTTTGTAACAATAAAAAAAATATCAGGTATAAATATATTTTGATTAGATTATTAGATTGTATATATGTATATGTTATTAATTATATCATTTACCTATGTTATGCTAAGAAAAAAAATGATATCACTTGTATATGATTTATTGGAATGTGGAAATAAATAAATCAAATCAAATCAAATCCATTGCAGACATGATCCAACATACTCACTGTAATGGGCTCCCTGATGGGTGAATTGATAGGTAACTGAAGAGTGGCCTGGAACTCAGGGGTTACTTCACCTTTCCTCTCCTCTATCTTACAGGAAGCAGTAAGATGGGTGAACACATCACTAGGTAGCTTGGCACAGTATCTGTTATTCATTAGAGTAAAAAGGAATGAGATGTAACTTGAGAACATTCATTAAATATTGTTGAGAAACGCAATTACTGGCATATTACATGTTAACAATTATATTTAGACAAAAATTATTAAAGATATAGCATATCAAGCCTGATTAGATAAGCCTAGAAATAGAACAATTGGCCATCTGTCAGACATTAAAAAAAAAATTATGCAATACATCTGGCTAGCTTTGGCTAGCTTTGCACAGATTAATTTACCTGTTAATAATCTGGATAGCAGTGGTCATCGAGGCCCTGGGAGAACCTTCCTCATTCTTGGGGACATAGGCAGGCATCTGCTGGTCAGCTAAAAGAAGATCAACTTCCTCTTCTTTTTGCTGAACCTTAGATCTACTCTTCCTATTCAGAACCTGTAAAATAATGACACAAATTATGATATTATGCAATGACTACTGGGCCGTCTTACAAAGAGTTGCGATTGATCCAATCAACCATAACTATGGAACATCTAAAATCCATGTTTGCTCGAAATATTTTGTAGATGTGGTGTAAACTAATACATTACGATTTGGAATTAACTTTGAATTCATTTCTACAAGGAGGCTCAAACTTGACTGAATGTCGATTTCAGTTAGTTCTACCACTATTCTGAAATCTGATTGCTAAGATTTTATTGGTTGGAAGGTTTATATCAAATGTTATTACAATTTCTTTGAAATTCGAATCACAGCGGATCGCAGCATCATAGTGTACACAGGGCGCGACAAACCCGCTTGCCCGCTTGCCCGGGGCAAGTGAAAATGACGTGCGGGCAAGCACCTCTCAAAGTCAATTGCCCGATCGGGCAAGTGGTTGTTGCGTCTTTTTTTTCTGTAACGTACCTCGTTTTTCCATAAATCATCCAAAATCCACACTCAAAATCATGAATCAGCCTTAAAAAATAGCGAGGAGTGCAGTTTCAAATTCCGAAATTGCGTTATTTTTTCTGTACCACGTATTTCCATACATGGTACCAGGTATGAAAAAAATCAACGCAATGGCTGGGAAACAGTTGAATGTAGTATAGGGGTCCATTATGACTACCACCATGTGAAATTTCTAATGCACATTTTCCCCCTTCCGATATCACAATTCTGTGATAAAATAATAAGAATTACACAGGAAATAAATCACAGAGTCTAGTAACCTCGCATTGGTGAGTTGTCATGTCATTCGGCTTTGCTTTTCAAAACGGCCTATTAACATCCAAAATAACTTGCCGTATTTGTTAATTATAGCTTAAAATTCATTTGTTTCCCTTTTTGAGGGGATGAGGTAAATATCAGACAATAAATCATCAAACAAAGCTCCATCTATTTTACAAGGCCGGCGGGATCAGGCTCACACACGTGCGCATACTAGCTAGCCAGTCTGAGCTCTGTCTCTCTGCCAGAGCTCTGGGGGACAATTCGCTCAGTAAAGGCCTCAATGATGGTGATTTTCTGTTTCAGACAGAGTTTACATTTCGGGTATATTATTCAAAACTTCCAATAAAGTTTGATGATTTCTTCATTGTCATGTATATTTAAGTTATTAATGAATACATTCTCACCAAATTTAGACTCCCCCATAGAGAAATGCAATTTTCGTAGAAGTCTGCGTTTTCAAAGAACTTCAGGAAAAGTGAGGGTATGTGGGCCTTTATTACATGGCCGAGTACAGGTTATTGTACTGGAATAGGCGAAGTAGAAATTAGATATTGAATTCATTTATATCAAAGTTCAACTCAAAGTCACACCCACACAAACACACCCACACACACACATACACACACACACCCAAGATTCTAAGTATAGTGAAAAAAATTACTTAAAAATCATACAATATTAAACAATGTTACTATAATTCATTAATAAGTGAACAGGTATTCCTCAAAATAGAAAAAAAAGTAGCATGTGAAAACATGTAGATGAAATTATTGACCGAGTGGAACATCATAAAATGATGAAGAAAAGACTTGATGGTTTCCAAATAATTTTTTTTTCAATCAAGGAAATATGGAAAATAAATGACCATGAAATCCATGAAATGACATTTCATGGATTTAAAGATGCAAAATGTGAAATTTTAGCCACTCCACTTTTGATGATAGAATAATTTTTTCCGAGTCAATAAAGAGCTGAACATTTTTCACTGGCTTTCTTTATAGTTTCCAACTACGGTAAATGAAAGCAATTCTAAGGAAATATGTTATGCAGGTAGCCATTTCATGGATTTAAAGATGCAAAATATGAAATTTTAGCAACTTTTGTTGAAGGGTTTTTTAAAACCTTAAATAGCCATAAAATATTGATTTTTTTTCTCCAAAATAAACAAAGACTCAGGCCTACGTTGCTGAAAATATCCTTTTCAATGTGTGTTCTTTTATACTGGACATGATTCTCAATTGTTATTTAGTATACCTTAATTAAAATAAGAGTAGTGCCGTCATAATGAAAAAATTATTTAAAAAATTGGGCAAGCAGTTTTTTCTATCGGGCAAGCAAATTTTTTCATCACTTGCCCAACAGGGCAAGTGACGAAAAATTTTTTTGTAGAGGCCTGGTGTACACCTATGAATTAGTTGGTAATAAGTTGGTGTATACATGCATGAACCCCACTGCGATCCGCTTCATAGTAATGGGCTTTCATGAGCATGTTACGTTGCCTCCAATGGAGCTCAGATAGTCATTTGGAGTGCCAATGGTATTGCATGGGCCATGAAGTGTGGTAAACTGCTTTAGCATTTAACAAAGTGAGTTTAATAATTGGAAACAAAAAAAGACTTGATGGTGGAGCCCACTTTTAACTATCATACAAATCACAAATAATCATGGTTGTGTATAGTAATTCAGGTAACTGTAATAGCTTTGAGAAAATAGTGAAATATTTTGTAAAACATCGGGTAAATTAGGTTACAGAAAAATAAGACAAGTGGAATGCCTCTGGCCGTCTCACCTGCATCACGCGATTCAACATAGCAGCAGTGCTGACTTTGAAAACTACTATAACTCACAGAAGGTGTTCAGTGATACTTGGTTACTCTTATTTCCACGTTTTATGAACTAGACCAACATACTTTTAAAATTATGATGGTAATTCAACAAATACCCCCAATTCGGCCAACGTTCATTGACCCTAAATGACCTTTGACCTTGATCATGTGGCCTGAAACTTACATAGGATGTTCAGTGATACTTGATTACTATTATGTCCAAGTTTCATAAATCAGATCCAAAAACTTTTAAAGTTTTGATTGTAATTCAACAGATACCCCCAAATCGGCCAAAGTTCATTGACCCTAAATGACCCTTGACCTTGGTCATGTGACATGAAACTCTAATAGGATGTTCAGTAATACTGGCTTAACCTTATGGCCAAGTTTCATGAACTAGGTCCATATACTTTCTAAGTTATGATGTCATTTCAAAAACTTAACCTTAGGTTAAGATTTGATGTTGACACCGCCGTCGCCGTCGGAAAAGCGGCGCCTATAGTCTCACTCTGCTATGCAGGTGAGACAAAAACATTGTTCTAAATTTTTAAACCAAAGCATGGCTGTACACTTACAACTGCATGTACACATACTCATGTACTAAAGTACATCCACTGTAATTTGAAATACATATGAAACTTATAGGTAAATAGTGTCATTGCAAATCGGTATCACCGATTTCCCATTTTGGGGAAAATTGGGGGGGGGGGCATGATGGCAATTGAATATCAACTCTCTCAATTGGTATTTAAAAGGTACTTTGGAAGCAACATTAATTTTCATCATTTGAAATGTGCCACAAGATAAAGTCCTATGCAGATTGCAGAATCAGAAATCTCTGTGTCCTTTAAATCACTGTGCAATGTCAAAATAACTTCCTGACAGACTTGAATAACCACAGCACACTGCCAAACTTGGCTCATATTCATCAGATTCATGACCCATACATTCATTCATTCATAAGTATTGCGCAATAACATCTTAGTGCAATAGATTTGGTGGAAGTATTGCACAATGTTGCCAACATGGACCAACTATAGAAGGGGTATTGCGCAATATCACCTACCTGGATACATGATAGAAGGGGTATTGCGCAATTTCAACTACCTGGGGGCTATTTCACGTAAAGTGTACACTTCTGAAAAAATGGATTTTCCCCTATTTTAGCATATTTGTAGCAATCACTTTATTGTACCTGTGGTTTGATTTGATGAACCTTATCTAGTCCAATCTACAGTTGCAATTTCATGACGATTGGAGTACTTTTTCTATCAATTTTTAGCGTGTTTTGTTCGTTTTTAACGCAAAATGGAGTCTCATTCAGCATTTTTAATAAAGTTCATTGATATCTTGAATAAATATAATGAGAGATGTGTTGGATATTAATGTTTTGAAGTAAGTACAACTGTCAAGCAATATGATAAACTTTATTTGACGAAATTTGACCAATATATGAGAAACTTATCAATATTCTTGTAAAATGTCTTTTCTCCGTTAAAGAAAAAAGACATGTCCTCTCCAGAACATGTAAGTCACCAGCAGTGAATAAAAATGATGTATGTGTATCAAATCGCTGCTAATTCAATCTTCAGAATGGATGTAAGTCAAGACATGTGCCAAATTTCTGACTACATTGTGCTGGATATGTTTTATCACTTGCTTATTTTGATGTTTCAATTCTCCGTTAAAAGCGCGTCCTCTCCAGAACGCTTGACTTTTACATTTTTCGAAGAACTAAGGAGTTTGATACCTTTTGCTGTAGTGTAGAATTAATAGTATACATCAGTTCAACATTATGAGATTCAATTATCCCTCTTAATTCACCTAGATGGTGAGTTTTTCACACTTATGCAAAGTTAAATGGAATGTCCTCTCCAGTACAAAGGTACTTAATTTTTTAACAATGTGAAAAAACAATAATTTTAATGGGAAGAGCCATTCTTTTACATCAGTATACAAATAGCGAATAGGCATGAGTGCGATGGTGCGAGATTTCGCATGAGGTGAAAGAAAGTTGCTCTATTCAACGAGGCGTTAGCCGAGTTGAATAGAGCGTTTCTTTCTTTCACCGAATGCGAAATCTCGCACCATTGCACGAATAAGAATATTCGCTATTAGTGTTGTACAACGCCTCGGAATCTACCGAAAATATGAAAAAAAACAAGAGTTTTTCCCTCCAGTAATCTATGAAAAGGGAGCAAAAATATTGAAAGCAAAAAGCAAAATCCCACAAGCCGGGCCCACAAGCGCACATGATCTTGGACAGCATTGCGCATTTAGCCAGCGGGCTGTACGCGCATTGTCACCTTATTCAATGAAATCGCATTGTGACGTCACCTCCTAAAGCCGTGCAATGGTACATTTTGGATGGTACGTCTTGTGTGTGCAACGGTACGAATGTGTGACGTTCAGCCTCCCATTTGATCGCGTACAACTAGCTAAGTAGGCGTTGTACAAAAAGTAATGACCTGCTATCACAAACAGATATTCAACCTATAAAATATCATTTTAAACTTCTGAGAATTTCATTCTAGATTTTTTTAAAACACCATCAGTATGACAATGTAATAAACAGAGACCAGATGATACTACTCTTAACATTATGTTTTGATATACAAGAAAATTTAATGTGATACTATTTGTAACTGTGTGAAAAACAAATATGCTGATCATAACATTTATTTACTACCCTGATCAGCAGCAAACTATATGCTTTCATGTTGTTCTGGAGAGGACATATATTTTTAACACATGGTTGCATTTGCTATTTGGCAACTTTTACATATATTTAAGAGTTAAATTCTGATTCGATTAATTTTATTCTTATGTTAGATTGCTAATTGATATTAAATGGTGATAACTAGGCTCTAGGAAAATATAAGGCCCAGTCAATGAAAAAGAGAACTGTACATAATTTTTCGTCCACTTTCATCCCAAACCCCTTTAAAGCTCAATATATTCTCTACTAACTTGTTCAACAACAATTGACCGATCACAGACAAACAAGACTACAAAACATTTGTGTATAAATTAAAGCAATATAAACAAATACAGTCTACACTCTTCATTAACTTACTCTATACACATACCCATTCATTGAGCGCATTCATACATGTCTATTTCATTTGGATGTATGCTGCATTCCAACAGTGAAAGTGACATTGAACATGTGGTTTGCATGTGGATGGTGTGAAGGTGAAAGCCATTGCAATAATGTACTGGTACACAATTCTAATGAACTGAAATACATGTATTTTGAAACATCACAGTGCTCTGAGTGCAGTAAGCTGATGTAGACCTACATGTAACATCATGGCAGACAACAAGTCACTGAAAGTAAAATTTAATTGGACTTTGAGACACAGATCACACTACAATACAGATGAACAAGCACAAAGAAATGATAAAGCTGAAGGAAAGAGCAGAACTGCAAGATATGTCAGGAAAATGAGGGCAACACAACCTTCTAGGTTCAAGAAACATCTGGAAAAAGATGCTGCACGAAAGAGAAAAGAATACACAAGAATACAGGATAAGACTGAGAAAGAGAAGAAGGAACAAAGGGAGAAATGGTCAAGATCGAAGCAATTGCAACGAAACAAGAGTGAGAAGATGAGCCAAAGAAGTAATGGAAAGAAACGTTTCAAAGATTTGTCGCAAGAAGAAAAGAAAGAATACTTTAAGATGAAGATGAAAGAATCAAGAGCAAAGATGACAAAACAGAAGAAAACCTCAGTGAAGTAAAATAACAGGAAGAATAAAGCAGCAAAATATGCAGAAGAAAAGGTACAACCTGATGAAGGAGCTAAAAATACAGCAACGAAGAAGGTGACAAGAAAATAGAAAACCCTTGTAAAACAATCAGAAAGAAGGGGTACTCAACATCGAGTTTCATTGGCCCATGCGGTTGCTTTTTGACTGCGCTGCATGCACGCACTGCGTTGGCCATTGAAAGAGAGCAACTCTTTCAATTTATCATGTTGAACTGTCTCAGACTCAGTCCTGTTCACTATTCACAAGACAAAAATACGCTGGCATTTTTAAAAGGAAATATCTACGTCTCTAAAAGAATCTGCCACGTAAGAAGCACATGATCTTAACTCAATTTTCACTGTGAATGTTTTTATTATGCGTCGTTTATTCTCCCTTTTTTTCACATGACGGTCTGCGGGTTTGAGAATGAACTCGGCCCGGCCCGCAACCCGCAATCGGAGGCATACCGGCAGGTTAACCCGTACCGCAACGGGTGCAGGTTACAACATTAATTCTGATTGTTCATTTATTACATTTAGTTAATACTATATCGGCAGTTTCTCAGAAACTTGTTTTTTTTTTGGAAAATTTGTGCTGTTACAGTTAAAATGTTTAGTAATTAAGTTAAAATTCTTGTAAAAACTAGCTTGATTTTGTGTTTACTACGTATTGCTCTTTAATACTTAATGACTACTTTACATAAGTCAAGAAAATTATTTTAATTCTACACATGTTACATTTAAATATTGAAATTTTATTGTTAAACAAATTGTCCTCTCCAGAAATTGTCAAAGGGGACTCTATGAGAGCTCAGATTATAAACATCGAAACAACAGGGCCACAGTCTTAATAATGATGCATCAACAGATAACAGGAGTTTCATTTGAAAAGTAAAATAATGCTCAATTTATACATGTATGTCATTGTGAGTTAGCTTCAGAAATTTCAGGCCACGTTTTCTTATATGTGTTTATTGTGAGAACTTTGTATAGTTTATAATATACCCATGATTTTCATTTTGGCCTATAACATTGCAATAACATCTGGCAAGAAATGTACAAAATATCTGATGCAGTTTTATTCACATATCATATCCTTGAATTAATGTTTGTAAGGATTATCGTTAAAGAAATGTCCTCTCCAGTACGCTTCGATGAATCAAGGTTTGGAAGCTCATAGTAGATTAGATCTCCCACTTACTTAATTATTATACCCCAAAACAAAGAGTATAGATCTGAATAAAGAACTGTAATACAAATTTGAAGACACATCAAAAGAAAAAACATGAATCTTTGATGTTCCTTAATAAATGTTACCCCTTCCTTTCTCATTTTGCCATATCAACCATTTAATTTATGGCATAATACAGTCTGCCTGAGGGCTAAATGAGTATATTGACATGTTATAAGTAACACAGAAACATACAAATGAAAAAAAAACTCTGTGTGTTATAGTAACAGGATTAATAAAGTTGATGGTTTCTTGTTAAACAAAATGTCCTCTCCAAACGCCTATTTTGTTACCATATTTCTGTATACTATTTAAACATGTAAAAATGGACTTGACGCTCTGGAATTTTAGATATCAATGGTACATTGATAGGATTTTTCCTTGAACGCTTTAGCGCCTATTAATATGGCGGCTCAGCTACAGCCGGGGTAATAATATGATACCAATTATCAAAGCGCAGTAGAGTATATGCACATAGTAGCTGCGCTATATAAATGGACCTATTATTATTATTATTATTACATACCCTAAAGTTTCAGAATCTGTGAAGGGTTTTCCCCAACAACAACTTTCATTTTTGACCCCCAGTGAGACTAAAAGTGTACACTTAACGTGAAATGACCCCTGGATACACGATAGAAGGGGTATTGCGCAATAACACCAACATAAATACATGATAGAAGGGGTATTGCGCAATATCACCTATCTGGATAAGCAATAGAATCTGTATTGCGCAATAGTTCACATGTTTCTCTATGAACTACGATATTGTGCAATATTAAACGGGTGACAAATGCTATATATGCAATGCAAATGTTTACTGTCTACTGAGCACTGTCTGCTGAGGAAGTAGGGATACAAATAGAATTTTCAAAATCTCTAATAACTTCATGTAACTGGTATCCACTTTCAACACTTGACTGCAAAGCTGGGTATACATACAAACAATAGTGTAAAAAGATAAATCATCACACTATTGGAATGTAGGAAAATCTGGTTTAGACTTTCTCAATTCATTACTTAGTTTTATTCGATTGTACTTTTTAAAGACAAAATCCTGAAACTTTCTAAATCCTCAAATAAAAAATCTGGAATTCCATTTTTAAAAATCCAGAATTTTTTTATTCCGGACAGATGCTCAGAGAAATTATCACTCTCTTCAACCCACACAATTTAATTACCTTCTGAGGTTTCTTTCCTTTTCGTTTAGCAAACCTCACTGGAACCAGTGAAATCTGAGCCCTGCTAAGCAAACGCCTTACGTTGAAGAACAACATCTTTGACTCCTAAAACTGATAATCTATGGTTGAAAGTCCTGATTCCTTTTAGTAAAACGGGTCCAATTTTTATTTGAATATTATATCTACAAAACTGGTGAAATCATGAAGTTCTCATTAAATATCATGATTATGTGTTGAAAAAAACAAGGAAACACCAATATAGAGTGGCATAGATTCGTATCAGCAAAAACAAGTCCAATCACCAAGTTCTCTTTGAAATAGCATGACAGCATTTGGTAGAAAACAAAGTAGCACCACTGTCAAGAGTCCTAGATTCCTATCAGAAAAGCAGGTCTGACCATGATGTTCTGTTTGAATGTTTGACAGCCTTTGGTAGAAAACAAAGCAACACCACTGAAGAGAATCCTAGATTCCTCATCAGCAAAAAAAAAAACAGGTCCAAGTTTTCTTTAAATGTTTGGCAGTATTCTGTTTAAAAACAAAGTAGCATTGCTGTCAAGCGCCCGAGACCTCTTTAAGAAATGCAGGTCCAATCACAATCTTCTCTTGGAATGTTATGATAGCACTTGGTAGAAAGCAAAGCAACACCACAGCAAATTCCTGAGAGACATGACACACTCATTTTCAATCAGCTGGGTCTTCCTTTTTCCCCCTATGACTTTTAAAGCCTCATCATCTCTTGCACCCTCTCTGAACTTTCTGCAAAACAGGAAACATGTCCAAACATTCATAATCGTGACAATGGCAGGAACATGAATCTCCTATCCATGTGTAATTGAGCTGCTGCTCGTGTCTTTAAAGGGTGCCTTAAGAGACTGGTCATTTTACAATGAATTTTTAATCTTACAGCCTTCTTCTAATTGAAATGATAAAGTTATTCCATTCTCCATATGAAAAATGTTCTCATGATTTTTATTATGATAGGGATAATTTGTTTTCAACCATTTGGTCTATTTTCCATTTGGTCTCATCCAACTTTGGCTAATCCTACGTCGTGTATAACCGGTTTGTCTACTATTCATTTGGTCCAACTTTCATTTAGCCAATTTCCCACTTAGTCTAATTTCCAGTTAGGAAATACCCACTTTGTCTAATATCCACTCGGACTTACATAATCTGTAATGAACAAAGTGTTTATGAATTAATTTTTTAATTTAAATAAGTAAAGCAATAGGTATACAAAGTGAAACTTAGGCCAACCAGGCATTTAACTATATGAGCATTAGACCAAGCGAAGAGTAGATTATTAGACCAAAAAGGTTTTATAGCTGAGGTATTATCAGACTCAATAGACCAACTGCATGTAAATAAAATGAATACAATCCAGAGTATTCCCTGTGAATCCATTCCTAAAGCTTCAATTCTTTGTAAACTTATAACAAACTTGTCAATTATACCAAATTGATACTAGATCATCTGCTTATAGACCAAGTGATTCACATTCATTAGTGTGTTATGGCAATGCAGTGCATTCCAGGGGTGGTATTCTGGAACACTGTCATAAATTTTGTCATTTCTCTCTGAGATGTGACACCGCTATGATTGTCACAAATCGGTATTCTGAACATTGTCTTTTCCCTGTCATAACTCTCAAAGTTCCCGCCCATCTTTTCGGAAGCAATCCAATCAATATCATCGTTAGTTCCCAGTGGGAGCCCTTCTAGCCAATAGGAAGGCCCCATGACAGGTAAGGCGTGTCCCCAATACAGTTGCTGGCATCGCGCAACTACGCGAGTATTGATGCGCTTAATTACAAAGAGAGACAGGGAGCTATGAAAGACCTTAGAAGAGAAGTAGAAAAAGAAGGGCAACGGAGAAAAAAAAGGAGGAATTAATATGTAGGGCCTATGTACAGACCTTCACGTTTATAATTTAGTGGAGCTCAATAAATCGCTCTCCTTATTTTTTTGAGGAGCTCAATTGAGCTCGTCAGAATCGCTCTCCGTGAGGAGCTCAAATCAAGTCATTACAATACATGTAAGATAAATTGTAGATTTTTCTTAACATTGTATATATGCAAAAGCTGTGTTAGCTATTAATTAATCTGTGGTGAAACTAGGCCTGGGTCATGTCAATACGTTTAAGATGTCGTACACGCTCCTGCTAAAAAAAAAGAAAAAAAAAAAATGAAAAAAAAAAAATTGCTAAAATTTCACATTTTACATCTTTATATCCATGAAATGGCCTTCTTTTTTCTATAATTCCTTGAAATTACTTTGATTTAGTTGAAAACTATCAGAAAAATGAAGAATATTCACCACTTTCCCGACTCTGATTTGAACTCACCTCGGTAAATATTGTAGTCCCACATGTAGACTTCCATGGTGTTGCCATGAAAATCTACATATGGGACTACATGGGACTGCAATATTTACCGAGATTAATTTAAAATCAGAGTCGGGAAAGAGATGAATATTCTTCATTTTTCTGATAGATTTCAACTAAATCAAAGTAATTTCAAGGAATTATGGAAAAAAGAAGGATATTTCATGGATTTGAGGATGTGAAATGTGAAATTTTAGGAAATTTTTTTTCAATTTTTTTTTTTTTTTTTTTTTGAGGAGCGCGATTTTTTGCTCTCCTTATTTTTTTTAAGGAGCGCGGTAGGAGCGCCGGCGCGATCGCGCTCCTCAAAAATGAAGGTCTGTATGTAGCATGAAAAAATAATTTTGAAAATTGTCATGGATGATGAGTGAAACCAATATTTCAATATAATCTAACTAATATCATTATATGCTTGACATTCAGTCGGCAGGGTATCGGGATATTTGGTACTAAAGCCGCGCATTTTTGGTGCCCGCTAAAGAGATGAGACGAAATTTATGACACAATTTTTGTGACAAAAGTTATGACATCCACCAGAATACTGATTTTGTCATATCTCTGAGAAAAGATAAAATATGGAGAAAAGACAATGTTCAGAATACCGCCCAAGGATATATGCAATATGCGACAAGAAGTGCTTGCGCCGAGTGCTTTTGCATGTTATTGCAAATGGTGGATGCGGGATTGGGGTTGCAATAGGGTTTTATGTTAGGTTTAGGATAAGGCTTCATTTTTACGCGCTATGGGCAAAATGATGCGCCCAAATTGCGCTTTGCTGCATTGAAATTGCGCAGCAGCTCCGAGGCTACCTAAAATCAAGGCATGAACATGCGACTTGCGTACTCATTTATTTATTTATTTATTTATTTATTTATTTATACTCACTGACTATTGGCTACATCCTTGAACCCATTTTCTAAAAACCAAGTACACAGAGAGCCAGAGACACCACTCACCTTTCAAACTCTTGGTTGCCCTGCATGCATTTAAAGAATGGCTGCTAAGTGAGTATATGACCAACTGTGGTGCAGCCTAAAAGACAATTAGACAAAATTTGAAGTAGACCTACTACTTTCAGACCAAGTGAACATGAAGCAAGGAAACAGAGACACCAATCACTCACCCTTTCAAACTCCTGGTAGCTCTGCACGTCTTTGAGGAATGGTGG
Source organism: Lytechinus variegatus (assembly GCF_018143015.1). Classification (NCBI taxonomy): domain Eukaryota; kingdom Metazoa; phylum Echinodermata; class Echinoidea; order Temnopleuroida; family Toxopneustidae; genus Lytechinus; species Lytechinus variegatus. Next base: position 9,054,771 of record NC_054746.1, on the reverse strand, counting down.
TACATCCGGTTCATCTATGAGCATGAGAAAGTGGGATGTAGGTGCCCTAGCCTTGGCCTTGGATTGCATGTAAGACTGGTAGCTGGTAGGTCGATCGAACCGCACCACGAGGTTGCAGCCATTGCAACGGGGAAGCTCAACACCTGACAAGGATACAGAAATAAAAAGAACAGTAAAACTAAATATATGGTCTGTGAGAATTATTGATTTTACCATAAATATAAAACAGCCCTGGAGAGCAATTCATAAAGACTTGTTGTATGTTAAATATCTAACAAAGTATGTTTTATCCAATATTATCATTGTACAACGCCTACTTACCTTGTTGTACGCAAGCAAATGGGAGACTGAATGTCAAACATTTGTACCGTTGCACACACGACAAACCATCCAAAATGTACCGTTGCACGGCTTTAGGAGGTGACGTCACAATACGATTCAATTCTTTGCGCTCAGTTAAAAATGAAGGTGAAATACGCGCAAAGCTTGCTGGCTGGCTACAAGCACAATGCTACCCAAGGTCATTGCGCTTGTGGGATTTGCTTTTTACTTTCCATATTTTTGCTCCCTTTTCAAAGATTACTGCAGGGAAAAACTCTTTGTTTTATTTCATATTTTCGCTAAACCCCGAGGCATTGTACAACACAAATAGCCAATATTCTTATTCGTGCAATGGTGCGAGATTTTGCATTCGGTGAAAGAAACACTCTATTCAACTCAACTAATGCCTCGTTGAATAGACCATCTTTCTATCACCTTATGCAAAATCTCGCACCATCGCACTCATGCCTATTTGCTATTTTGTAACACACAAATCCTTGTGCTTCACAGCTACTCAAAACCAAAGAAAATTGTCAGATATGAAAAATTGTTGTATGGCAAATGTTGATAAAATTCCTCCCTCTGTCAAAGAAATCCTGATTACATTTACAATATACAATCTGAACAGAAACATTTCTGTCGATTAATCTTTTTCATCAGGTCTAAAACGATTCTGTCGCATATTTCCTCCATATTCCATCCTCTTTTCTTAATCACATTAATGTCATTGATCTGTTTGTTTACTCAGTCATTCAGATATCCAGCGACTCGTTTCCTTTGGGAGGTCTATTTTGCAAACCACAGAGCCCTTCAACATAACATGTTTGGTTAATGATTAATAAAATGTACAGAGACATTGTATCTTGATTCACCGTTAAACACTTAAATGATTAAAATCTATGTATTAGTACTAATGCAATGCCGTCAGTGACAGCACTTTCTTATCTGAAGAGCACCTGATAAAATAACACTGAAAATCAATCAACAAATAAATAATGTAAATCTGTCTTACCATCTTCCACAGAGCTGGTAGCAACTAAGACATTGACTTCTCTCCTCCTGAATTTCCTCAACACTTCTTCATTCTTTCTCCTTTGATTCTGAGCCTGCACAGCCGACTTCTTCGCCACCCCAAGCCTCCCGCTGCCAATGGCAATGCAGCTGCAGAGGAGAAAGTGCAGCCTTGGATCTCTCTTGGAGAGTTTCTTGAAGAGCCTGCTCATCACCGCCGCCGTGTAACGATGCTCCACGAAGATGATACCGCAGAGGTTGGTGGTGGAGCGACCGGTTTGCTGGATATCGGCATTGGGTCCGTCTTCCTCCTCTTCTTCTTCCTCATCACTCACTTCGTCCTCGTCTTGGTCTTCCGGGACAACGGGTTTCCATCTAGGACTTGGGAGGATGAAAAGAAGAGGGGGAGAACACATTATATCATAGATATATACAAGAATCATTGCTAGATACATGTAAACTCACCACTGCTATTTGCAATAACTTTGCCATCATCTATGGATGAAGCTGTTTCATGCTATCATGCTATTCAGGTGGGGGTATGACACACCTGAACATCCCATGAAACATAGTTTAGTCACTGAAATATAGAGGCCTAGCAGTGCCATCACCCAATCATTCTATCTTACAACACCATTCAATATAAAATCAACCCAAGGTTCTTACCAATGAAGCAAAGTTATCAGGTAGATTTTGACTAAAAAATGAGTTCTTACAGTTCATGCAAATTCTTTTGCCTTTTAAAATCTGAATTATTACTATTTTCAAATGTTGATGGTACATATCAATTCATTTTGCATTAAGAACTAATTGGTAATTATGAATTATATATATGATACAAATAATGTTTATTATTCTCTTGATACCTCCCACCTGTAGACAGGTATAAATATGTGATGTCACACTACTCAAGTGGGGATGGCATAATAGATTATCCCCCCTAAGCGATATGTTCACTGCTTAAAATCTATGCCAGTACAACTACATATGGACAAGCAAAGTTGTCTCCAAACAATATTAAAAGAAAAAATTGCTCTTGGCACAAATAATCCTCAGCATTTTTAAAATCACCAATTAGAAGCATTTCCTTAAGAATAAAGAAGATTTACATGTACCTACTTTTTCATGTCCTTATGAGATCTAAATGCTTTCCTACGTGATGCATATTTGTTGGTCCTTTCCCGGCTAGCGCTCTGCTGAGCTTTCTCCTCTGGACTGGCCTCCTTGGGTTTGAACTCAGCCAAAATTTCCAACAGCCTCCTGACTCTAGGAGTCAGGAACTTCAGGTTATAAAAGTTGCCTCCTTCTCTGAGAGCATTGTCACATATCCTTTCAACCATCCTCAGCTGAGTCACTGCGTGCTGCAGGAAGAGAAGGTGAACGTCAAGGAACTCATGCCTCTCGAGCTTCAGGAGCTCTCGGACTAACATCGGGATTAGGATCTTGACCCCTAGAGGGCCTATCGTCATCAGGGCTGACAGGCATTCTGTAAGGGCTTGCTTGGCTGGCAGTACAGGATCCCGATTACAGTCTACAAGCTCCCCATCGAAGTCCTTGGCTTTGAAAGAGTATTCAAACTGGTTTAGCTGTTCCAGACTGTCTGTGAGGAGCTGCGATAGCTTGGACACCAACTCAACGCAGTCCCCATACTTCCGACAGAGGATGACTGCTTCTTTGGGCTTGGTGCCATATTTGCTAATACTGGTCAAATTAGTTGCGATTTTCGCTTTGCACTTAAGATTTTCCTCTATTAACTCGATCTGCTTCTCTAAAGCCACTGGCTTGAAGTCCGTCTTCAGAACCGATTCAGATAATCCCAAAATCCTGGGGCAATCTTCCCGAAGACAAGTTCTCAATGTGAGCATGACATGATGGTAGGGATGGAGGTAGTTCAGGGTGTGATGAAACTCATCCAGAATGAGCAGATTGAACATGGACAAGTCAACAAAGGACATCTGTAAGAGCTTGAGGAAGATATCGCTGTCCATCACCGCAACGTGACAATGTTCGATTTCATCCTGCCATTTTGTTTTGTCCCATGAACTCATTTCTTCCCGGTTCCTGTATTCCTTGACATCTAAATCGGTGTGGGTGCGGATTACGTTGCCACATTTTGACAGATAAGATTCTGAGGAAAGAAATACATATATGGACTGATTATCAAATATGGACTGATTATCAAATATGGTGGATATGAAATATCATGTATCATATTGATATAAATTACTTGGATAATTCATGTGACCAGTTGTCTATTTTTTATTCCAATTCCTGCAAGTAGCTTTTAGCAACAAGCAACTAAAGCCACTATGATCTTTTCACCTGCTTTTTATAATTCAACAAGGCTGGATGTTTGGAATTAAATTTACATTATAAATTTAGTGTTGCAATGTCAGGCAAGATTACCTGAATTGACCAGGAAGATGGATCTTTTCCCTCCATCCTTGACAGGCATCCTCACTGACCATGAGAGTTCCTTGATGAGCATCACTGCCAAGAATGTCTTCTCTGTCCCAGACTGCAGGTATACTACCGTGTTCTGCTCCAGAGCCGTTTCAAGTAGTTCAAGCTACAATGATACAATGGACAAGCATTAATCTACATCTGTCGCTCTCTACATAGGTGTACAAGGATAGTTTGATAGCTGCAGGAAGGAATTCCTCGAATGCTATGAGCAATGAAATCAGTCAACTTGCTAAAGAGTAATAACATCGTGCTTGAATACCTTGCTTGTTGAATATGTGAGTGAGCTACATAATTTGATGATTACGATTCATTCACAAACATATTTCTTGATCCTTATGTTAAAAGTAGCATCAAATAAAACTTATTTGCAATATACACAAATTTACCTTACATTTGTTTCTCATAAATTAATTTGCATTAAATTTTGTTCACCATTCCATAAACATTTGATCCGGGAATTTGATACACAATTACATTTTCCACAGAATCCATACTTTATGAGACTTATTAATCCTTACAAGTTTCTTTATGGCATTATAATTCAATATGGCTACATAATAGGGTGACTTGATTAATAAACTGAAACAAACGAAACAAACTGGTCTTTCTCCATACATTTTGAAGAGTAAAGCTGGTTCCAAATCCAATAAAAGGTGTACCATCAGTTCAAAGGAGTTGATTGGCATAAAAAAAATCGATCTCTGTTGACAGTTCATTAATGCATAGGAATTCACCTTTCAAGATTTTCCCCTAAGAGCTTGTTTGGACTGTTAAATCTTAACACCAAAAGTTCTCTTTACTTGATACATTACAAACTAAAATGATGGGATACCATTCTTCTTTATTTCTTCTCAAGAAGATGAACCCACCTGATATTGTCTAGGAGTGAAGCTGAGTATAGGGGTAAACTCCTTCTGTGAGGTGACAAAGCAGCTACCTGGAGTCTCCGCATCTATGACCTCTAACCCCAGTGAAAGCGGTGATGGCTCTTCCATTCTTGCTTAATCTCAATGTCACAAATCTAGAGACAATTAAGAAAACATGTATCCGGTTCAGAGTAATCGCAACTACATTAATTTAGCAAGCAGTTATTATTATAAAGTTGTAGTTTGGGGAAAATAAAACCAACTTACATTTAGTTTGGAAGGACGCTCTTCATATTCCCCAACCCCCCAAAAACACCAAAATATCGCATGCGCTAGGGTCTGAGCTCAGACCCTTGAGCATATGCGATGTTTTGAAATCGGCAGCAAATTATTAATACATGTGAGGAACTCCATGTTGACTCTATATCACCAATTTTGAGACTGATAGAAGCATGGAAAAGAACTTAGTGAAACTTTGCGTAAAGTAAGAAAATTTTTAACTGTTTTTAAAGATTGTGATGTTGCATGAATTTTTTATTTTCCTCCATAAAATCCCACCTTTGTCTGTTTGTCACTCGGAATATCAGAGCAAGTTCACGGCTCAATGTTGGGGTAGGTGTAGCATAGTGTAGCAGTAGTGAAGTGAAGTGGAGCCTGTGCGAACATCGCGTGAGGTACACGATAACAAACCCTCTACGAGGAGAAATAAAAAAAATTAATGTTAAAAAAAACTCCTCGAAACAGACGGTTGCCAGCTGTCTACATTCATGACATTACTAGCGGCTAGACCAAAAGCTTCGGTCTCTGTTAATGTTGGTTGTTCAGCTGAACTCCGTTGGCTTCACTCACCAAATACAGAGACCGAAGTTCTAGCGCGATCTGTACAGGGGACTCAATGCCCATATGTTTATGTACTTATGATCGGATAAAACGGGGAAGTGAATTTGCGCAAAAGCCGAGGTAAGTCACTGTTTTTGTCCCTTTAACTTGATTTTTCTCAGTTTTTTGGCAATTAATCAAATGCCAAGAGGGAATATTAATTTGCATTTTGGTTGCGTTAATTTTCAAAATTTTTATTCATTAAAGACAAAAATTGAAGAGCCCTGATGGCGGGATTTTGCATTGCAAGTCCCCTAATGGTGGCTGCACGATAGCGAGCCGTCTGTATACAAGGAGATGTGGTAAAATGTACCACAGTCTGGGGCACACGCGACTGCTCCCTACATATAGTACTGTGGGATGGGTTGGAGCATAGAGGATTCATGTACAATAGAGGCTGTGTGCACACAACAATAGACCCCAAGCCCTGTGCATTCATCCATGCTTGGGTGCACAACTCAGCAGAGCTGCATTGTCAGGCCAGCAAGAGATCTCATGATCACTTGGAGAGTCGACCGGTGCGAGACGAGGACGTCTGTTACTACAAACCTACTTTGCTTCGCCCGTTTGCCCTTCAAGGTTTATCTACATAGCTACATCTACACCACGAATACTTCACATCCCAGCATATCCACAGCAAGAAGGATTATCACAGCTACATTCTTCTTTGGCCTGCTTTTTGGTTCCTTATTATTTTCACCGTGCCTCGCACCAACTTTTGTCTGGTAAGTATATCTGTACTTTCCTCCTGTTAACCCACTTCCAACTTTTTCCCCCACAGCAAATCCATATCCAACATCCTTATTATTTTACCACAGTGGCGCTGCGAGCAGGGTTGAAATTTGAATGTTTCTGTAGCTACAACAAACCTACTTTGCTTCGCCCGTTCGCCCTTCGAGTTTATTCGTCAACATCTACACCAAGAATACTTCACATCCCAGCATATATACATCACAGCAATATCGTCACAGTTACATCCTTCTTTGGCCTGCTTTTTGGTTTGACTTATTATTTTCACCGTGCCTCGCACCAACTTTTGTCTGGTGAGTATCACTGTATTTTCCTCCTGTTAACCCACTTTCCACCCTTCCTTCCCCACAGCAAATCCATATCCATCATCCTTTCTTTAATTACTGCTTTCAACCTTTCTTTCCCCCACAGGCGAAACCTATACCATCATTCTTTATTATTTTACCACAGTGGCGCTTGCGAATCTTACTTTGCGCGAATTGGCATCCCATGAGATTTCAATTCATTCATTTCATTTATTTTGAGTGTGTTTTGGGAGTGTTCTGCTTCCTTCATAAATTTTTGGAAGGGGGTAGTTATTGGAGTGTGTTTAAAAGATCAAAAATACATTGTGCTTTTTATTTTTTATTGCTTGTGATTAAAGTGATATTCTGATTATTTTTCTGAATGCTTGTTGTGTTGCATGGGAGCGAGACTCCAGAAATAAATTTGTATCTTTGACATTTTGCAAAGCATAAGTCAATCCTTGTATTTAATACGCAATTTGTTTTTTGGATTTAAACTTGTACTAATTTTACTGTCCAATTTTAGTGGGATAATTGTATCAAATTTGTTTCCAGATTATCCCAGCTATCAATTTTGTTATATTTCCCAAATTGCGCAAAATTGCGAGATTTTGGAACTTTGATTTTCTAGTCTCTTTCCCATGTTTTGTTTGTGTAATTTTTGAGTGATTCTGAATGCTGAATTTTCATGCTCTTTGCTGTGTTCTGTTTGTGAATTTTTGCCTTGGGCGTGGCTCAGTTAGTGAATGAACCAAGCTGCATTGTGCTTGTTTTCTTTCACTTGTTTAGCTGAGCATTAGTTCAATAGTTTGTTGAATTTTATATCATATTTGTAGTCACCACATTTTCCAATTTAAAATAATTATTGTGTGTTTTCTGGATTGGATACCCAGTACTTATTTTCAACCATTTTCCAAGGAAGTTCCTTGTTTAAAAGAAAGATAGCTTGCCTTGATTTTAGGAATTGAAATCAGGATTTCCTTGGGTATATTGTCTTGCTACCAAATCTCAAGGTGGGATTAGGAGTTTTATTTTCCACTTTGAATTCCATATTATTATTAAATTCCCACATAGAATTTCAAATTGTTCTGCACTGAATGCAATCTAGTAGGAATCTATTTTCAGCCCGGTACTTCCTTTACTGTGATTGATTTAAGTTTTAGGCAAATTTGCAAAGAATTTTCTGTTAGTAAGTCAAATTGGGTTTCATGTTTTTGAAATATGGTTGTTTGAAATACTATTGATCAAACTGTGGAGGATACCACATGTTTTCTAGAAGTCGATGGCAGACCTCTTCCACTTGGTTTAATAAAGAAAAAGCTTCTGTTTTAGACAAACCGATTTATGATGGCATTAAAGGTAGTTGGGAAATTTTTCTTCAACAATTTTCTCGGTATGCTGATAAGGCAGGTTGGACCACCAGGCAGAGAATCAATAATTTATATTTGTGTTTGCAGGGGCAAGCAGCTGAATTTTGTGCAGCTTTATTTGAAAGCAACCCCAAAATTGATTACTTTGATTTAGTTTTTGAATTGGGAGAAAGGTTTGGACATGATTCACCTAAAACATACCCTCAAAATGTCCAAACTCACCGAGGGCATCCTGCTTTTGTTTATAGCCAATTTTCTTCATATTATTTTCCCAACCCCACAACACAATGTCCAGTTCAGGCTACCCCTGATATTTTGTGGGATTCTACCCCAAAATCATGTAAATATAATTCAAGGGACTCTGATGGAGTTGGAAAGTCACAATGGAAGACTGAGATGGCCTCTATTAATAGCAAGTTAGACAATCTTATTAGTACCCTTGCTACATGTAAACTTTCAAAATCCAATTACCCAAACTGGGAAGGGTTGAAGATAGAGGCCGACCTTCAACCCCAATAACAGAAGGCCAGGGCTCCGTATTAAGCAAAAAGAAATTAGATCAAAGAGAGACTACAACTGTATATGTTTAGGATCTTATTAGTTTGATAAAAAACTCTTCTATTGCTACAGATATAGATGCAAAACTCTCAGTTTTGGAAAACAATATAAGAGATAGCTTTAATAGTCAAAGGGTGACTATACTACATTATGTTACTGTGATTTTTTACATTAATCTACAATTTTTATTCCCATATTCTCTATAAAAAAATCTGTTTGATCCATGAAGTATGAAAAAAAATCTACTTACTTTTAACTTAAAGGATAAAAACTGCAAAACTGCTTAAATTACAACATATGTATTACAAAAAGAAGTATTTTATTTTAAATGAGACACAGCTTACAACTGCCAATGATTGTAACTGAAGTACCTGCATCTTAACATTTAAATGCAGTGTTAAATGTTTATTCTGAGTTTTGCAAATTGTTGTTATAGAGCTCTTTCCATTATTACATGCAGATACAAAACTTCCATTATTTGTAGCACTGAACATAAATGGGCTGCAGTGACTTAAAAGGTTTATAAGAGAAAGCTTTTCTCAACAGTGAAATTATGACTGTACTACATTATGTTAATGTGATTTTTATAATTATGTTATTTAAAACATCAAATGTATGATAAATGTAACAATACGAAATAAGAGGCATGTTAAATATGTTGATTACATGCAGGTATCATTTTTTATTTTACATGACAGAAGTAGTTATGTGTAGGCGAAGGATCAAAACTGGAAAACTGCCAACAAATCTTTTCTCATTGACTTTTATATATTATATTTTTTTTTTACAAACTGCTCTCTGAAAAGTCTTTGGATTATGTGAAAACTTTATGTTAAGAAAGAAATTGACTAATAATAACTGACAAAGAATGTAAAATTACAGAAGAAAAACTCGACATAATTTACAAAAAATGAGCACCTATTGACAACATACATCTGTAGTTTTTAAGGAATTACCTGATTTTATTAATTTGATTTTAATTTGTTTTAAGTAGATATGAAGACTTTGTTGATCTTTTGTTGATATAAAGTTAATTCAAAGTTTTTCAGTTGACTTGAAGAATTAAAACTGCATTGAACAAATACTTTGTCCATGATTTGTACATTGTTCAATGGAAGTGATTTAAATCAATGATTTTTTTAAAAAAATCATGATTTAGATCAACGTGATTTAAATCCGCCAACCCTGAGAATGCACAGGGCTTGGGGTCTATGGTTGTGTGCACACAGCCTCTATTGTACATGAATCCTCTATGCTCCAACCCATCCCACGTCCCACAGTACTATATGTAGGGAGCAGTTGCACGTGCCCCAGACTGTGGTAACATTTTACCACAGAGAAATTTTTTAAAAAAATGTTAGAAAACTTCTTGAAACAGACGGCTGCCAGCTCACAGCTGTCTATTAAACTAGCGGCAAGACCAAAAGCTAATTAGCTTTGGTCTCTGTTATGTTGGTTGTTCAGCTGAACTCCTTTGGCTTCACTCACCACGGGGATACAGAGACCGAAGTTCTAGCGCGATCTGTACAGGGGACTCAATGGCCATATGTTTGTGTACTTAAGATCGGATAAAACGGGGAAGTGAATTTGCGCAACAGCCGAGGTAAGTCACTGTTTTTGTTCCTTTTAACTTGATTTTTCTCTGTTTTTGGCAATTAATGCCAAGAGGGAATATCAATTTGCATTTTGGTCGCGTTAATTTAAAAAAAAAATTATTCATTAAAGACAAAAACTGAAGAGCCCCGACGGGGGGATTTTGCATTGCAAGTCCTAGGCTAATGGTGGATGCACGATAGCGTGCTGGCTAGCTACGGCCAGCGCCAGCACGGTCGGCGCCCCGATCAGACCGGGAGCAAATGAGCTGCAACTTCGCCTTCGCCTCCCTTGTTGCGCCTGGAATGCATTGCAGTGCAGGTTCAGGATTTCAAAACAAAAATAATCATAGTAATTTCGTTATCATAAATCACAAAGATGAAAAATCATATATTCATCAGAGCCAATCACGCCTTTAAATTAAGAAGATTAATAAAATACATAACGATACCCGAGAAATTAGACAAAATGTAGGCTCTGTTTCTGAAAATTGTTCAGATTTTTCTAGCGCAGTGGAAAGGTGATGTACGATGGTGGTGAATAGCCAAATGGCAAAATAACTTGTGCTAAATGAATATTGTTCCGCTGGTGTTCCGCTGAACTCCGTTGCGTTGGCTCCACTCACCAATTAATACAAAGAAATAAAAAACAAAAATGTTAAAAAACCTCCTCGAAACAGACCACTGTCAGCTGTCTAAAGAATGCCTAGATTTGACATTTGGAGGATCTAGGGGAGGCTCCCTGCCAAATTAAGTAGCACATCAAATTTTGTCTGAAGGAGAGCAGCAATAGGCATTCTACTTTGATCGATGAACAGGCTTACAGTCCTACATCGTTGGAGTAAACTAAACTAGATAATTTTGTTTAGAGGAAGGAATTACAGGGTCATCAAACAAACCGGTGGGGGTGCATGAGTGGGCTAGGAGACTGCAACCCTTTTTAAGTATAAAAGTTCTTTTCTCAAGTTTTCTGCAAAATTGTAAAAAAAAAATACAAACAAATTGGGTCTATATAGGTCTATGCATGTTCATACAACCCTTTCACAATGGTTCTATGGCCCCAATATCAAGAAAGCAATAGTAAATAAAAAATGTTCTATAAGAGGGTTGATTTTTAAAAAATGGCATGTACGGGCTAAAAATATAGTTCCAATTTCCATTATTTTGATTACTTTATCGATTCAGTATAGTAATCACTTACCAAATTTTTTTTTAGTAACTGATAGATTTGAAGACTTCAAAAACTGTATTGAATTAGACTAAATAACAAAGTAAATGTGAAAAGATTCAAGCACCACCTCTTTGAAAACAAACAAAAAAACATTATATTGTTGAATTAAAAAGTGTTCAAACAATTTTTGTTTGCCCTTAACGTCAATGTGGGTGGAGGTGATTCCCCCTCTTTTTTTTTGGAGGGGGGCTGTAAAATGTGGTGACCTATGTACTCTTTTTTATCAGCTTTTGTTTTGTATGCAAAGTGGGCCCCATTTTGGCCCCCCCCCCCTCTAAGATATCTTGCACCCGTCACCTATACATCAACATGACGAAAATCTCGCGTTTGAGAGCTGTATACCCCATTTTTCCTTATCATCAAATCTCTTCTCCCAGTAAAATACAAATCCTATTGCCCTCAAGCATGAAATTTAAGTATAGAAACACCTGTTTCTTGACCTCGGTCCGAAGATAATTCACCCCAGCATCTACGGTCACAGCAGGGGGCCACACACGATGGATTGCAATGTGTTCCGGCGAGCGCATGGAGTTCCATGTATACACGCGTTGATAGAAAGTTTTTCTTCCTTTCTTTCTTTCCTTCCTTCCTTCTTTCTTTCTTTCTTTCTTTCTCTCTCTCTCTCTCTCTCTCTCTCTCGATCTCTTCCTTCCTTTCCTTTCTTTCTTTCTTTCTTTCTCTCTCTCTCTTCCTTCCTTTCTTTCTTTCTTTCTTTCTTCCTTCCTTTCTTTCTTTCTTTCTTTCTTTCCTTCTTTCTCTCTGTCTGGCTGTCTAATTTTTTTCTTTCTAGACTTATTTTTCTTCATCCACCCCCTTTCTACACCTCTAAAGAACGTGCATTTGCCAATCATATCTGTAGTGAGGCCTATAAATGTCCTTTTCTCAAAGTTGAGGTGTAGGCCTATACATAGATAATACGTTTGCGATTAAAAAAATAGTTACAGGCATAGTTTGTATTTAAATTATGAATAAGACTTTGGGGTAAAAAAAAATAATGATTTCATATTTTTGTGCATATCAGCAGCATGATTATTATACTTTGTATGTTGGTATGCCATTACTTCTATTTTTCGAACGTTAAGACTGTATCATTGCGCGAGTGAACCCATTTTCTTGCTGGACGGACAGAAACTATGCATGCATCGCGGTCCTTGCATGCTAAGCATACCGTAATTTTTATTCGCTTACTTTCCTTATTTCAAGGTCGATTTTCTTCGTTCGAAATTGAAAGTGGACTAGTATTGGATGTCTGAATGTAATATGCCTTTGAAAACGTGATTAATATCGAATACAATAATTTCATTCGGAAGATCCTTCTACAGGCAGACGAGTCTTACGTAATAGCTCAACGCTCATTTAGCTGGCCCGTGGTCCCGGGCCCGTGGTGGTGAAATCGAGACAAGGGGATTACCTGGCCAAGATGGGTTTATCGGGGTTGGAAAAGTTGTTTGAGATATCCCAAACACAAATCGGGGTATGAAACCGCAGTTTGCGTTCCGAAGTGAAGTCGAGAATCAAACGGGAAATTTTCGTAATGAGTTGAAAGAGTCCACCCACAAACACACACTTCAAATACTCCTAGGGGGTGTTGCAAGAAAATATTTGCAATCAATTGCAAATATTCTGTTGTACTAATTGATTGATCCCTTTTAACTAAAGCAAATCAGATTGCACTCCTTGTTTCATGGAGCAGATTAGTGATCAATCGCAAATTTGCAATTAATTGCACGACATATGCTTGATTTCGGGAACAAAAATTGACTTGCAATTGATTGCAAGTTTCTTGCAACGCCCAACTATTCTTCTTGCATTGAACTTTGAAGACTGAGCCTACATACATTATACGTGGAATGCAGTATAGCAAACTTAATCAGTTACCTGATGGGTTAATTGCTCACTTTCTAAACATGTCAGACAACAAATACCTTAAAAACCTGACATTCATTCTTACATCATACAGACTTGCAATTCAACACTACCACTTCATGACCTCAGCGGAAGAAGGGCCAAACACTTTGGGAAGATATTTTGAAAATCCAAATATCAAGGGCCCTAATGTTTATGAATGAATTATTTGTGTGTACATTAAATTGATTCCATGTACTATGTATCAATAACACAAAAATTAAAACTTGTATGGACTTGTTTTTAATAATTTTTTATGTACACAAGACGAATGTGAAATCACAAATACAAGCTCAAATATATGTTCAAAATGATTCGTAATTTTATTATTTCAATTATATATTTAAGGTGCATGGATGAAAAAAGGTTAAATTACATATTTCAATTTAAAAGGTAAGAGACAGGAATATAACAATCTGGTTTACATAATGCCAAGATGTATACACACAGAACTAGATGTCATAAACAAATACAAAATAGAAAGAAAAAAAATATATAAAGTAATTGCACTTTACAACATTTTATTGCATTTGATATAACTATGTTCATTTTCAATTTTTATCTTTTGATACAAAGTTGTGTTGATGATGTAAAAGAGATTTCACACATGCAATGGGCGGGCTCTGTTATTTTTGTAATATAAAATAAAATACAAAGTAAAATGAATAAATTTGGGAATCCTTTAAAAATAATCATGCTCAACAAAGATTCAGATACCTTGTTTTGACATTTGGATTGAATTGTTGAAACAAATGAGTACTTTCAAGTGGAAACAAGCGTACTAATATTATGTAAGATCTTATTTCAACCAGCATTAGTAAATAGGCCCTTTCTTAAAACATCTGTTAATATAAATCAATTAAAAGTTAACTTGTGATGATCATAAACCCTTCAATAGACTACCAAATAGCAAAAACTACTGCTCAATAAAGACCTGAAGTGCAAGTTTACTTGTAAAATTTGATTGTCAAAGAAAAAAAATTACATTGTTCTTGGCATTGTTACTCCATACATCCCACAAACAATCCAATTATCATGTAATAGTAAATCTTAACAATGTCAACTAACAGAATTGAATATAAAAGGGCTTTACAGAATTCTAAACAACTTGGTCTACCCTGGGAAAAAAACATTATTTTACATTTAAATATGACAGAACACTTGAACATGAACCTTCTATCAAAATTACAAAATGTTGAGCTTAAATGAGTATAAATGACAACATCATGATAATTTTTTTGCACATTAGTGGCCTCATTTTTTTTACAGCGCAGAATATTGCTGCCACCTACCATTACTTGTATAAAACCAATTTTGCCAAAGTAAAATTATCTGGACGACAGAAATAGTTTTCATCTATATGATATAAGACACACTAATCACAGGATGGAATCTCAGCAGAAATGACATACTTCTAAGGAAAGTCAACTCAGGCCCAGTTGATTGTATTATTCTAATCATTACATGACCTTTTATTTAAAATTGAGGTATATTCAATAAAAATCTCATTCATTGCCCATGTACCAATTAAGGCTGGTTCAGAAATGATGCAAGAAAGAATAACAACAATGTGAACAAAGTCAACATGATACGAGAAATAAACACACATGATGAAGAGGCAGTAGGTTTTTTAAATGATGATAATGATAATAATAGAAATAATAGTTCATATTATAGCGCCTTTTCTGTGAGATACAAAGCACTTTGAGACACCATCCCTGGTCAGCAATAATATACAGTGACAGTATTAGTGTAAGTCGAGTGCATATATGATTAGGATATTTTGCCTGGCCACTGAGAGTTATGGACAAATCAAATTATCATTCAGAATCTAGCACAGAGACACAAGTCTCACCATTTGCATCAAATTAAAAATGTTGATAAACTTTTAGAACTGATGATCTATATGTTGCACCGTGTCTGAATAAGTCTTTAATTATAAATAAATATGGCAAGAATTACCATTCATTAAATCACAATGAATCAATGTTATATAACACAAAGTGCTTAAAAATCAATTAATGGAGTCATAATGTATATTAAAGTATCAATGGTATTTTTTAATGAGGTGAAAAAACAGCTGTTATAAGAATGGAATTTTTCATATTCCACCAAAATTTGAAAGATGATCAAATAAATGCAGGCACCATAAAAAAAATCTGAGCAGCGTCTCTAAGTAAGGAATCCCACATTCTCTCTACGTAGGAATCCCACATTCCCACTAAGTGTCATTTCGCTTGCAACCCTCCCTTTCAGTATAGCCAATAGTAATATAATGGGAAATGTTGGAATGCCAATGAGAAAGATACCAAGCAGGATTCCTCCTAAGCGTCTTTTTGCCAACAAAGTTACTTCAGCAACGACAAAACAAATTGGAAATACATGAATGATTCTGTGAGAAATGCCGAGTGGGATTGCCTCTCAGCAACTTTTCATTTGCGATTTTCTCATGTCAGCATGCACAACACAATAAGGAATGCAAAAAAGCCGCTGTAAAAGATACTGAGTGGGATTCTTGCTCAGCGTCTTTTTCAGCATAGACAATACAATGGGAAATATGTGAATGCTACTGTGAAAGATAACGAGCAGCATCTTGTCACAATACAATGAGGTATGCAAGAATGCCACCGTGAAGCAAGCTGCATGGGAATCCTGTTAGAAGAGTGGGTCAGAATTCTGGTAAAGTGCCTGAAATAGAATAAGAATATAATATCACCCGATCAGCTTGAACGTCAAATGAATGTATCAAATTATTGTATAATTCATTCAACTGCACATCACTATAATGGTAAAGGTGAGGAGAAAAAATATTGCTTCGTAGATCTACGCCCCATCTTACATTGATTTAAGCAACCTCAACTATGGAAAGCCACCAATGTCATAATTCCAAAAAAGGAAATTTATAAGACATCCCTTTGCAACCAAGAGGAGCACACTGAATCGTCAATACACTGATGCATGTATGAGTATACATCTCATCTATTCTAGAAAACACTTTAAATGAATATATGCAAAATTATGTATTCTAGATGCAAGGGTTAGTGAAGTAGTCAATTAAGATTTGAAACTGTATAGTCAAGTCAAATTATTGCATTATTATTTTTTTCTTTTCTTTAATTATTTATATTGCAATGAATCAATTGAAATGATGATTGCTGATTGATCCATGGTACATTTGTTTCCTTCAAATTTACTGTTGCCAGTTTCAGTTGTATACTTTTAATTCATATGTTTCTTTTTATATTCTTATTCTTATACTGACCTGGATGGAGGTGAAGGGGTGTGGGAAGGAAGACCTGTGGGTCATGGTAATTTAGTTAACCTTTTCCAAACCCAGGCAGCCCCTTCATCTCTATTCCAGGTCCTTTGTACTATGTCACGTATGTCCTATTGTTTGTGTAAATTGTATTGTACTATAATTTATATATTTTGAAATGCCGAATAAATAATAATAATAATAACAACTAGCTTTCCATGGTTGTGATCATTCAGATCAATCACTACGTTTTGTAAGAACAGGCCCTGGAGGTAGCCATCTTCCCAATGCACAGCCAGGGGGAAAATATGTAATGCCACTTGTGGGGGCATTGCCTGAAACTTACGTCCAATTGCAAATCAAGCACAAGCCCCGAAATCAAGCATGTTTCTTGCATGCTCCCATAAATATATTTTCATATAATCCTGATTGATATATATGGAGTATACCATTAGCCTCAAATGTCCTTTGTCAACAAGATATTCCTGTGTTTAGCACCAAAGGAGAGAGAGAGAGAGAGAGAGAGAAAGAAGTCATTAAGAAGACTGAATAAATTCATTCAAAATAATAGTTACAGTGATTCTACATTACTATTTTAAACTTGGAAGCAATCATTTTTTCTAATGAACTATCAATGATTTAAGGAATTATTTCGTTTAAAAAAAAACACAGTAAAAGGAATTCCACATTTTCATACACTCCATTATAATGTATTGCTTGCAAACTGGGCAAAATACCAGGAAGGGGAAAGTCAACTGTTAGTTTTAAATCTGGCTTTGGCCCATTTAACAGGGGTGGTAAGATTCACCTAACACTAATTAGGGCAATCACCCTAAAAACCAAACGCGGATCAAGGGGGGGGGGGAAGGGGGCAGAGTTACAAGCGCAGCCCATAAAACACCTTCATTTGGGAGATAGTCAGGCTTTAGGGAGACAAAATGCCCTCATTAGTGACTAATGACCTTTTTTTGCTTGTCAAATTTTTCAGACAAAGTCGCACATGTAAGTCCAACTCTGTATCTGTGCCTAAAATCCTGTAATTAATGCCCTCAATTGAAATTTCATTGATATAAGGAAGGAAGAGTTGTAATTGTAATTACAATGAAATATATATGTAGTTACTGCTTTCTTCCGTGAAGAGGGGGGGGGGGGCAGGTCAGTCTTCTTCATATCATTAAATTAGCATAGAAGTGCAGCAGAGTTTAATTTGCATAGTTATTCACTATTTTCCGTTGCTTCAGTCCCACCTGTTCTCATCGGTGCAGGTGCTCCTTTGTAGCCTATGTACACGCATCTGCATGCGACGTACACAACTATTAAGCATGTCCATGTGTATTTGGGTGACACGAAGAAGGCATATCGCCCGTACCAATGGGTCAACCTGGAGATGGTTCCCAGAGACCGGCTCAGGACGGACTTGAGCAGAAATAAGCTGACGATGATAAGAGCGATGTCCATCAATCTCCTCCAGTTCTTAATCCTGTTTCCTGAGTGATTAGGAGAATGTTTGACTCTCACGGAGCTTTGGATGTAATAGGCTCTCGATAGATGAAGGAGACAGAAGACTGTCAGTGGGAGATGAACACACAGGAGCTGTGGAGAGATAAATGAAATAAAACATTCATTTTAGAAGACAATACCTCAAAAAGTCATACAATATCAAACTTTATATGACACCTAGCTAGATTCTTGAGATTTGATTGGTTGTTCGATATCGTTCATTCAGCCCATTTTGCAATGACGTCATCAACCGTGCAATTTTGGATCCATTTATCGTGCAATTTGGGATCCAAACGATTTTGTCCATTGCACGCACACAGAGTCTGCAGCTCATGCACCAGCAGTGCACATGTTGTAATGACGTAACAATTAACAGACCAAATAATCAATATTTATGAGTGCAATGGACAGAATACTTCATTCGGTGAAAGATAGAATAATGATCAATTCAAATCGGCTACGCCTCACTGAATGGATCATTTCATCTTTCCCCTCATGAAGTATTCTGTCCATCGAACTCATAAGCATTCATTACTTGTATAATAGAGGATTCATGAAATGTCATGTTTTCTTTGGTGGGCATAAGTTTGGTCCTGATAAGGACCACCCAGACTCAATGTTTTGGCAAGTATGTTTTTGTCATCATAAAATATATTTTTTTAACGAAATGTTCACTCAAATATAATGACAACAATGTAAATAATTGTTCACACTCACATCTGTAACGAAGAAGAGCATTGGAAACTTGTCAGCGATAAATGTAGAGTTGACATACATTCCATACAGTGTTAATGTTCCATACATGTTGGTCACTACCTCTCCTACTAACCATGGACCTGTTTGAAAAAGAATAACGTTATTTTGTTAAAGTGAACACATCATCTAGAGACGGCAATGGCACTAGTCCTGCAACAAGTTTCCTTTGTATATTCACATTCCATAAATACCGTAGATCTTAAATTACATGAGGAAGAAACATTACAAACAAATGGATGGTAATAACTGATAAAGTTAATCTTAAAAAGAAATAATCTATCAAGTTTATAGACAATATGACTTGGGATTTTGATCATTCTGTATATTATGTAATATTTGATTTGATATTGGCTCACTGTTACTTCATGACCAATTTTTAATGAATGACTCACTGATATTGTTTATAAAAATAATATTTACTTCTGTTATATATATTCTGTTCATATTATTTCTTTGCTAATGTTTAAACTACTTTAATATAATTCATTTACACATATGTTCATTAATTCAGATCCTGATGAAGGGCATGTGCCCGAATGCTTGAAGAAATGGTATCGATCTTGCAATGGCCCTCTCCATATTCTTATTGAACTCAAATATATAATTATGAAGGAGGCCCATATGTCATACAAATCACCAATGCTTATTACACTCATATTCTTCCTCATCCTTGGAGTGCATCCTGTGAGTCCTCTCATTCGGATCAATGGCGACAAGGCTGGAGGATACACCACAACCCATCAGGAAACCAATATCATCAATAGTAGCAACAACAACCATGATGGAATCAACAAAGATGACATCTCCAAAGTATCACAGGAAAGCCATATCTCTCTATCGTATTCAGGGACACCATTTCACAAAAAAAAAATTGCCCCTCTTCCTTTGCATTCCTTTTTTTTCAACGTGCAATATTTCGTGTAACAACATTTTATATTTGATTTATGTCTTGGGACCGGCATGTGTGGGGGCACATGCCTCTGAGCAACAGTGCTGAATTTCACTTTTGTAACCCCTGACCCACGCGCAGTTCCTGCGTTTGTTTGCATGTTCTTATACTGTAATTTTTTTTTCTGATAAAATGTGTGTAAATTTTTTTGTATCAATTGAATAAATAATAATAATGATAAAATTGTAGCGAAAATGGTAACCTTGAGCAAGAAACACGAACACATCACCCCTATTCTCCGATCACTTCATTGGCTTCCGGTTCACTCTCACATAACGTTCAAAATTCTACTCATATACAAAATTACCCATAATATGTCACCCAAATATCTCCGAGACCTTATTTCCCTTCATTCTTCCTCCTCTTCTGTCAGATCCCTACGTTCATCATATTCCAATAATTTAATTCATGGCCCTCGCACTAAGACCCGATATGGTGATTGTGCATTTTTTGTAATTGCTCCCACCCTCTGGAATAAACTCCCAACTCATATCCAAAATGCTCCCTCTGTGGAAATTTTTAAATCGTCACTTAAAACTCACCTTTTCTCATAACTTGTTTTCTTTTTTCTTTTCTAATGGATTGACTGTATATTATTATAATCTGCCAACCTGTGCGCTTTGAAACACCAGTATAAAGTGCCCTAAAAATGATATTATTTATTTTAATAATAATAAGTACAATAATATATACCTCTCAACATACAAGGATAGAAGTATTGTTCCAAAAGGACTATGACTAGACAAGACACAATCTTCAAAGTGCAGTGATGCCTCCCATTGCCAATCGACCGTCAGCTCTTTGGAAAGCGTCAAGAGAATTTAGGGATATCACAATCAACTACTTATTAAAGAAAAAAAACGTTTGGTTTAGGTTGACTGTTCGGGCAGGCACTCCAGAAGATGGACAGTCAACCTGCCCGAAAAGATGAGATCTCCTTTCCTACTCTACATCTCCACTTGCCGACTCAAGCTAGCCTTCTCCTCTCTCACAACTACATGTACTCAAGACTCTCAAATTTTATGGTTTACAGTCTTTTCAAAGGACTACACTCACTTTGGTAAAGAATAATCCTACTTTCCACTTTCTCACTTCTCCTTGTCACTACTACCTCATCCAATCCCGCATACACTACAAAGTACTTCTATTCGCCTACCATCGTTTCCATCAGTTTGCTCCATTGTATCTCATTAAATTGTTAACACCATATAAAGCTGACATAATGCTATGTTCAAGTAAAAATTCATTAGTACAGGTCCCACATACTGTGACAAAGTCATACGGGGAAAGATCATTTTCACATGCAGCTGCTATTTTATGGAATAATCTGCCAGAATATCTTAGAACTATACAACCATCCAAAAGTTTAGAAATAACTTGAAAACACATTTATTCACCCTTTTGTAAACAATTAATGTAAAAACCCAGTGCTCTCCCCTCCATCTCCACTTTTTTTTTTAAAAAGCACTTAGAGACATGCAACTTTGCTTATGTATTTTGTGCTATACAAAAACGTTTCATTATTATTACTATTATTACCTCTATCCATTTTTCTTAGTCCTTTGGACTAGTATTAGAGAAAGTGTAGTGAAGAACAAATAGCAATTGACTATAAAATGGACGGTAGACCCAAATTAATATACTTCCAACTTATGTGGTAGTTAGATTATCTGACAAGTAGACCAATACCGTCCACACAGAAACCTTGTTAGCACTAACAGTAGGCCCTGTCATATCTTTAGATTGTGATGTCATATCTCTAGATTGTGATGTCATATCTTTAGATTGTGATGTCATATCTCTAGATTTTGATGTCATATCTCTAGATTGTGATGTCATATCTCTAGATTGTGATGTCATATCTTTAGATTGTGATGTCATATCTCTAGATTGTGATGTCATATCTCTAGATTGTGATGTCATATCTCTAGATTGTGATGTCATATCTTTAGATTGTGATGTCAAATGTTGATCCAAGATGTTAGTAGCAAGTTGTGTTACTTGACACGTATGTGCACGAGATGGGAGAAGCGCTCGGGTAATGTATCTACAATGGCGCACAAGAGGGCGCGCATCCTAGTGAAGATCAAAAATTACTCTCGCTCAGTTTTACGACCAAGACTTCCGAGATTGCCCAAAGATTAATTCATATATAAAATCCCAAAATGGATTTCAACATCGTATAGCAATATAATATTTCCATTACAGACATATTTTACCACCGTTAGAAGTAACAACATTCAATTCCACAAAACTATCTCTTGGGAAGCATTTTACCTCAGCCGTCCAAACTTCCGGTTTCGTGCGACTTTTTTTAAGTCAGCGAAATTTACCCCGAAAGTTATGGTTTATCCTTTTAAAACCATAGTTTTTCCAGATTAAAAAATTAGATCAACGAAATAAGAGATTATTAGCTGATACAAATCAGATCTTAAATCCCATCCATCACTTTTTTCTTAAAAGGAATTCGTGTTCTTGCGTGACCCTTTAAGGCCTTGCTGCGCACAGTTGCAAGGCGTAATACACGCGGCTCTATGGAAGCACGTCGTCTGCTCTGGGCGTCCCATACGTCATTTTCTGTGTATGGTTTTAAGGGCGTAAATGGGCTGTGCGGCTGAGCTCGGGGGCTGAGCTCAAGTTGAAGAATGAATCTGAGTCTGTATGCATGGTTATGGAATTAAAATAGCTAAAAGATATATGTAGAGCGTTGCATGAATCAATAATTTCATTAGATTTAAGGTTTATTAAGATGTAATATTGTACATTTAATCAGATATCCACCATTCATCCCTCTCAATCCAGCCAAAACAGTCAATGTCTACTCCACGTACTACCGTACCGCATTGACTGCACTCACCTCAAACATGTGAACCAATGTCTTTGTCATAATTTTTTTTACTTACTAATCTATTTATTTATTCACTTTAATTTGTCTCATTACAATGAATAAATTTGATCTTCATCTGTACCAAATAATTTATTACGTACCTTTCCCTTAATGATTTGATGACAAATGTGTTAGTTTTATTCTGTTCATTCATTGAATATTCAATGATTATCCTGATCTTAATTAAATCATCTTTTGGCTTACCGTATACATTGAAATAACTGAGGCGTTACGAGGGAGTAGGCTGGGGGCAAATGCACGCTATGACTTTCCAATAGTGGGGGGGGGGGGGGGGGGGGGGGGATGGAGAAGAACGGGGGAAATAATAGGATGAAGGGGTTAGAAATAGATATTTTGGTAATGTACATGTAAATATATAACTAAGGCAATTGATTAAGGTTAATAATTAATATTTATTTGATAAAAATTGAAATTTAAATCATCTTGCTCATGGTCAGAAATAAAGGTGTACGTGATATACCCTCTCAAGGCCAAGGGTTGAATTTTCGCTGATGAAAAAAAAAAGATTTCATTGTCTGCATCTGTGAAGGGCCACACGTAAAGATATTTCCAACGTATTTTAATCCAACTTCATAGAACTGTCAACACACTCTTACCAAACTGATCCTCATAAAATATCAGTATCATAAGCTACGTTGGCTCAATCTAGAGGCTATACCCACATAAAAAAATTTTAAAAAGAAGAGAAGATCACCATCTTGAGCAAAAAGCTGTAAGTAGTTACACACCACGGTTTCAATGAACTGTTCACCCAGTTCTTGAATTGCAAAAATCTTAAGATTAAAAACCATGACTCTAAGCAGAAGTAATATTTTTCTGGAGCCGGGGGATACAGGACACATGCAGTTGTCAAAGAAACTCTTAAGGGGAGATGATACTGGGGCAGTTTTGCATTTTGTTTCATTGAAGATTTTGTGAACATGTTTCGTGAATTTTGTGGTAATACCCCCCCCCCGCACCCCTGTTGCGTACAGCCATGATAAAACAATTTATTTTTATCTTTAATTATTGTAAAAATTCTGTACCACTACGTGAATAGATAAACAGAGTCTTTCTACATCAATGAAGTAAAATTTAAAATAATTATATTTTTGATAATTAATAAATAAGGGGCACTATCCTGGTTTCACCACTCCATTCACTTGGCATTTCGTCAGCGGCGGTGACTTCTTTCCTCTCCCATTGACTTTGTACACAACGAGCACACACAAGTGAAGAAGGGTGCCTTATTTCAGGATAATGTACCTATTTTCAATTTTTCATAATAATGAATGCCCCTGGGCCTGCTGATATATAGATTAATAATCATGATAATAGAACTAAAAAAAAATAATAAAATATTCTCTTAATTTTTAAAGCCAAGGATTTATTAAATACATGTTTAAAAATAACCCTAAATCAAGTCGAATAAACATTAGGGGCCTACTTGTCTGTATTTTTACAAGAAACGATTAAAAAAAAAATTAATGACACCCCGGACCCCCCCCCTCGAAATAAAAAATAGAAATCAGAATATATCACCAAATAAAAAATCGATCTGGCTATTAAGTGGACTTCAGGAACTCCAGTCATATGAAAGTCATTTGGAACAAATACTACTAAACGTTTAAAATAGCCAAGAAACATTGCAATCACATTGAAGATAATGTCAAATGCAGCAAAAGCAGCGAACACCATTCCACGTACTTCGATGCGGGACTGGGTTCGCATTGCCGACGACACCGGCAGTGCATTGGATGGCGTACCGCTGGAATTTGAATTTCGCTGCTCGGAACACTGTATACGAGCATAAATTCCAAAATCCATTTTGAAGTTAAAATACAGTGGAGACACGTATCAAATCAAATAAATATTGATTATTTTTAATGTGAACTTATGATTACCGTCGATCAGCATGTGTCAGGTAAATTTCACATTCTCACTCTATCGTCGTTTTCCAGAGATGAAATGAGAATTTTGCCCTAAATTCCTCCAAATCAGAATATCACTGGCTATCAAAGAAAAAGTAGTGGAGAAGGTTTTTTGTTATGGTATGGTAATGAGGATCCTCGTTCGTATATTATAAAATACAGTTTTCAACCAAAATCTATGGTTAGAAAGTTGTGATAATTTTCCCAAACCCTGTATTTTTTCTCAAAATACGCTATTTTATTGCAAAAACACGTCTCAAATTCGCCCTATGATTTGAGATATTTTCTCCTGAAAAAGCCGGCCTAAATAGGTTTATCGGAAAATATATGAATATTCATAAGGCTTGCGTAGGTATTTCTCTCGCGATTGCTTTCTTTTGATGTGATTGGTTGAAAGGGAAGAAGAGGTAAATTTTATCTGAATATTTATTTTGAGAACGGACCGTTTGCTCCATTTTTAATGACGTCACTATGGAAAATGGACGCACGCGTTAAATGAGCGCATATGAACATACGTGATGAGGTAGCGCTGCGACATTACACATCACCAGTGGTAACATGGTCTCTCTTTAATAGCACGTTGTTAGCGCTAACATGCTTCGGTGTGGCTGATATAAGTGAATATAATGCATCTTGCTTACCAATAAGAGGATATACTGCTATTATCATAAGAGGATAATAGATGTCATTTGTATGGACAAGCAGTAGTAAGCCATACAAGAGAGGGTTGCCAGATGTACCTGCAAGAAAAGGGAAAAAACATGAAATTGCATTTTTTTTTACCAAAAAAAAAAATAGATAAGAAAAAGCAATCAAATTTTCCTTCTTATAAATACCTAAAAAAAAATCTTAAGAAATTAAAGGTCAAGTCCACCTTAGAAAAATGTTGATTTGAATCAATGGAGAAAAATCAGACAAGCACAATGCTGAAAATTTCATTAAATCAGATGTAAAATAAGAAAGTTATGACATTCCAAAGTTTCGCTTATTTTTAACAAAATAGTTACATGAACAAGCCAGTTACATCCAAATGAGAGAGTCGATGATGTCACTCACTATTTCTATTGTTTTTTACTGTTTGAATTATACAATATTTCAATTTTTACGAATTGATGATTTGACCTCCTTGCCTGAAGCACAAAATGTTAAAATAATGGAATTCCACGTGTTCAGGGAGGAATAAAACTTGATTTCACATGACAATGATGAGAAAATCAAAATATTTCATATAATAAAATTCAAAAGAAATAGTGAGTGAGTGATGTCATCAGTTCCCTCATCTGCATATCAACCGAGATGTGCATATAACTGTTTTGTGAAATGAAGCGAAACATTAAAATGTCATAACTTTCTTATTTTACATCCGAGTTTGATGAAATTTTCAGTGTTATGCTTGTTGAATTTTTCTTTTTATTCAAATCAAGGTTTTGTTGGGGTGGACTTGTCCTTTAATTATACTGCAATGATTTCTAAAGGTCATATAACATTCTAAAACAAAGCCAGCTAGTCCATGATCAGAAAATAAGTAACTGTCAATAAATCACATGTACATGTATGTACTCTTTTCTTTTCCCTTAATGTTGCAATTGTTGATTTAGCTAACTCTTTGTAAACAAAGTTATAGCATACATAGCATACAAATAGGTGCTGTGAAAGGTTAGAGCTACAACAGTGACATTGCATGGAAGAAAATATCATCAGAAGGGAAGAACACTTAATTTGTAATTTGTTATTTATCTAATAAAATCAAACAAGACTCCCACAACTTATATATTAAGGTTAAGTAACTATCAAGCTCATCGTTAAGCGTCCATTGTCTCTTTCAGTTCTATTATATTCTGTTTTGTTCTAGCGTTCTGTTCATTTACACGATTTTACTCCGATAAGTGCATGTCAAAAAGCTAATGAAGTATAGGCTTTTTTACAATTTTGTGGTTCCAAACACTTATCTAATTTTCAAGAGTTATATACAAAATACCAAATCGTAAGAGACACAGAGAGAAAGAGAGAGAGATGAGTGACAGTGATATTAGTTTTACTGAAAAATCAAAATCAAACAGTCTGATAAATACAATGAAAATAATGGTACTACTACTACTAATAATAAATAATAACTGAATTTAGTAAGTGTTTTTGAGGCATAAAGTGAGTGGAGACTTTATAGGTGCAAAAAGTTATATGATAATGCAAGCAATTAGAAAGAGTAAACTGAAGTGTAGACTAAAATAAGGTGAACACTATTCCGATAAAGACTATAAAGCATAAATTTCTGCTTAATATCTTTTGTGTTGGAAATGAAGAAAGACTGCAATATCTAGCTTCGATTTTGAAAAGTGAAATAATCTTTTTTCATGGGTTGGTGTGCTGCTAGAAAAAAGAAAGAAAAGGCCTTTAACCATTTAGGAAAAAAAAGAAGTGATTGAAATGGTTATAGATAAACAAGAGCAGTTGGAAATTACACACTTTATTAGTCTCCATAAAGCTATTCCCGAGTTACAAACGAATTTACAAATAACTTTAGGAACTACTATTGATCCATTATTAACACTGATGAAAATGTGGGGTGTATCATTTACCACACAAATGGGTCATCAGTTGCGCATATAATAAAAAGCTTTATGAAACAGTTCCCAAATAGCACCCAGTGAAAGAAGAAGAAGGCAATTATCAATTATATTTTGTACCTATCTTGTGAAAGTGCGCGTAACAGGCAACAACCGGCTGTTGACCTGTCAAAAACAGAGATCATTTAATATCAAAGGAATGCTTGCATCAAAAATTATATGACATTTTACTTGTATTTCTTATGCCATGACTTTGATGCTTTCAAATAAGTTTAAAGTTTATTGCATTTCTACTCACAAATAATAACAAAACAAATTGTTATGCAATTGGCAAAGGTGGCAATACAAATGAATATCCATTACATCTTAATTTTTAGTTGGGTGTATTATTAAAATTTTATTTTAAGAAATCATTACGTTTGTTGAGTGGAAAGAAGTACAGTATTATAAATACATATTTTTTCATCTTTATCTTAAAGAAAAGCTGAGGAAAAGGAGGGATCCACTCAAATTGTAAAAAAAGAAAACAATATCAAACCCATGAAAATCAATAGTAGACTGGAATATAGCTCTATGAAAGAACAAGAATATTTTAACGAGAAGAAAAACGGGAAATATAACAATGAATGCAAAATAATTTAAGTGCATGAAGCATACACGTGGGGAGATGAAGCTTAAAATCTTTGACATTTGAAACACACATTACTCAACCAAATAACAACTATAATCATAATAATAGCACATGTAATAATAACACTAATCACAATAATAATAATAACAGGTCAATATTCATATAGTGCCTATAAAAAAACTCCATGCACTTTACAAATCTATAATATATCTTAAAATATATCATCCTCATCCTAATGAGACAAAATATTCAATGGAGAACAGATAAACAAAACAAATGGAAATGGCAGGATTGCAACACAACACAACTTTCAATGCTGCATAGAGAAACATAAAATTGACAAAAAGAATACCCATGAAAATACAAAAACAAAGACAACAACAAAATCAAATGGAAATTTGTATTAATCCAAGTCAACGCTCAAATAGCTGACATCAAAGTG
Source organism: Lytechinus variegatus (assembly GCF_018143015.1). Lineage (NCBI taxonomy): Eukaryota > Metazoa > Echinodermata > Echinoidea > Temnopleuroida > Toxopneustidae > Lytechinus > Lytechinus variegatus. The sequence continues at coordinate 9,026,622 of NC_054746.1, read as the reverse complement.
AAAAATCAACCAGGGAGATATTTCATAAAGCTGGCCGTAAATTACGAACAACTTTACGTGCGACTGGAACATGTTGTAAGGTGCTAAGTTACATAGGGATATATCAATATCACACAAACAGGTCACTATTGGTGCACAGACTCATTCGTAATTAATGAACTACTTTATAATGGCCCTCATAAAAAAAAATCATAAAATTGCTATCCAGCAGGATAAAAAATGACATGGGATAGCAGAGTGAACTCGCCCCCCTAAGTGCGCAAAGGAACCCTAAAAAAACTCATATAGAGCCCTGGATAATTCCTATGGGGTCCAATTCAATTAGTAATACAAAAAAATTAACCCTAGAAAGTGGGTTTTTCTAATCACATTTTCCTCTTGTTTTTGCTATCCAGCCTTCAATGGGCGGATGGTTTAAAGGAGAATGAAACATTGTGAACAAATTCTCTTGTGTGAAAACAGACAAATCAAAGAAACGAAATCAATGAAACTTTGAAAAAAAGAAAAATAAAATGACAAGGAAGTTATGAGCATTGAATGTTGAGATCACTAATCACATGGACATCCTCCTACTTGCAAAGCGACAGACTTTTCTACATATTTTACTTTAATTGTTACTTTTATCATGTCTATCCATAGATCAGTTATTTTTTCCATAGGAGGACATGCCATAGAGGGTTCACAAAATATATCATGGGCAAAAAGTTTGTACTATCACTATAATGTCCTAAAACGGATGTTCGTGGGTACATTTTGGGTGCACAAAGGGGTGAGTTGTACTTCTGTGACATCACAAGCCTTTGTCACATTGCCAATGGCAGGATCTCTGTAGTATTAGTGATTTTGACATTCAATTTGTACAAAACTTTCTTATTGTTTGTCCAATAAGCCTGTTCACGGTTGTAAACTGCACACGAGCAGAAAAAGGTCATTTGAGATATACCATGAAGATGGCTTTCAAATTCAATGACATAGGCATTTGCGATTTGATGATTATTCATGTATATTCCTTTCAAAATATTCATTTTATCACATTCAAGCTGAAGAGTAATAAATAGAGCCTTCATAATCACTGGTATTTGACAGTAGCCTAAACAATAGTCAAATGTGCCAAAGGCAGACAATAAAACAGATTTCCAAACTTTATCCCTGATGTACTATTCTAGTCACCTGGTCTATACAATGCCTTTTGTTCTTAGAATTTGAATACTCTACCAGTAAAGCTAATGCAACATCTACATTTGAAAATGATAGTGCTTATCCTAATGAAAAATCACAAAGGTCATTTGAGAAAAGTTGCTCATGAGCTAACCGTGAACTGGCTTATTGTACTCAAACTTACATTGATCGGTTTCTTTGATTTTTCTCAATGAAAATAAATTCAAGTTATTTCAAAGGTTTCATTTTCCTTTACAAACATGAGAGAAACAAGAGCTGGAATTAAAGAAATAAATACATACATACCAGCTTGGGGTCTCTCTGTGTATCTTCTGAAGAACATGAGTGGAAACACACATACGCATTCCAAGCCTATTATACACAGGACCAACTACAAAAAAAGACAGAGAGAATAGTAATAAAGTATTAAAGATAAATGATAGTCATTGCAGTAAACAATGATTACACGAGAAAGTGTGTGAAACCAAGCTTAATTGTCACTATATCATCGAGGATCTAGATCTGGTACAGTTACATAAACTGAACTTTGAGAAATCTTGAAATCTACGCTGAAATATGTTCACACTGAAGATCACCAACACAGAAAAGCACACGTGGGACAGTGTATTATTATTGATGTCAGCCCGACGCTTGCCTGGAATCCCGTGCTTATTTGCTAATTTCTCAGCAATTACACAATTTCTTTCAGAATCCTTTGGCACATATTTTTAATTTATACAAACAGACACTTTGGTGGTCATTTCCTTTGATTCTGTACGAACTCAGTTTGATATCATTACAACTGGAATTTATCTTTAAGGTATATGACAGGAACAGACAGGTATTCAAATAATGAAAATACATGTAAAATATATATATTTCTACTTAAATAGAGCTTAATACATCAGTGATAACCAAATGATAAGTGTTTAACAGACTAGATAACAGAATTTTCCAGGTCACAAATTTGTTTCGTTAAGTATTTGAATGCATGCCTCCGATGATCAGCCAGGTACTGAAAATCCACCAGGAAAAAAGATCATCATAATTCATTACAGAAGGACTTTATTTTTAAAAGATAAACTTAAAATTTGTAAATTAGATTTGGAGGTATTGCAATGCTCTCAGCAAACATAGCAAACAAAAGAAATTGTTATTTTTATACCTGTTTTATTTAATGTCTTCATCCTTATAATGTAATTACCCCTGGAAAAATGTTTGCAATATTGCAAATATCAGAGTTTGATATTCAATATAGTATGTGTGGTACTGCACCTTTTCACACACAATTCTTATTCAATGAGTTTTTGTTCATCTTTTACTAATTTTTTTATATTATTTTTGCTTCATAGTTTTTCACTTACAAATATAAAGCTGTTGATCATGATAACAAACGATGACATGAACGGTTGATTAGGCCTTGATTGGTCAAGAGAAAACTCACGAATGACAGTTTTATATCTCCCTGCTGTATCCTGACATGAAATAAATATAAAATACAAGTATTCATTTATGGAGTAACCTCTATTCATACAGGAGCTTTGAGATAGTAGATTTCATTATCATGCATGTAGGTGATTGATATAGTTACTGCCAAAGTTATGATAATAGTGCACCTCATAATAGATACAAATTTTGTGATACTATAAGATGTTATATAAATGCCTATCATGATTATCATCATTACAGAAAAAACATTGATAATAGATAAATATTTTGAAAACGATAATTACAATGTTCTCGCAATCCTCTGGAATTATTTTCTTCTACTTGTATAAATATATATTAAAGTGGCATGATATCTAAGTCCATAGAGTGATTTTTTTTTTCGCAATCCAGTGACCTGGGTTTGATTATCACTTAGTGAGTTAGTGTCATTTGATATGGCATTTACCCTCAACACTAGGTCCCTTGGAGAGGACATAGAGCCTTTGGTCCTCTGGTTGTTTGCTTACAAGCAACCATGCTTTTTTATCAATCAGGTATTAAAAAGAAAACACCAGCATCCCCGTCACCATAAAAATGCACACATACTCTATCAAGAATTAGCTCAATTAGTAGATGCAGAAATGGATTAAATATGAAATATTTCCAGCTTGTAATTTACCTTGACTGTGACTTCTATCAAATGTAAGCCACTGGTATAGCGTTCTGGTTTCCATGGCAATACATAAAGGGGTCCTCCATTTACCGGTTCGGCATAACCCAGTGGCTTATAATCAACCTCCACCTTGACTTTCCTTATTTCACTTGGAGAGAAGACTAGCATTCTGCAGAAAGAAAGAAATAAAAAGAAGAATGTTGTACATTTACCTTTAACACTTTGAATACTTTTTTCTTTAAGTTTCTATTGGCTTGAAATATGCACCAAATTATTATCTTAAGAAATAGGTAAAATTTACGCAGATATCTTTAAGCCTATGATAAAAATACAAGGGCTGCACAACGGGGGAGCTGCCCCTCCCCCACATTTTATTTTTAGTAGATATATTCCATAAAAAACTCTAATTATGGGGGTTTGTAGTAGAATGCTCTTATTTATGTAAAATATAATCATTCATTCAAACAATCAAGACAATGTATTTCAGATTGATCAGGGATAGATGCACTGCATACCATCTTGCACCATTAGATTCGCTATATAGCATAGATATAGACAAGTAGGCACATGCTGTATATGAGCAAAGGATGAAAATCTATTCTAATTTTAAGAGATGGGTCATTGCAAGAAAAATGAGGTCAAGGTATGTAGGAATACAAGTGCTGAATGTTGTGGCAAAATAATTGGAAATCTCCAGAACATATTACCAAAATTAAGGAATAAATCAGATCTAATTTACGCTGGAACTAATCATTCCAAAACTAATACACTGTTTGTTGGGTCTTAAATAAGCATGTTATGTGGGTGGGTGTGTGTTGTTGTTGTTATATCAGCTATGATTATTCCTAAGCAGTGTTCTGATATTACTGAGATTATGGAAAGGAATCTCAGTGATGATAAGCAAGAAAGTAGAGAAACATTGCTAGGATCATCCAGAACATTCAATAAAAGAGCGACAGATGACCCTCAAATGCTAGAGTGGTCAAAGGGAAAACTAACAAATATATGTATCACAATGATCAGAACGAAAGTTGCTACGATCATCTAAAACATTCAGTTTCTGGCCAGACGAGGATTAGCCCTTCAAGGCAAGGAAGATGTAGAGTCCAAATGTACTCCAACTCTACCAACTATTAGAGCAACAGATGACCCTCAAATGCTAGATTCGTCAGAGGGAAAAACTAACAAAAACATGTCTCACAATGTTCAGGACGAGATGCAGGAGATAACAGCCCTTCAGGTGTTGCGGAAGGTGGTATCTTCTATCAGGAGTTATGTTTTTTGCTCTATCTTGGCAGATAAGTGCACTGACATTTCAAATAAGGAAAAGTTGCCACTTTGTATTAAGTGGATAGAGAAGCTGGACACATGTGAAGAATATACTGATTTCTGGTATATTTGAAATATTAAGGCAGTTACAATCGTAGTGATCATCAAGGATGCAATCACAAGAATGGATTTGACCTTGTCCAACTGCCATGGACAGTGCCATGATGCTGGTAGCTGAACTGCTAGTTCACACCGAGGGGCCGCTTCACTATCTTGTCGGAGGCCCGTCTAACACATTGTCATGACCACACCCTGGATTAGGAAGTGATGCCCCAAAGGGTCCAAGCTTCTATCAGATGCATTGGATATCAATACCTATGAAGTTTGTAAACTCACTTAGTTTTAACACAAATGTCAAAGTGTGCTGGGTCAGATAAGCTGGTGGTTTGTAAGTGACTTATCAAACACAAAATATGATGTGTGGGTAGATTTGATAGAGTGGGAAGCCTGTCTGGAGGACTGAGTAGACTTGGAGATGAGAGCCAAAATTATTGGCGTGAAGTCAGAATGAGCAATTTTAAAATTTCTTCTGTCTTCACCTGAGTTTGAACTTCAAATTAGATTCCATGACTGATTATTTTGTCCCAAAAGAAAATATATCAATGTCTGTCATAGTAGAGGTTCTAGGCAGAATCCAGTGTGATGAGGAGTTAGAGCATCTAACCCTTTACATTCAAATGATGCTGTGCCCACAAAAATCAGGCTTTTTTCCATGTGATTGGCCGCCCCTCTTTCAAAAACGTTCCATGGCCCTACAAAAAGTTTAAATCTACTCCATCATCATCATCACCATCATCCCCATCATCATCATCGTCCTCATCCTCATCATCATCACCATCATCATCTTCGTCATCATCATCACCCTAACCATCATCGCATTCATCTCACAGTTCTCTCACCTTATATGTGATGAATGAGCCATCCTTTTTTCTGGTTCATGACCCGGAGCCAGGAACCGAGCTGGTTTGGGATTGGTGATCAGAACGATTGGCCATTCGCCAAACTGGACATCAGTGAAGGACAACATGTCATGGTCAAACGCCATCACGCGAAATCTGCAACGGTAAATATTTGATCAGGTCCAAGTTTATCTTATTTAAAAAGCAAAGTTGATTTTGAATCAAATGCTACTACCACTGTAATCAATTTCCATGAAAAATCAATGACAACATAGTAAGACGTCTTCTGAATTTCCATATGCAAACATGATCCATTTTCAAGGTTTGACCTGTCAAGTTCGTACTGATGACCGATTTTAAAGTATATCACAATTATTCCCAGAACACACAAAAAAACAACAACAAAACCGGAATGGATGGACGTCTTTAAAAACATGCTTCAATGTTGTGTAATATGCTTTTGTGGGCAGAGGTATAAAAATACTTCTGTCAAGTAGTAAATAACAAATACCTATAGCAATGCGAATGACCTGTACAGCCATCATTATTCTATTCATGCTTTAATGAATGGATAGATGGATGGATGAAAGAATTAATGGATAAATGAATGTATAAATACATCACTTTACAATAACAAGTGGAATGCCTCTGGCCGTCTCACCTGCATCACGCGGTTCAATATAGCAGCAGTGCTGACTTTGAATACTACTCTAACTCGCACAAGATGTTCAGTGATACATGGTTACTCTTATGTCCACTTTTTATGAACTAGACCAATAAACTTACAGAGATATGATGGTTATTCACCAAAAAACCCCAACATGGCCAAAGTTCATTGACCTTACATGACCTTTGACCATGATCATGTGACCTGAAACTCAAACAGGATATTCAGTGATACTTGATTACTCTTATGTACAAGTTTCATGAATCAGATCCATAAACTTTCAAAGTTATGATGGTAATTCAACAGATACACCCAATTCGGCCAAAGTTGATTGACCTTTGACCTTGGTCATGTGACCTGAAATGTGCACATGATGTTCAGTGATACTTGATTACTCTAATGTCCAAGTTTAATGAACTAGCCCAATAAACTTCCAAAGTTATGATGGTAATTCAACAGATACCCCCGATTCGGCCAAAGTTCATTGACCCTAATGACCTTTGACCTTAATCATGAGACCTGAAACTTGCACAAAATTTTCAGTGATGCTTGATTACTATTATGTCCAAGTTTCATGAATCAGATCCATAAACTTTCAAAGTTACGATGGGAATTCAACAGATATCTCCAATTCGGCCAAAGTTCATTGACCCTAAATGACCTTTGACCTTGGTCATGTGACGTGAAACTCATGCAGGATGTTCAGTGATACTTGATTAACCTTATGTCCAAGTTTCATGAACTAGGTCCATATATTTTCTAAGTTATGATGACATTTCAAAAACTTAACCACAGGTTAAGATTTCGATGTTGATTCCTCCAACATGGTCTAAGTTCATTGACCCTAAATGACCTTTGACCTTGGTCATGTGACATGAAACTCTAATAGGATGTTCAGTAATACTTGATTAACCTTATGGCCAAGTTTCATGAACTACGTCCATATACTTTCTAAGTTATGATGTCATTTCAAAAACTTAACCTCAGGTTAAGATTTGATGTTGACGCCGCCGCCGCCGTCGGAAAAGCGGCGCCTATAGTCTCACTTTGCTTCGCAGGTGAGACAAAAATTAACAATAATACACAGAGAAAACTTCCAAAACACTTACTTTCTATGTTTTTTCCAGTCCTCCAGCTCCAGTTCAAGGCTACCATACCTCTGTAGAACGTACATTCTCTTAATGCCATTCTTAAGGTCAAGATCATGAAGGTGACCACAAAGATAAGCTATCCCACCTCTATAATCAGGTTAGGAAAAAGATGGAGAAATAAAAGAAAATGCAAGAATAGCATCATTTAGACTTATCAGATCAATCATTAATATTTAATAATTCAATCAAGATATGATGACATCATATCCCATTTACTACTGAATTTTCAATTTCTCATAGACTTTATACAGAGATGACTGGGACCGGTTAGTAGCAGGGAAATGATAGCAAAATTAGTTGTGGTCAGTAGCGGACCGTGACCCGGAGGAGACAAAGCATTGGAGGGGCACAGCATTGTTCAGACACAATACAGTGCCCCTCCAATGCTTTGTCTTCTCCGGGTCACGGTCCGCCACTGGTTGTGGTGATGATAATAATGCTTATAATGTACTCTTTTTTTTAAGATGCTTCTTAAGAATAAACATTTTATTTGACAAACTTGAAAAGCAGAATTAATCTGAATATGTGAATTAATCAGAATCTTGCACTCGCACAACATTATGAAAAATTTGTGAGTACCGGTAGTCAATTATACTCGTGGAATTTTTCTACCGTTTTTCAGTTGATACACAACGGACCGGCTTGAAATATGAAAATCTGCCAAACCATTTGTGAAGTAACTAGAATCACTTTTCAATGCAAGCCTGGGGCCTGTCTTACAAAGAATTGCAATTGATCCAATCAATCGCAACTATGGAAAGCCAGCAAAGTCAACGTATCAAAATGCATCTTTGTTCAATTTTTTTTCTAGATATGAATGTATGTCCATAAATTCATTGATTTCTTGACAGTTTGGTATGCTCTCCTTTCTTTACAAAGGACATTTCGCAAATTTCCTGTAGAAATTTTTTTGACACTAATGGATTTCCGTAGAGTTACGATTGATTGGATCAATCATAACTCTTTGTAAGATGGGACCCTGATGTGAACTGCTTGGCTCCTATTCTTGAATCCTGTGTCCATCTTACAAAGAGTTATGATTGATCCAATCAATCTCAACTGTATGGAAATCCATCCATACCATTTTTTTTTCTACAGGAAAATAGCTCAATCTCCTTAGTAAATAAAGAGAATCACACTGAATCTTCAAGATGATGTATGTATGAATAAACATATCTAGAAAATATTTTGAACAAACTTGCATTTTAGACGTTGACATTGCTGGCCGTCCATAGTTGTAGTTGATAGGATCAATCAAAACTCTTTGTGAGACAGGGCCCAGGTTTGGTTTAAACCATGGTTTAATTCTGGGCTACAATTGTGGGAAAGCTATGAATGTCTAGAATTGTTTACGCTTCTCGAGGTTAATGTGATCCTGCCCATGTTTTGATGGTAACATATACTATCTTAAAGTATGATTGCAGGACAATATCAAATGATATGAATGCAAAATGTGATGCTTAATTCATCTTATTGCAGATATTTATGTCATGTTTGGCTTCCTCTAGTTAAACCACATTAGATTATTAGTTAAAAATATGGGCATTTGAATTCCTATTCCAAACATACAATATCACAACTATCAACTCCTGCCACTCCATAAGATGCAACCACATTCTGTGTTTCACTCACTTCAATATGTCATAGAGTCCATGAGGGGCGAGAATCGTTGAGGTAGGGTAGTGACCAAAGTATATTGTCTGATTGCTAGGGGACTCCTTGGCCCTTTCTGACAAGGTCTTGACATGGTAGACATTCAGCTATCATAAAAAAAAAAATAAATAAATGCAATTTACAATGCACCCATTTGCAATCCGATTTTGGAACAAATCGCATTTTGCTCAGTTTCTGAAAATGTGAATGGAACATATCATTTTATTTGAGGTTAAAATTAATTGAAAGAATACTAATTAGTTTCAAATCGTAGCCAATCGTACGACTGCTATGACATCATTACGACTAAATATCAAATTTGCTTTGATTCTAAGAAGGAAGATAGCATAGTTACAGATTTGAACATAGGTATTCCTACGATGATTTAGAACATTACACAGTAAAATATTCCAAGTCTCAATATTAGCATCAAATTATACTACATTTCATTCTGAAATCAAGTCACAGACCAATCGTAAGGAATGTGGTAGCCTTTAGAGATACTCAAGGCACACAAGTTAAAGGGGAGAAAACAAAACAACAAAGGAACACAGAAATATTGTACTCAAAATCATTGACAAATAGAAATTTAAGGTAAGTTCTTTAATATCAAATGTTACAGCAGACTGGCCATCAGGGATGAATGTTAAAATGAATGTAAAATAATGTTTAGCTGCTATAACACAAGGTCGCATTTTTGTTAATCAGTGGTTGTGTCATAAACACAAGAGGGCGTTGTAACATACTCTCATTATTTTTTTTTCCATGGCAGTTCAAATATACATATCTAGAATGAATTATCCTATGGACCCGTATAATATTTCAAGGATAAGCTAAGTATCTTTATTTTGTCATCAAGTAAAAAATTTCCTCTTTCAAAAAATTTGTTGGAGTGAAAGTGATAATGATGATAATAATAATAGCAAATAATAATATATCGCCTTTTATAAGGCAGTGTTTATGTGTGCCTATTCAAAGGCACACCATGTATTACCATAGCTTTAGCTCCAGCTACTGTTACAAGGGCTTGGTGCATTTAATCATGCCAATGTATACAAAGTAAATATTTACCTCATCTAATATGCCATAGAAGTTGATAGGCCTCTTGGTACCAATCTTCAGAAGGGCATCAACATGGATGAACGAGTAAGTCCCAAATGGCAGTTCCATTTTATAGAGAAAAGATTCATCTCCCTTTTCACCTAGGATAGAATACTCCCTGTTCAAATAGTGGAGAGGATTTGAAAATGATAAATTACATACAATGTATTAATATTGATAGCAATAATAATCAATAATCATAATAAGCCACCTCGTTTTTATAGTGAATAATTTAATAGAATATTAACTGATCAAGGTCAAAGGTCAAGTCTTGTAATAAACTTACAAAGCTTTTTCACAATGATTTCTTTGCGGTTTTGAGTGTTACTTTACTTACTTGGATACTTGGATACTCAAAAATACAAGCAAGGAGTTTCATTTTTTCATTTAGGCTTTAACATAATTATGCTTTACTTACTTTCCATACATACAATACATATGAAATATAATGAACAAATAATCTCATATAAATACGCTACATGAACAAGTTCAATAACAAATTTTGTATCGATATCCAATGAAACAATCATTTGATGAATTTGCTTCCAACCATCAGAAAAGCTCATCAAAGAAAGAACTTTCGTTTGAAGAGTTTTGTAAAAGAAATCAGTATATCTACAAACCTGTAAAAATTGTTTTCATGCTGCTCGAAGGGTACATCAAAGTTATCTGATCAGAGCGATATAATGGAAATAATGAAAGAAAAGGATGTGAGTTTACAAAGAGAATACAAAAAAAAGAAAAAAAAAATCAATTTCAAAACCAATTATCAATTTCATGAACGAAAGGAAAAAGAATTTTGATGGACTCAACAGGTTTTCACTGACTGATGCATTTGAACGTATCCTGATCAAGATGTGCTATACGCAGACCTACCAACCTCTGAGAATGTAATACTGTATTCTGTGATTAAAAAAAATGTATTTTTCCCCAACAAGTGTATTTCATAATAAAATGCTTGGCGCACTCACTCATCGCAGCGCTCAAGCTGCATGCAAGCTAAATTGCTCACTGCTCTTGCAGATGAAAAAAAAACATTGAAACATGTGTATATCTTCACCCTGGTTTTAAGAAAATGATTGAAAAAAAAAGTTACCTGAAATTAGATTGATCTAATAACCATATTTGTGTACATTTTATGAAATAGAGACATATAGAGATGATTTTTCTCAATAAATTACGACTTTAAAAAACTTACTGGTTGGCAGGTCTGTATACGCACTGTACATTGATGTCACAAATGACTGCACAGCTAGCTCATCAATCATCAGCTGTAGGTAACAGCTGGTATGCCTATGGTTTGCATTTTAATTGAATATCTGACATACATTGTAGTAGAATATTACTTTAAATTGGATATATAATATTAGAATATGAATTTAAATTGGATATATGATATATCAGAATATGACTTTAAATTGAATATCTGATATATTAGAATATTACTTTAAATCAGATATATACATTAGCATATGACTTTAAATTGAAGATCTGACATATTAGAATATTACTTTAAATTGGATATAGAATATGGAGCCAATCTGTGGAGACAAGTGTATGGACACTTTTTTTTTCATTTTGCATTCTGCAATTCTAAAAAGTGTAGTGAATATTGTTGGCTTCATTTCTACGTTCAAATGCAATATAGTTTTACATATAAGATATACATAGTCATTAATATAAACAATATAGTACCATTATAAAAGGAGTACAACAAAACAATGCAAAGTATAGAGTAATCAATTAATACGGGAGACTGCTATCGTGAGTAGTGACATTGATTTTTCGCCTATGGCACAATGGGGGGGGGGGAGTATTAGCACAATGGCTCCATCAAAGTTGCCAATAATTTATAACTTGATAAATTACCACGGTTTCCTCTCACATCAAGCCATGGAAGGGAATAAGGTTGATGTAAAAAAAAAATAAAATACTAATATCGTGGAGCGTTGTGGCCCAGTGGATTAGTCTTCGGACTTTGAAACAGAGGGTCGTGGGTTTGAATCCCAGCCATGGCGTAATTTCCTTTCACCAAGAAACTGATCCACAATGTGCTGCACCTGACCCAGGTGAGGTAAATGGGTACCGGTAGGAAGTAATTCCTTAAAAAGCTGTGTGCGCTATGAACGCCTAGCTTAGCCGGGTAATATAGGAGTGCCTTGAGCACCTAACGAGGTGGATATGTGAGCAATATAAATACCTTATATTATCATATTATCATTACTACTACTAGTAATAACATATATAATACTAACAATAACCACGAGCCTCGCCTTATTTTGCAATCAATAAAATATGCAATATGATCTTGTGACCCCCAAAGGACATTTGACCTGTTCATCCCCATGAACACACACATGTGGTATTTACCCAAGGATCATTTATACCAAGTGTAAACACAATAGATACAGAAATAAAGAAATGAGACCAACAGACTATGAGGTAAAGTGATCATTAGGTCTCTGCCAAACTTCGTTCTGGGGAATATTAAAGCAATATTGACTGGCCTCGGGGCGATACGACATATATCGCCCAAACTAGATTTATATCACCCGAGTCGTAGACGAGGGTGATATCAATTTAGTGAGGGCAATACATGTCATTTCGCCACCAGGCCAGTCAATATTGCTATTATTAACCAAATCACACATCTAGAGCAAAAATTGTTAAAATTTAGATAGTTTAAATTTTTAGAATGCGAATCTTGTTTCTCATGTTGAGCAGACTAGGCCTCTTTACCATTGTGACATAATTGGAATAACGCGTTCCTGGCCTAGGGACGCCATATCCAGCGTTGTCTCAACTTGATTACCATTATGACGTATAGCACTGCGCGGTTCAAGGACGCGTACAAAAACGGGTAGAATACTGAGAGCGCTACCTTTATTGCCCGCTACATTTCCATGCATTTTCTCATTGACTTTCCTGAGCGGGCAATAAATTGGGCCCGTGGATAAACAATTGGAATGTTATTGACCGGCCATTTGATCCCAGTCTTAAGCAGGCAACAATGTTTCAAAGTTGCCCTGCTCAGATGTCTGATACGGTTAATAATTAACAATAAAGATGGTAATAATAGCTTGATTTTTATCACACTTTTTGCCACAGGATACTAAGTGCAACTATGAAGATGTGGATTTCATATGCATGGAAGATTTTTTATTCATCTTGATCTAGACTCCTAGCGTTGGGCATTATTTGTGGGCTTTTTTTTAGTACATTTGCTCCAACAAAGTTGTCAAAAGTTAATAACAGTAACAATAATGATACTGCTTTTAAATAGCATAATTAAGTCTGTTAGCACTCAATAGGGTAATTTATATCTTGAATACATTACCATGGTTTCCTCTCACGTCTAGCCATCTCAAGGAATATGGTAGCTTAGCCTCGGACATGATCTGTTGATATGATATCCAATCTCCTTTGTTCTGTGAGGCATGGGGAGCGCCATCTGTGATGTCACCTATTAGTACAGTAAGAAGCGGAAATAGTTTGTATGGTTCATTACAGACACACTTCACAAAACAGTAAAATGTGTATTTGGATGTTGTAGGGAGTTTATTTGCAACTGATTCAAAATTTCAATTGCAAATTTGTAAAATTGATGGATCAATTTTAACTATAGCAATTTACATTACACTTCCTGTAACAGACTGTTGCAAGAAACTGACCAGATATCTGCTGAAAATGCAAAGTTTTAAGACCTATTAATGATGATAGACTTAACACCCTATTGCTTTTATTTTGACATAATAATGCTCTCTTTCCAACAAATGCAATGTGCATGCTGTTACCTTTGATCATAGAATTAACTATATGCCCACTCCCCCCCCCCCCTTGGAACACCTCTATTCATCTCTAAGTTTGGAAATATGGTACGATGATCAGTTTCTTCCCCCAAAAAAAAATATTTTGAAGAATGTAGCTACATCCCTCTTCTACAATGAATTATTTACCAACTGAATAATTAGAAGTTCAAGTTTACACATTGGAGAGTCCTCTTTTTCATATGGAACTGCCCTGAATATAAATGAAATTGGAAAATAGATGAATAGCACCTGACCTGTGTGAAGTACAAGCATTGGGTTTATGACTTTCAGGTGTTCATGACAGAATATCTTGAAATCTCGAGCTCGTGCTAACTTCTCAGGATTTTCCACAGTGGTAAGATGCGTATCTGAAATCTGCATCAAATTGAAACAAATCAAACGTAATTCATGAGAACAGGAAATTACAAAGCAAAACGCCTTTGCTTGAGGGCATTAGTTAAAATTGGTTTGGCTTTATGCAATGTTTATGCAACAATTCCATATTAGAGTGATTTTCATTCCTATATAAAAACTACCTTTCACGGATTCCAGTTTTGGCTTTCAGAATTCATATGCTTTGAACAATGCAGTTTTCTTTGATATCTATAGAACATCATCTGTAACTATGCAACAAATCTGTGGCAGTGTAACTGTCAATCCTTCATAAATGAATTGTACCCTTCATACCGCTTTATTACAATTAATACAATGCACCATTTAAAATCAGGTGCCCGTCTTACTAAGACGTGTACTTGATCCAATCAATCGCAACTATGGAAAGCCAGCAAAGTCAATATATAAAATGCATGTTTGCGAAAAAGATTTTCTAGATACGAATGTATATCCATGAATTCATTGATTTCTTGACAGATCAATTTGTTCTCCTTTTAACTACAGTAAGGACATTTTGCAAATTTCCTGTAGAAAGAAATTGACACTGATGGATTACAATAGAGTTACGATTGATTGGATCAATCGTAATTCTTTGTAAGATGGGGCCCAGATTTTACCTGTACAAGCCACCATAGATTGTCCGGAGTTTCTCCTGGGAATGGTGGTACCTCATCATAGGGATGCGGGGGGCCATAGTATTTAACTGGGACAGTGAAGTAATGTACAGACCAGACAAGAGCATAAATCACAGTTGCTATGGCAACCAGGACAGATGTGATGAGAAGGCATCCCTTAGGTGGCTGCATGGTGAAGGATCTGGGAGTAACAGAAGAAAAGATGGTATGTTATAACATAGACAGGAATAACCGTCGTTTCTGGGGATTTATTTAACAATTTCTGACATTTCACTATAATCCCCATTCAATTTTTTTTTTTTTTCAATTTATTATTTTTCATTTTCAACAGAAGAACAAAGTAATGTGATCAAAATAGTTACAATGAACTTATACAGATAAAATAAATTCAGGCGTGTACAGTATTTGATATTTATCTATAAAACGAAGTAAAGCAAAACAGAATATATATAAGCAACTATCATAACCATTTTAAAATAAAAATTCTGTGAAAATGGAGGGATCCACTAAAAAGCAGTGCTTGTATTGTGTGGACCCCTCTAAATAATTATTTTAGAATTGCCTACGAAGACAGACAAGTTTACAAAACAGAGAACAGCAGAACAAAGAACAAGAAACAATCAAACAATTGAAGCACACACAAAGGATATGAAAATAAAAATGAAAAGAGATAAAGAAAGATAACAGAGATAATACAGCAGGACTTCAACGCGCGGATAATTATACCAAAAAAAAAAATAATAAGTTAAGGAGGCATGAAATGGTGAATTTCATGATAAAATTATTTAAAACTGAGTAAATGATGACCTGTATGATTTCAGAAAATTATTTTTAAGTTTCATTTTAAAAGAACAAAGGGATGGGCTTCTAATTATATCTTCACTAAGGGAGTTCCAGAATCTCGGGCCATCGTATATAAATGTTTTTTTAGCTAATAATGTTCTTAAAAGAGGTAAATGAAACTCATTAGACTGTCTTGTAGGGTAATGATGAATTGAACGATTTTGAGGGAACATTGAATCAAATACGTGAGGAAGTGAATTGTTATTATATTTATACATAAATTGGCCTAAGTGAAACAGATATAGATCATTTATTTTTAGCAGCTTGTTTTCGGCAAACAATGGATCTGTATGTGAAAGAAATGAAGAATGGTTAATTATACGGAGAGACTTCTTTTGTAATAAAAGAAGTCTGTTTAATAAAACTTGGTGGGTATTGCCCCAAACAAGAATGCCGTAGTTCAAATACGGTAAGATTAAAGAAGAATAAAGCATTAATAAGGTTTGTGGAGGAAAATGAAATTTCAGTTTATTTATTATGCCGATGTTGCGTGAAATCGCTCTGCAAATATTTTCAATGTGATATTTCCACGAAAGTTTATTATCGACAGTTATGCCTAAGAACTTTATGAACGAAACAACTTCTAAAGGGGTATCATCAAACATAATGTTTGCCGGCAGTGTGTCTATAGTATTACTAAATAACATGTATTTGGTTTTTTTTAGATTAAGGGATAGTTTGTTAGCTCTTATCCACTGAGTAACCTTTTCTAGCTCAGAATTTACTATATCTAGTAGTGTTTTTGGATTTTTATGAGAATAAAAAAGATTTGAATCGTCGGCAAAAAATATGAACGAAAGAATATCGGATGAATTACAAAAATCATTAATATAAATGATAAATAATAAAGGACCTAACAGACTGCCCTGTGGGACTCCGCAATTTATATTTTGCATATTGGATGTATAGCCATTTAATGTTACGTACTGACGTCTATTGGATAAGTAACTCCTGAACCACTCCAAGGCCTTCCCACGCACCCCATGGTGAGCGAGTTTATGTAATAATATATTGTGATTGATTGTGTCGAAGGCCTTGGAGAAGTCCAGGAAGATACCAACCATGTGTGAAGAGTTGTCGAGAGCATGTGCCACTTTGTCAATGAAATTTAATAAGGCATGTTCAGTATTATGTTTTTTTCTAAAACCAAACTGGTAATCGGAGAAAATATTGTGTGCTTTCAAAAAGTTAATAGTTCTATTGTAAACGACCTTTTCTAAAATTTTTGACATGGAGGATAGTAAGGAAATAGGTCTGTAATTATTGACATTAAGCTTATCATCTTTTTTGAAAAGAGGTATTATTTTACCTATTTTCATGTTGTCGGGGACTTGACCATTTTGCAATGAAAGGTTAAAAATATATACCAAAGGATTAACAATAGAGGAAATTACACCCTTCAAAATAAAGTTGTTGATATCATCATAGCCAGGACTTTTTTTGTTATTCAAACTAGACACAATATCAATAATTTCTTGTTCAACGACAGGTGTAAAGAATATAGAATTTGTATTAGGTATGCCCAGATAATCAGAAAAATGCTTGTTCGAAGGAGGGACTTCATGAGCTAAGTTTACCCCTATAGAGGAAAAATAGTTGTTAAAAATATTGGCAATAATTTCAGAGTCTTCAACAATTTGATCATTATCCCTTATTTTAGTTATGCTTGTTTTGTTATTTGATAAATTCATGGCTTGTTTTAAAATCTTCCATGTACCTTGCATGTCGTTCTTATATAAATGTAATTGTTTCGTGAAGTATTTTTTCTTTGCTAGTCGTATTGTTTTAGTCAAAATATTTTTGTATCTAGAATACTTAATTTTGGCTCGCTCGGAACCTTTTGTCTTAAATTTATAGTACAAATTATTTTTTCTGTTAATTGAACGTAAAATTGATTTGGAAATCCATGGAAGTCTTGGTGTTTTTTTGTATGCCGTTTCTTTGTCTTTTACTTTTGGAATGTAAGTATCTAATTTATTACAAAATATGTCAAGGAAGTTCTCAAATGATGCATTAACATCATCTGAGTTGTAAACACGCGACCAGTCTGAAGATTCTAAAGAAGCGTCAAGTCGGGCTATGTTTTCATGAGTTGGTCTTCGCCTTGATGGCCGGTGTAGATTGTTCAGTGGGCGCCTAAGGGTGAAATGTGACATAATTGGAAAATGATCGGTTATATCGGATATGACTACAGAAGAGTCCGGCGAAGGCAGAACGTTACAAAAAATATTATCTATGAGTGTGGCGGAATGAGTCGCCATACGAGTGGGTTTCGATATCAAAGGCAAGAATGAGGCAGTCAAGAATATATCAAGGAATTCATGGGATATGTTATTATTTTCATGTTTCAAAATATCAATATTAAAGTCTCCCATTATAAAGACGTCTTTGTTTACAAAAAGTGGATCTTTTAGCAAATCTGAAAGGTAGAGGAGAAAATCATTTGAATTAGAATTTGGAGGCCTATACATAATGCCTATGATTATATTTTTGGAAGTGGGAATATTTATTTCTATAAAAAGAGACTCTACAATGTCGTTTGATTTAATAAATTCTTTATGAGTTATGTAATCGTAATTTTGAGAAACGTAGAGGGCAACCCCTCCACCAGACCTATTTTGCCTGTTGTTAACGATAAAGTCATAGCCATCCAGGGCAAATGGAAGATTAGACTCGCTGGATAACCAAGTTTCCGAAAGTCCAATTATAGAAAAGGGAAGTTTGGAAGGATTATCTAATAACAATTGGAATTCCTCAAAATGCTTACTTAAGCTTCTAATGTTAAAGTGTAAAAGAGAAAACGTATCTATGGAGAATTGTTTGGTAATTTCTTTAAACTGAGACTGGGTTATATATTCAGATGAAGGACGGTAGTGTGTTAGTGCGAGCCTGCATGTGTAATCAGGTCAGCAATTCGGGCGACCGGGTTTTATCCAGTTTTTTTTTTTATTCTAAATTACATTATATTATCTTGAACGAAGGCCCACTATTTTCGTTACACTCTAATCTTTCTTTTGATACTATGTAAGTTCTAAGAAAATATCGAAAATATAAGTTACCGATGATTTATTGCTTATTTTTTTAATTTTCTGCCGGAGAGGAAAAAATGGCAGCCGTGTGTTGCTGCCCTCTACGTTCAACGAGTTGTGCTTTTATCAAGGCTTTCCGATTAAATTTTTCGATATCATGGCCAGTCAATGCGAGCGACAAGTTCTGAACGCATGCATATCTACAAGCGCAAAGCAGCGGCACAAATCGCGATATATAGCGACTGGTAAATACGTCTGTAAGAATGATTACGTCATCCAAGATGGCAACTTACGTTGACCAACGAAAGGATTAAAGATGACTATGTTTTAATCATCATTTGAAAGAAATTAGCGATAACTGCAGTCTGAGGTAAGATATTTCTTAATTTTATATATTTTTTCTTAAGTTTGAATGTACTTTCATTTTTAGAATGTGACACTTTATTAAAAAACGATCAGAAAATCAAGTTTCCGACAAATTGGATCTAAAAACGTTACTGCTAATTCATTGGCTGTATGTACGGGCCAACAACTATTCAGTCTATGTATGGGTGAGTGGAGCCAACACAGTTCAGCGGATCAACCAAAATACAGAGACTGAAGCTTTGGGTCTAGTTATCACAATGGCTTCATGATAAGTAGAAACATATTCCTGTACATCATGTGTATGTTCAATCTCTTCTACTGTGCAATAGATACTAAAATTAAACTAGAAATTGATGAGAGCTTGTGAGAATAAAAACCTTTACCACTGAAGCAACATCAGAGAATAAATACCTTTATTACCAAGGCCACATCAGAGAATAAAAGCCTATATTATTATAGAGCCAAACCAGCTAATGAAATTACGCTGCTTTGTACAGGATGTAGGCCTATATGGCATTTCTGTTTTTCTCTATCTTGCATGCAACCCTTTTACAAGCTGCATCACCTTAAGGTAGCAATTCACTCTTTATTCGTCATTATCCCAATAAACATTTTTATTTTCAGACCGAAGGGCTTTTTGTTCTGGGTATTTTTTCGCACAGGTCTACATGCCAATCATATCATATCATTAAATGTTAACATCCAACGAGGTGGGTGTTTCATAAAGCTGTTTGTAAGTTAAGACCGAAATTAAGAACAACAGGTGAACCTTTCTTACGCTATAAATAATCGCCAATGAACATTTAATGGTCAATATCATTTACCACCAAAAGGATCACCAGTTGCTCTTAACTTATGATCAGCTTTATGAAACGGCCCCGACACATTTCTCACCTTGGGTGGAGATTGGATATTATTTGGAAGTGCCCTGCCAAAGGACATTAGCACTGTATGGGATTCTGACACTTGACCCTTTGAGAGTCTCGTGACTGAACTAAACATTCCCTCCATATATAGTGACGAAAGGGTTGGCACGTTCCATGATCGGGGGGAGAGGGGCAATCAAATTAGAACCATGAAATTGAAATAAGGGTCCAAGCAAATGGCTATGTCGCTACTACGCTTAAAATATTGGTTCTTTGGTAAATATAATCAGCCTAAGATAAAAAAAAGCTAGGGTCTAACGTTAGGGAATTGCATATCAGTGTGAACACGCTGTTTAGTGAGTGGTTGTAATATTACCAAATGTGTCAGAAAAAGTTTCAAACTTTGCAACATCCTACCAAAGTGAATATGAATAGATCATTCCAACGCTTTTATTAAAAAAAAAACCCTAACCAGAATGTGGTAAAAAAAATAACTGATCAGTAATTTTGTGAATTTTTCCATTTTTCACACAGAAAGCACACATTCGTAATTACTGTTTTCAAGTGACCTAAATATTTCACATGTGAAGAGGGGTGCGATCAGAAGCAAAAATTCAGAGCAGGGCTCTGCCAATATTGGAGACTGTCTCCCATGAGGGAGATAATCTCCAATATCAGACACTTTTGTAAAGATTTTGGGTATTCAATTTCAGAGACAGTCTCCAGTTTGGGAGACCAATTTCTGTTGTTTACATTTGCTGCAGAAGTATTAGCTTGGTGGCAAATAAAAATGTGATACGCAGATTCCTCATGAAAAATTACCCATTTTCACAGACAACTTTAAAAATTCACTGTCTACTTTTGTTTTTAGAAGGATTTTTGTTGTCATCCACACACAAAACAAATGCCGTTTTACGAACAATTTATAAAAATCATTATTTCACAAATACTAAAATCTATTATGTGATTATAAATAATTATCAGTATTATAAAAATTATTCAAAATTACGTGATAAATTTTAATGTTTGTGAAATAATAATTTTTTTCTAAAAATTATTCATCAAAACGGCATCGCTAGCCAGAAGTACGTCATACATAAGCGGCAAGGGTCGACGCTATTGTAATTCTGTTGTTTACATGAGGATCGAGGGGTCTACGCGGCAGCATCAGTTAGGTAAGAAACCTTAATTTTTTCACATTTTTATATAATAATTTTAAAACCTTCCTACTCATTAGGCATAGAAAGGTGTAAAAATTAATGAAATTCATTAACTTCAAAGTGATTTTTGTAATCAAAAGATGGATTTCCTAGGGAAATCCATTTTTGTTTATGTCATTCTCTTAATGCGACTATCTATGTCTATGGAAAGAGTGTCTGAGTCAAGACGTCACTGATGAACTCAACTAGAACATTATTTCAAAAGTCATCATCATTAGCCTGGGGGAATTCGGGAGTTCCTGGGCGCCTGAGTTACATCTCGCCTTACTGCGGCAGCCCGAACACGTACTGTGTTCGGGCTGCGAACAGTTTCACCCAAGCTCACCGGATCCGGACCGGATCGGCCAAAAGAGATTCGGGAATTTAATGATTATTAATAACATTGTAAGAAATTGGAATGAAGGAATCAATACATACTTACAACTTAAGCCGCAATATTCACAATCCTCAAAACGAAGAAGTAATGTCCCAAAACTAGGCAAAAATGGAGGGATGTTTTTCCGATGTGCATTAAAAGTCGTTTGTACAGGAACCAATGGAGGATCGATATAGCCTTTTGACGAGGCAACGAGATAAATTGATTTTCATCTTCGTGCTAGCAGAAAACAAAAAGAAAGGGAGAATAATAGCCTAATCCTTGAAAAAAAACAAATAAAATAATAATTGATTATCACACGTTTATACTACGCTCTTCCTATCAATTGGACCATGTTTATTCACTTAGGACCCTATAGAAATATACTAGAAGTCTTTGACAAAAGGCTATGCTATGAGTCATGCGAGAAAGGGTAATATGAATATTCATAAGTCTAACTAAGTGGCGTAATTTCTTTTTTTGATGGATTGGCTGCGTGACAGCCAGTGAATGAATTACTATTTAACGACCTCTTGTTTTAAATTTGAATAGCTTCTTTTCCTTTTTTTCTTCATACTTTTCTTCTTTCGTAATTTTATTTCTTAGATCTCCCCCTTAATTTCTTTTCACTTTCTAAATATTCTTTATCCCCTTTCCGTTTTATTATTTTCATATTTTGTTCCTCTACTTTTCTTTTCGTTTCGTGGTTCATTTTTCTTTTCCTTTCTTTACTGTTTCATTTTTTAATTTTTCTCTTATTTTCTTCGTTTCTTGTCTTTTCTTTCCCTTTCTTTTTCTTTGTTATTCGTCTTTTTCTTTACTTTTCTACCTATTGTCTCTATTTATAAAGTTTCTTCATCATCTTTTTTTGAGAGAGAGATTATGGACGTGTTGTCGCACTTTTTTTATGCATAATTGAAAACAATAATTGATTTGATTTTGATTTGATTTGATTCATTTATTTTCCACACTTCATTAAAAAAAACAATACAGAGTAAAGATAGTATTACAAAATACAGTACAATATATTCCAGTGCATAAAGAAAATTGCTACATCTTGTGAGTAAAAAGATAATTTGATAGCCTAATTTATGTGGTTTGTATTGACGCTTGAAATAAGAAAGCCTATTGAAATTCAAGCCTTATTTCAAATGACCAGAACTTTGTTATTTCTTGACCATTTTCTGTAATTTATGTATCAAATTAAAGAGCAGATATTGAATTCTTCAAAAATGCGGTTTTCCTTTTGAAACCCAGATACTCCCCGCCAAATTAGTTTTCGGTATCGTTTCTTCAAATTGTTTTTGCTCACTCATGCATGATTGAGAAAAAATCTAAGTAATATCAAATGAAAAAGGAGATTCTAAGCTTGAAATTGGTAGGTCATTTGTTTTATTTATGATTAAGTTATTATAAATGATCGCTAAATTTCGGTTTCGTTTTTCTGGGACGCACTGTATACACAGTAAAAAAAATAGCAAGCCCCGGTCTCTTTAACAACAGGTTGTTTAGACTTTTTTGTAATTGCCTAAACTTTTTAAACAACTTGTTTAAAAAATTTAAAGTCCTTAAAATTTTAACAACTTTTTTTACAGTGTATGGCTGCTATTTTTTCAAGCATTCAGCCCCCCCTTGAAGTTGAATACCTTTTTTCTTTATCTGTTTTTGCTTGTCAATTCTTTTTATGGTGCGAAATTTTCTTTACATCGATCCTGTTGAGGATCATTTTTTTTCCTGTCAATTTTTTTTTTCTTGTACGAAATCTTTTAGGCCTATGAGTTTATGACCTTTTTTTTTGGCTCGTCAAATTTTTGGGCGGACGATTTTGTCCCCCCCCACCCGGCCCCTTGTGGAAAATCCTAGGTACTGCATCTTCCTCTTAATTTTAGTTCTTGTTTTGCGACATTTACGGTATTTAGAGCATGAAAAATACTAGCAAATTAAACATGATGCAGCCCCAGTTATCGACTTAGCAATGGATCTCATTTTCCACCATTTTTTGTAAAAGCTGATCGAATCCGCTGGGCCTGGGGAAAAAAATCACCGCGCTCACCGCACCGGTACGTGTAGCGACGTCTCGGCCGTACCGCGGCCGCCGCGCAACGCGCGCCCCACGTGTGTGCATCGAGTGTCCTGTGTTCGAAAGTCAACTTTCGCCATCGAAGGATTCAAGATGAATTCTTCAAAATGTGCTATGTGCATGTCACCTTTTGTGAAAGGTTCTAAGGGATATGGTCGAATTAGACTTGCCACTTTTACGTCCCCACGGACAGTCCATCGATTTTGCCCCAAATCTGTCATTTGTGACAACTATGTCTGTCGGAAGTGCGAGCGCTTTATTGTCAAGAATACTCGTGTTCGCCAAGGATCCAGAGGAAAGAAACGAACTTCAATAGGATTAGCCTTAGGAGGGAAAACACCGGGAGGAAAGGACGGGCGTCCATGTGAGGAAAAAAATATCGGCTCTCCAACCGGGTCTCCAACACCAATGCCAAAGAGAAGAGCAGTCTTTGACACTCCCGAACAGCTCCACATTCCATTCGACCAGGGTGTTCAAGCCCCTGGCACTAATTCTGATAATTCTGATTCAGGAAGTGATGAAGATGATCTACCAGAAAGAAGAAACAGTGAAAGACCACCAATTCAAAAGGCTATTGATTACTTTATCTCGTACAGATATCTAGAAGGTGTCAGAGCACTGTCGAAAGTTTCACCTAATGCAAGAAAGGCACTGATAGTGGAAGTGACAGAGATGATAAAAAACGAGGTAGGTGTAGCTATCCCTCTATGTAATTTTTTTCACTCAGAAATGATATCTCAATGTTTTTATTTGTCTATCTAATTATAAATGCATTTTTTGCAGGAAATATGAGAAATTTTATAATTACTATCAGTTGATTACTATATATTAATAGTGCATGAGTCAGTGCGTCCTAAGAAAACTACACTTTTGAAATGGCTGCCAAAAAAAAATATCACTTTGGAGGAAAACATTTATATGGAAGGCACTTCCAAATGTCAACAAAAAGTTGAAAAACTATACATGCTTCAGTTCAGGCAGCACTGTCCACTGAAATAAAGGGTATGAAAATTAAGGTGGCCAGGAATTAGCCTTCTAGTTTCTTTCAGATTTTGAGATTCAAGTCCCTTGGAAATTCAAAGTTAAGGCTGTTTTGATAAATCAATGATTAAGCATTATTTATTTAGGCCCAGGTTTTTTAATTTTAGAGCAAATTTCAAGATAAATTGAAATGTAATGCATGAGTGAACTTGAAATACAATTTTTACCTTTTCAAGTGGATCTCAGCAATGTGTCCATGGAAGTCAGAATAGGGATAGGACGTAGCTGAGGAAGTAGGTTGACTGGATATGGGTCAACTGGGGTCCGTTGCAGAAAGAGTTGCGTTCAAACGCAAGTCAAAAAATCAATCGCAAGTCCCAAATGCGCGCTGTTGATTGGTTGAAAATCAAGTTGCGGTTGATTGCAACTCTTTCTGCAACGGGCCCCTGCATGACACTTAACCCCCCTCCCCCTCCCCTCTTTATCTCTACCACTTTCACCCCTCCTGAGAAACTAGCCTTTGCTAGGGTGAGCAGAAATAAGCCTTCTAGTTTTTTTAAGAGGTGAGTCTGGAATTTTCAAACTTACCCTTTTGTGTGTTATGCTAAATTCCTGATGAATCGAGATCAGTTTTGGTTTAATTTCTGAAGCAAATTTCATGAGTTACTAAATAGAAATGTAATGCATGAGTAAACATAAATTGTAATTTCAGTGTAGCATTTTTAGTTTATTATGTGGATCTTACAAGTATGCTTGTGAAAGTCAGATAATGCAATGGTCCCTGTTACATGCAAGGGGTTGAGATAGGGTAAGACTGGGTTAAAGGGGCATTCTGCTTCATGTATTCACAAACTACATGTCATGTAATCACCCCCACCCTCCACCCCCTTTATTTCTCCTGGATGGTATATAAACTTAAATGCCAAGTGACTTATGGTTGACGGGTCTTTCATTTCCATTGAATGATTACTAAGAACTTGACTATTTATTATGATTTATGTAATGATTTATTGAAAAAGCTGAATGTTTGATTGATAATTTATTGAAAAAGATGAATATTTGATTGATCACATTCATTGAGTTGATTTACTAACCGATTGTTGATTGAATTGTTGATAGGTAAAAGTTGATGACCTAATTTTCAGGATTTATTATCAAATTGTCAGTGCGCTCTGCACATAAAACGTACATGAAATAGCAATCAACCTCAATCTCAACAGGAGAGAGGAGGAATTAAGCCTGGTTTTACAGACTTTCTCAGAAAATTCAGTGTTTACTGCAACTACTGGCAATTCTCCCTAATTCATTTTTTCATGAAAATTATTCACACAGCCTTGTAGATTTTATCACACACTACTGTGCAAATTTTCATGGCGCTCGTGCGATCGAAGGCCAAATCAGCCCCCCCCCCCTTTCGACTGTGAGATGGTGCATATTACGCGGCTCTTTTAGGGTTAAAGAAGAGATATTTCTTTAGCTTTTTGTTCTATTGATATTTTTTCATTAATTCATGTTAGAAAATTTCAAATGAAAGCTGAACCATCAAAATGTGATAACTTTATTTCTTTGCTTGTCAGGAAATATGTTAGAAATTTTCCTTTAAGAATATCATTGCAAAATATTTCTTAATTACATAATTTTTCTCTCCGGTTGGTATAGTGTGTCTTTGTATTTAATTGATTTTTCAATGCAAATTATTGATTTATTTCTGAAAGATAAAAGTCAAGCCAAAGATCAAGTCATTTCAGCAGCAAGTTAACCACTCTACAGTTTCATCATTTTCCTGGGAAAAAGCGATGGAGGCTCAGCAGAGCTTGCCAGCCACAGTCAGTTGTATCTGGGCTATGCTACCACTTAACGGAGAAAACAAGAAGTATGTAGAAGTTTCATAATACTAACGATATTGAAGAAAAACAAGCATTAATTTTACTGATTGACAATAGTAAATATTCAGCATGAGAAAGATAATGAATAAAAATAAATGCCACCATCTATTCTGCTAAGCTGCATTTATTCAGTAGAAGGCAATGGTAAAATTCTGATTGGGGATAATGCATTTCGCATAGTTGTGTAAAACAGTGAATGCCATGAATCCCATTCGTACTTCAAGACAACAAAGCATTTGGCTTCCTGTTGAAAAGTGCATTACATTTATGCTTCTTAAATTTTTTCAAATATTAATTGAAGCTGTTATTTATTTATCTATTTTCATTATGCACTAATGATGTATTATTATTATTATCATTATTAGTATTATTATTGTTATTATGAATAATTATAAAGCATAAATGAATCTTATTTTCTATTTTGCAGTGATCTAGCTTGAAAGGCTGGCCAAATGCTGAACATTGCCCTCTACACCAAATGCCGATCTTACAAGTTTGTGCAATCGTGTGTTGGTATTGAACTATGGAAGCAACGCGTGAGCCACAAGGTTTTCAAGACATTGAACCACATGGGGATTTCTCAAAGTGTTGGCGCAGCAAGACACAATGTCGACATCATTGGAAAACAACATGACAAAGAGCTTTGGAACTGGAAAAAGTCACTGGTAAATAATTGATTACATCTTTACCCCATTTGTCATAATCAGTGAATTTTATCTTTAAACTGCAGTAATGAGTTCGATTGCAGAACGCAACTTAAAAAATTCCTTTAAGTATACATTGGTTTTTGTCTCACCTGCGAAGCAAAGTGAGACTATAGGCGCCGCTTTTCCGACGGCGGCGTCAACATCAAATCTTAACCTGAGGTTAAGTTTTTGAAATGACGTCATAACTTAGAAAGTATATGGACCTAGTTAATAAAACTTGGCCATAAGGTTAATCAAGTATTACTGAACATCCTATTAGAGTTTCATGTCACATGACCAAGGTCAAAGATCATTTAGGGTCAATGAACTTAGACCATGTTGGAGGAATCAACATCGAAATCTTAACCTGAGGTTAAGTTTTTGAAATGTCATCATAACTTAGAAAATATATGGACCTAGTTCATGAAACTTGGACATTAGGTTAATCAAGTTTCACTGAATATCCTACATGAGTTTCACGTCACATGACCAAGGTCAAAGGTCATTTAGGGTCAATGAACTTTGGCCGAATTGGGGATATCTGTTGAATTCCCATCATAACTTTGAAAGTTTATGGATCTGATTCATGAAACTTGGACACAATAGTAATCAAGCATCACTGAAAATTTTGTGCAAGTTTCAGGTCTCATGATTAAGGTCAAAGGTCATTTAGGGTCAATGAACTTTTGCAGAATCGGGGGTATCTGTTGAATTACCATCATAACTTTGAAAGTTTATTGGTCTAGTTCATTAAACTTGGACATTAGAGTAATCAAGTATCACTGAACATCCTGTGTGCATTTCAGGTTACACGACCAATGTCAAAGGTCAATGAACTTTGGCCGAATTGGGTGTATCTGTTGAATTACCATCATAACTTTGAAAGTTTATGGATCTGATTCATGAAACTTGTACATAAGAGTAATCAAGTATCACTGAACATCCTGTTCGAGTTTCAGGTCACATGATCAAGGTCAAAGGTCATGTAAGGTCAATGAACTTTGGCCATGTTGGGGTTTTTTGTTGAATAACCATCATATCTCTGTAAGTTTAGTGGTGTAGTTCATAAAAAGTGGACATAAGAGTAACCATGTATCACTGAACATCTTGTGCGAGTTAGAGTAGTATACAAAGTCAGCACTGCTGCTATATTGAACGCGTGATGCAGGTGAGACGGCCAGAGGCATTCCACTTGTTACAAAAAGAAAGCTGGTGAATTTCATCTACCACAGAACCACTACTCCATACTGTTCTTGCTAAATCAATATTTAATAATCACTTTTATAGGACCTACTTCTTGGGGCACTCTTGACAACGCCATCCAATTAAATAAATGATGTGATTAAATATATATATATATATGTGTGTGTGTGTGTGTGTGTATATATATATATTCTCTTCAGGTCATTCACTGCTTTATATCAGTGTCGATGTCTTGATTTTTGAAGTATATAGTAATAATTTTTCCCTTGGTTATAATGTTACATGTTAATTTCAGTGTGCAAGTGTTTTTGTTTACAATGTCATATTTGATTTTTTTTTCTCCTTCTTCAATAAGGAAAAAAGACAAGCCGAGTCTCCCACTACTGATTATGGCTTCTGTTGTGATAATTTCCAGATTGGCACGGAAGGAAAAAGCCAAAGGACAGGCCACTCCAACACATTCGTCTTAGAAGCAATGTGTTTTGCGGTGAAAGATCGTGTCATGGAGGAAGCAACCAAGGTGCAAGTGCCAGCTGCCAAATTAGATCCCTATACATTTCTTCCTTCACCTGATGTCTTTGAGCGTCAAAGATCAAGGGCAATATTCTTGGTTAAGCACCTCATCACGAAGCACCTGACAAAACTACAACATCTGAAGAAGGAAATTCCATCTAGAATTCTTCATAGTCACACTAAAGAAATGGATGAGAAATCTCAATGTGTAAGTTAAATTTGACAATTTAATTTACTAGATTACTTGGTAGCGTTAATCATTATTTTTCTTCCAATTGTTTTAAAATATATAACACCCGCATTTCCCACGAGACCAAATTATATGTTTGTGGTGGGTTTGGGATCAGAGCAAAATCTGATGGAGGAATAAAACCTAATACAACCCCAAATTGTAAGTAGATCAGTCTAGATAAACATTTCAATTATAGTCATAGAAAAATATAGTAGTACCTTAAAAAAATC
Organism: Lytechinus variegatus; assembly: GCF_018143015.1. Classification (NCBI taxonomy): domain Eukaryota; kingdom Metazoa; phylum Echinodermata; class Echinoidea; order Temnopleuroida; family Toxopneustidae; genus Lytechinus; species Lytechinus variegatus. The sequence goes on along the minus strand of NC_054746.1, from coordinate 8,997,236 downwards.
TTTAGATTAATTTTTCTTTCAGAACCCCTATAGCTAATTAATTGCATTAATTGTGTGCAGTCATTTGTCATATTCTGAATATGATATAAAGTTTAATTTACTCAAAGACATGTTTGTCATGAATCTGCCCATTAGGTTACTCTTGGTGCTGTTGATGCTGACCCAGGTTCCACACAGGGTATGATTACAGTGATGGAACACTTGCAGAAATATGTGCCTGTTGTTGAAGATCAGCAGACCCCATGCTTAGCCAGGGGCGTTGTAGGGAGTGAAAGTTATATACTGTACGTAGATCACTCCCCACTAACGCCAGGAATCACCGTACATGCCTTTGCGAATCGGACAGGATTACCCATGGTGAACCTAGACCTAAATCACCAATTTTAGTTATAGTTTTTCGCCCAAAGTCATGTACATGGGCAAGTTTTATGTTTACCCCCATTTAATTGTATTTTTTAAAGTTTTAATTAAATAAAGTCGTAAAATTGAAAGAAATTAAAAGCAATAGCGTTCACTTACCCCCGTCTGTTGACGAAGCCATTTTGATTTCTTTTGTTATGATACCTAGATACACACGCGTGCAGAGCTGCAACTTAGATTTAAAAAATACTTGCATTTGTCAATAAAAATAACGATTTGTAAAATATTTGTTTCGGTTGAAAAATATCATGAAATAATTTATATGATATTTATCGATAAAAAAAAATATTTTGCGATTCCTGATATCTATCGGCAGATGCAAATATTTTTTTAATTCAAGTTGGCAGTTTGACCGCCAACTTGAATTAAAAAAATATTTGCATCTGCCGATAGATATCAGGAATCGCAAAATATTTTTTTTTATCGATAAATATCATATAAATTATTTCATGATATTTTTCAACCGAAACAAATATTTTACAAATCGTTATTTTTATTGACAAATGCAAGTATTTTTTAAATCTAAGTTGCAGCTCTGCACGCGTGTGTATCTAGGTATCATAACAAAAGAAATCAAAATGGCTTCGTCAACAGACGGGGGTAAGTGAACGCTATTGCTTTTAATTTCTTTCAATTTTACGACTATTTATTTAATTAAAACTTTAAAAAATACAATTAAATGGGGGTAAACATAAAACTTGCCCATGTACATGACTTTGGGCGAAAAACTATAACTAAAATTGGTGATTTAGGTCTAGGTTCACCATGGGTAATCCTGTCCGATTCGCAAAGGCATGTACGGTGATTCCTGGCGTTAGTGGGGAGTGATCTACGTACAGTATATAACTTTCACTCCCTACAACGCCCCTGGCTACCCATGCTTGCTGAGTGGAGATGGCCTTACTATCGAGCGCATTTAAACAATGTATTTTTTTCTATGTTAAATGCAAGAAAGAATGATATCCATTACTGAAATACCTAAATCGCGATTTATTTCAAAAGCAAGTTCGTGATTCGCCCGAAGTTTTCTTATCTCTTCTTGTAATGCATATTCATTAAACCTTAACAGTGACGACATCTTATAAATATTCATGTTGCGCATGCGCATACATGTTTTTTCATTTACTTCAAGATGGCGATTCGTGCGAAATCCGAAAATTGATCCTCTATTGTACGATTCCATCGAATTCTCGTAATTTTTTAGCAAATTAAGGAGAACGTATCTTGAACCCGTTTTGTTTAGGTAAGATCAGTCCTAACTGTCATAATTTTGGTTTCTTTTCATCATCTATGTTTTGGTAATTTAGGGATTAATCTAGTGCATCGATGCACTCCGGTGAGAATACATGGTGGAACTCAGGACCCCGACACTGTCTGAAGACGTGTCGGGGTCCCCGGGGCAACATCTCGCCATGCAATGATGCAGCGGATTCTTAATCGTAGACGTAGGCTCTCCCTGAGCATGGACCTACCACTCTGACTTGCCCTGAGTTAGCTCTCCCGCAGATGCCCGAGCGGAACCTCTGGCTAGGCTTACCGCTAGAACCATCGCATCAGCGACTTAACCGAGAGGTCAAACTCAAAGGTTTTCCCCTCCTTCTCCTTAGTTTTAGTTCAAACCATTCGCTCAGTGATATGGTCTCCAGGTTGAGAAAAAAATTAATACTCACGTTCTCAATAAATATACGGTATATCTTGGTTGCTGGCTTCAACTCAGTAAAACCTGTAATGTAGGCTCCGCTGCTGTGTGTTGAATGAGAAGACCAACGTCAACGTCAACGAACGTAGAGGGCAGCAACACACAACAGCAGTGCAAGGCATCTTACCTTTCTTCCCCTTCATTTTTCATTTCTTTTCTGTTTTTCTTGATTGTGAAACTTTTGGGGGGCTATGACCCCCATACCCCCTCCCAAGATCTGTGCGCCATTAATCTCTTAAACCATACAAGTACCCTATTCAAAGAACTGGGTTTATGTATATTTTCAGCATGACAAAAGGAAAAGATAGGTGGAGGCCGGGGCCTATTATTGGCAGTGAAAAAAAATTAAAACCAACAGGAAAAGGAAAAAGAAAAACTAGATTTTATAGGGTAGAAGAGAAAAAGGAAGGGGAAAAAAGGTAAAAGAAACAAAAAAAAATGAGAGAAGGAAGAAGAGTGAACAAATTAATGGGGGGAATGATTTCAAAAAAATAGGAAAACAATTTCTGCTATAGGCCACTGGGCTGTTAACTAAGATTTGAAATAAAGATTTAAAGGGGAAGTTCACCCTGACAAAAAGTTTATTGTAAAAATAGCAGAAAAAATAATAAAAAATATTGACGAAGGTTTGAGAAAAATTCATCAAAATAATTTAAAAGTTATTAGAATTTCAATTATTTGATTTGTGACGTCATATGCGAGCAGCATTCCTACATAGCGAATGGTAAAAAATCAATGAAATGTCATTTTCTCAGAAAATTCAAAATGGTTTTCACTGTACCTTTTGTTTATCAATAGACAAATCATTTCACTCCCAATCATGAATAGAAAACATAATTGAATCATCAGGAACCATAACAAATTTGAAATTCATGCATTTTATATTACATAACACATGGGGCAGCTGCTCGTTTATGACGTCACAAATCCAAAACTTTCAACCCTATAACTTTCTTATTCTTTAACGGATTTTCCTCAAACCTTCACCAATAATTTTTACTATTTTTTCTGCTATTTTTACAACAAAGTTTTTATCAGGGTGAACTTCCCCTTTAATAAAAAAAAGCGGGATCTGCCCTGCTGTGATATGTCATTGGAAATAAAATATCATTATCAAGTCGGTTAGATGTCAGTTTCTGCACTTATCTGTATGTGTTCTGTTTTCTCATTTTGACAATTAATGGAACTGAATAGACCATGATATAACCCTTTATCCTCTGTCTGTTTTGCCTGTTTTCAAGCATAATGCACATGTGGAAAAATAATGCAAATTCTCTTAACAGGGTGGTAATAAAAGAATTTGTCTGAAAAATGCCCCAAACCCCATTGGGATAAGATCGGCTTTCTAGAGACAGAATAATAGACATAGAATTAAAAAAAAAAAAATTAAATCTTTTGATCAATTCACCCAATCAATTTTTTCTCTAAAAAAGAGGCATTTTGGTGGTTTCTGAAATCTGCCCTAATCCCATTTGGGGTTACAATCGGCGTTTTAATATGAAAGAGCATTAATTATAGCAAAAAACAAAATGATTCATATCTTTATAAAATCATTAAGTAACCCCCTGCCCTTTTATTGAAAATGTGAGGATTTAGGGATTTTGTCTGAAAGCTGCCCCCCAAAAAAAATATATATATGTGTGTGTCTATAAAAAACAAGGTTTGTATTTTTTCTCAGATGAAGAAGCATTAAAATTGTCATCCTACATAGTTAAAACCTTGTTCGTCTACAAGACAGTTCAACCACTTATCTTTTAATAAAATTGCTGTTTACCATATTGGCGTACCAAGAAAACTTTGCTAAGAGGGGTAAATACATGTATTTTCTGACTAGCAAAAATTAAAGGGTAATGGCCACTTCAGAAAGCACTATTGCATCCAAATTTTTCAAAGCAAAAAGAAGGAAAAAAAGGAAGAAAATAATGTCGGGGGTGGGGGGGAGGTGGTTCTCGGTCTGCCCAAGATCTTTTAATGGTGGAGGCATGAATCTTGACCAGGCGCGGATCCAGGGGGGCACAGGGGTAATGTAATGTAAATATGCCATTAAAACCAAGGTGGGGCACCTTTTTTGAAATTGAAGACCTTTTTTTTTTGCTTGTCAAATTTGTCCTCCAAAAAATTTGCCCCCCTTCCCCCTGGATCTGCCCCTGATCTTGAATGTGACAAATTGGTAATTCATCTAGTAAACTCCAACTCCTATTCTGGTATAGTTGAATTACAGATTTCTGAAACCACATGGGCTAATCAATTTGGTTGAATTACCTGTTGGTCTACTCATCACTTGGTCTATTTTCCACTTTATCTACCTATCAATAATGGTTCATCTAACCACATAGAATAAGTTGTGCTAGACATAATGGCCCGTATTCTGATAGTAGGTATAACTTAAATTCAGAATACATAAATCACTAACAGTAGAGATATCATATTTCAGCTCATTTGGCTCTCAAATCATTCATAATTGTCTAGGAAGTATAAATAGATGATTGTCTTCACCATCGATAAATCAGAAAAGAGCACAGTAAACATAAGAAACATACAACCCAATAAAAATTTTGATACGTTTGGCTTCCCATACTTAAACCACATCTTTAAACCTGAGTTTAAGTTAAACCCCGACTTCAGAATACGAGCCATAATGTGTATTGCCTAAAAATGGAATTAGATGAAATTGTAAATTGAATAGACCCGAAAGGTTATTAAACAGATTTTATACCCCTTTCACAAACCCATCCTCCAATTATCCACCTAAGAGTAATGTGGATAATTCAATAAAAATTGCATTTACAACTCCGAAAATAATCCGCACTATTTTTTAAGAGCGCCCGACCTGAAAAAGGCGGATAATTGCCATGGCAACTGCACACACCCCCTCCGATGGGGTTGTGTTGGAAAAGGGTGACCTTGTGACCGCACCATGGCAATTATCCGCATTACTTTGGAAATGCGTTCATAAAGTCAAAATCTAGTCCCGATGCCGCTATTATGCGGATAATTGCAGCATCGAAATGATGCGGATAACTCTGGTCCCGCTCCGATTTTACGACCAAATTATGCGGATATTATCCGCATAATTGGGTTTATGAAAGGGGTATTAGACCAAATGGGAATGGACCACCTGGAAGGAGACCAAATTGGACAGAAACAAAAAGTGGTTGTAAACCAGTCAATAATTTAACATAATTCCTACAGGGACACAGAGTGAAAATATAGGACAAAAATAATGACTCCAATAACAGAGCATTTGAAATAAAGGAATTTTACATTTAATTTCAAACTGTACAAATTCATTTTACATACACGGCCACCTTTCATGTATTTTCCATTGATCCAGTAACATGACTTTATTCGGAAGTGCAAACAAAATTTCATACTCATTATTTTTTTTTTTTGTTTAATTTATTGAACTGCCAAGTGGTTCATTATCTTTTCTAGTTAAAGATTAACTCTGGAATTGCAGATGGTAACAAAAGAAAATAAAAGTGCTCACAGAATGAAAAACAAAACTTACAAAGAATTATTAAAACTATAAATAAATGATATCTGCCAAACGATTTTCAGGAAAATGCATAAGTACAATCCACCCCTTCGAGATACTTTCAAAAGCATTCCATGGAACAGACTTTCTTCTTGGCCCCATGGCATAAAAGTTACTAAAAATTTACTATAATAGTAACTTTGCTACTCAATGGTAACTACCATGGTAATGGTGCCAAACAGCCAATCAAAATCAAGGATTTAGTGCAACTTAGAACTGAAAAAAAAAATTGACAAAAATACCATAACATTAAATTTTCTGCACGGGGGCCCATAAGAGGGACTTGGCTGTATAAAAACACAAATCTTTACTTTAGATCTTTGCATGCTGAATTAATTTCTGGTCGAAAGCACAATAGTTATTTTGATATTTTGTCTGAATCTTGTTATCCTTATTGCACCATTGAAACTTGTCATCATAATGATGTTAAATGTATTATGTAACAATTTTTTTGAAAACTGTTTTACTATTAATGAAATGAATTGCATGAATGAGTAAAATTGCATCATTTGCATGCAAAAGGGTCAAGGACAAAATACATGAGAAAACATTTAACATTTCAAAATTATTTATCTTATTCTGCTTACAAATATTATGTGTTACATATCAAGGATATAAAATCTCAAAATTTAAACTATTATCAATGCAAATAAATTAATTTTCAGGCATGTATGCACCAGTGTAACCCAATATTATAACAATAACATTACCCTTTTATGATTAGTCATGAATGCATTTATTTGGGATTCAAAGATTCTGAAGAAAAATATGAAATCCTCTCCTCGTCAATTGTCCTTTATTTCCATACATTTTTCTCTTTGTAAATGTAGCAAAAATGCCTAAAATCGAATAAAAATATTCAAAGCTTACTCAGGATAACTTTGGTGAGTACTCTGAAGGTTTTTATCATCATCACATCGGGTTCCTTAGCTGACAGAATAAGGAGTATGTGAACACTGATTGACATTGTTTTGCAATTAGTTATTGGGAAGATAGTCCACCATATTGTTGGTGATCATTTAATATGCAATTTTGAGCAGCCCAAGTAGGATAAATCTCACAAAGCTATGATTTATCTGGCAATTTTTATGAATAATTAGCATAAATCATCTGAGCCAATAACACTTAAAATATAAAATAATCTGTGAGAAAAAAAAACATTATAAAATATTCAATAAAAGCTCTAGTATCCAGTTTCAGGCCAAAGAAATGCAGCTTTGAATCGATCAACATAAATAACATAAAATCACTCACACATACACCTAACACACACTCTCTCTCGTCTTTCTCTCTCTATCAATCTGTCATATACAAAATGCACAACATTTTCTTGATGATACATTACACAATGTAAAAATATAAATGTCAGCTTAGGAATGAGCTTGTATTCTTTGAAAATAGAGCAGGAAATCTCATTAGACGTAAAGCAAATACCTCTGCCAAAGTCAGATCATATCGAGAACAAAGAAAGAGAAATGATGTACAGGTAGTTGTAATAAAATGAACTTGTAATAATTATCTGATTATTTATAAAGCGCTTAAGAAAAACATTGTACGCATCCGAAGTGCTTACAGACTTTATCATTAGCCCAGTAATCGGATTCAATCAGTCATTTCCGCACAAAATGCATGCACATCCTCCACTCACTGGGGAATGAACCAAAATTTTGAGTGGGCCAGACATGCTGTACAGGGCAATATCTCTAAAAACCTGCAAGCGAGGGAGAAAAAATTGGTCTTTTTACAGGCAAAATCTAATTTTGTGATGGATTTCAACAGAATATGAAGAAGTGTAATATTTACCTTATTATGAATAGAAATAAATCTGATCATCTGGACTTAATGGTTTGAAACTGAGTCCAGATGATAAGATTTATTCCTATATGTAATCTGTATTTCTTCCTGGATGAATCAAAACATACATTAGTTCATATTTACCTTATTCATTTTCCATTTCGTTATTATTCTCCTTTTTTCGTGGTTGTGAAAGTTTCTTTCTTTTTTGGAGGGGAGGGGGAAGGGTGCATGCCTCCTAAACCCTCCCCGTCTGTGCACCTGTGCCGTTCACAATGCTGGGACAAGCTACAGTGACTTTCACCACATCCTACCAGGTACGAGACAAAGAGTGTGGATTGACCCTCTGGTTACAAGGCAAGAGTCTGAACAACTACACCACAGCTCTTCCACTCATGTGGTGTATAACAACACATCACAAGACACCTAGTTAAATCCTTGTAATTTGATTGGTTATTTGATATTGATCATCCATCCCGTTTTACAATGACGTCATCATCCGTGCAATTTGGTCCATTGCACACGCTACCCGAGGCTACTGGCACTTCACGTAAGTGTTTGAAGCGTGCACATGTTGTATACAACAATCAACAGACTGTGCTCGCACTTCATGTACTTTTGCATCTAGATGCATAAATGTCCAATGACCAAGATCTATTTTTATGTTAGGTGTCATATAATACAAATAATGAATTTTGTTGTATTTGTGCAGAATACTTTATTCATTGAATAGATCATTTCATCTTTCACCTCATGAAGTATTCTGTTCTTTGCATTGTTTGTTTAATACAGTTCAAATCATGTTCCCTCAATGATTCACCTAAAATAGATTGATTGTGTACGAAACTAACAACTGAGGGCAGTATTTCCATGACCAGATAATGGAAATAACAACAACGTTCAATTGAATAGATGTAAACTAAACACTGTAAATATAAAGGGTGAAGGAATTCTGGAGTAAAAAAGTACACTAAGCACTGTAAATAAGGGTGAATGAATTTTAAAGTAAAAAAAAAGTACTGGACTTTATGTAGAGAAAAACATTAGCCTGAATGAATGTTGCCTCATTTGAATCATACACAAAAGTGCCAATCAATAAACAATATAATGCTCCACTTCTTAGAAAAGAGATTTCAAAATGGGAACTTGTGATGAACAAAACAATGGATAAAATACTGATGTGCTCTCATTTACAAATACTCTTACTTAAGGCCTGAAAGTGATAGCTCATGTTTGCATTTTGAGAGATACACATGATAACGCAAACAGAAGTCAGTCTTCATGCACTCATGAAATTTTGGTATAGCATTACCAAATTGTCTTTAAATTGCCCAGAATCATTCTCTACATACAAAGGATATTGTTCTAATTGCTTACAGTGGGACAAAAAATGTCAAATATATCTCTACGAAATGACTTTTAATAAGATTTTCCTTTTTAAGACAGAAAAAATAGTCATTAAAATTTTTTGGAATAAATTAAGTTACAGTAGTGAGCTAGCAATAATTGACAATGGCAGCCTCAGCAATGGTTAAAGAGCAAGTCAGCAATAAATTAATTTTAATATGTAGTGAAAAATCAAACAAGCAAAATGTTGAAAATATTCGTCAAAATCATATGTAAATTTGAGCATTAGATCATTTTCCTTATTTTTTCACTAAAGAATTATATGACAAACGGGTGAAATAAAAAAAAAGCTTATGTCACACACTTACTATTTGTTTCATATTTCATTCTCGACTTTGAGTATTTCAAATTTTTGCAGTTTTGATAATAAAGCACTTGATCAAATAAAAAATGTGTTGCAAATATGACTGTTCCACATGATCACAGAGGAATCAAACCTTTTCAGTAAGACTGCAGGTCCCAAGAAAGTGGCTTCTTTCATCCAAGTGATATTCATGACTTGAGATGTTTTGTATATTTAATGAGCTTGATGCGGACCAAAACACCTCTTTTCATTCGGTCATTGCTGCTCTAATTGTGCATCGAATTTCATGAATTTGGTACCATTGTAAAGAAGAAGAATCATTCTTTCAGGTCATGTGTTTGGATTTATTCAAAGATTTTGTAATATGGGTTAAAATTTTGATCTAAAATATGCTACAAAATAAATGTTTTCACCTGACAAAAGCTGCTATTTTCACACTTTATTTTAGTTTGAGGCCCAAATGATTTTTATATCATGATAATGCTGAATGTGTATGCTTTGAAATGATATAGGTTTCAAAATAACAATTGGGTTAATCGGGTCAAGATCACACTTTTCATTTGCCAAGTACATAAGCAGCTTGAAAACAAGAATACTGCTCTCTGATTGGTCAAAGAGACGACACAATGGCAAATTCCAACGGTTTCAGTGCCTGGGTTCGTGGGAAGGTCACACTTCCCATGTGGTAATCTCCTCAAATACCCTGCGCCTGTTGTTCTGTGAACCTTATCCAGCCAATCAGAACTCTGGATTTCATGCAAGTACAAAATTTTCACAAATCTCGTTTTGTAACTTGGTGGGAAAAGTGTGATCTTATGTGCCGCATATCAAGAGTTCAGCTTTATGGCCATATAGATATCATTGAGGCTCAAAATAAAAAGTTTTGCACAATTTGCAAAAGAAAACAGAGGAAGAAAATTCAGTTTTGAGGCACATTTTCAGGCCAGAAATTTACTTATTTAACAAAATATTGTATACAAAATAAATGACCAATATGAAAGAGTAACTTTTACTCTATCTGATGGTGTAATAATATTTCATTTAACTTGAGTTTAAACAGGTAAATTCTTAGAGAAAGAAAATCTCACGAATCAGGAGATTTTGCAAGGAGGTGGATTCAGCCACGAGATGATTTGGATGAATCTGGCCTTTTTGCTCATTAGCATAGGGACCTGCGGTCTGACTGTTTTGTTGAAAGCTCTGAGGAAATTAAGATATTCCATATTTCACACAATAAAATACAAGAGAAATAGTAAGCTGGTGATGTAAAACAGATTTCCTAATTTCCACGATGACTAGCATGTGAACATAAAAACATCACAACTTTCGTATTTTACATCCGATTTTCATGAAATATTTGGCGTTATGCTTGCTTGATTTCTCTCTATTTTTCTATACTAACTTTTGTTAGAGAGGACTTTCCCTTCAAAAGCTTCTTGGCAGACATTGCGAATATTGATGATACAACCATTGAACACATGGGTAGGAAAAGCGAAGCAATTTCTTCTGCAGTTTCTGCTTGAATGGATAAACAATCTTTCATCTGCTTCTCCAATCCAACAGGTGAACATTTTTGCTCTGGAAATCTTCATTGCTTCAAATAAATTGATTGACGTGATCATGGCAAGCTTCCGAATATCTATGGCATGACCATTGCATCACTAAGGTCAAATCGGGTCACATCGCTGAGGAAGGCTACACTCAGTAGCCAAAATTACAAGGTAACTCTTCAAAAATTCTTATGTGTGCGTTGAGAACAAAAGCTTAACAATTTGTGAATTGATAGATATGTAGTGCTATACCTGAGCATCCACATAGGGTACTTGGTGGCAGTCGTCAATTGGGATTTTCTTTTTTTATAATTCCTCTGTGTTTCTGTGAAGTGAAAGGTTCGCATTGATGCAAGTCGAGAGATCTTGAGACAGACATTGATGACATGCTGGATACACTTGGATACAGATGAAGACAAGACGCCATGTATTGTGGAAAGATGACCATGTTTAATCGTGTTTCATAACACCAAATTGATATGAAGCCGGTGTTGGGTGTTAACATCACTTGGTGTTGAGCTACCAATGCCATTTCAGAAGCATTATTAACACTTTCAACACTAACACCAAACCTGGAAGATCATCAAGTCCATCCCAACAAGAAGATGATTTGAACAAATTAAAAAAAAAATCAGATAAGCACTGATTTTTTTAGAAGAGTTGATGGTAAAAAGTCCTTCACCAAAGCACAATTACACAAATGATTTTACATTTGCCATATGAAATCAAACCATGTTTACCATTCTTTACTAAAAAACTGAAATATTTGATATTTCAAAAATAAAATACAACAAAAGTACCAAGCTTCTGACATTATCAGCTCTCTCATTTGCGTATCACCCTTTCATGCCAATATGCAAAATATCCAAACTTTCGATTTTGATGAAATTTTCAGTGTTTTGCTTGTTTGAGTTTCTCCATCTATTCAAATCCAAATTTTGTTGGGGTGTGTTGTACCTTCCACCTAGAGCAGCTTCCACGCAATGCAGGGATTCCGATAAAGTTAGGGTGACTAACGGTAGACAGGCGAAAGCTGGCAGAATGATGTCCATTTGGTAGAAATCAACACACACAAACACACAGTGTCTTTAATTAACTAAGAATGAAGGTATCATCACATGAATCCAAACATCGAATTTGCATAGGCCATCGGTCTGACGTTAGGATGAGGCTGATGATGAAACAAAAAAGAAATCTTTATTTGCTAATGCAGGCCAAAGTCAAACCATCATCATAATAAATAAAATATATATGTTAAATTTAGTTAGCCATGCATATCAGGTATATCTTGGGACCAAATAACAGAATTACTTTCGGACAAAATAGACAAAAATATAGTCAATTCCGTATACCAAAAAACAACTTCAGACCAAATACACAAAAATATAGTCACTCAATTCTGCATATCAGAAACACCTTCGGACCAAATGCACAAAAATATAGTCAATTCCGTATACCAGAAATACCTTAGTTGCGCCTCCCTCCTCCACATATGTGAAAAGAATGTGCTGGTAAGGTGTTTAACAAATTTTTTCTCTCTCAAGAGTTGCACAACTTTTAAGACCAATATCACAATGCCTCGGGACATGATTTAAAGTTACGTTATATTTTGTGGGTAAGCATCCCTTACGGTAATAGTGGTCAAAGCACATGCTATCATGATCATTTGATGAAGTACCCCCTCAAGTGTCTAACTATGGATAGTCAGCTGTGACAAGATATATACAACTTAAAAAACAAAGTTTTCAGATTTTTGGCTTCTAGTAATTTTAGCAGAAAGTTAGACCATGGCCTCAGTTAAAGTGGACCAAATACTGACCCATGAATTAACTTAGGGTAAGGTCTAACTCTGCAAAATTATGGGATGCTAACCATGTAAAATAAAATGTTTATAACATATGCTTTTATACATTTTACTGAATTCTTTCCTCTAGATAATAATGTGGAAGAAAAATATCTCAGTTATTATTCTCAGACAATTATGAATGACTCAAGTCTCAAATGAGTTGATAAATTGAACCTGTCTTGTTAGAGAATTGTGTTGCAATTGGCTTTCCATAGATATACCACAACTTTAGGATGCACACTACCAATGGGATCCAGCAATTTCAGAAATCCCCTTTAGACCTGTACCTAAAATGATGTAATGTTTATAAAAATATTTATATAAAATCAACAGTGCATATGTGAACAACTTTTTTCATATAGGCATAAATAGGGTTTACTACTGGATCTGTTCAGTCCCATAGGAGAGCAGTACTTTGTCAATGCTGGATTTTATGGGAATTTAATTACTGTAGTTGCCCAAGAAACCCTGTGAGCACTGTGACTGAAACCAAGTTTGCATGTAGTCTTGGTGTGAGCCCCCGTAGCACGAAAAAATGATAAAGAACCCCTTTTCATATTTTTAGCGTTTGAAGGATATTGGATGAACTACCAAATGGAAAAGGTTTGGATGGTGTCATTATTAAGACTTATCTTTGGTAATTTTTCAAATCTCATTTTTAATGCACGAGTCTATGGGGAATAGTTAGTGGTGTGTGGCCTTTAGACTAGGACCCTGTTGCACAAACAAGAAAATGGCAATATTTCTGCCAGAAATTTTGTTTATTTACCAGAGTTTTTTTTAAGGCAAAAAATTTATGCAACAGGTTCCAGCATTTAAATGAAACCAGGGGTGGTATTCTGGAACACTGTCATAACTTTTGTCATTTCTCTCCAAGATGTGACACCGCTATGATTGTCACAAATTGGTATTCTGAACATTGTCTTTTCCCTGTCATATCTCTCAAAGTTCCCGCCCATCTTTTCAGAAGCAATCCAATAAAAATCTTCTAGCCAATAGGAAGGCCGCGTGACAGGTAGGGCGTATCCCAAATACAGTTGCTGGCATCATGCAACTACACAAATATTGATGCGCTTAATTACAAAGAGAGACAGGGCGCTGTGAAGGATTTTAGAGGAGAAGTAGAAAAAGAAGGAAAACAGAGAAAAAAAGGGAGGAATTAATAAGCAGGGCCTAACTAAATGCAGCATGAAAAAATAATTTTGAAAATTGTCATGGATGATGAGTGAAACTAATAACACAATCTTATCTAAACAATATCATTATATACTTGACATTCAGTCAGCAGGGTGTCAGGATATTTGGTACTAAAAGTTATGACAAAATTTATGACTGCTACGGCCCCTGTCATAACTTTTGACACATCTTTTGCTTGAATAAAAGGATTACGCGCATCTAAGTCCGCATAATTTTGGTGCGCGCTAAAGAGATGAGACAAAATTTATGACAATTTTTGTGACAAAAGTTATGACATCCACCAGAATACTGATTTTGTCATATCCCTGAGAAAAGATAAAATATGGAGAAAAGACAATATTCAGAATACTGCCCCAGAGTGCTAAATACAGGGCTAATAAGATGTTCAAAATTGGAGCAAGGTATACAATGCCTTTATCCCATAAAGTGACTGAGCCTGCACAGATGCAGGCCGGGGTTTATGGAAAACATGTGTTATAGAGAGATCATTCAGTGTCTGACGGCCTAAATGATCTAATCCAAATGATTTACTTACCACTGCTTCATACGTCTTAAAGTTTGGTTTGAGGTCTGAACCTAGATTAATGAAAGCCCCTTTGTTGCCAATTTGATCACTGTGAATTGTGTAAATAAGAGATTACATGAATAAAGATTGGAAAGTATATCATGCCATGCTAAATTTTACAATAAAAAAAAAGCATGGCAACACACAAAAAATATGTATTTGTAATAAAAATATCTTGATTATGCATTTTGCAGGTAATTTTCTACAAAGTTATCATACAATTCTTGGACAAACGTGTATTTCAGGGTGGTAATAAAATTCAACTTTAAAACGTGTTAAGGAATTCGCTCTACATTACAGCCAATACAAATCAGCAGTCTTGTGCACACAACATCAAATCTTCATCTACTCAAATCCAGGGGGGTGTTTCACAAAGATTTACATGTCTAGTTGCATGAAAATGCACGACAGTATTGGTCAGATCATGACAAGAGGATGCGCACAACTGCGTATTGATCAATAAGATTTTATGTTGCATATCATGTACGCTTCGGTACCCATAATGCAACATTCCGAGCAGTGTAGTGTTACAATAAACACCCACTTGAATGATAGCACACTAATTCACTGATACATACATTTTTACCACAATAATAATCAAGTAGCATAACTTTTTCCAACATAACATAACTTTTCCCAACAAAACATTTTAAGTCCCCTATACAAATAAAATAAATTCCATGTTCATTTATTCTCTGTATCGTTAATACCAGTAGTTGTCGCAAAACGCATACTTCAAGACTTGCTAATTATGACACATGGTTAATGAGAGACTGCACATACATACACAGTAGGCAATTATTCTTACCAGTAATTAGGCGCTGAAAACACTGTAATGCACTTCCCATCATGAGTTATCTCATAGCCATCGTTCTTAACTTCATGACTCCTGACGATGTACTCCAAGTTGTTGTGTTCCAGGAATTTCTTGGTGACATCTGGACCAAACTGGATCCCGACACCTCTCTTGCTGGGTGACCTACCCGGCCTAGGCTGGGGATCAGACCAAAGTAACTCACACATCAAACCTGCATAAAACAAATAATGCATACATGTAATTAGGTTATTGTGTCCTAGGAACTTTTTGGTGACATCAGAATCAAACTGAATAGATTGCCACCAACGTGGCCTTTGAATTTTTTTTTCAGATACAAATGCTGTTCTTCATGACCATCCCCACCATCATCATCATCATCACCATCATTATCATCATTATCATCATCACCATCATCATCATCACCACCACCATTATCATCATCATCATCACCATCATCATCAAAATCATCATCATCACTCTTATCATTATCATCTTCATCAATATCATCATCACCACCATCATCATCACCATCATCACCACTATCATCATCATCTGACATCATCATCATCTTCATCATCATCACAATCACCATCATCATCACTGTCATCATCAACATCATCATCATCATCACCATCACCATTGCCATCACCATCATCATCACCATCATCATCAATATCATCATCACCATCATCATCAATATCATCATCACCACCACTATCATCATCATCATCATCCTCCTCCTCCTCATTATCACCATCATCCTCATCATCCTCATCATCATCATCCTCATCATCATCATTATCATCACCATCATCATCCTCATCATCACCATCACCATCACCACCAACATCATCAACTTACCCGATTCCGGCGGCTGTCTGTTCCTATCTATACTTCTCAGGTCGTCTATCGTTACGTTGTCTTGACTGAACAGCCCTCCGTGCATGACCAGGACTTTGTTATTGATGAGCTGTGCCAGAGGTAGCCAGTTATAGACCTCTTGGAAGAGATCCGCCATGTGATTGGTGTACTTGGATCTCACCTCTCCATAGAAACCATACATCTGATTCATCGTGTCACTTTCATGGTTACCTATGCATCAAATAATCAGAGGTTATTTATTCACATTGAGAATTCTTCATGTAATAATGATATGAAATGATTTTGATGCTCCAAAATCCAATATGTATTCATTTTATATAAAAGATCTTTATTCAACATGGAATGATCTACATACTTCAGGATATAATCTAGTAAACTAGTTTAAAGGTTAAAGTGGTCTTGAATACACCATTGTTGTGGATTTCCAAACTGATCTGAAAGACCACTTGAATGGATCGTTTCACTTTGTGAGTAGCTGATAATTTTAAAAATTCTCAGACTTAGATGAAACATGTGTACGAGTGCTAGTATTGTCCTCAAAAACCCTGAAACAGACAATATAGGATGAAAGTCTCTAATTTAGACTCAAGTAGCAATTAATTAGTTTGATTTTGAGCACGGTCTTTAAGACAAATTCAGCTTATGCCCAATTTTCTTGGATTCAAAAAGTCTGTTGGCTAATACACCTCTAAGTTATTGCCCCAAGCGGTTATGCTTGGCCATGCGACGAGTTGTAAACTGTTAGTGGTCTTGATTTATTTTCAGGCTGAGTTTGACTCGGCACAGACCTAGCTCTATAGATTAACCGCACCCCGAGTTTTGGCTCTTGTCTGCCGAGGAAAAGGTGTGGTTTATAGTCCAATACTTATGGTACTTTTGAAACTTTTAGGATGGTATTTTTACACCATAAGCCTAATGTCTAGCCCCCTTTCAAGAACCAAAATGATTTTTTTTAATCAGAGCAAAGTGAAATCACTTTAAGATCGCTTTGAGCATTCCCATTACACATTAAACTGGTTTTCAACAGTAGATGAGAAAGGGGTCAAAGACCGCATGTACTAACCTCTTGATAAATGGAAGTGATCAGGATAAAGCAGCTTGAACCCAAAGAGTGTGAGAATAACTTCTACAGAGAAAGACCCCCTGTCTACAAAGTCACCATTAAATAGCTACAAATGAATGACAAGTTAAGGCTATATTGCACCAAAGATAATATCAACTTGCATTATTCAATACATAATAAATTCATCATAATTTTGTCCTGGTTTTTTATAGACCTGAGGAAGAAATTAGAACACAAATAAAAGAGCTGAAAAAAAAGTGTTGAAACCCCATGCCCCTAAAACTACAAGAGCTCCCATGCATGTACTTACGAAGAGGAAAGCTAAAATAAGCTGAAAATATACCCCACCCCAAAACGCTGAAATCAACTAAAAACAACTGAACTACCATAGCCGTGCTAGCTGTAGGAAGCAAGCCTCCCCCATGATTGATGCATTTCAGATTAGACAAATTACCATAAATTTACATTTCACTGGTTTCTAATTAATAGCCATGGGTTGGATACCTGGAACTCTTGATAAGAATAGAAATGGAGCAAGTTTGAAGTTGACCCATCAAGCAGTTCTTTGATTAAGCACGAAGTAAAATGGGACATATGGACTGACAACAGCAAACAATGCAATTGGCAACCATCTACTATGGAGCATTGTGGCCCAGTGGATTAATCTTCGGGTTTGAAACAGAGGGTCGTGGGTTTGAATCCCTTTGGCAAGAAATTAATTCACATTGTGCTGCACTCGACCCAGGTGAGGTGAATGGGTACCCGGTAGGATTAATTACTTGAATGCTTTTGCGCCTAAATGGCCACTCAGCTACAGCCGGGGTAATAATTTGATACCAAGTATCAAGTGCAGTAGAGTATATGCAATTATAGTAGCTACCCTATATAAATGGACCATATTTTTATCATCATGAAGGAACAAAAAAGGATACATATGGATTTTCTTCTGACGGTAAGCCATTGATCTCAAATATATTGAGTAGATCATAGAACTGTCCGTGAATATCGCCGCATACTGTGAACTTCTTGCCTTCTGGTATTGTGATGTCACACAAGCTAGGTAACTTCTTAAACATCGCTAAGATTTGTACTAACATCTGTAAGGGTGGAAAAAATTTCAAACAAAAAAAAACACGCTTTTGTAAATGGTTCTGTATCTTCAAATAACTGACTGTAGAGATGTCAATTTCTTCAAACACTAACAGGCAGTCTCGTTCTCTCTTACATACAAATGTATATACATATATATATATATCTTTCACGTTCACGTCTTCTTTCGTTGTTCATAATGTGTCTTAACGCCTTCTACCTTCGTCTTTATGTCTATATGTGTATTATGATGGAATAAACCCATTTATAGCCTTCGCCCTTTCGCAGGATGTAGGAATATATATGTACACTCTTTACTTGGATTGAATTTCTCATATACCAACAACTGAACAGCATCCTGAGGAGAGTTTCATCAACATTTGTCATCCGACATGTTGTCAGATATGACAACTTTCCTTGGTCATAATTAGCTGGAAGGCAGAGTGTCCGACTTTTACAATCGTGAATGTTACAATTATTACTATCACATCTACATGTAACATCTAATAAGTCCTTACATGAAATGCTCCCAGAAAGTAATGGATTAATAAATCAACAAAGCCAGAATATCAACTAAATTCATTCGAATTTCATTGTTATTAGCAGCGGACTTACCGTATAAGCATACTTTCTATGGAGTGTTTTTTCATCTTTGAAATGTTGTAAAAGCTTCACCATAAAGTCTTTGGTAACTTTGTCATTCTCCAGAGCGGGCCCTTCATAGTCCCCTTCAATGACTGAAAAATATCAAAAGAAACTGCCAGTTGTTGTAACGATATAAAAATGAGTTAAACGTTGCCGAAAGTGGCGGACTGTGACCCGGAGGAGGCAATGATTGGAGGGGCACTATATCGTTTGTGAACAATGCTGTGCCCTTCCAATGCTTTGTCTCCAACAGGTCACGGTCCGCCACTGGTAACCGAAGTGTTTGTTTGCATTAATAAAAATATATATGCCAAAGGATTCTGGTAGAAATCATGATATTACTCAGAGATAAGCAAAATAAGGCATGGGATTCGAGTAAAATGTCAGATTTTTTCCAATAATGTTGGTGATCTTAGGTGTGCTTGTTTTTGGCTTAGATTTAATGATTTTTACAAAGTTCAATTTATGTAGCTGTACTAGAGTTGGTTTCATTGGGGTGACTGCAAAATTAAGGGACTACTTAATAATAACAACGATAACAACAACAATAATATCAATAATGATACTTATAAAAAAATTCTTAATAAATGCATAAAACCCTACGGTCTCTATGTATGCGGAATGTAAAAAAAATGGTAACCCTACTTACTCATGTTTTCTAGATTAATGGTATCGATGACAGACTTCTTATCCTCAGGGTTGCCTCGGATGGCCCTCTCGAAGGCCTGTTGTTTGACCAGTTTACTGCATTCTGTGTACTTGGTCCTGGCATCCTTATCATTCGGTCTGTACTTCACCACCTAACAATGACACATAACATATTTACAAATTTTTGGTTAAAATGGTTTGTGCCCCCAAAAGCCATCCATTATCTCCACGCCACTAGGACTCACCTTTCAAAGATTTGATCTGGTGGGTGTTTCATGAAAGTTGTCAGTGCTAACTATTTTAGTGAAATCCTTGGTTTTGATTGGCTGAGAGACACTGGTCTCTGACTGTTACTATGGTAACAGTTGGAGAAGACAACTTTTCAGTGCTGACAACTTTCATGAAACGGTCCCCAGTTAACCTTCATTCTGAATGCTCACAATACTTATTCTTGTGCACTATTTCTTCTAAAGAGTTGTAATCAATTGATCAATTAGGTGGAAACTCATGCAAGCAATATTCCTTGTAAAGACTTGCAATCATTCAATTAATCAACTATGGAAGCCCAGCAACACTACCGCTTGCAATGCAGGAATATTTAATCTAAATATGGACTTAATTTATGCCCACGCTATGTCTTAAATAATACAAATTTTTTTTTTAATTTTAAAAAAGTATCAGGTAATCAAGTAATCTTAAACATGGAATACCCACAACACAATCATTGCAATGTCAGACTATCAAATCTAAAAATGCATGTAAACCCATGCATGCACTATTGTTCAACCAATCATTATGCTTTATTTTGTTAAAAAATAAGGATAACACAAGAGGACAAGGAAATTGGATGTACTGTGATTCTAAGAAGCATCAAATATGAGGAAATACTGTTACCAAAGGACAAGCTTTAGTTCTTTATCAAATTCGGCAGAACTTCCTTGTTCATTGGAAAATTCTGAATAACTTAAAGGAAAACGAAACCCTTGGAACAAGTTAGCTTACAAAAAGTATGAAATAAGAAAAATCAAAGAATTAAGATAAACAAAAGAATTAGAAAATTAGAAGAGCATTAAGAAAGTACCAGTAATGAGCATATGAATGTAAAAAAAAACACACTTTCTATCAGTATAGAGATCTTCCCATTGGCAATGCAAACAAAATGTAGAAATGATGTCCTACATGAACAACTCTCAAATTTGAACAATGGTAAATAACCATAAAACATATCTTTCTGTTCATTCTAATGAGACAAAAAATTCATCCGTGATATATTGTTGAGGAAGCTGTAATACATTTCCTCTCATAGAAAAGGACACCCGAATGTACTACAGAGTATAGACTAGGTATAATGGTGAAGTTGCATATGTGTCACATTGCAGATCTTGGTCGCATTGCCAATGGGAGGATCTATGAAGCAATAGCGATCTCAGTATTAAAAAATTCCCTACTTTCTAATTTTCTTCAATTTTTCTTTACCATTAAACTTGTTTCAAAGGCCTTATTCCCTTTTAAAACCAACATCTCCCTCTCAAACATCCATGTTACTATTTCAATTCTTTCATAAAATCATATTAATTTTGTATGTCCTGAAACAATTATGGCGAGAGAAACGTGAAATAATATATTCCACTGAATAAATCTTGTGATTTATATTTTTATTCATCTAAAGCAAAGAGTAAATAAATATATATATCTGCATAATTCGTGTCTTATTCACACTTGGAAATGGCTGAAAATGTAAGGACATTATCTTTACTTGTATGTGCCTTTTTTTTAAAGGAAATAAAAACTACTGAGAGGGTGCTCTTTATCCAAAATTCAAACTTTCAAAATTAATCAAAAGCTGAAAAAAAAAAGATTGGATCATAATTTGTGCATAACACACATCAATGAATGTTTAATACAGTTTTTTACACAGGTTTTAAAAGCTAAATCAATTTCAGGCTTTTAAATTACAGATTAAATGAATTTCTTACCATTTCATAGTCTTTCAATGCTATCTTGATTTTCCCAAGAGCCATGTTAGCTGTGGCTCTCCTGTAGTATCCCTGAAAAGAAAAAAATAAAATTTACACAAAAAATATCAATCAATAAATATTGGAAAAATAATTGGTTTGATTTTCTATATTACTATGAAATAGAAACTATATTCTCTACACAAAACTAAAATTCTATTAATTTACTTTCTGTGATATATGTGCCTTTCCAACCATATTTACACTATCTTACTATGCTCCAAGTGGCAAAATTTGTCCAGTTTTATTAATGCTTATTAATTGCATTTATCATGTCAAAAAGTCACTTGGAAGACTGTAACAAAATATTGCATGTGTATATGATATTCTATGTAATTTTATGCAATGATATATTATTATTGTATTTTGAAGTTCTGAATAAATGATACATATAGATAGAATAGTGCAATAAATGAAATCATAAGACAATATATATTCACCTTGATATAAGACTTGTCTAGTTCCAAGGCCTTGCTTGCATCTTCCAACGCTGACCCAAAGCATTCTGTCTTCAAGTAGGCAAAACTTCTATTCCCATAGAAAGCAGCTACTGTGGGGTTGATCTCTATAGCCTCGGAGTAATAGGTGATTGCCTGTTGAAAATCTTGAGCTTGAATGGTTCAAAACAATAATAAAAAGAAAAATATTTCAATACATGGAAATTTGAAAAAAATACACTACTACTATTCAAACTGAAAATAGATGCAATTGACGTATGAAAAGAAAAAGATGAAATATAGAAGAAAAAAACATGATTACATGTATAAATATCCAATAACAATCACAGCAGTTCATGTTTGAAGAGCTATAGTGCAACTGTGTAAAGTTTTTTAAATGAGACTCTAAAATATTTGAATTTTCCCTAAATGTATATGTATGTATATGAGATTCCGCACTTTACCCTAATACCTAACACGCCAACAACCTAGCCTAGCCCTCCAGCTAGCTCCAATGAGTTGGGGATTTGCACTGTACCACAGACCACGTTCTGCATACTATAATAGAAGCAAAATCTCGGGGGTCGATTCCACAAAAACCAAAACATCCCCAACCTTGGAAAGTGTGTGTGTGTATATTTGAGTTTTGTCAGACTTGTATCAATCAGATATGATTATTTAGATCTGGGACCGACCTTTAACGTCGCCATCTGAAAGACATGACCAGGGATTGAACCTCAAACCTCTGCATCAATTTGTAACTTCCCCACAGCTTGGATTACTGGCACGTGCCACAACGCCCACAAGATGTGGAAAGATGCGAAGCAGTCAGTTTGCTACGCATGTGCCGATGTGTTTTAACTATATGGTGAAATCGTCTCTCATTGTCTCGTTGCATGAATTAATTTTGCACACTAAGTATTGGTCACTCAGGAAATTTTCACCAGCGTATGGGCATTGGTTGTGGTAGCAGCACCACGCGCACAGACTCGGGTAATGGGGAAAAATCAAAACAAAGCAATATGTGCAAGACCATGGATTGGTTCATGGTTCACCAAGAAGAGGTTAGTGTCTAGTCTAATAATTGTTTCTGAAATCATTGAATTAGAGATTGTCAGTGTATTTTACGAATGGAGTGAAGTGTTTAATGTGAATCATGTAATTACTACCTCATGCTGTTCTTTTTATTTTAGATTGACGAACTTATGATGCAAGTGCACTACATCTAAAGCAGGTCTGCCAAGAAGTGGCGAGAAGTGAAACCTGCGGCTTCAGCGCTCAACAAGCATGTAGTCAAGCCAAGATGTTCACAGAGAACCAGATGGGTGGACAATCGCCGAAAAAGTACGAAAATGCTAGGTTACCAACATCTGGTCAGCATAAAGACATTCTTCAGCTCATGCAGCCAAAGTGAATGGCTATAATTATGAAGATGCTAAAATCTTTAAGTTTGCGTTCCATATGAACCACTACATGGATATGGTCGAGTATACTGCAGAGCTTTCCCTTAGCTTTCAGAAGGATGATCTACCAGTTTCCAGTGTAGGCAGCAATGTCATTATAGCGCAAGCTGGGCTGAATCAGAAGGAGGAAAGACCAGGCCATCATCTAAGGCACTGAACGGGAATGAGGCAGAAGAGACTCCAACTTTCACTTTCCAGGATGTCCAAATCAAGGTCATTGAGAAAAATGTTGCCAATTTTCAGACCAACAATTTCAAGGTTCTTGAAGTTGAAGTTCTTGCCTGGAGCAAAAATACTGGATCCAATCCACCATCCAACTGATCAACACATTGTGTGATCACTTCAGACCCCTCTTGATAGCAAAGGGCTGTAACGTGGACCTTGTTGAGGTGGAGTGGATGAAGCTCAAACAGCAAATTTTCCAGAAAAAGAAGTTCCACCATCTGTGGAAGAATGTTCTTGTTCACCTGGGAGATGTATCCCGCAACTGATTTATTCCTCTAATAAAAACACTTACAAAACAATTGCAGACCCTCCAAAATCGTGCAAGCAGAATAATAATGAAAGTCAACCCATATGATCATATCTCTAATGTACAAATTCATTCAGTTTTAAAATGGTCTTCTCTTGAATCTAGACGTAAGAAAAATCTTAACATATTTGTGTATAAATCAGTCCATGACATGTTGTCTCCAATCATGTCCGATATGTTTCAACCATCTTCTCATCATTATTCACCAAGTAATTCTCATAACTTTGTTTAACCTAACCCAAAACAGAATACTCTCGTCGCACTATCCAATACAGAGGTGCATCTCATTATAATACTCTTCCCCATCACATGAAATTATTGGAAAATATTGATGCATTAAAAAAAGGCCTTAAAATTTCTAGACTTGTTGTAATTTTCAGTTCAGATCCCTCATTCTTACTTTCTTACTTTGTTATCTTGTATATTGTAAATATGTTTTTTTCTAACTTTGTCACATTTTGTCAACATCTCTATTGTAAGTCAACTTTTAAGTTTTTCTTTTCCTGTATTAAATTTACATATATATCTATGTAAGGGACCCGTCTGTAAAACAGAGTTGATATGTTATTAACGCTGAGTAGGGCAATTCCTCCGTCTTTTTAATGATTTTTTTTTTGTAATTGTTAATATGTCTATCGTTGTTATAATTTCAAAATGACGGAAAATAAATACAATACAATACAACTTGTGCCATGTCATAAGAATACTGCTAGTGCCGACATCGACATCTGAGGTGGATTGGCAATTCTCAACCATCAAGAGGTGCCAGGAGGACTAAAGACTAAGTCTCCGCACTTCAACCATTATAGAACTATTAAGGATATCATCAGAAAGTCCAACACCATCAGAATTCGAGACACAGGCTGCTGTGCAACGTTGGTTTCTTACAGGTATTGCATCAAGACGGCCATCTGTCCAGCCCTACGGAAGTAGAGTCTCTACCAAACAAACAACAGATTGGTCATCAACTTTAGAGAGTGATGGATCTTCAAACTGAAGCGGGCAAGAGGGTTTGTCGCACCTTGTTGTATGAGTGATGTTTGAAAATATTCTGTGAAATTTTGGGGAAAAAACCCGGTCTCGTCGCCGAGTCACTGGCCTTGAGTTTGTGTCCAAGACCGAATCCAGCATAAACGGACTTGAGTCACACATCACTGGGTAATATTGGGGGATTCCAGCTCGAATGGGCTTCCTTCAAAGTCGGTGCAAATTACATATTCGCCTTTTAAGAGGCACAAAGCCAATATGGGAGACTGTCTCCTATTTGGGAGATTATCTCCAATATCAGACTTTTGTCAAGAATTTGGGTACCCAATTTCAGAGCAGAGACAGTCTCCAGATTTTGAGGCCCATTTCCTTTAATTCATTTCCTGCAAAAGGATTACCTTGGTGGAAAATGGAAATGTGATTAACAGATTCTTTATGAAAATCATCCCATTTCACCATCTACTTTTGCTTTCATAAGGAAATTTGCTGTCACACAAATCAAATGGGCTAATGAGCTAGTATGCTTTTAACACTGCATTTCCTGAAACTTAGGTCCTTGTCTTAGCCCCATCGATTTCCCGGGGTTAACTTAGGTCTTAGCCCAGTTCTTTTTAAAAATAATTCGAAATAAAGAAAAAAATTGAAGAGCCCCGTCAAGGTGGTTTTGTATTGTTAATCCCCTAATGGGGGCTTCACGATTGCAAGCCGTCTGTTACGAGGAGAAATGAACAAGTAAAATTGCTATGGGGAACTTGGTCGCCGCGCGAAGTGCGCCATCATATCTCTCGCTCTTGTGCGCCAATACACCTTTCGCTCTAGAGCTACGTGCGACAGTGCGTGCGACCATGTCCCCCAGAAACCCTCCACACACAGACCATCCCGCTACATACGGCGCCATTCTTACGTTCAACACCTGTACACTCCACTACTCTCTATCTCGCACAGTCAAGTTCACACGACATCCTACATAGACAATTCGAGTATTCCACCCGTTAAAAGGACTGACCCAGGACTTAAGGTGAGTATAATTCATTCTCGTTAATCCAGCTAATCCATATAGTTAGATTACTATATTCCTAAAAAAATCCTCTAAACAGATGTAGCTATGTGCGAATACGGGGCATCGCGAGCGCTGGTTTTGGTGGCACGGTTTTCGCGCGGGTTTTGCTACGAGTGGCATCGCCTCTGTCTGGGGCGGCTCATTGAAAATGGGGTTTAATGCGCATGCGCACATAGTAGGTGCAATCTCGTGCCTTTTAACAGACAGCTGAAGATGTGCTCTTTCTGTACATATAAGTTTCAATGTGGATACTCGCCTGTAAAGTGTGGATATCGGAGCTTGAAAGTTCATCAAATTTTTGGACGCGGAAATGTTCGAAATTTTAAAATGGTAAGTAAAACAAGAATCCGATTAGGTATACAATTTGACTGGAAATATATTTGAATTATCAAAAAATCCAAACTTACGCGATTCTGACGCTGCGCAGTCCAGATATAAGAGATGCCAGCTACCCTTGTCACAGCCGGTCTCTCGGCAGTCGAGCTGCCCGATGCGCCCGCGTTTGGCAGGGCGATGCTACCCTTGTCACAGCCGGTCTCTCGGCAGTCGAGCTGCCCGATGCGCCTGCGGTTGGCAGGGCGATGGGAGCGGTCGATAGTGAGTCGTTCATGCTGGATTGAACTAGATCGCAAATTGCTTACTTGATGATTATGTTGTGCCTTTTTTGGGGAAATCTCTGTCATTATACCGTAGATAATTATTCTGATATTGATTTTAATACATACATTTGTCACAGAAAGATTTTATCATCCCAAGGTTATGTGACTCAAGTCAAGAGTCTAGTCTAGGTGGTTGATTATCGTTTCATTTGGAAACTGGATTTGCTTTTGACAGTGGAATATCAATGTTGACTTTTCTAAAATTAAATTCATGGGTGGAAATCCCAGGGGGACACGTCCCCCTACCCAAAATAATAGGGGGACATGTAACAATAATACATTTTTTTTTCTTTCTTTTTTTCTTTTTTGGTCAAACTTTTTGGGGTTAAAATGACCTTACAACAGTTTGGGGATAAACTTTTTTTTTTAACTTGTCAGAGTTGCCGGCATCCATAGGCGGCGAAAGCTGGGGGAAGTGTACCCCCCCGCCCTTAATTTGAGGTGGGGGACGATCCCCCCCACCTCAAATTTTTTTTTTTTGATAACCTTTTTTTTTCTTTTCTTTTTTTTTTTGCTTGTCAAATTTAGTTTTCTGCGTCCCCCTATAATTTTTGGTTGATAACCTTTGGTGTATTTTTTTTTATTATCAAAATAATTTGGTGGTCCCCCCTAAAATTGTTGGCTTTCGCCGCCGATGCCAGCGTCCCCCTACCTTTGGGGCCAATTTCCGCCCATGATTAAAATGCAAAAAATTTGTTTAATTTTTCACTCTCAGAGGAAATATTTCACTTCCACATGGCTCTATTGTCTATTTTTTTTCTATGTTATTCATTTTTTTTCTATTTTATTATAATTATTTTTTTTTCAAGAAGGGTGCAGGGGGGGGTTGTGTTCATAAGTTGAAATGGGGATGGGATTTGTATAAATTTTTGTGTCACTTTTGTTCTCTTGTTTTGAGTGTTGGAGCTTTGATGCCTGTTTTTGTTGCTGTTCAGAGCTTTATTTATGTGCAGTGATTTCACGCTAGAATATGAACTTATTTTTCATAAAAAAAGGAGTGCTCGAACATGGCCTTTGTTGTAATCATACATATCTAAGAAATGCATATATTAAAGCTTAATTTTTATGTTTCCTTCTTGATACTTGAATTACATGCAATGCTACATCTTTACACCCTCAGACTCTGCTGCTCATCCTTCCTAAAAAAAATTGTAATCGAATGCCCACGGTCTCCAAAATGAAAGCTACATTATCCATCTATAAACAAATTGTTGAAACAATAAAATAAAGAATTGGTGAAACAATCAAATACATCAGAAAAGCACACTTGTATTTTTATACCATACAAAGTACATGTACAAAAGGAATGATATTTTTCATTTGTAAAAAAAAGACCCCATACATACATGTACACAATACTAAAGTTGAAAAAGAGCTAATTGTAATTTATATCAGAAAAACAAAGAAATACATTAGAAATTACAAAAACAATACTTTAAACTAATTTATTTAGGAAATTATCTACATGATGCTGTTTTGATGCCAACTAAATTATATACAAATTATCTCTCATTATCACCTTCATTTGGCAAAAAAAAAGAGGCGAGTAATTGTAATTTGCATAATTAATTAGAATTAATTAAAAGAAATTATTTTACACATAATAAGAAGAAAAATTACCAAGTGAAATGATTACACATCAATTGAGTTTTCTTTCACCTTTCCATTGATACCTAAATTACTTCAAAGGGCTCAAAAACAAAGAAGTTAGAGCCCGTTGAAGACTTGGGTTCAAAATGGTCACAATATGCCCGAAATGGTCACAAAAATCGGTTATGCACTCCATTGACTTTACATTAAGACAATGACCACAAATTTGGATAAATATGCGCGACTTAAACTGGAATAACTTTATAATTTCTTGATGAAAATTTGAGTTCTTGGTATCATTTTAAAGGTCTTTTTAAGGGCTTTCAAATGATACCAAATTCATTGAGATTTGAGGATTTTCATTTTTTTTGTCACATACCTAACAGATGGCTGCCAGCTGTCTATTATTTCCTAAGAAATTTTTATCATAATCAAGCAAACTAGACCGAAATCTCTGGTTTCTACTAGTTGGGTGTTCTTCTAGGAGGAGACAATTTAAAACGTGAAAAAAAATTATCTAAACTTGCTCCAACCGACGGATTTCTGCTGCCTACATGGAAACGTGATATCTCCTAAGCCACTTACGTGCGTAAGAAATCGCACACATTGGTACAGGAGCTGTACCGTACGGTTCCTATATCAACAGTTTAATGGCACTTCCCTTCACAGCAACGTTCATTCCTCTCAATTGCAATGAAGTTAAAAGAAATTGCGTGATTTACCTTTGAAAAATGTATTAGCTTTATCTTTGAGAGCCTCTGCTTTTTCTCTGTCGACATCACTGATCTCTGGCTTGTCTACTTTTATGTCAGGAATCGCATTTATTTTCGATGAATCACCGGTGCCTGCCATCTTCATCCACGTGAAATCTCCATGTATTTTTGTAAAATGGAGTACGGTATCTTCGAGGGACAATCAGAAATGAAAAGGTTGTGACGAAATTTTATGGTTGTGAAGAGAAGAGAATCTTTTGTGAGTTCAGGTGTAATGTTGATAAACAATGGAAGTATATCCAAGCAAAGTTTCATCCTTTCTTTTTATCTTCTCCTTATCATTCTTCTGCTTGTTTAAAAAATAAACTCTTCTTCTCTTCCACTATACATAGTTTTTTCTCCTCATCTTATTCTTCTTCCTCCTATTCACTCACCACTTCATATTCTCTTATCATTCTTCTCCTTCATTTTCTTAAATTTAATTCTTTCTTCTCCTTTTTCTTTCTCATTCCCCTCTCCTCCATTCTCTTGCTCATAAAAGTGAAAATAATTTTCCAAACTTGTTATGAAATCAGGAAACCAAAAATAGTTTTAAAAAAAGTAAAAAAACAAAAACTTTATGCAGCATGACGAAGGTAAAATAAAACATATTGCAATAATTTGTTTATTATTGAACAAAGCAGTGCATTTAAAAAAAGGGGAATCAAATTTCTAATGTTTTTTTGAAAAAAAATAAGAAGTTGGTGATAGCTAGTTAACAATACATTAGTTTCAAGGGCAATACATCACTTAACATTATTGTTCTCAAAAGTCTAGTTGGTTCACTTGCACACTAAGCACATTACAAGCAACAAACATTAAAAACATGAAATATGTGGTCATTAAATCACATTTGTTCATTAATGTTTCAGGAATTTCAATCTTTATATAACTTTTTACAATAAACCCTGAGAAATTTCAATAAAAAACAGAAATAATGATTCCCTGAATTAATTTTTTGATATGAAAGAAGTAATATCCTATGCATTTGGACACATTCAGAGCTGGTCTGTTCAATGAGCAATGGAAAGAAAACATGTGCCATGAAAAAAATGTATCTACACAACAATGGTGTTTAGTGATCAGGGCCCCATCTTCCAAAGAATCGCCATCAATATTGACATATCCAATGCATTGTTTTCTAGGTATGATGTATATTCATATCTATGATGTATATTCATATTCTGTATGATGTATATTCATATGTACGATGTATATTCATATTCATATGTATGATGCATATTCATATGTATGATGTATATTCATATTCATATGTATGATGTATATTCATATTCATATGTATGATGCATATTCATATGTATGATACTTCAGTTTAGTTTTATGACTGCTGGCTTCCGTCTTATGAAGAGTTGTGATTCATCCGATCAACCTTGATTATGTAGAAATCCATCAATATCATAATTTTTTCCACTAAATATTTCACATTGTCACTTTGTAAACAAAGAGGCGCATACTGAATTACCAAGAAAACAATGAATGTACATGCATACATCATACATATGAATATGAATATACATCATACATATGAATATGAATATACATCATACATATAAATATGAACATCATACATATGAATATGAATGTACATCATACATATGAATATGAATATACATCATACATATGAATATACATCATACATATGAATATGAACATACATCGTACATATTCATATGTACGATGTATGTTCATATTCATATGTATGATGTATATTCATATGTATGATGTATATTCATATTCATATGTATGATGTTCATATTCATATGTATGATGTATATTCATATTCATATGTATGATGTATGCATGTACATTCATTGTTTTTTTGGTAATTCAGTATGCGCCTCTTTGTTTACAAAGTGACAATGTGAAATATTTAGTGGAAAAAATTATGATATTGATGGATTTCTACATAATCAAGGTTGATCGGATGAATCACAACTCTTCATAAGACGGAACCCAGCAGTCATAAAACTCAACTGAGTATCATTCAAATACCAATGAGGTGTACTTTCTTGTGATTTAATCATTTCATTGCCACTGACTTCATTGTTTTTCTCACAAAAAATATACAAAATTGGTTTTATCCTTTTGACACCATTTACTTTAGTATATTGCAATAAATATTGTGAGAAATAGAATGCATGTTTTATGAAATGCCACGTATATCTTTCCATTAAAATTCATTATACTGAATTAATAATACAATAAGCATATAACTAGAGTAATTGATAATTTAATGAGTTTTAAAACTGATGAAAAAGATGGAACTTCAACTACCACTGTCAAGGCAATCTGGAAATGTTTGCTGTCACAGAAATATTCTTAAAATCAGAGTACCAAATTAAATTAAAATACCCATTTCGAAAGAAAAGAATAAAACATCTGGGTGTGAATCCTACCCCCATTTTTTTTACCATGGGTAATGTGATGTCCATTTAGTTACTTTGGATATCTTCAAGCTCACAAAATCGTATTTTTCATGCATTTCAATATATTGAAAATTTTATAAATATAAAACACATCGAACTGTATATCATGCAGCATGTGTCGTTCACTTTTCTTCCTGGGATGATTAGTGTACATAGCAACCATGTTTGATTACATGGTTTAATCTTTTGATAAACCATATTACATTATTTTTACAATGTTGAAAAGGAAAATATCAAATGTAGAACTTTTAATTCTACACAATCATTAATAGATTTCCAGCTCATTTTCATTTGCAACGATTGAGAACTTTAAAATGAAATATTTAACAATAAATGAGTTCCATAAATATTGTCAATTATTATTTTCTATTATGATAAACTTATGTGAAACATGAGGAAGACTAGTCATTATTCAGTGTGCAATCACTAAATATCAACAAAATATTCTCGGCAACAACAAAATATAACCATGAAATTTATTCTTTCATCACCAATTTGTGTGATAAATATCATAGCATTTCCTGTAAAGCAAGTGAATCATCCTGGGCAATCTCACTTGCATTACACAATTCAAGTATAGCAGCCGTGTTGATTTTGTGATATTGAAATATCATACACACTCTCTCCTCTCTCGCTTTAATTTACTCTTTGAATATGAATTAATCTAAGAGAACTATTGCCATGGTCCTGCTGATTGGACCAAATGCCTCTTTCATTGGGCTTGAAACTTTTTTTTAAACATTCCTTTCAATTTTACAAATTGGTGCAGTAATAGAAAAGTTGGTCATTTAGAAAAGCATACTGGCATTGGAAATAATTGGATTTAAATCTTGAAATTTGATAAAATATTCATACAAAATTATGAATTCTCATAGTGGCAGCATAAACTTGACACAATTTTCTTCATACAAGATTCAAGGAATACCGGTAAACAAAAATAATTGGATTTGATATTTTGTTTAAATAAGGAGGAAACATTATTGCTGGTTTCCCGCAAGAAAGGGACTTGGGGTAATATTTACAATTTTTTTTTTAAATTCAAATATTGAAAGAGTACATTGTAGGCCATCCATTGATGTAAAGATTGATTCTAAATTTCAAGTATCACTCAAAATATCATCAAATAAAAAAAGGGAATAATAAAAAAAATACAATCATAAAAATCACCTCTAGGTCCTTTCATGTGAGAAGCCAACGTTATATAAGAAACACACAGAACTACAAAGTGTTATTGGACATGCAGTGCAAGCAGATTTTTTTCGATATGTGCCGCACTGTGCACAAACCTTTATGGGAGTGTCAAGTGTGCAACATCAGGAGAAAAGTTTAACTGAATTTGAGGTAATTCAATGATGCTGCCCTCATCATAATATCAGCACTACTCTCACTTCTCCTATGCAGGTGAGACAGTGAGAAAATACCTAAATCTAAAAAAAAACATTATTTACCTGATATATTATAGCAATAACATGGCACCTGACCACCCCAAAAACCAGGATCTGAAGACACCCAAGATAAAGAGATTTTCTTCTCTCTCAGTAAGGTAAATTATCAGACACTAGGATATGGACACTCGTCTCACAGCTTATATTATAAAATGCTTAGGGGTTAAACTTGCACATTCTCAAAAAGAGATTAGAACATTCAACTCCTAGTTGAGTTGAATTCGATACCAACCACTGGCATCTCTTGACATTAAGATGCACCCACTCTCCTCCATGTTCAGTGTTGTCTTTGACACTAACCAGTGGCGTTTCTTGACACTAAGATGCTAACATTCTTCTCCAAGTTCTGTGTTGCCTTTGACACTAACCAGTGGTATCTCTTGACAATAAGATGCTAACACTCTTCTCCAAGTTCAGTGTTGTCTTTGATGCCAACCAGTGGTATCTCTTGACACAAAGATGCGGATACTCTTCTTCAAGTTCAGTGTTGCCTTTGATTACCAACTACTGGCGTCTCTTGACACTGAGATGCAAACAGTCTTCTCCAAGTTCAGTGTTGCCTTTGATTACCAAATACTGGCTTCTCTTGACACTGAGATGCAAACAGTCTTCTCCAAGTTCAGTGTTGCCTTTGACACTAACCAGTATCATCTCTTGACACTGAGATGCTAACAGTCTTCTCCAAGTCCAGTGTTGCCTTTAATTCCAACCACTGGCATCTGTTGATCCTCTGACGCAGACACTCTTCTCCAATTCCAGTGTTGCCTTTGACGGCAACCAGTGTTGCCTTTATCTCTTGACACAAAGATGCGGATACTCTTCTCAAAGTAAAGTGCTGCCTTTGATACCAATTACTAGCATCTCTTGACACTAAGATGTAGACACTGTTCTCCAAGTTAATTATTGCCTTTGATACCAACCACCAGCACCTCTTGACACTACGATGTAGAAACTATCCTCCAAGTTCAGTACTGCCTTTGATTCCAACCACTAGCATCTCTTGCCACTAAGATGTGGACACTCTTCTCCAAGTTCGATGTTGCCTTTGATACCAACCAGCAGCTTGGCTCCATCCAAAGACCAACATACATAGTCAGAGCAGAGCATAGCAGGTATATCCTTATATCGCACCTTCTGTTCTCTGGTCTATCCCTAAACATTCAGACGTCTTCAGAGACAAACATGTGGACATTCTTCTCGGAGTTCAACATCTGAGTATTTCGCTTCAGTCCAACCACAGGACCCAACCGTAGGGCGTCGTACTTGGTGTATAGTACACTGCAGGTGTGCTCCTTCATAGCGCCCTCTGTTGTTGGTGTCTCCAGCATGTTGCACAGCTCACTGTAGTAGTGGGGGTAGGTGGGAAGCTGGTAGAATATGATGTGGTGTATCCCATGGTACTTGAACCTGTTAAGGGTAAATAGAGAGAGTAATTATTCTGTGGACTCCATGAGAATTCATTCTAAGGTCAATGGTTGGGTGCTTCATAAAGCTGCTCTTAAATTAATTTATGCATTTTGATCCTTTCTTGTGCTAAATCCTGTAAAAAATAAATAAATGAATAAGAACAAAAATGACTTCACATTTTACCCAGGGTAGCCACTTCAGTTCCAAAAACTATTCTTGATGCGGGCACAGCTTAACATGATAATGTGCTAATTTCCCTGGTTTTAGCTGTTGGTTGGGTCTTTTTCCAATCAATAAATACACTGTCCTACATGTACATTTCTGTCTAGGTGATCTTCAATGGGATCGATTTTCAGCTTAGATTCAATGATTTCACAAATTTTAGCTTATGTAACCACAAGATCGAGATCTAAGATGATATGGTGACACTTAACACTGATTTTACAGACTTTCTAATAAAATCGTTGTTTACTGCTACTGTCATTTATCTTTTATTCCAAAACATTTCCCAAGATAGTAACTAAGGCTGTGTTCAATGTTGATTTTCAAATTTAAACAGCAACATGAATCATGATTAAAAACGCAATTACAATACACAAACACGATCATGGGTGCATGATTCAGTGTTGATAATATAAAGCTGATTGTACGATCATCTTTAAGCTTCTCACTCTTATTAGCGCAGCTTACTGCAGTTTGACCAGTCACAAAAAAAAAGGTTAATTCTGGCACGTTTGTGTAGGCTTCCACTGCGAGAGAAAATTTAGGCATTTGTAAAACGCCATCAATCTAGAAATATTCTCTTCTGATGTTATTATCGTTATTACCCCGGCTTTAGCTCGAGCTGCCTTTCAGCGTTCAGAGCATTCAAGGAATTAATCCTCTTGGGTACCCATTCACCTCACCTGGGTTGAGTGCAGCACAATGTGGATAAATTTCTTGCTGAAGGACATTACGCCATGGCTTGTATCGAACCCACAACCCTCTGTTTCAAAGTCAGAAGAATTATCCGCTGGGCCACAATGCTCCACAATATTGCATTTTGTTGTCTTCGCGATGCTGAAGGTCGTAAAATCTGAGCTGATCATGTTTTCAAATCGCATCTTTTAAGGCGATAAAATTTTCCTCTGAATCACCATCTGAAAGATGTTTACTTTTACGAAAGGGAATGACGGACATTAAACATATCCTTTGTTTCTGATTATCTGATTATATCCGCGGTTTGTAACGTGTTTTCAATCATGATTCATGTTGCTGCTTAAATTTAGAACTCAATATTGAACAGAGAACATTTACTCCTTTCCCACGCAGTTGATATATACCTTCTGAAGAAATGGAGCCTCTCAGTTACGATTAGAGTATGACGTGTTCCTTCCCTCATATAATGTCTCGCCCTGGACATGTTAGCCTGACTGGTGTATCTGAGTTTAAAGATATGAAATAAAAGTTATAACACATAAAGATGTAAAATAAGTATGATTTTAAAATATAAACTCAAAAGTTTATTTTGATAAAAAGAGGAAAATCAAACAAGTTAAATGCTGACAAGTTCATCAAAGTCTTCGAAATAAGAAAGATATTCAATTCAGAAGTTTCTCTTAAATTTACAAAAGAGTTATGCATACATCTTGGTCAGTGTACAAATGAGGGATCCAATGATGTTACCCACTCATTTTTTTTCTTCTCTATTTGATTGTACAACAACGCGCAAAATAATAGGACAGAGCGACAGAAGTACGGACGACCAGAAAACATGCCTTTAGCAACCATCTACAGTGGGTAGAGGCATAGTAATGCATATAAAGTAACCTTCTGCATGCCCGGGGCAAGTGAAAATGACGTGCGGGCAAGCACCTCTCAAAGTCAATTGCCCGATCGGGCAAGTGGTTGTTGCGTCTTTTTTTTCTGTACCGTACCTCGTTCTTCCATAAATCATCCAAAAATCATCCAAAATCCACACTCAAAATCATGAATCAGCCTTAAAAAATAGCGAGTAGCGCAGTTTCAAATTCCGAAATTGCGTTATTTTTTCTGTACCACGTATTTCCATACATGGTACCAGGTATGAAAAAAATCAACGCAATGGCCGGGAAACAGTTGAATGTAGTATAGGGGTCCGTTATGACTACCACCATGTGCAATTTCTAATGCACATTTTCCCCCTTCCGATATCACAATTCTGTGATGAAATAATTAGAATTACACAGGAAATAAATCACAGAGTCTAGTAACCTCGCATTGGTGAGTTGTCATGTCATTCGGCTTTGCTTTTCAAAACGGCCTATTAAACATCCAAAATAACTTGCCGTATTTGTTAATTATAATTTAAAATTCATTTGTTTCCCTTTTTGAGGGGATGAGGTAAATATCAGACAATAAATCATCAAACAAAGCTTCATCTATTTTACAAGGCCGGCGGGAGGCTCACACACGTGCGCATACTAGCTAGCCAGTCTGAGCTCTGTTTCTCTGCCAGAGCTCTGGGGGACAATTCGCTCAGTAAAGGCCTCAATGATGGTGATTTTCTGTTTCAGACAGAGTTTACATTTCGGGTATATTATTCAAAACTTCCAATAAAGTTTGATGATTTCTTCATTGTCATGTATATTTAAGTTATTAATGAATACATTCTCACCAAATTTAGACTCCCCCATAGAGAAATGCAATTTTCGTAGAAGTCTGCGTTTTCAAAGAACTTCAGGAAAAGTTAGGGTATGTGGGCCTTTATTACATGGCCGAGTACAGGTTATTGTACTGGAATAGGCGAAGTAGAAATTAGATATTGAATTCATTTATATCAAAGTTCAACTCAAAGTCACACACAAACACACGCACACACACAGACACACACCCAAGATTCTAAGCATAGTGAAAAAAATTACTTAAAATCATACAATATTAAACAATGTTAATAATAATTCATTAATAAGTGAACAGGTATTCCTCAAAATAGAAAACAAAAGTAGCATGTAAAAACATGTAGATAAAATTATTGACCGAGTGGAACATCATAAAATGATGAAGAAAAGACTTGATGGTTTCCAAATGATTTTTTTTTTAATCAAGGAAATATGGAAAATAAATGATCATTTCATGGATTTAAAGATGCAAAATGTGAAATTTTAGCCACTCCACTTTTGATGATAAAATAATTTTTTCCGAGTCAATAAAGAGCTGAACATTTTTCACTGGCTTTCTTTATAGTTTCCAACTACGGTAAGTGAAAGCAATTCTAAGGAAATATGTTACGCAGGTAGCCATTTCATGGATTTTAAGATGCAAAATATGAAATTTTAGGTTTTTTTTTTAACCTTAAATAGTCATAAAATATTGATTTTTTTCTCCAAAATAAACGTAAAGACTCAGGCTACGTTGCTGAAAATATCCTTTTCAATGTGTGTTCTTTTATACTGGACATGATTCTCAATTGTTATTTAGTATACCTTAATAAAAATAAGAGTAGTGCCGTCATAATGAAAAAATTATTTAAAAAATTGGGCAAGCAGTTTTTTCTATCGGGCAAGCAAATTTTTTCATCACTTGCCCAACAGGGCAAGTGACAAAAAAATTTTTTGTAGAGGCCTGGCTTTAATATCCTGTTATCCCTCCTCAAAACAAACATTAATCTCCTTCACCACCCTAGGGCTTTAGGATTTATCTACAGTCAAGCTCAGCGTACTCACTCGCAAATTTGTGCAAAGTTGATCTCCTGTTTGCGGAAGTAGTTTCTCACACGAACAAAGTCAAAGTAGGAGGGAATGTAGATCATGGTCCCCGACATCAGAGATTCTCGGTATTGGGGAAGGATCTGCAAAATGAAGAATGAATATTTCACGAATCTTGTTAGGTTTCAAAATAGAACACAATGGAGCCGATTAAGAACTCGAGTTAAATTAAACCCTAAGGGCTACTTCATAAAGCTGTTCGTAAGTTAAGAAGGACTTTAAGAACGACTGGTGAACCTTTCTTACTTGCGTAACCATCGTCGATGAATTTTCCCTTCGCATTTTCGCAAAAAAGGATCACCAGTCATTCTTTAGGTCGCTCTTAACTTACAAACAGCTTTATGAAACACCCACCTGGTTTTAAAGATAAATTCCAGTTTTGGTAACGATTTCAAAATGACTTTTTACAAAATATGTGCCAAAGGATTCTGGGAGAAATTGTGTAATTCCTGAGAAATAAGCAAAATAAGCGCGGATTCGGTCACTTCCGTCGGGTCTTTATTCCAGCAACAATAATACACTGTCCCACGTGTGCCTATCTGTGTTGGTGATCTTCAGTGTGAATGTTTTTCAGCGTAGATTTTAAGATTTCACAAAGTTTAGTTTATGTAACTGTACCAGATCTAGATCCTCAATGATATTCTGACAATTAAGCCTGGTTTTACAGACTTTCTCATGAAATCATGCAACTACTGGCATTTCTCTTTAAGTTGTAGTATAACTATGGAGAGCTAATTGGGGTACAAATCTCTATTAGTACATGTTCAATTTATCAACTCTTATGACACTCAAATCATTTATAACTGTCTCAGAATGATAACCGGAAAACCTTCTTCATTATGAAAGCAAAGGGAACAAAATAGTAAATATAAGAAATGAACAATGTAAGCAGAATTTTTTAGATTTTGGCTCCCCATAATTTAAGCACAGAATTAAACCAAGGTCTAAGTTAAACCTGACTTCATAATACAGGCAAATATTGTAGGCAGATTGAGCTGAATGTGAATATCATATATTTCTTCCAATGTAGATCTGGGACGTGATTGATTTAAGACACATTCAAACTTATGGCCTTCTATTTATACATACACTCAAGACTCGATGTACGTACCTTTGAGATGAAGAATTGGAATCTCTTCTCATGTGATGAAGCGTAGCTGTCGCATTCTAACTTGTGGAAAACCTGGAAAATGAATAACGAATATATAACATTCGTTACTTCATAATTCAATTTGGCCAAAATCCCCATTTGATTGCTCCCAGTGCTGATTGCGGCTACCATAAATGTCAGCGTGTTTTAATCGAACATTTTAGACAACTAGCGCATTTACATGACTCCGGCTTGCTCTATCCCCAGTATTGTTCAAGGATAAGAACATTATTGGAAAGAATCTAAAGGGATTATGACATGTTTGACAGATGGATCAATTCAAGCCTTATTGAAGTTGCTCGCAAAATAAGGTGAATTTGGCTAACATTAGAAATTAGCCTATGTTTACCTTTGGGGACGCTAGTATGACTAACTTTCGAGTAGATTTAGATGTAGATCTGACCTAACCATAGCTCTTTCTATTTCGGAGTTTCGTGCAAGTTTTGTGTGTGAAAAGCAAGCATTCCTTATCCGGGGTTAGCAATAACAATTTGACATGTGTGAAAAGGAAAAAAAATAGTACGGGGTTAGCGATAGTCCGGGGCTAAGAAAATCCTGTGTATAAAGGGTATAGGTCTAGATCTCTTTGGAATAAAGATGTTTAAAAGGCTCTTTACTCGGTTTAAAAGATATATATCAGGGGCCACGGAAGCAGGGGTGGTTTTCAAAAACCATGTACAAAAACGTAAAAATGACCATAGGATTGTGATTTTTTGCATGGTCAGCCCCCCCACTTTGAAACCAGTTCCGCAGCCCCTGTATATGGACTGCTTTGATATTCGAGACATGGTTGTTTCTTTCAGCTCACAGGTATCGCAATGGCCAGATCATTTACAGGGCAAATATTTCATTTCTTTTATCAATTGTACAAGAATACAGGTATGCAGCATTGTACGGGGAAAATAGAAAAAAAATCTTACAGCTAATACCCCATGTATACACTAATATGCAGTTTTATTCTTGTCCCCTTTTTTTATCGAACTTGATACTGAGGTAGTGTCATTTTCATGACAACACAGAACACTGCATGCAAAATTATCAGATTTGAAAGAACCTGGTTGTGTTTCCCAATGATTTAAGAGTGACTAACAGTCATACTTATATGTGCAACTCGTTGATTAATACAAAATAGCGCACGTCAGTTTAGCATGACCTTAGCATCCTGGGAGTGTTTCATCAACATTTTTGTCCAACAAGTTGTCAGATTTGACATCTTTCCTTGATTCTAATTGGCTGAGAAGCACTGTATGTTACTATGGTGACAGTCCGATAAAACATTACTTGTCAGATAATGTCTGACAAGTGCTTCCATGAAACGTTCCCCAGATTTTACCAAGGTAGCAATTTGTTTTACACCCGCACAAATGGGAATTAAAAAAAGGCTTCTATCGGGGAATTACAACTTACGCTCAACTGCAAATCAAGCTAAAGTACGAAAATAAAGTGCACCTGGGCATTGCGATCAAGTTAATTTACAACTGAACCATATATAAACTAAACCCCTCAAAAAAAGTTTTGCAACTCAGTTTTGGGGGATGATATCTGTTTGGTTAATGAAGTATAAAAGATGAAACTGGTATTATTGGAAAGCTGAATTATTCCTCTTTACAATGACATGCCATTTGCTGTGATTATGTAATCATGGAATATGCAGTCACCATGAACATTGAGAAAAGTCAGAAGTGAAATGTTGCAAAGTGCATTGGTTTCTAACAAGAGTCTCCATTTCTATAGAATTTCCACCATGCAGGTGACAGTGAATACACTCGGTCCATCCTCGAAACAATTGGAAATTTGCTATTGGAAACGACGCATTTTGCAACATTTCATTTCTAAATTGCTGCGTATTATCATGTCTGTGTATTTTATGATAACACTAGCATTACAAATGACACATGATTGTAAAGGAGAATAATCATACTTTCCAATGGTACAACTTTTACGTATGATGATGGCTCACTAAGAAATTTATTAGCACTTAAACTTGAGTTGCAGAACTTTTTTTGAGGGGTTTATAAATTTACGTTACATCGTAAGATTTGTGCTTAAATTTTGGGACTTGTTTGATTTTTAATCGAATGTAAGTTTCTTGCAATGCTCAATAAGTCATTCCTAAATCTCAGCTTTGGGGCCCAGTGGATTGGTCTCCAGACCTTAAAACAGAGGGTTGTGGGTTCAAATCCCAGCCATGGCGTAGTTTCCTTCAGCGAGAAATTTATCCACATTTTACTGCAGTCAAACGAGGTGAGGTGAGTGGGTACCTGGCAGGAATTCATTCCTTGAAATGCCGAGCGCTGGAAAGGCTGCTTGAGCTACAGCCAGGGTAATAATATCCAAGTCCTTTGGAAGCGCATAGAGACATTATTCATAATGTATTATGCGCTAAACATGAACCGACTATTATTATTGAAAACACCCCCAGTTCCTAGATTTTATATATTAAAACATAACTAACCTGAGGTAACTGGACAGCCACTTGACCAATGCTCCCGAGGGAAGGCACATTGTTTACCAACACACGTCCTGCCATATGTGATACCATACATGTTAAGGGAAATAATAATTTGTGCACCTGTTAGAACAATGATGATGATGATGACGATGATGATAGTGAAAGTGATAATGAAGATGATGATGGTGATGATGTTGATGATGGTGTGATGATGATGATGATGGTGATGATGATGACGATGATGGTGGTAGTGATGATGATGGTGATGATGGTGATGATGATGATGGTGATGATGATGATGATTATGGTGGTGATGATGATGATGGTGATGATGGTGGTGATGACGATGATGGTGATGATGTTGATGATAATGGTGATGATGATAATAACAATGATAAAAACAATATTATGGACATTTGTAATGCAACAGCATCCATCACAAGAAGATACTAATGGCACATTGAAGAAGAGAAAGACAAACATATTAAAAGAGGGGTAAAATTTACATTAATATATAAGTAAGAGTTATATATCAATACAGTGTAACTACTAGATGTCAACGACTTCTATTATTTGAAACTATAAATCAATGTCTTTTGCTTGTGGAAAAGGATATTTGAGCAGTGTTTGCTGGCAAGTGCATTGATTTCAGGTGTATTGATGTTGCTGAAAATCAGAGTTTGCCTGTAGTACTTGTTCCTGTTAAAGAGAAAAGTAAATTTAATAATAATTATGATAATAATATGTTGCACTTATATAGTGCTTTTAATGATTATTTCTAAACGCTTTACAAAGGAATAACATAAAATCATAAAACAAATTAGCGAAGACATACATTTCATTTCATAACAAAAATTAAATCATATAAAGGTACATGTAATCGTAGAAATCGATCACAATCACATACAATTAATACTTAATAATATTGAATAAATTACAACAAGAAGAGGTGTGTTTTGAGGAAATGTGTTTTAAATCGACAAACAATGGTTATATACTACATCACATCAAACAGTTAACAGCAAAGTGAAATTTTCTATTCGCTTTCATCAAGTGACTCCATGAATTCAAATATTGGAACAATTAAATCAAAATTTACGAAGCTGGAGAAATGTATGTGGGGAGGATTTCATGAATGATTTTCAGACTATTGTTATAAGCTACCAAAATCCTTGCATCTGATTGGCACAGAGAAAATTTGCCAGTGAAAATCATTATTTGTTTCATGAAGAACTCCATGATACCTCATACTGGTGACAGAAAATTGTCTTGACAGTTCAGACTGGAAATCAAGGGGAAAAAGGGAAAAATTAAGTGCTTCATCCAACCTGTTGAATGTACAAATGTAATGGTCTAGTGGACCTACTGCAAATCGTATAGTATAAGGTTCAAATCTATGA
The DNA here is from genome assembly GCF_018143015.1 of Lytechinus variegatus. Lineage (NCBI taxonomy): Eukaryota > Metazoa > Echinodermata > Echinoidea > Temnopleuroida > Toxopneustidae > Lytechinus > Lytechinus variegatus. The sequence goes on along the minus strand of NC_054746.1, from coordinate 8,954,251 downwards.
CCAGTCAATGGAACCAGGCATTAGCACATTTTTCTGTTGGCTAAAATAAATGATTGGTCATGTGATAGATTTCTATGGTTGCCCTGAAAGGACATCGCAAATAGACCAAATCGCGAATATTGACGACAAAATTCACAACGTCGCCAATTCTATCGTGAAATTTGCGACAATATTCACGATGATGCATTGTTGCATCATGAGTACTAGTAGATGTAAAAAACCATTGGATTCTATTAAATGTTTAATCTATATGATTCTAGATCTAAAAAAAATACATACTTATTCCTCTTTGAACAAAAGGATCATAATTTGAAGTTAAAACCTACAATTTTCACAGAATGCATGGTTAAAAGTCTTGGCAAGAGCACCATATGCATGTACCGCCCAAGCACGCAAAACAAATTCAAGACGAACTTGGCATTGTGAATAATTCGCAACAAAATTCACGCTGTTGCCAAATTCAGGACGAATTTGGCAACATCATGAATATAGACACGAATTTCACGAAGGAATTAGTGACGTCGTGAATTTTGTCGCCAATATTTGCGATTTGGTCTCTTCAGGGCCACCATGGATTTTAGCCAATCATATGATCAGGATCCATGTCACCGTTGTATAATACCTACCATTTGTTGAGGGCCCACATTCTAACTCTTGAGAAGTCTACATCGTGAGAATCCTTGGGCTGAAGATGTAAGTGATCCATGATGTGCTGCAGGAGGATGATAAAAGATCAAATATCACACTGGGTGATTTCAAGTACCATGTTCATTGTTGGTGTTGAGAGCGTGAAAAGGCTGCTGAACTGAGCTGGGTTCAGAAAAAACGATTCCAATCGCATTAATATCACTAGCCTATGACATTACGCCTCTGCGCTGCTGATCATCTAGGTAGTGCTATGTCTTGCCCCCCCTCCCGCTGCCTCCCTTTCTCTCCGGGGTAATCTCCACATTCTGATCACCTCTTTTCTCTCTGCATTTCTTGCCACTCTTTTTTTTTTCTTTTTCTCTCTTCTTCTCTATTTTTTCTCTTCACAATGAAACATTGTTTCACCTTCATGTTAAAGAAGCGAGGGGGAGGAGTTGGTACCTTGTAGTTTTCTTTCCTTTGTTGATATTATGTCTGTATATATATGTTTTTTTTTGTGAATGGTGCACTATTTCTTTATAATTGGCGTTCATACTTTTGCATGTCTTTCACTCATGTAGTTTTAGATGCTGTCATGAAAAGTATGTATGTAAATCCCGAAACAAACAAATTAAAGGGGAATCCAACCCAAATAAAACCTTGTTTTTATAAGGAAAAAAAATCAGACAAGTTGATAGGTGAAAGTTTTAACAATATTGGACAAACAAAAAGAAAGATATGAATTTTTAAAAGTTGTAAATATTGGTAGTCACTATACCCATGGAGATTTCAAATTGGCCACATATGGGATGTCATAGTGATGTAAGGCAATGACTACTCTTCCATGTACTCCAATACATATTACGGCTAAAATGTCATTTTTCCCAAAAGTTTTATTTCAAATGATATTTTTCTTTCATGAGGACATAAAACAATATACTACATGGGTTATATTAAGATTACTGCCCCAGGGGAATGGGTACTTAGGAGAAAACCACAAATCCCTGATAATAAAGTACATGGCCTATGGGAAAGTTGTCCTTGTCCCTTGTCATAATTTACTTACCCAGTTGCCAATTTGAAATCTACATAGTATTAGTGATCACAATTTTCAAGCAGCTATAACTTTCTTATTGCTTGTACAATTTCTTTCAAACTTTCACCATTCTGTTCAATTTATTTTTCTCCTTCCCAAAACAACATTTTATGGCCAAGGCTGGATTCCCCTTTAAATGATATTTTCATTGGCAATGGTTTAGCACGTAAGAAAGGTTCACCAGTATTTCTTTTTTAAGTCGCTCTTTACTTACAAACAGCTTATGAAACGGCCCCCAGGTTTTATTAAAAGGACCCTGTTGCATAAAACATGGACTCCATGAAAGATACCATAATAGTAACTTTTATGCAACAGGGCCCTGGAGGCAAGTTGGCAATACACAACCCAAACATTTTGATTCAACCAATCAGGAAATGGCTTAGCCTACCGTGATGTGTTCCCAGTTCTGCATAAGGAAGACGTCTGTTTGGTCCATGACCAGCAGCTCGATAGACGACAGGAAGTCATATTCGTGATGGTTCTCTCTGGGAATACATGGCAAAGAGAAGAGATCAACAAACAAATGATAAAAGAAGTCAAGTTTATCTTATCAATAATAACAAAAAAGTGGATTTGTATTTTACAAATATCCACCTTAGTTCGGTGCTCAAGGTGCTCATATTTATATAAATATAAATGAAGTAATTCCTCAAAAAGCTGTAAGCCCGAGAATCAGTAGCCTAAGTAAGCAAAGCATATACATATATCAGACCTGCCAACCTTCTACAAACAAAAAAGTATTCTTATACAGAAAAAAAGTATATTTTGACAAAAAAATAGTATTTTTTAAAACTTGCCTCAATGTAACGATTGCCAGCCTGTTGTAGTGAAATCGGTGAAGAAATATGTGAAATGACTCTACGTGAAAACTTGATAATTCACCCTTTTTATCACATCCTAGTAGGCAAGAATTTACTTGTTCTTTTCATGCAACAAGTGACTGGCCCCGACAGTGATTTTTACCAGTCTCGGACTGTCGGTCCGGTGCAAGTGTCACGCGCTGTGTATAATACTTTATAATTATTTTGCCGAATTATACCATGGCTTGGATTCAAACCCACAACTATTGGTTTTAGAAGTGAGAGACACGGATCACAATGATCCACAATTACTGCTGAACTCGTCTACACCAATGACCACTCCTGCAATTAAGACTGTTTGTTGAACAATCACAATGTCAGTAGCTTGCTGTAAACAAATGTGTGAGATGTCTAATTTATATCCATCTTCTTATCTATTATGCAGTATCAATAACACAATGTTAATACCATAATAATTAGCACTGATACCCTCCAGTTTGACAAATTACGTCACAAGGAAATAAAATTGCAGTTTCAAACAGTGTTACTACTAATTTCTCCACCCACTCACCCTTTAGCCCCGATGACTGTCCGGAGTCCCAATGGAGAAGCGATGATGATATCGGCCGAGTAGAAGGTGGAGTATAGTTTGAAACTCTTCCTTGTGATGGTTACGCCCATTCTGAAGTGATCGTCATAGTTTCCTTTGAACAAAGCTTCCCAATCCTCTGTTTGTGAAACAGGACATGCAATCAATAACAATTTTGCAAAGGCCATTCACAATCACTGCTTGGTGTGCACATTGTTTAAAGATAAATACCAGTTGTGGTAACGATCTCAAAATGACATTTTACAGAATCCAATATAATGACCACCCAAGTGTCTGTTTGTATAAAAAAATATGTGCCAAAGGATTCTGGAAGAAATTATGTAATTGCTTAGAAATAAGCAAAATAAGCGCGGATTCGGGCACTTCCGTCGCGTCTTTATTCCAGCAATAATAATACACACTGTCCCACATCTGTCTATTTGTGTTGGCAATCTTCAGTGTGATCGTTTTTCAGTTTAAATTTTATGATTTCACAAAGTTCAGTTTATATAACTGTACCAGATCTAGATCCACGATGATGTCGTAATAATGTTTGTTTCACAGACTTTCTCATGAAATTAGTGTTTTACTGCAACTACTTTCATTTAGCTTTAACACTTACCTATCATAAGTACCGGTAAGCAATTCGCAAATGACACAGGCCTCTGTTAAATAGACCACTGTATATGTGATTTTTCTCATAGTGAGGAATTGTGGAACATTATTGGAAAATCATTTGTGGGCATGTGTGCTTGGGCATGACATGAGCAAAAATAACAATGAGAACACATCTGTCATGTGTGTGAAAGTACTGAATACATTGTAAAGCATCATGTACTGTTCAGGTATGAAACATTTGCGCTAATACAATTGGTACTTAATAAAGGCACTCTGAAAGGCACTCTGAAGTCAAGATATATTATTATTGTGCTCATCACATCACATGGTGTTGTAGTCTACATCATGCTAATCTAGATTATTATTAAGATGTAGGGTTTTAGAGGCGCAGATATTTGTTGACATCTTGCTAGGTTGTTTCAAAGAAACAAAATATTATAACTGATTTTTAACGTGCATGCTTATGAAAACCATCCAATATTGAATGATATATATATTTTGCCCCGCCCACAAAGTTATCATTGGTTAATAAATGATTGTGCACATGAAGCTATTGTTACGTCACAATGAAATTGCATTGCGAATCATCTTTACTTCATTACAGAGATTTCTTTTTTTTTTTATAAATGACAATACTCCGGTGCCATGCTCATGATTTACAATTTATTTTTTTTCCTTCATTACTTTATGTTTAACTTTGTGGGAGTATCTAAATAATAATAATAATAATGGACGACCAATTTTCGTGGGATGTGTAGAAATATTGTTCTTCAGCTCATACAATATTTCTTTGCATCCTACAAAAGGCCATCCAATATTCCCTAAATAGTATCTAGAATCTGTTGTCTCTCACAGCAAACATAAATAAACCAAATACATACAAAAGTATGAAGTACTAGAACAAATATTGTACCCTAAGATACATGACATCAACTATTTTTTTTCCAGCGACTGTGCCCCCTCAGAAACAAGTTGCATTCATGCCACTTCTGGCAACGACTTGTCAGACGTTTTATCCGACAAGTACCATTTTATCCGACAGTTACCATAGTAACAGTACCTCTCAGGCAATCAACATCATAGAAAGATGTCAGATCTGACAACTTGTTGGATGAAAATGTTGATGAAACACTCCCCCGGTATCACAGTTTGGCATTTCGATAAAATATGTATATCCGATCCCATATGAATTAGCTCTTCATAAAATCTTATAGGTCATTGATTTGGATGATTGTGAGGCACTCAAATCATCATGGCTTGAGCAGTTCTTGAAGGGAAGTAAAAATGGAGTAAAATGGGGGTTCGACATAGACAAAAGTTGATTATTCTCTAGAACTTCCAAGATTCCAACCCAGACACTCCCTAGACACCCCCTATCTTCTCTAACCTGGTTTGGGAAACTTGGACGGCCTTCGCTCTTCGGCTAATCCGTATTCATCAAAGAACCTCTTGCGGTGGCTCATGCTCTGGTTCGTTGGGACCAGGATCTTGGCCATGGTCTTGATGACCTCCAGGGCCGAGCTTCTGAACGGGACCAGGATCAGGACCCGTGGTCTGGTCAGACCCCGATCCCTCATGGACCTGGTACGAATGACAAACAGTTTAAATGCAGATTATCCTTTATTTTCATGAGGAATTCGACACCATTTTCATATGCATCACCCAGAATAGAACAAGATTAATAACCAGGAGGCAGTTTCATAAAGCTGTTCGTAAGAGCGACTTTAAGAACGACTGGTGAACCTTTCTTACGAGCTGAAGCATTGCCAATTCAATATACTATTTACCACAAGGATCACCAGTTGTTCTTAAGGTCGCTCTTAACTTACGAACAGCTTTATGTAACACCCGCCAGCACACATTATTCAATGCCACTGAAAATTGCCTTATGGAAAAGTCATTATCTCCCAATTCCTGGTCTGAAAGTTAACCGAGGCTAAGGCTTTGCCAAAGAATTTCTCAATGACACACAGATTTTGCTTTTTCCCCAAAAACGTCTCTGATACAGGCATCTTCAATGCTTTTTTGAAAGTCTAGGATCAGCAAATAATCATCCACACATCATGAAAACTGACATCCAATAGGTATGTAATAATAGTCATAATAATATGCTACATTTATATAGCACTTATTACAATGTTTCTAAGCACTGCATACTATTAACCCGAGGGGACAGTCTAGGTACACTAGTGGTGATAGGGTAAGATTATCTTCTATTAAAAAAGAGGTGGGGGGGCTGTCTTATACTTACTCTGTATCAAGATCTGGATTAGCTGTCAACATCTGGTTGTGTTTCAGGACAACATTCCTTGATCTAAAATCATTTTTTGGTAGAAGAAAATATAAAGGATTCCATTTGAATATACATGTATTTGGTTTCAAGTACATGGTGAATTGGTTTCATTAGATGGACTTTTCAAATATGAAAATGATCTGCTAAATAAATGGTAAGAAATCTTGAGAATAACTAATACCGGTAATTCACAGAGGAATGATCGTTTCAATATGCTGGGCCATTCCTATGGATTAAACTTCTCTACATCTGCAATATTTCTTGTCTTACCACTTTCAAAAATTCACTGCAAACCTGGTTGTTCACACAAGCTTTGAAGTAAATATAATTCTTCCCTCTCTATAATTAGCTGTCCATTTTATTTCTTCTTTTCTTAAATGCACCATGAGTATCTTATCATGGATACCGTGTTTCAAATGTTCATATTACCACTATTATTATTATTGTTATTATTATTTTTATCATTATCATTACTGTTATCATTATTATTATCATGATTGTTATTATTATTATAATCATTATCATTATTACTGTTATTATTATTATTATTATTATTATCATTGCTATTATTAGTAGCAATAGTAATAGCAGTAGTAGTATTATTATCATTATTATCATCATTAACTGAGGAGATAAATTACAAGAATGGGGGAATTGCAAATATAAAAAGATAAGAGACAACAAAAATAGACAGAAGAGTCGAACATACAGATAGAAAGAGGGAACTCAATGAAAATTACTGAAGAAAACAAAAGGTACAAAAACTGATAAAATACATACTTGACAATGTAACTGAGTACATGGAGACAATACACCAGCCTAATCTCCTCTTCATTCTGATAGTTCCTCTCAGGATAAACAAGATCCTGTTATGAAATGACATGAAGGGTTTAAAGGGATGGTCTGGGCTGAAAATAGATTAAAATTCGCAGAGCAAAATGCTGAAAATTTCATCAAAATTGGATAACAAGTAACCAAGTTATTGAATTTTAAAATTTACCAATATTCTATAAAACAGTTATATGCACATGGTCATGAGTATCATCAGCCCACCTAATGAATATTCATTAAGACATGCCTAGAACTGTTTCACCGGAATAATGCAAATCTTTCAAATTCAATAACGTCGTTATTTGTTACTCGATTTTGATCACATTTTCAGCATTTTGCTTTGTGAATTTTATCTATTGAGATACAAATATCTCCAGCCTGGACTATCCCTTTAAGAACTATTCAAATATTATCATAAATATGTTAAAAAATTTATTATGAAATGTTTTTATATTTTTTTACCATTTAATGTGCTAATATTGAAAAGATTAGCTTTCCTTATGACCACAACCACCTTTCTTCATCACTTCTATCATAAACCTGATGATAATCATTATCATCCTGGTCCCGTCTTCATCATCGCTTTCAATGCTACTGTCATCATTTTTATCATTATCAGTATGACTATTACCACAATCAGCAACACCATAATCATAAGCAGCATCAGCAATACCGCAACCACAGTCATCACCACTACCAACATCATCATCATTACCATTACCATCATCATTTTCATCCTGATAATCATCTTCATCATCACTGTCATCATCATCATAATTATCATCATCACCGCCATCATCGTCATCATCATCACAATCAGCACCACCATAATCATCATAAGCAGCATCAGCAATACCGCAACCACAGTCATCACCACTACCAACATCATCATCATCACCATCATCATTTTCATCATGATAATCATCACTGTCATCATAATTATCATCATCACTGCCATCATCGTCATCACAATCAGCACCATCATCATCGTCATTCCAATCAGCACCATCATCATCATCACAATAATTTATCTAAGCAAGCACTTTCCCTTTTGAAAAGGGGTGAGACACTTCCATCATGACAGGCAAACTGGAACAATGTTGAACACTGAACAGTACCTTATAAGAATTCATAATGGAGAAGAGTTCTTGTTGGAGACGCGATAGATTAGCCTCCGAGCCTGCTTCAATGTAATCCTTATTGGCTTCTTTCCAAGAACTAGAAACTCGTTTGGGGACCTAGGGTTGTCAAAGATTGAAATTACAATAAAAATCATAAAATAAATGACACAATCTGACAAAAAAAACACATTGGAAATGTTTTTGGGAAAGGATTTTATGGAATTTATAATACAAGACATATATTCTTAAACATGACATCACAAATTAAAACTATAAAAATTAATAACTCTCATTTTCTTTCATAGCTTTCCATCAAACCACCACCAGCAATTTTCTTGAAAAATTCTGCTGTAATTACCCCAATCAGCATCACAGTGAATTTCCTATAAAATTTCTAATATCCTAAACCCTAGAGCATTGTACTCAACAAGAAGGCATTCACTTACATGGAGAGACTTGAAGTCAGTCTCCTTGCATATCTGCATTTCATCTCGAGATACATCATCGAAACAAGAACAAGAGAGTTTACCCAAGCGTGGCCACTAAAAAAGGAAACAAATCAATATAACGAAATATCATGCACAAATATCTAACTTATTTTAAAAGAGCTAAGAAAGGCTTATGTATAGCAATACAATGACCTACAATCTTATAAACCAATCTGGCCGATGTTTAACAAAGATTTCATTGCAAATAAAAATGACAAGATTCAGCTTATTTTTAGTATCATTTATTTATTCATTCACTGATTGACTGATTGATATGTTTATTTATTCATTCATTCATTCATTCACTTAAATATCTTTATACAGGATAACATGTTCGTATTGACTGTTTTTCAGCATTAGCGACAGTGATTTTCCGCGATCGCGGAAAACGGACGGAATTCACGGAAAAGGCCTTTTGAAACGGAAAGTGGCATTTCAAACGGAAAATCACGGAAAACGTATTTTCCCTCAAAATACACAGAATAGCAACAGAAATTACTCCAAAATAACAACAAAATGAGAGTATTAAATGGCCACAAAACCCCAGAAAACACGATCTCACTTCGCTACAATCATGACAATTCACACATCGTAACTGCTCGCGACATCAGCACACTCGATTGTACCCCACGGCCGTACCCGGCCGGCCAGGTTGCTTGAGCTTCATATCGCTCAACTGCACGGTCGTGTGTTGCTGCCCTCTACGTTTGAAGATGTAACAGCACGATATCGTGGTCTTAAAATCCAAGATGGCGGATTGGCGAAAGTCGTTCTCGGACGATAACGATGTCCAAAAAACCCCAAAATTATCGATGAAATTTAATTTCACTGCAAAATAATGCTAATTATGTGAAAGGTGAGGATGTATGCATGCTAAATGTGATCAAAAAATTATTAAATGCACCCGCATAGATCCGATTAGAACGGATTTTATTGTGTTGTCGGTACAGTAGCAGATACAAATTTTGGAAAGTGCGAGTGTACTCGCTGTGATTTTGCTATTCAATGTGTAAACGGAATTGTCACTTTTCCGTGTGTACAAAGTCTATGGGGAAACGGAATTTCCGTTTTCTGACATGCTGAAACGGAATTTGAGATTTTCTGAAACGGAAAAGGCCATTTTTTGAAACGGAAAATCACTGTCCCTACAGCATGGTCCTGTTAAAAGCAATTTTCAAAATTTCCCCCAAAGTGAACGAGGCTATTCCAATTATATGAATGTGTATGCTCCAAAAAAGAAATGATGTGAAGAAGATCAAATGAAAATGTTTTGATTGTGAGTTTGCATGAGAATGTATTTATTTCAGCTGCCAGATACCTTTTCTTCAAATATGTTACATGGCCTCCCTTTACCAAACTTGCTGATGACATCTTCACTGAGTTCATAGTTGATCCTTTTATAGAATGGATCTGAAATATCAAAGAAACATGGCTTGCATAATCAATACTTGCAACTAAATACAAGGAAGTTATGATCATTCAAATTGACTTTCTCAACTTTACATATTCTTCTAGTAAAACTTAGACTGCAAATGCTAAAGACCAAATGACAAAAGAACCATTTATTATAGACAAAACGGGTTTAGTCCATGTAAAGCAGATCAACTGTTTGCAGAGTAGACCAAGTGAATATTAACTGGATCAACAATTTTCAACTACACAGCCCAACATTGAGGTGACAGAACTACATGTATATGTATAGCCCGATTCCCATCCCTCATTTCATCTAAGACGAAAATTAGATTTCCTATCTTCACATGTAACTCGGCTTCATATTAAGTGTTGCAATTAAATGGGGCCAAAGAAGATTGCAATGATAACAATAACGTCTCTAGATATGTGAACCTAAGCATCTTTATAAAATTAGTGGTTGATGACATTAATATGCTTAGATACCTTTGTGTACTTGTCCTTGATTGTCGTCTTTTCCATCGTCACTGCCATCATCATCATCATCATCATCATCTAATTCACTCGATGATGCAAGTTCCGCTAAGTCTTCTATCTCTACCTCCACCTCCTCCTCTTCTCCTTCATCTCTTCCATTGCTGTCACCATCTCCTTCTCCACCTGATAATCCATTCTCTCCTGCTTGAACTTCCCCAATTTCTTCATCATTGTCCTCTTCATCCTCGATGTCGATGTTGCTATCATCATCTTCGATGTCGCTGTCATCAACAACCTCATCATCATTGACACCATCTTCACCAATGGTTCCTTCCTCACCTTCAATTTCACTTTCAGAATCCTCCTCATCTGAAAAGTGATAAACATATTTGCACAATATGCTATATTAAAGCTATATAGCTAAATTTTTGTCTGATATATCTCTACTTGAAGGCCTTGCACCGCAGCATTTCACGACTTTTTTCTTTTTAAGTCTCATATGTCTGTTGTGATATCAGGGTACATGGTTCAGAGGTTACATGGTATTTTCAACAGCATGTCATATCTACAATTGCTTCAAAACATGAACAAGCTTTAAAACTCAATGCAAACTGCTACAGGTTTCTAGCAAAAATACGTAAAAGTATTATTATTGGTACTTTTTTCTGATTTACAAGTGAAATGCTCCTGGCAGTTTAGCCTGCATTACACAATTCAATGTATCAGCATTAGATTGAAATATCAAACACTGTTTTCACAAAACATTGCAGAACTTTCAACGTTCAATACATCCTTCTTTATCAGATTTTGATGAAATTTTCATCAATTTGGTAGTTTCATTTTTCTCTGTTAATATTATCTTCAGCCTGAAGTACCCCTCTCAGTATTTATGTCATACCCGACAGATCATCGTCCTCCGCCACATCAGCACCCAAATTAGCAAGCAGCTCTTGATAAGGGGTCATCGTTTGCTGATCTTCCTCATCAGAAGAAGACAATTCCTGCAAGAGACAAGGTACAATCACATTTTACAATGCAAATGTTAAGCGGAAATAAGAAATATACCTTTACCTTAAGCCAACACAGCATCCTGCACAATCTGATGCAACCAAATTTTCCAATACATTGCATTTTGAACCAAATATGAAAGTTCTAACGTGTCAAAACATCTTTGAAGTTTGGAGTTTGAAGTGCTTGACGTTTCAGAAGTATAATTAGTTTGCCTTTTCACAAAACATTCAGCAAAGTTTAGTGTTGTAAATATCAATAAAGCAACTGCAATTTTAGCTTGCAGAGAATGTTTCCATTTTTAAAAATTGATATTGATGTTTCTATTTTTGTCTCATCATTAGTGTTTTAATGTAGTACTGGTATAAAAATAATAATAATAATTGGATTTATATAGCGCTTTTTCCAGAGGATACAAAGCGCTATTGATTGCATAAGTTAAGGTTTATGGTTATATAAGTGTGTTTTGAGATGCTCTTTGAAGCAGTTAAGAGAAGAGAGGTTTCGAAGAGATGGAGGGAGTTTGTTCCAAAGACGGGGGGCACGAGATTGAAAGGAGTTGAAAACGGCCTGTTTTCTGGACTTTGGAATTACATAGGAACGAGCAGCAGTAGAACAAAGAGAGTATGTAGATCTTTGTTGCTGAAATAATGAAGAAATGTAAGAAGATAGTATGGTTGACAGAGACTTATAGGTTTGAACAAGTATTTGATAATGTATTCTATCAGAAACAGGTAGCCAATGTAGTTCATTTAGATGTCTCCATCCATCACACAAATTTCAATAATCGATCATAAATCTACTTTGTTTCTTTATACCTACAGTGTATAGGAGCAAGAAAAATATCACACCAAATATCTAACCCCCCAATCGGGAAGAAAAGAGCCCCTGAAATTTCAATAGGGTCAAATGTAAACTGTAATACAATGTAGCAAAGTTTGGAAGGTGAACTGATAAAGTAGCCCTGGATTTTTATTCATAATTATTATTTTTCCACAATTATTTATTTCTTCTTCAAAAGTGAATAACTCTTTCACTGGACCTGATCAACATATTTTAAATGATAATTACCTCTGATGCTGTGGACGGTCCAGAAGTCTTGTATTCTTTTGTTTCCTCTTTCTTTGCATATCTAGATGAAAAAGAAACAAAAAGACATCAGAAAATGAAGACTCTTTGATTAATTGAAGTTTCAGTGCCTGGCCAAATGGGGTCTTTTGCATTTGGCTGTGACCATCGCTTGTTTGTTTTCATGACCAAACATGATTGATACTGTCTTAGGTCTATCTCCTTCAATTCTAGTACCAATGAGGTCAAAACAGAAAAGTGTAACAGACAATAGTGTCCACATTCCCCCGAAAAAAAAACAGCATTAGACTAGTAGAGGCACTCACACTCAGAAAGCAATCTTGATATTTTATTTACCGATTCAAGTATTTTACAATTCATGATATTTATCGGCCGATGCAAGTACTTTTTAAATCTAAGTTGGCAGCTATACAGCAATACACGTGTGTGGTATCGATAACAAAGATGGCAAGATGGTGACGTAAACAGACTGGGTAAGTAAACGCTTGTGCTCTTAATTATTTTTCAAATTTACTACTATTTTTTGAATAAATATATGCAACGTTATCAAATATTAAGGGGGTAAATATTGTTTGGCCCATTTACGTTAGTTTGGGCACAAAACGATATGTAAAATATGTGATTTACTTAGCAAGTCTTGTTTCACCGTGGGAAAAACCTACGGTATTTAATGTTTAGGGGGCAATGGTAACCCATTCCAGGCTTCATGGAGAGTAGCCAGGACTCAGGAGGCTTCTAAAGAGTAAAAATCATTTACTAACATATGCTTACTCTCATCTCAACGAAGCCAGGGATTTGAATGCATTCAATTCATCTACATGTACACGCATCGCCAAAAAACCTCAAACTTTGGCCCCCGAGATTTATACTTTCCTTCTAAAAGGATCTAGCCCTAATCATGTAATGGGTCCTGGGGATACAACTTCATTTCCCACATTTCTACGATATTGATTTCATTTTTAAACAAGAATTCATTAAAAAAACATTGAAAAGACGGGAAAAATCGCCAGTGTTTATTATGACTCTGACTGAAGTGAATGCTGTCGCCATCTTGATTTCATTGTCTGTCTTTCGCTTGACGTGACAACAACATGCAAATCGTACATACGTTAGTCTAGAAGCCTCCTGACTAATAGAGAGTAAGCCTACGTACAGAAGTAGACTCTCGTCTTCAGTTTTACTAATTACTCTCCAGAAGCCTCCAGACTAGTTACACTGACTGCACCGTGCACGAAATACAGGCAATGGGACTGTAATAGTGTGTGACAGTGAGAGAAAAAGTCGGCCGCGACTGGCTGGGACGACATTTTTCTTAACTTACCGCATTTTTTCTCGTTCAATGCGCTCCTTGTTCAATTTGCTGAGCTTCTCTAGACTTATTTTCCTTCTCTTTTTCTTCTGACCAGTCCCACCTCCTCGAAATCTCCTTTTTGATCGGGCCATGCTTCGATATAATTTTCGCTTTTTCCTTCAACACACACGTTTTTAAGAAAACTATGATAGCTTCGAAGTTTCAAAACAAATAAGGAAAAAATTACGATGCACACAGAGAGCCCGACATAGAGATGTCAATATATCGGGGGAGGAGTCAAATGTATTGCTGTACACAGGGGCGGAAATCTCTCCAAAAACTCAAAGGTAGGGGGATAAGGGGATTGCAAAATTTGACAAGCAAAAAAAAGGTTATCATCCCAAATTTAAGGCCATTTCGATGAAAATGAATTTGAAAATTAAGCCCCCCCCAAAGGAAAAAACATTTGATATGATCCCCTACTAATTTTAAGTAGGGGGGACACGTCCCCCCTGATTTCCGCCCATGGCTGTACACATGCGTGGCCATTTTTTTTCCGAACACCCCTTAAATGAGTTTGTCTCTGTGTGCAAAATAATCCCCTTAACACGTCCTTTCAGGGGCTTTATTTGCACATTTTGGCCCAACAAGTTGTCGCCAGAATATGACCCAGGGGAAAAAGCTTGGGGGTAAAACATACCCTTAACACATTTGGCAAGTCTTTAAAAAAAATTCCCTAAATACGGCACCGTGATTGACCATTGACCAGTCTTTCAATTAACCACCCTTAAAAAAAATCAGTGTCTTTTATACCCTTAATGAGTGCATGCGCAGGCAGCGTCCAAAACTGAAAAAAAATAAAATGAAAGAAAAAAAGTAAAAGCTGAAAAAAGAAAAGAACCAAAAAATTGGCATACCCTCCACTGTTCTGATATGTCAAGTGAAATATATATCTGGATCATTAACATCCGTAGCCTGGCATTATGATGTAAAAAAAATGAAAATTGCATTGTTGTCTCATCCTCGAAATCAAAAATTGGGGTTTGGAAGATTTTCAGAAATCTTAAGATCATCAGCATCACTTATTCTTTTAAGAAAATGTCAAGGGAGTCATTACATATGGTTCTCATAAAAAAGAAACATTTTTGTTTTACTTCATTATTCATTCAATTTCTTTATTAATTACACACCAGGGGGGTGTTTCACAAAGATTTATGTATATGACTTAAGTCGCACTTAAATGCCGACGCGTACATGATATGCAACGCGCAATCTTATTGATAGATACGCGGTAGTGCGCGTTCTCATGACACGATCTGACCAATGCGGTCAAGCCTTTCATACCGTACACAACTCGGCATTTAAGTGTGACTTTAAGTCATACTTAAATCTTTGTGAAACAAGTTTACTCTTAGCCAACCAAATTTAATAATTTTAGTAGCTTTTAACAGTTAATGCAAATTTGTTATTTATAACAAGTTTTGTAAAACAGGCCCCAGATCACCGTCACTCAAATATGCATTGAATGAGCAATGACTGTGGTCAAATCAAAGCTGTTTAAATGCATTGCCTTCAAACGATTCTTCAGTTTTCACAAGAACAAGATACTTTCAGGTATAATAATGACCCCTATGACATCATCAGGACCCTATTTTACCTTAAAAATCCAACCACTTATCATATAATTGTCCCACCAAAAATGCTCACATCAATCAAGTTGGACATTTCAGTGTTCCTACTCCCCCCCCCCCAAAAAAAAGGGGGGAATCAAATGGTAAAGCATAACACAATTGTAACAAATCAGATATTGTCACTGGGCTGTTAAAACCTCATACTCTCGATATTTATAACTTGTGAGAGTAGCTGCGCAGTTATGGAATGCTGTATTTTACCCGGGGGGGGGGGGGGGGCCACTTCCATTCACAAGTGGATACCATGGGCGACCATGGGGTCTCGAAAAGCACCCTAAACACGTAATTTCCATATTCTGAAAATGCACCCCTTAACAAGTATTGGCGTGTGAAAACCTACCCTTAACAAGTAGTGGAAACAAACGATACTCTTGGAAAATATTCCCTGAAATGAACCCCTAAACAAGAAATGTTTTGTTGTTACGGGTCTTTCGGTCATCGGCTTTACCTTATTTGATTTAGTACGACCCTACCTTCTACACCTCGTACAAATTAGACTCTAAACACGAAGTGTTGGGGGCAAAAAGGACATCCTTTATAAAACATTTTAATTTTGTTTTATATCCCCTCAAATTCGACCCTAAACACATAATTTTCCTAGCGAAATAGACCCTTTTTTCATTATTTTTGTGTTTTTGACACCCTTATCACGTTACGTACGTAACGTGCCTTATCCTTATCGTGAAAAAGACATCCTTTTTACATGTTTTTTGGGTCGCGCATGGTACCCACTCGTCAATGTAAGTGGCCTCTGGGGTATTTTAGAAGCATGACAATGGTGGCAATCTCAAAATTACATCATAGTGTCTAACAGTCTCCTAATTCGTGTAGGGAATACTTCCTAGGCAAGAGAAGTTTGCTATTGATGTCATAAATATCAAACCATGCTTTTACTAAACTACCCTCATTTTTTTACAATTTGATGTATACTAGGTTTCAGCAGCCGTTACAATGCCAATTCGTCAATTCACCAATTCATCCACTCACCACATGGTCTACTTTCATTGAGTCTAATGCCATTCTGTACATCAACATTTTGTCTTACAACCGTTTGGTCAAATAACCATTTGGTCCAATCATCACTTCGTATTATCACCATTTCGTCTATGACCATTTCGTCTCATAACCGGTTGGTCTAATATCCATTTCATTTTCATTCATTTTGAACAATTAACACTTAATATGGACAAAATGGTTATTGGGCCAACTGGTTAATAGACGAAATGGTGAGTGGACAAATTGGCAATTGGAATAGTGGATAGTGGATAGTGGGACGAACTGATGGTAGAACAAATGATAGTAGACAAGTTGGTGATCGGACGAATTTGCAGGAGACAAATTGGAAATAAACCTAGCACATATACGCATATAATGATTTTGGAATGTAGAATATAGAAAAAACAAAGGCAGCAAATAAAGCTTCATTAAATGAAAATGAAATATGAATTTTTGGCCATAGGCCTTCATTAGCTATGATGAAATTTATTATTTCAAGTCTTGTATCAAGCAAAAAGAGCCAAAGCATGTACATCCTCATTATATATGTGTGTGTGTAGATGTTCTGAAAGTCAGTGAAATAAAAATACTGAGAATCAAATCAAAACCTCTGGTCTGTACACATAGAAATTCATCAATTTCGCCAATACATGGCTTTATCAAGTGTTTTATTAAAATCAAATTTGAAAATGCGTCATGCCATGATCATGATAGGTAAACTGCGTACTCTCTCTGCTATAATGCCGTTGGTGTTAGCACACCAGAGAGACGATCATTATGAAAGAAAGAAAAAGAAGTAGATAAGCGCAAAGGTGGAAGAAGAGGGAAAGAGGAGTGGACAAAGAATGTCAAAAAAGAAAGAAAAAGGAAGAGAAAGAAAGAGAAAAAGGAAAGATCAATAAATATTCATAATTATACAAAATATATGATTTGAGAATTACTCTTTAAGAACTGAGCATACATGTCATGTCTCACACAAAATTATCCATGAAAATATGAGATGTCCTTCACAGATCTGGAAGATAAATCATCAAGGTTTTGATATTGATGACATTAATCAATAATCATGCTCAGATGGATTAACTGTGCCATTCCACATTAAGAAGAACGTGTCCATCCCTTTCCTTTTGCTTGACAAACTCGATGAGCACCTCTTTTCCCGATATGCATTTGCAGCCTTGTTTGAACCTTTCATTGTTCTTATTGTGGTGATCAGATTGTCTTTTTTCAACAGTTCTATTAGCATACACATGCAATCATCAAGTTCCTTTCTGAGACCTTGCCTGAGTGACAGCTCTGAGGATGTCATCCATGATTCCATCACGGTTTTCCTTTGAAATCTGTAGGAGGAAAAAAAATGTAAGAAATTTGCACTACATGGAAACATATTGATCTGAACTAAACTATGTCTAAAGAGTTTGAATGGGAATCCAACAAAAAAAATAAGGTTGTTTTGAGAGGGGAAAAAACAAGCAGACAAGTAAAAATGTGAAAGATATCAGAAAAAGTTATTAATTTTTCCAAGTGGTAAAAAGGTGAAATCACTTGACACATGGAGACTTCAAATTTGCCACATTGGCAATGTCATTCTTATGTAAGGTAGGGACTACTCTCCAATTTGCTTGAATATACAAACTGGCTAAAATGAAAATTTCTTCAAAAGTTTTACTTCAAATTATATTTCTCTATTTCTAATCTTTGTAAGGACATAGAATAATATGGCATCTGCGCTATGTTTTGATTAATGACCCCGGTGAATATGTACATATGAGAAAACCCACAAATCCGAGAGTATTAACAAGTGGGAAAGTCATCCCTAGACTCCCTACACTTTGTGACAATTTCCTTACTGAATTGCCAATTTGAAATTTATTGCTGATCTCCTTTTTAAAACTGCCAAAATTTCTTATTCATCTTTAAAACTTTCAACTGTTCTGTCTTATTTTTCTCCTCCATTACACATAAAATATTTCAACCAAGACGGGATTACCCTACACATCATCTTTCCTCTGAAATTTGAAACCATCTGTATGTTAACCCAGTAACAACTGTTGTCCATCACCAAGGGTAGAAAATGAAAGACATACTGTGAAGACTTGTACATCAGCTCTGCTGCGGACTTCCTCCACCAGACCAAGAGGGCGTCCTTTAGGCACTGGGATGGTTCCAAAGATCGTTGTGTCAGAATGATCAAGAAGCCTCCGGACTGCTTGGATGAACCCTTGGCTAAAGAGTTCCATCTTACCAATCTCGTCAATTACATAGACGGGCGAGGATTCTCTCTGACGTGACAGCAAAAGTGACATGAAATTACACAGATAATAACCCGATTGACCTTCATTGCTAAGTTCATTTGTCTCTAATGTGACTAGAGCCATCATTTTGGGACCGATAATTACATCAACACACATAAAACATAGGTGTTTTAAATGTGCCCATTTTCATAAACTCATGCCTTGCCCTTTTTTTTAATAAAACATCTCTCAATAACTTACAACAAAAGTTGAAGTTGCTTTAATTAAGTTGATAGTCACAGGTATTACAGAACCCATCCTTGAATAAGGTATGTTTCCTGGCTTCTCAACACAGGAGCTAAATTGCAGCAAATCTAAAATTTTCATCATGGTATCATTCTTCTTCTCATACAGACATAAGTAAAGTAATAATAATGATAATAAAATTTATTATATAATAATAAGAAATAAAATAAATAAATAAATACTAATACAATGAAGATAAAATTACATATTTCTATTTAATGTTCATATCCAATATGAACATAACTTACAAGAAATCATAATTGGTGGATTTAACCTCGCAAGTCCTCTTTGAAATTATTTTCAATGTAGTTATCCTCTCCCTTTAATCGCTCTATCTCACTTTCTTACCTGAGGAGACAATACAGGTAAAGCTAACCGTTCAAACGATGGGAGGTTAACTGTATACTGTCCGACCTTGGGCCCCTTCTGTCCTCTGTGTGAATTTCAGTTTGAGTTGAATAAGATAGGAAACAAGAGGAAGAAAAATGCCTGTTAACTTTTTCAGAAGATATGATTAGAAACAAGATGAGCAATATATTTTTTTTTTTTGGGGGGGGGGCAAATGTTGGGTGTGTGTATGGGTGGATAGATACAAGAATTAAAAGGAAATACAGCCAGGTTATCCAGCAGAATTGTGAGGATTCCTGCCATATCCTTGCTATTAAAGTAAATTCATATATTGAAATGACTGACAAAGATCATCTATCAAAGAAGGATTAAGTCACCATCAATGAAATAAGAAAAAAATGGACCCCCCCCCTCCATGAAAATGGAAATAGTCCCAGGAGTATATTTTTGGTAGAATGTCAACATGAGTCCTATGAAAATGAGACTTAGTTCTTAAATACAAAAATAAAATCACATTCCCATGAACGATATTGAAAAAATATAGGTAGGCCTAATTCAATTTACTCAAATGTTTATTTCTTTCTAATTCTTTTTAAATATTCATTGCTTCAATAAAAAATACAGTATCCATCATGTAAATCAAGATATATCAAAATATTCATAGTTATGCATATTTTTTAAAGTACATAAACAACCAAAGGGCAAGTCTCAATTTAGTTTAGAAATATTTTTTTTTGAGTCTCAATTTCTTTAACATGTTACATATGTGTATGATGGTGGGCCCCAAGTCTGCGCACCTAACAATTTGAGTTCAGATTTAACATGATTTTTTTCTTATTACACAAAATCTTTGAGTTGATAATGTTCCTTATATTATTAAAAGTGTACCAAATTTCTCATTAAAAAATAAAAGAAAATATAGGATTTCTTGAAAAAACTGCGGGCAGTCATTTTCAGATTGAAAAAAAAAATGGTACCCCATGTCTGCGCACTCATTCACTTTGCACACGTTTCGGGGATTTTGATGACAAAGGCTGCATTTATGAGGCTGTCACATGAAATGCCCTGAATTCATTATTTTTCCACCATTTTGAGTCGGATTTTTCTGAATACCTGCCTATGTATTACATTTGTAAAGTTCATGCTCGTTGCGTATCTTCTATAATTAGAATCGCGCAGATACGTGGGTGCGCAGACTTGGGAGACCGCGCAGACATGGGGGAACTGACCATACATCTCTTGCCCCTTCGATCCGATTGACTCAAAGTTGAACCTTGACAATTAGGTGGTCTTTATTCTTCAAATCTTCAAATTCAAATACCTACCCAATTTTTGCTAATGAACCTCTTTGTTCATCCAATGTAATGATGTCGAAGCCTGTCCTCTTTCCACCCTCTCTTAGTTCCTCTGTGTAGAAACCTTGAAGTGGAATTGATTTTGACTTCAGCTCAGAACAGGTTTTCCTCACCAAAGTTGTTTTTCCAACTCCTGCAATATAGCAATAACTATGAATTAAAAAATACGACTGAAAACTTTTAGTCTTACTTTTTTAATAATCCAAAAATTTCCTTCCGAGCTCGACACAGCTTGCTGGGTGTAGGTTTGATAATGGGTGATTTCAAGTCAACTTTCTTTTATGTTTTACTTTTGGTATTGGTGTTTTATATAGGTCAATTTTTATAGTCATCAAACATTGTGCATACCCCCCCCCCCCCTTTAATCAAACTTGAAACCAATCAGGATACAACTAGCTCCTAGCTCCTCTTTACGTTTATCCCTGCCCCTCTCCCTCCTTCTCACATGTCTCAGGCTTCTGATGATAATAAAGTCCATTAACCATCTCAGACACTGGTAATTTATTCAACTTGATCTTCCACGATAAACGCCTTCGGTCCACGGCCTAATATCCACACAGGAGTCTGACCGGACCGAGTCTGACTGAATGTTGGGCTGCAACTGTCTTGGTCTTAAACTTACTAAGTGAAGACTCCACGTCCATGTCTCAAACTATCAAAGACAAAGTAACATTTCTTTCTTTACCTGGAGGACCAGTCAAGAAAATGTGTTTGATCCTCCTCGGATTGTTCTTTGCCATACCAAACCCAATTTAACACCACGGTCCGGAGGAATTGAGGGATAAAACCAGCGCACAAAACAGGAACTTGATTGGAGCCGTAGCTTAATCAGCAGCTCAGCGGCGTAGCAGAGCACATATGCATAGCGAACGCTGGCCTAGCACTACGCCAGAGGAGCCGGGCGATCCCACGAAGGCACCCCGTGCGTTGGTGTAAGCCAAATGGCCTTTAAAGCTCATGAATTGCGTTGTTATTGATAGCCTAGCTTCCAGATGTATGAATGAAGAAGATCTATATATAATAGCATAAATATGTTTTGTGAAATAATCTTACGAATTCAAAACAACATGAATTCCTTCAAAATATTCAAAATGTAAAAGACTATGACGTATTTTTGTCGATACAGATAAATACAGTATATAGTAATATCGGTCAACAGGTCTTTATCAAATTATATCTTAAACAAAAAGTCTGACATAAATTCTAATTTTGAAAAAAAAAAAATTACCAGCTGCGCTGACAACCGCCGTTGTCAATATCATGGACATCGACATGGACTTGCTTGGGTTTGAGTGTCATTTTTATAGTCACCTCATACTGTATCTCTCCATTCTCCAAACAATTTGATATGCTGCTTCAGGATCCATTTGCATGATATATCGTCATTTGTAGAAAGGAGAACTTACAATGGATGACAATAATATCAGCGAAACGCTGTTTTCTCTCGAGTTGGCGGTCAACTCTTTGCGAATAGACCCACGAACTGTAATTTGTCGCATGCCCGCTGTCGCTTTTCGACTTTTGGATTTCCCATCAATAATGGTTGAGCAGTTAGATGAGACAGAAGCAAGACTTCTGAAGAGTGCTATACATACTTCATGGGAGTATGAAGAAAATATTCCACCTCAACTTGACGAACTTAAAACTCGACATGGTAACCACGAATTCAAGAAGGGCAAGTCTTCTCTTTACAAGTACAGATTGAGCTCGCTTGTTTCTCACCTTGACAATACACCTCTCTACATAATGATTGTTGATGTTTGGAATAACACCCCTAAATTGGTCGCCCATTGCAATGTATCATTGAAAGAAGTCGTGCATAGAATTAAAAAAGATGTCTCGGACTTTGGAGTCTCTGTACCCTCTGTTCACGGCATCCAAGGGAAATTTCCGCTTGTTAATCTCATGGGAACTGAGATTGGGTGGATATCTTTGGGGATTCGTCTCCTCAGCCTTGGTGGAAATCTCATTCCTCACATTGCAGATGCATCTCTGATGAAGAACAAGGAAGCCAATTTGACCAAAGATCATGAAGATGCAACTACTGTTCCAAAGACATCAGCTGATCAGCAAGAAAAACCTCAAGTGCAAGGTTCAACCCCAGTGTATGTTCCATCAAGTAGACCTGCGTGTGAGCACTGTGATCATCAAAGGAATGAAGATTTACTTAATGGAGCTGTCAAAGTGGACTTGGCATGTCAGACAATAGAGGGCACAGATGAAGGGACCAGGGCAGACATGGCTCCCTCAACAAAGATCAAGAAAAGACCAATGTTGACATCTTCCGGGGTGTCTTCAGATAACATTCCAAGAGAAGATGGAGGAGAAATCACTATACCTGCATTTGGAAATAATGACCTGTGTATCACCAATATACACGTTCCTCCACCTCTGATATACAGTTCAGAAAATGATGTCAAATCCAAAGCAACTGATGGCAGAAGACAAAGGGTACCACAACAAAACTTTAAGCACCAGAGTTTCCCCAGTCCTCTTGGGAACAGGAGAAATGCAACCACCCAAGAAAGTTGTTCTTCTGCATTCTCATCTGATATGGACAATAAAAAAGAACTTGAAGTTCAGTATGTGATACATCCTCCAGAGTATAACTCCTCACCAAATGTCCGAAAAATCTTGAGAAACAAAAGGAAAAAGAAGTCTATTGAGGAGCCTGTGGATGTTGACCCAAGCTTGCATTTCAATCCTCAAAGGGTGAAAGAACCCACGAGACCTGAAAGTGAAATTAAAGGAAAGGACATATCTGATAGAGTGGAGGATCTCCAAAAACTCCCCATTCTTCAGGCACTTCTAAGGGAATTGAGTATTTTGAACAGAATTGGAACTGACAAGTCCAAAGACTCCAAACCAATGTTTGTCAAAGAAGATCTTGAATCTCAGAAGAGTTCTTCAAAACATTTTGTAGATCAGAGAACTAGTGGAAGGAAAAGCGAATTTCATGTTATTGAGAATGAGCCAAAAGTTGTTCCTGCAGCCCAGAAAAGTTATCGTCATAAACATAGAGAATGTGCCAAGCCTCCAGAAGGAGTACCAGCTTCAAAGAGTTTTTTAAGACAACAGCCTCGATATGGCAAGCATCGTAAAGGAAACAAGCTGAAATTCAAAATGACCAACTCCCAAAAGCTTCGCATCCAGAAACACAATCCAGAAGCGTTCAGGCAGTTGGAAGAAGAGGAGAGAATTGCAGAAATTGAATTTCAAATGCAGGCTGCTGCTCGGATGCACAAGGAGAGCAAGCGGAGGCCAGCAGCTCCTCATCCATCAGAAGATGTGTTACTTTCACTGGATGCTAATATTTCTACAGAGATTGCCAAGCATTGTGAACAGGGCCAGTCAGACAATGAAGATAGCAATACCATCTTCAAAAGAGGAATGGGTACGATAAAGTTTATACCTGCATAAGTGTGCATGATAAATTTAGTTGACCTTCCAAAAGTCAGGTATATTCACCTAAGTCAAAAGCAATTTTTTTATGTATAGAAATATATTCCAGGTACATACCTCTTCTATCAAAGTTTAACTGATCTCTGTGATCCAAAACTGTATTTGACTTGGGCAAAGTTATCTGTAGTTTATTTGTTGCATTGCTATCCACTGTGTCAAGTTGTTTCTGATTCAGATAAATTTACATTCATATTGATCAGTTATAGTACAATCTAAAACATGAGATTTTCCTTACCTTTATTTCTAGTAGAATTAAAAAAAAAACGTTTTACCTCTATATTATTTTTTTAACAGAAACTTTCAAGATTCCTACATCCGACATTGTTGATGATGATATGGATCAACCACTTGATAGCAGAGATGCTGCAAACAGTGTTGCTGAAAAGGGTAAAATGCTACAAATTATTTGGATTTCCAGCAAACCAATATTGCTATCATTTTTTTTTTTTTTTTTTTTGGGGGGGACTGCAAACTGTACTTCTATTAAGGCACTTCTCATATTATGGTACATGTATGCCTGTGCATGAAAAATGAAACTGTACAGAATGTTGGGACATAAATGCATAATTTCTGTACTGGTAAATCATGTTTTTGTTTATGTACATTCGTATATTGAAAGGTCTGACTCATTTTACTAAACAAAAATAAAACAAAGTAATGCTCAATTTTTCCTTATGTAGGCCTAATTTGGCATGTTCATATTTGACATTTTGGCAGGAATGATAGCTGATGAAATTTAAATCTTATATGGTTTGCTCATGAATTATTCGACGTTTGAAACCTTAAGTTAATTAAGTGATTACAGCCAGTACCACTGTCATACTAAATGTATTTAATTTGCCAATTGACTTTTGTTGCAGATGCCAGTGATAGTGAAAAAAGTGCACGTAGCATCAGTGTTCACTTGCCAACTGCTCTAGTACAGAATGATGATGAGGAGGAGGAGAATTCATCTGAAGACGAGAGTCAAGAGGAAGGTCCAAAGCACCTGTCTGTCCCTGGGTTTCCAGAAGGTCCACAGGAAGATGAAAGGCCACTGGAACCTGTGACACCTATTCAACCATACTCTGATGACTTTGAAGATTCTTACAGATGTGTATCAACAGGTGAACAGGAGCTCGCCAACATTCAGTCGTCCATTGCTTCAGAGACATCCAGCGTCCGACAGGATTATCCTGCTACGGACTCTGATCATTCCAACAGCGGCAGTTACAAGACGGCAGAATCTGTACCTTCGGTCAGAAGTCCTGGAGCCGTTACTAGTCAGCCATCCAAGGTAGCGAATCCAGCAGATGTTGTGAACCCGCCTTCAAAGTCAAGCAGTAGCAGCACAAGTTCCAAGTATCCTCCCAGTGTTCTGAGCATCCCTCAACCACAGATGTCAGCCAACTCTCCCATTCCTCTTGCCAGGCGATCAGTGGCAAAATCTACAATCTCCAGTCAGCCTCCACAGCCAAAACCCAGGCTCTCTTTGGATCATTCCAGCTCTCTATCCAACGTTTCTGTCCTAGTCCCAGAATTATCGAACACATTTGAGAGCTCGGAGGTTAATACATTTGAAGGTAAGCCAGAAGTAAGTGATGGGGAGGGACAGGATAATGTGTATTCAGATGACTTTTATAGTGATGACTAGCTTGCCTGATGTTGGATTGTAAATGGATGAATACACTAATTCTGGTATCTAGCAGCAAATACAATTAAATATTTGGGTACCTGCTTTTAGGTGGTCACTAGGCTTATTCAGGTTTAATCTAAGAGTTTTTTCATTTGTTTTTTTAGCTTCTGGTGGATGCTTCATAAAGCAGTTAGTCAGTTGTGTTTTATGTTGCAGTCACATTTTCCCTACGGCAGCTTATGGTTAGTCAAAAACAGTCGTTTTTATTATTTTTATTGTACCTTCTGATAAAGTAAAGTCCACCGACTGGTGTATTGTCGTACTATATTTGGCAGGTCTGGTGTGGAGTATGTACAGTGCCATTTTAAAATATACTAATAAGCTTCATATAGGTGGTTTGAATAAAACTGCTGTTTTCGACTCGCAGTAGGGGAAATGTGACTGCGTCATTAATTCAAAGACTATTGGCGACTTATACTTGGGAGATAATATCACCATCAATGACAATTTGGGATATTATGGTTCATTTACCAATAGAAACAGTCACCAGTCATTCAAAAAGTCATACTCACAAACAGCTTTATGAGAGAAACGAATCGGGAAAATGGACTGCCAAAATTGTAATTATCCTTTCTGCATTAGACAGGGGGCTGTACCTTTGAAACGATAACAATTTGGATTTTGCTGCAGGAGTATTATTTTTCAACAGATGGTTGGAAGGAGGTGGGAGCACATGTCATCCATTAGTGAATATAATTTTCTTTAATGTGTATTATGTGCCTATTATTTTTATGGTTTTTGATAATCACTTTGGTAGAAACAAAATATATTTTGTATATAAGTGATACAAGTGCAAAAGTTTATTTTCTTTTTCTCCTTGAAGACCCTTGTCATCTTAGTTGTTTATGGGACAAGAATATGTAGCATACATGTATGCCACTTTTAAATACTAGATGTATGTTTTTTTATTTATTAAATCCTAACTTATGCATGTACACAACTAAAAACAATGGAAAACCAACAAATGAAACAACAGTCAATGGTTCTTTTCCTTAAACTTCTTTTATTTTTGAAATATCACTCAACATCCAATACATCCAACCCAAAACACAAAATGTTGGCAGATGTCACACCAATCAAAGTGAAAATATAACAATACTATTTATAATATATTTGGCTGGTGAATGATCTTTCACCAGCTTTTATAAGTCATATATTTTTATTATATTTTAATACGAGTTGAAGCTTTCTATAGCAAGTCAATAAAAGAGATTGTTATGCCGATTGTTGGCACAATCTTGCATTCAAATCTGGCCAGTGGCTACATGTAAACTCATACTGCATCTTGTTATACATGCAGATTCAACTCCTTGTGAGCTTGATCTGTTGAAAAGACAATTTCATTTACTTAATATTCAAAAATTAAAGTTTAAAATAATTGTTTGTAAGATGCATCAAAAACTGCTGTTAGTATTTCTCCAAGATATTGAGTAAAAATTTAAACAATGCAAAACATGAAAGTTTTGAGCTCTATTCATGAAAGAACGAGCTTAACTGCAATTTGTTGCTCCATGAGCAACTTACCATTGACCTTCTGTGCTCTAGGGTCCCATCTTACAAAGAGTTACGATTGATCCAATCGATTGTAACTATGGAAATCCATCCATGTCATAATTTTTTTCTCCAGAAAATTTGCATTATGTCTTTTGTAAACAAAGGAGAACACACAAAATTGTCAAGAAATCAATGAATTTATGGATGTACATTTATATCTAGAAATCTTATATGTAGATGGTGCTGGCTTTCCATAGTTGTGATTGATAGGATCAAGCAAAATGAGTTGATGGTTTAGAAAATATTGCAGCATTATCTATTTATGACGTGTCATTCTGGTGTAAGCAGGTATGTATTTTGTTATTTCAATAATAGAGTGTCAATTTTCTAAGACTGGTACTTGACAGCTCAAATCTATGTAAATAAAAGTGATAAATCTGAAGAGTGGTTCTGTTGCTCCTCATACGGTATGTGTATAAAAAAACAAGCTATTTAAAATAGTTTAATCTATAAACCTTTTTATCTGTTTTGATCAAGAAAATATATTGTAAATTGTACTCATAATTTGCACTTGAAATGAACATGGGTGAAATAATCTTACTTTGCCCAAAATTTTACCCACCATTAGTTCATAGAAAAGTGTTCAAATATCGAGCTTGTTTCAAAATCCTCATAATAGAAAATATATGAGTAACCATTAGACTTCTTGGATCACTGACATCTATGAAAGAAAACTAGGTCTTTTCATAATGAAATGTAAATCATATCTTGTATGTATCTTTTATCTGATCTTTCTATAACCCTTCTTAATTTTGCCTTGATCATAAAGGCACAAGTTGACTTTCAGAGTCAAGTTTCAAAAATAGATATTATTTTTTTCTTTTCTGTTAATATCTTGTTTTGCCTCACAATTCAACACATCAAAATTGCCTATCATTTACATCCACATGTACACATCCATGATTCATGTATAAATGTATGTACAATAAATTTGCATGCAAGAATTAACCTAAATTTAAAATAAAGCTTTTAATAAAAATGATTCTCACATTCAACGAAAAAAAAGCTTTGATGTTTGCAGCAATTATTACAGACTTCTTTATGGAGACGACACATGATTATTGCAGTTAACTAGGAGTCATTTCATAAAGCTGTTTGTGATGTTATGTGTGACTTTACAAACAACTGCATGTTCTTTCTCATTTATTACATTTTAAATGAGTTGAAGGCTAAGTGTATTATTTGACAATTTGATTAGGGCTAACAGGAAATTCATTGTCACTTTGTTACATACCACTCTAAATTTGGAGTTCTCATTTAGCAAAAGAACATGTACCTGTCATTTGTAAGGTTATGAATAACTTTTCAGACACCTTTATGAAGCAGCCCCTAATCTGGCAATCAGAAAATGTAAAAATTTAAAAGAAGATAATTACTGCAAGACAGATAGCTGGAAGAAAAAAAAACACATGGGAATTATGTGCATTCTCAGCCTCTTGGGGACTTTTCATTATCTTTTGAAAAGAAATTAGAAGTCATCAATCAATACTTGAAAAAAAATCACTTTGTTTACTTACATGTACTGGTAATTGGCCATCCTCGGGTTTGACCTGTTTACATATCACTCTAAAAATGACACACTACTAATGTAAATTACTCTTTGCCTTCGATGTGGAGTTTGAAAATCAGTACCCTGTTATCTGATTTAGCTTTTTTTTTCTCCAAAGCAGTTAATGATGTAGAAAATCAAACTTACAGCAGTGAAGTACAACAACAAAAAAAGGAAGGAAGGCATATTCAGGTAGAGATATCACCCTGTGTGCCAGTACAAGATATGGAATGTAAATTGCCACATTGTAATCATAAATGATCGACATGGTACTTGTATGTTTATGATATCCTAATCCCACTCTAATCCTAATACTGAAAAATTATAAAAATGTTAATCTGAGGTACAAAGGGACAACTAGGTAATTCAAGATGAATGACGCAACACATACTGAATCATTTCAAAGATGTGAGTTAGAAGAAGATGCATCGTATCAAAATATGCATCAATGAAATTGGAATGACCTTTCATAAAATCACTTTTGGATTTTTATAAAATTACAGACATGTATTACTTTGTAAGTACTGTGGTTGTTTTTTTTTCTACTAAAAAGATCACTGTACCCTGCATAATTATTTCATGACATTTCTGACGAAAGGATTTTAGAAATGCATGTACTAATGTACATGTACAACAGTTACACAAAAGTTAAGGCAATTCTCACACGAGTCTTCTGATAACGTTTCACAATGATGCCACAAAGGCAAGTCTTATCTACCAGGATTTCGGGAAAACCGCTATGATTTTTAATTTTTAAAAAGGAACAAAGAAATTAATATACAAAACTACCCACAAGATGCAGCTCAATGTTTTCCTCTACAAGTTCAATTGAAGCAAAGTTTACTGCACTCCAATGCTCTGCATTTCTCTTTAGATCAACCACTATGCTCTATGCTACAATACATCACAAATATCATTTGAAATAAAAGAGACAAGTGTTTTTTAATCATAAACTTTACAAAGGGTATGAGGCAGAAAATGTGACACCTGACACAGAGACATAATTTTTGGTGCTGATAATATATAAAAATAATCATCATGAAATATCAAATATGAATAGAGCATGAACATATGACACACATAAAAGCTGTCATTTCAAATTCCAATATGGCCATCAAACATATTGGATATTTTGATTATTGGGACTGAGAAAGTATGTCTAGTGTCATACTGCAAAGAGTAAATGTCAAAATACTGACAAACTACTTAATGTTGTGAACTAGACGGTTCTTGAATATCAATTATAATGTTATTAAATATGTATCTACATTAACTGTACATTACATAACAGAAATAAATGGTAATTCACTTTTAATACATGAACATTTACATGTAAATTACCTTCAAACTCGTATAAAGAATGTAAACATATTTCAAACAAAAGAGAAATCATAAACATTCAAGAGAGAAATGATACTGATAAACTAAATGACACTAAACCTTACGGAAGAACAAAAAACATTTCGAAATTATTGTTTTCTTTTTCTACATCACAAGCAAGGTGATATCCCAACTCCTAACACCCTTTTCGCTGATACGGCGCAGAGTCGGAAGAGCTCGTCAGAGTTGGCCACAAAACACATTGAACACAACAGAATATGTGCACAGATAGCATGATACTCCATAGACGTAGCCACGGGGGAGTGAATACAATTGTGCTCTCTCTTGGCCACACACACACACAGGACAGCGGGGCACCTTGAGCCTGATGCTCAACACACATTGGTCTTATCCCAAGATAGAGCATGGCTACATCCTTGGTAGTAAGCACACAGAACAGAGGGGGCGGCGGCGGCGTTGCTATCTTCTGTCGGAAGTTTCCACTAGCCATCGGCAGGTGCGATGACGCGTTGCCGTCTATAAAGAAACGACCCACGGGAAGAAGAGGGAGAACTGGATGCCACAGAAGATACCTAGGATTAGGAAGAAGACCATCATGGAGGCTGCCTTTCCTGCCCAGTTTGGATTAGATACCATCCTGTGCAAACACAAGTGAGAGAGAAAGGAGGGTATTGTTTTAAAATTATACTTTACTCCAACATACCTAATTCAAACCTGCTGAGTTGATTTACATGTAATAGCTTTGGAAAAAATCCAACTCGCATCACTTAAATGAGATATCCACGAAACCTATCATGCAACTCATAAACTATTTTTGTTTTATGTTTGAAATAATCATCACTCAATGATATCTAATTAAAAACAAAAAATATGTGGACTGACAGATAGGGTCTTCTAAAAGAAATATTCATCCATACAATCGTGCATGAAAAATCCAAACTTATCACCTACTGAACCAATATATACCTGTTATACCAAAGTTTATTAGTCAAGTAGTTCAAGACTGTTATCTCAAGAAAATATAAGCAGATGGCTCAAAAACCAAACCCTCAGATGCACTCGATCTTCTATAGAAAGAGGCATAATGAACTAAGTCTGACCAAACACAAAAATGAAAAAAAAATCAATTTGATTATTAGTCATGGGATTTACATGAATAAAACAAATTATGTTCAAATCTTACTTTGGTCCATCCATCATGATGACGGTCTTGAGGCAACCATAAGATACAATTTAGATTTACACGAATAAAGCAAATAATGTTCAAATCTTACTTTGGTCCATCCATCATGATGACAGTTTTCAGGTAACCATTAGATACAGACATGATCACTACCAGGAAAGCATAGGCGTAGTCATTGTTGATAAGCACAGGAATAGAACGGAGTTCAGGACGGTAGTTACAGAATATGAAGATTGGGAAGAACAGCAGACGACTAGTAACCAGCAACCATGTGTAATTGGCATATTTCTGGAGGAAAAAAAGATTATGAAATGATATTAAAAGCACTAAATCAAAATTATCAAGCAAATTAGAAACAGCAAATGACAAAAAAAAATCCAATCAGTCTATTAAAAAATGTACTCTCTTTTACTTCTCAACCATAAAGTCAAAAATGTTATTAGTCTATTTAAATTAAATCCTATCAAATACCATCAAAAGACCTTGAAATCCCATATTTGTGTCTTTTCAACCACAAAGTTAAAAGATGATGCCATAATGTGCTATAGATCCAAAGATGAGTAACCCCATCAATCTTTTTGACTTGTAAAAGGTTAGACTGAAAAGATGTTCATAATTATTTCATGTTTTGCGTAATCTGGTTGGGAAAAAAATCAGTGATTACTGGACTTACAGATATCACTACATGAATAAATGAAAGTCGTTTACTTTTGTATTGGATAATAAAATATCCTGAGAATGTTGCAAGAAATTTATTTGCAGTCTATTACAATACCGGTAGTTATAAATTTGAAATTGATTTACGCTTTCTTTTGCAAGAAGTAGACCATAAATCTTCAGGATGTTGCAATGAAAGTAGGCCTACTTACATTTGAATGCAAATTTGATTTCAAATTTACGATCAAAATAAAATTTCAAACATACACTGTATCAGCTCAATTCATACTTTCTTCTGAAAGAATCAAAGCAGCAGTCACTTGTAAATTTGTAAATCAATTTCATCGGCTAGCAACTGATTTCAAGTTCCTTGCAACACTTTCATAGTTAATTTGTGTCTTTTATATGATTCAGAGTTTTCAGACTTTCCAAATAATAATACATGAAGTATAAATGAAAAACAGTGGATAACTTGCTAGTCACTATAAGCTAGCACAAGAAATCACTAAAAAGCATCTGATATATACAGGGGCGGATCCTGCATTTACTAAAAAGGGGAGGGTGTCATTAAATGATTACTATAAAAAAAAAGTCGCTACCATCGGAAGCACGCTCCCCATCTAACATAAAAAAAGGAGGTCCAATGTCACCACGAACGGAGGCACATTCCCCCTGACATTTTGACAGGCCAAAATAATTGTGACAATGATAAACATAAATAATTAAGCTTACCCATCGGATCCAGGCGGGCAGGACGCTGCCGAAGAAGTCACCGAGGTTAAAGGTGAAGAAGCAGCAGAGAGGGATGAAATAAACCTGCTTGAAGTAGGACGGATCCTCGTCAACAGATGGTATATCAACCAATACCGCCGGGAAGATCGCCAGGGTCACGAAAAATAACAGCCAGATGTTTAACACTTGCATCTTGATCTACAAAGGAAAATACAAACATTCGCTTACAGACGGACGTCACAATTGAAGAGGCATTTCAAAGCCAGACGCAGAGCAAATAAATCATGTGGTCCAAAGGACTCGTAATAGTGGCCAGACAACCGGTTGGTTTTCAAGTTAAAAAAACAAACATTTTCTCCCGCTGTGTACAAAGGTTATTAAAATAAGTGAGTACTACGAACTGTCACATAAAATTTACATCAGTATGAAATATGACGAATATCACAAATTTAATCATCTTAGAATTCGAGATTTATGTAATCAAGTATTATGGCATGATGACCTCGACATATTTTTTTCCAGAGCTCTCCTCTGAATTTAGAAGGTTACACCAAGGAAATACGAATTCACTGGAAGGGATTAAAACTCATTATTTTTTACGCCACGCTAATATCCAGATTTTTTAATAATTACCAGGGTCTCGTTCACATCCTTTGTGGATGTTTCATAAAGCTTTCTTTTGGTAAATGGTATGCATCATAGGCGATGGTTTAGCGTTTAATAAAGGGTCACCAGTCGTTCTTAAAGTCGCTCTCAACTTACGAATAGCTTTATGAAACGGCCCCCAGGTACCCGAGATCGATCTCAAGTTGATATTGATTTCACAAATATTAGCTTACCTTCTACTTTCTAAAAATGCAGCTGTTATGAAATGCAATATCAAATTAATTTTGCGCTTGATTTCTCACCCCGGCTTTTCAATCTATCAACACAGAAAGATCGTATATTAGGCCGATTGTATTTTTGATGTGCCACAAAGCCCTAAAACGCGTGCCCATTTTAAATGATTGGTTCTATATATAACGGGATTTGCATTATATAAACGATAAAAAGAAAAATCATACAGAATATTGAGTAGCGATTTCCGATTAAAATACGTAAATGAACGAGTTCATGATTTTTTTTTTTTTTTTGGGGGGGGGGGCAAAATATCAGATCCGAGTCGCACGTGTGAACGAACTCTTAAAAAAAATGGTTCGTGTGGGAATATTGAGCAACAGAATTTGCAAAAAATTGAATTCCATTTTCATGGCCGGTGTACATCCTTCCGTAATATTTTCCACGGAACTGCTTTGATTTATAGTATATCCCTTACTTATATGGAGAACTTTGCTATAACATGAGGATAACAAAAATTGCGGCAGCAACGGCACCCACTTTCCCATATAACTCAAATCCTTGTCATTTTTCTTCAGCATATAGGACAACTGTTGCGTCATACCAATCATTGTACTTTCAAGCATGTAATTAGTATTTTCATTAACCTAACATCCTTGATTATGAAGGTTAAGGTACTCTGTAACGATGTTTATAAGCTGATAGCTGAATGTGTCATGAAAGAATCGGTAGCCTAAAATGACAAGTAAAATATCACGACTGTTTATATAACCTGTGAATCTCCTTTTAATAGGAAATTTATTTTGAACTGTTTCTTCCGATGAGTTTCCCAATCGGTGCTCCTATAGTCTCTTATCTTTTCCCAATAGATAATTGATCCAATCCGAAATGGTTTCTTCAGTGTTTGTACTATGCCCTGCACAATAAATGCGCCACGCCCGAAGTTGACTACAGTCTGTTTGAGATCCACATTTTCAATCCTTAATTTAGTCTGTAAAATAATTGTAATATTAGTCAGAACAAAGTCTGATACACATTTATTGGACAGCGTAAAAGCCTTGAGCGGCGAGTACTTTAAAAGTGCAAACATCCTTTAGCTTTCAATCCTGTTGCGAGTTGCGTTTCCTTTAACACATGGTTGGACCCTTTAACATAATACACCTGTCAGCGATTCTGGGTTAGACGAGGTGTTTGAACCGACATTGCACTCATATTCATAAGTCGTAAAACAGGTTGATACATATTTTCTATATTTTACAAGGCTGATGCATACGAAATGACAGCAGACAAGTTGCGATGCGATAAATCTCACGACATCGGACATAGACCTCATGAACTCTTCCCCTCCAAATTTTCCCTTCAAACGGTAGCCTAGGGCTATATAAATGTGACATTGTGAAAATGATTTTACATTTACTGCAATCGGTTAGCCTTATTTACACATTTAATACCGGTAATTATATTTTCTGATATATCCCTATTATTATTTCATTTTAAATCATGGTATTTTGCTTCCACTCGGAACAATTGGTTTTCAAAGAACTTAAGCTGATAAGGAAAACAAATGATATCTCGGCGAATTGTTTCCAATTATGGATTACTTGTAAATATTTTGATTGATTTGAGATTGATTTTATACCAATAAATACATAAATATAAAAAAAGTCCGAAGTGCGTCCCGTCTTCGTATTATCCCTAATCATTGTATTTCCGTCAATCCATTTGTATCTTTCAAAATGGTCAGGAAACGTTTATTTCAGCATACCTTTATGCTCCTCATTGCGTAAATATCATGTAAATTAAATTTCATGGCAAAAATTATGTGCACGCCGCGTTCACATCCAATCTATACTACCATCAGATTGACAAAGACAAATATTCGCACTCTCACGGGATTCAGACACATGTACTCACGTACATTGCCACCATCTTCCAGCGCGCCAAAAAAAAAGAACTTCCAACACTCACTGATCACTTCTAGAGAGAGTTCCAACGACGTTTTTTTTTGTCCGACAAGTTGTCACATGTGACATCTTTCCTTGATTCTAATTGGCTGAGAAGCACTGTATATTACTATGGTGACAGTCTGATAAAACAGGACCTGTCGGATAAAACGTCCGACAAGCACTTTCATGAAACACCCCCAGATATAAATACGTACAAACACAGTAATTTACATGTATATAAAAATAACAAATACATTAATGTAACCATGAAAAATAACATTTTGAATTTCATCATCTTTCAAAAAAAACTAAGAAATGTCTCGATTTTTTTCTGATTATCTCTTTCTCTCTTTCTGTGAATATTTACCTGTTTGAATATCGTCCAGAGAGGAGGTCTGCTATTAACTTGATCCTCAGCGGCTTCAGCTTCTTTGTTATCAGTAACCATACTAACCATACCCATGTAGTACTTTATTATCGGCTGTAAGGAAATGATGGGTGACAAAATCACGTCAAAATCAAAACATAGATCATGCAAAGTTGCACGTTACTTGGACTTAAATCTTGTAAACACAACCGTAGTACATTATAATATTGATAAAGCATCACAACAATGATGTACCTTTTGAGCGTGATCAAGTCGAGAGTCTGCCTTTGATAGTTTCATAGATTTATATAATTCTAAAGATACTAGTTTAAGATGGCAATGTGCTTCACCTTATTCAAAACACATTTGAATGCCCGTCACAATTTTATATAAAGCGGCTCATTCCACCCAGGATTTAAAACTTTGTCCACGACAAAACTTATGGAGCCCTTCTTGTAATCCTCTACTTAAAGATGGTTGATTTTTACACTTCTAAAGACGTCAGCAAAATTTGAAACACCACATCTCTTTAATCTGTCTTTATACATCATCATATCATCACAATATGAAAAGGAACTGTCATGATCGATACAAATGCTATGCTACCAAGGTTATTGTAACGATGGAGATGATAATTATGCTCAGGTCATCGGACAGGTGGAATATCGGCCAAACTCTTACCAGTTTAAAAAGCATGACGAACGTGAGTAAGCAGACGAGTAGAACCAACACAGCACAACAAAAGTATCCGATAGCCGCACTGCGGAGACTTCCGGCAACTGAATAATAGAACCAAGGAGATATATATATTAAATATTGAAAGACAGATTCAGCTGGAACATATCATAGAAAAATGAGTAACGACGTAAACAAGTTTCATTTACGAATTCAATTATATGAAATGAACAAATATGCGGTATACACACCCCCGGTACATACCTGTAAATAATGTTTGTGATAACGCACATTTTTGATTGGGTGTATGACTTGGTGATATTAAAATCATTCAAAAACATTTTTTTATCGAGCCAATCGGTCTTTATTGGTGGAGATTTCAACAAATAAATGACAAGAAAAATGCTTCAATAATATGCGAGGGAAAGTCCAGAATCAAAGTTCCCCAAAGGGCGATTCCATGCTGTGTCGTACGGGACACCATTTCACATCTTCTTGACATGAAAAACAAATATTTTCTTGATGGATGGTGATCCTTAAGTACTTATGATCCTCAAGTACTTATGCCCGTGAGCAAAGCATTT
Organism: Lytechinus variegatus; assembly: GCF_018143015.1. NCBI lineage: Eukaryota > Metazoa > Echinodermata > Echinoidea > Temnopleuroida > Toxopneustidae > Lytechinus > Lytechinus variegatus. Next base: position 8,917,021 of record NC_054746.1, on the reverse strand, counting down.
AATCTACAATGCTCTTTTATCTTGCTTTATAATAAATGGAAATGCTAAATGCATTATTGGTAACTAGGTGTGGACCTGTTTAAAAAAAAAGTAGGGCCTACATGTAATATCAAGAGGGGGAAAATGAACCAAGAATTAATTGAATCGATTACGTAACCTCAACAATTGAAGTAAAGTAGTAACATGTCGTAAGGGATAATAACAGAAAAAAAGAGAGAAAAACGAAAAAATCAGGGGACTGACCAAAAGTACAATTGCCTGTTAGCTCTCCGATATTACGTAACATCAATTGATAACAACCTATGCATGTGAAGCATTAAAGTTATACTTACATGTTATCGACATGATTGACAAAACGGCAACAAACGTTCCCCCGATCCCCTAGAAGGATAAAAAAATACGAAGGATGAACTCGTAAATTAACAAATTGAGGTCAGTGGCTTTACAAATTAATGTCGGGGCGTACTATGCCATTTGAATTTAAACGAGATTCTAATTCAATACACAGAATGTCGGAGAAGTTTGAATTTAATGTTCAAGTTTAAATAGCTTTTTCCATTTAACATCGCTAACAACATTTTCTAACAAAGTATAATAATAACAGAGAAATGGTTTTGAAGGTACCATCATAAGACAAACTCGCGCTGAAAAATACTTTGTGGGCATTATAAAGTTTAAAAAAGAGCAAACCTTTGATTTTATGCATCAATTTAGCTAAATTACTCTATGAGACTTTTCAGAAAATTTGATTTGGACTTTAAAGGGAATTTTAATTATAATGTCGACTTTGAAATGTAAATTTTTCATTCATCTTCAATCAATTTCTCTGAAAAATTTATTTGTCTTCAAAGAGTGTTATCTAATATTTCTGCCAAAAAATTTAGTTGTATGAAAAGTAATGGAAGCTGAGCTATTGGTTCTGAAAACTCGCACGCATTGTTTCCATCATGAAATTCGAAACGTTTAGACATTCATGGTTATGTACTTCTTATATTCTTTAATATATTTTGTTTTAAATCGATTCAACAGAAAATTGAAATATTTAGGAAAGGCTATGGCTATGTTATCTACGGTAAACATATGTTGAAAATAACCAAGAAAAATACCCTTATTGTGGTAATTTAAAGAAGCAAAAAAATAAGCTTGTCCCTTTAACTTCTGTATGTTTCCCGATATTAACAGCAGAGATAGTTCACCTGCTATTCGCTAATCCTGAGTCATTGAACGGCTTATTACATTTAACCGCGGAAACAGCCATCAACTAATATGGTTATAATCACCTGTCCGACAATATAGCTTTGAGTGTATCCTTCAGGGAGCTTGGCAGCAAACGCGTACATCCCAGATTGATAAACAGCAGAGGCAGCTAAAAATAAAATTAATTCAGATTAAAAAAATAATAAAATATAAATGGCCATAGTTGTAAAGGTACAAAGTAGGAAAACTGTCTCTTTTTTTTTCTATCGAGGACTAGAAATGAATCATAGAGATATATACTAATAACGGAATTAGTATACATCTCTATGAAATGGAAATATCTGAAAAATAGAATGTCAAAGTTTAACAATATTTTGTGAAAAACAGTTATATGCACGCCGTAATAAGTGACCTGGGGCCCCGTTGCAGAAAAGTTACTATTAAGGTAACTGTGTCATGCAATGTTAACTTGCATGGAATCCTTGATTCTGATTGGTTGATGATCATCATTACCATGGTAGTTACCATTGGATGACAAAGTCATCGTAATAGAGACTTTTATGCAACAGGGCCCTGATGACGTCATGTCTCCCTCTTTCACTTTTATTTTATTACTGGGGTATACATGAAATAATTTCATTTTTTCATATGTGTGTATTGGTGATTGGTGGAGATTTTTTTTACCTGATTGCTAAGAAAGCATGAATGCTTGTAAGCAAACAACCAGAGGACCGACGGCTTGAGGTCCTCTCCGAAGGACCTGGCACTGAGGATTAATGCCTTACCAAAGGGCACTAGCGCACCAAGTGGGAATCGAACCCGGGTCACCGGAATACGAATCCCCCGCTCTACCGACTGAGCTATCGCGCCTCCCTTTTAATAAAGTAAGTTGCAGCACACTCTAAAAAAATCTTTACCCACTATTGTGTAAAATGGGAACATGCGTGTTTGCTGCGTAAAAAGATACCAAATATTTTGTAAATTTTACACAATGTTGCGTTGACTATTTACCCTTCAATCATGCATTTTGACCAAGTTTGGGGGGGAAAAAAATACCCAACAAACAAAAGCATATTCCCTTTCTACCCAATATTGGATACAATTTTACTCTCTGTGTTATGATTATCTTACACATTACATCAGCAGTCATTACAATTTGTTACATTTTTGGAGGACAAAATTTGAATGAATGCAGTTTAATATGAAGAAATACAAAAGAATAAGTGGGGGATATGACATCATCAACCCCCTCATTGCATATTCACGAGACACAACTGTTTCAACAAAATAGTTCATAACTTTGATATTCCACGTCCGATTTTTATGAAATTTTCAGAATTTTGCTATGTCAGATTTTACTTTGTCTGTTAAAGCTTCTTAGCCTGGAATATCCCTTTAACGTTATTTCCATGAAGTTCCCGAGAATTCTATACAAGATTTAATTGAATAAAATTAATCAACCAAATCAATCCACCCTTTCTCCGTCCTCTGATATTCTATGGACAAAATTAGAAGACGAGTCAACAAAAGCTCTCGTCTACCTTGCGTGCACCGGGAAAATTGCGTTTTAATTAGACATGCATATGCTCGACTGAATTCTTTTATTCAAATTATAGTACTTAGAATTCTCATGAAATGAGAATGTAAAGTCCCCAAATCATTTTCTTCGCATTTACATTAATTCCAACAATCCCCTAAGGAGTGGTCATATCTGGCGTGAGAAGTTCATAATTTTATTTCGAAATCAGTATAATCATGCCCATATAGTTGAATGCTTAACTCAGAAGAGCTTTTCGATTAAATGTTCGACTGATTTTTAATAGTATTTAGAATTCTCATGAAATGAGAATGTAAAGTCCCCAATCATTTTCTTCGCATTTACATTAATTCCAACAATCCCCTAAGAAGTGATCATAACTGGCATGAGAAGTTCTTAATCATTCATTTTATTTCGAAATCAGTATAATTATGCGCAAAGTTATCTCAACTCAGAAGAGCTTTTCGATTATATGTTCGACTGATTTTTAATAGTATTTAGAATTATGAAATGAGAATGTAAAATTCCTAATTATTTTCTTCGCATTGACATTCATTCCAACAACCCCCTGGATTGGCGTGAGAAGTTAATAATTTATTTCAAAATCGGTTTATTCTGTACATACTTGCATGCTTAACTCAGAAGAGCTTTCCAAAATAAGAGATTACAATCTACACACGCAAGTGTTGTTTTTGGGGTTTTTTTGTGGGGGTGGGGTAGAAATTAATCTTTAAAAAAAGGTGAAAATAAAGGGGACGGATTTGTACTTCGATTCTAGGATATGGTAATTTGTCATTTTCATTTGTTTTATCTGAACAATACGGAATACTTGCATGCTCAAATCAGACGAGCTTTTCAAGTCACAACTTCCGTATTGTTCAAACAATAATGTATTTGTGTTGGCACAAGTGAACCGCCCTTTTCAACAATCGCGATAACCCGATTCCACGTTTGATTCCTTTTCTATTCAAATCCAGCGTTTGAGGGTCAATTTACTCACTTTAAGTTCTGCGTCTCAGATAACCAACACAATACAAAATGCTTACATGAACATTGACACCGGGTCAATGTTTCCTGATTGATTAGATTAACCCGATGTGAATGACTGATTAGACTTTTCTGCAGGTAAGGCAAGAGACAGCATAGTTCGAAGAAAGTAGGCCTCCTACACAATCACGCATGCTAACATTATCTTTAAGATGATAGTCAAGTTCCCTTTACTCCAAGCAAAGCCCCCCCCCCCCCACCACCAAAAAAAATTATAATAACAATAATAATAAACAATCAAAAAAAATAAAAGAAAAAAATCCACATAACTTTATCGACCATGCATTAGTCACTTATCCATTTAAGCCTATTTTAACTGGGGTCAATTTGACCCCCTCCCCTACCCGCCTCTTTCTCTAAACGAAAAATTGCGAATGCCGCGTAAACGTGCAATGTCGCAACACAAAGTTTATTCGCAATACTCGTAGAACATTTTTTAAACGATTGACTACAACGTACAATTAATCGTAAAAATCAAGCGAATGTACGATCAATCGCTAACATTAGTTTTACTGGACCAAGGTGAGACTAATTGGTGAGCTTTTTCGTAAAAACTCCCCGAGCTACCTCCGCACCCCGGCATTTCGCGAGGAAAATGATCAAGTTTTATAAACGAACCCAACACAAACATATAGACGTATACAGATATGGAGCTGAACTATTCAAACTTTTCTGAAAACACACATACAGGTATAATGTAAATATTTACACCGCACATTGCCAAGGAACAATGCCAGCTGCCCTATCCAGAACAAATAGGGAGCGTTAAAGCAAAGATAAACTGGTATTGAAAATGACGGATCATGATTCATTCATATTTGCCATATAATGAAAATATGATATCTCACGAACCTAATGTGATTTCGAATTTACATTGGAGATGCACACACACACACGAATACATTACTAGTTCTGTAGTTCACAATAAAAAAAATCCCCCCCCCCCCCCCCCCCCCCATTCTCACTGAAGTCACGTACTACATGATTGGATGTGTAGAGTGATCAGTCGCAGTTACACGAAAGTGCAAAATTTACTTTCAAACAATGAAAGTGAAAACGGGCATGGCATTTGCAATTTCCTCCCATTCAATGGACGTCTTTTGATCGGAAAAAGACGGAAGGTAGGAATGGGCGACTTGGGCTCAACTATATCCTTAACAGCTGATATGCAATGATGTAAAGAACAATCGATTTCATGATCAACAACACTTTCAGAATGATGAACTTTGACCATAAGATTTGGCACGTATCAAAATATTGACGCGATAAGCATTCATAACAATTACAAATTATTTTGTCGATCCATCACAGGCTTCATCTAGATACGAAATTCGGGGGGGGGGTGTAGTTGTTGCAAAGGTTTAACGGAGCTGAAACATGGAGCTACAATTTCTAAATTCCCAACTATAGGTTAATCGATTGTACAATATACCAGTCGACCTACGAATGCTAACCCGAATTCAAATGGACAGAATTCACAAAGATCGGAAAATATTCATACATATTTGGGCGCGGGGCTCTGACATATATAAATGAGCATGATATTGGCATTTAAACATGACTTTAAATCAACATTAAATCTTCGACAAAGCTCCCTCGTTTTCTCCCACGTTTGTCTGAATTGTGTCACACTCCCTTTCCACGACCCGCTCAAGTCCTCAATTTTCTGTATAAAATCTACATTTAATCTACCCTTTTCATCATTTCATATGAAGCCACTGAACCACGTAATCACACACATAATCACTCACAATACAAAATCCCACACCCACATGCATATAGGCACAAACAAAGAGTTTGATTCCAAACCGGCATCGAGTCATGGTCATGCATAACCTAAGTGAACTATTATGAGCTCGCTCAATGTTTTCATAACTATTATCCACTTTCAAATGGACCATGGATATGCTTATCCACGCGAAGAGATGATCCCAAACAAATCAAGTCATGCATCAATTTCATCATCCCATTTACTGTAAACGGTATATATACAATGTGAGAATCGTCGACACTTACCATTAAAAATGATGATTGTCACCATCGTAATTCCGAAGAAAATGTGAGGCCCTAGAAGAAGAGGAAAGATGAGAAATATTAGTAAAGTAGGGTCAAACAAAAGTTGAATGAAAATATAAAATATTCAAGTTTTTTATCTAAGAGTTTAACTCAGAATAGTATACCCCATTCGAAAACATAAACTGGTACACGTATATTCTCATAAACACTTCAAGATAAGGAGAGAAATAAAACGCAGAGTTTTATACAGATCACTTTAAGGAGAAACTTACATGAAAAAGAATCGACGATGGCGAGTATGGTCGTAAGAATAAACATCACAAACATCACAAATAGTCCACCAAACGTTGAAAACCTGGAAGATCTGGAACAAGACAAGGATAATTCTTATTTCTTAAGCGTTTAATTTTTATTTTCATGAAAAAAAAATTGAAATTAAATGTTAATGAATAAATGAGGTATGATTCCAGCGATTCATATAATCATCATACGGGGCGGGACGGTTTTGAAATGAGGGGGGGGGGTGCTAAAACACAATCGGGAAGTCATATTCTATAGATGCGTTTCTGTACCGATTTATTGAAAAGGGTCTGCCCCTGCCCCCCCCCCCCCCCCGTTCCGTTCCGCGGCAAATGTACGTTTTATTTTCTGCATTTACTTGCACATCTGATTCACACTGAAGTATAATATAGGCAATAAATTTATAATTTTTAAAATAGGATACAATTTTTGCTTTAAAAAATATACCATTATTTGACATTATTGGGAACATCTATTTAAGTTGTTTAGCGAATTGCTTTATTTCACGATTTACAACACATCGAGGAATATGTCAGTAAGGATGCCCCAAAACTCATAACCCCGAATATAATTTATTGTTATCTTAAATTTTCTAATTTCATTGTTTTGCATAATTTCTGCTAACCTGATAAATCTAATCAAGTAAAATGTGACCATATGGGCCCACATTAGAGGTGCTATTCTCTCGTGAGGCTTTCTTCAAGGGAGAAGCAGTATATTTTGTTAGACAATCGATACAGATGTTATTGTATTCTTTATTATGCAATAAAATGTACATCTACCATCAATTCAGACTGGGCCCTTGAACGAACAAAACTCGACATTGCAAGGGCTACCCTGTCTAACGGAGATTGCTTAAGATATAAATTGCATCAACAACATTAGTTGCTCGATAGCACTGGCGTAAATCCGGGGGGATGGGGATATATCCCCCCACTTTTCGAGGAGGGGGGATGGCCTGTACAAACATCCCCCCCACTTTTTACTTAAGAAATGAAAAAAAAATCACAAGAGATAATTGTTTTGTTGGTGAAAATTCTTCCTAAAATACCGCTTAACAAATAAAACAATATCATTGGATCATAAAATGCAAATAAAGAGCCAGTTCACCATTTGCAAACGAAATACTTTTGTCCTTATTATAACATTGAAGAGAAACCCCCGTTTCTTCCAATTCATCAATGTTGGGGGTTTTGGGGGGGAGGGAATTAAGATGGAATGTCAAAACATTTTGAATGTAATCTCTAATAAAACCATTAAACCATCATAACTATATCGGAGGGGTATTTACCATATGGACATACAGTAGCATAACTACCGGGGGGCATGGGGGGCACATGCTCCCCCCACCGGCTGACCACCCCCCAAAAAAAAAAAAACGGGGAAAAGGAGACATGAGGGAGAAAGGAAGAGAAACGTAGTGGGAAAGAAGAAAATATAATTCATTATAATGTTATATTATAATCATTTATGTTACATTACATAAGAAACATTTTTATCATAACTTAATGACACATAATTTGCCCAGGGCCTACGTCTTCATTGTTCCTGGTGCTCGCATTGTCTTTTTAACAAGGTATACATGTATAATCCTGTTGTACTAAAACATCACGTTTTCAAGTCAATATAAACCAAATATATTTTCTAGCACTTGAGTTATCATATATTGACATATGTTTCTTTTACATGACTCAAAAAGTGATTGCCCCATGTTAAGGTCTCCGTATATAAACATTTCCTGTCCGTGATTACGTTCGCATTAGTGGATTGGTGAGATATGTCTGCTCTTCGTGAATTCCTAAAATCAGTCCTTAAAATGTCCCTTCTTCTGATCTGAATATGAAAAATTTTCAGCTCGCGCTTCGCGCTCGCATCATTTGGTTAATGAAATACCTATATGGTCCTAGTTAATTCCTACAAAGAAACCTTAGAATGCCCCACTTCAGGTCTGAATTATCTAAATTTTCTTCGCGCTCGCAATATTTGATTGGTGAGATGGTATGATAATCATGATTGCAATGACTACAAAGAGTGTTTCATGTGTTCAGATGTAATTCTAATAAAATCAACAAGCGCTTGGCACTCGCATTAGATGACTATGGTGAGATATGCATACTCTTAATGGATTCCTGAAATATATTCCTTAAAATCTCGCTGTTTGTGGTCAAAATATACGAAAATTTCAGCTCGCGCTTCGCGCTCGCATTGTTTAGCAAGACAGGTACCTATCATGATTACATAAATTTGATTATAATGTCCCTTTTTAGGTGTGAATATAAAAAAAAATATTAAAAAAATCAGCTCGCGCTTTGCGCGCTCATTCAGTGATTCAAACAATTTGCTGGTGCCCCCACAATGCCGTGACCCACGGAACGCCAGTGTGGACATATCAATGACAATTCCTTGCATATCTAAAAACATGATTGCAAAAAAATGCCAAAATATTTCAGTCATCCCCCCCCCACCCATCAACACGGATTTACGCCAGTGCTCGATAGTTTAAACAATTGTTTAAACTGACTGTGCGGCTAACATGTAAACGACATTGCTTAACCTTTTATAACAGTTGTTAAAAAATGTTGTGCATATATTATATATCAAGTGCTAACTAATAGCAAGGAGTAAAAGACAAATAATTCCTTTTAATTTGTGTTTATCAGACTACCAATTACATGTTTACATCTTTAACTTAATACATGTATCACAAAAGCAAAAATGTCCTAGTGGTGCAGTTTAAAAGAAAGTACAAGATTTCCTGATAATTCTGCTTCCACGTTCATTCCGAGTTTAAAAAATCATTTCCTGAGCTACAGGAAGTACAACCCAAGCAGTATATTACCATATGTTGTAAAAACCATGACTTTGAGGAAACCGTTAATGTATGGTACATATCGGTAACACTTGACTTTAAAGTGGCAATTACGATCGAGAATGGCCATTCAAAATGTTCATGATGACGAACAAAATTATTTTGTGTGGTGTCATTTATCAACTTTGATAAATGGCGGTACACTATAAGTAGAAAACTATTTACACTTTGATTAAAATGTATAAAGCATTAGAAAATAGCAATGTTATATACAAAGGTAATTTGAGTTCACATTAGTGTGTATTTGTCGATAATGTAGAATACATGAAATGGGCACCTGATTAGCGCCATTGTAAAGCTCGTGGTTTTATATTAACAGTGAAACTATATTTCGCACTGCAGCGTAAGCAAACACTTGTTTGGATATAAAGTGAGTCAGTGATATTCAATATATGCTTTCTAATATGTCAAAGTTAGCCAAGCAATTTCAAGCCATACTTGAAATTATGTTACCCCACTGCCTTTATCTTACTTTCTCTTATCTTTGCTTGTTAATTTGTATAATGTTTATTATATGTATCGTGTAATCTTCTGTGTGTATCGTGTAATATTCTAAATTATTTTGTGCGAACAAATTGAATTTCCATTTGTACTTGATTACAATTGGACAATAAAAATATCTATCTGAATCTGAGACCACGATTGAAAAAAAAACCCTGTATTTTTGTCCTTCAATCGTAAAATCAAAATGGTGACGTCGTGTCACAAAGTCGACAGATAATAAGCTGGAGGATTATATTCATTTGTTCAGTCAGGTTATACCCGGTCCTTAATAAGTCTAAACAAAATAGTTCAAAGTACAATTTACTCAACATAATCAAATTGACCAATTCGATCGTGCTCGAACATGTGTTGCATGGTTTTAAAAAGAGGTCCCAAAGCTTCCAATATAAAAGCTGGGCCTAGAATAACAAAATACATAAATTCATCAAACACGAGGGTCTGCAATCATGCGCAGAAAAGAGTGTCTGAGAGCATTTATAATTAATTAATTTCTCAACGCTTCAATGCATTTGTATCACTTATTACGTTGGATAATTATGACCATACTTGTGTGACTTTTGTCATTTGTCTACAAACAAACATTATATTTGTATGTTGACTAGTGTTGATATATGTACATTTATTTTCTTGATGTGCTTATGTATGCATAAAGAGAGAAATTTCCACAAATAGACAATATCACACTAAATCATATTCTAAAACACAACGATCACTTTATTGAATATAAGCCTAACGGTAATGCAAGTACGAGATTGTCGCTTTAGAAAAAAAATGTATTCAGAAGCGCTACGTAAATATTGTGCAATATTCATTGTTTCTATAAGACAATAATATTGGACCGTAAATCTACAAACCTCCAGATTTTCCGTTTTATCCCCGAAATACTGACGTACAAATCAGGACTTTCAATTTTCGTATATAATCAAGATGTATATTCAGTTATTCGAAACCGAAATCAGACTTGCAATTCATATGATAACCATCGGTTTTTATTCAGATAAAAGGGAAGTAAATTTCGGGCGTAACTCGCAACTATTTCCCGCCTTTGAATGAACGTATTCACCTAAACATACAACGTGTCATCGTGAACTTCAATGGTAAGTCAAAAGACGGTAAACTTCTGATATATGTGTGAATCCCAAAGGAATATACATGTAAACTATCGATTGACATATCCTCCCCCGAAAATAATGTCACGCACTTTCTTAACAACTAGCTAAAGGGTGAAAATAACTTAAAATTGGCTTAAAACATGATCTACATTTTCAAATCTTCCATAAAAACCATGTATTTGTGTGAATCACAAACATAATGTCAACTGTATGTGTGCAAATCCTTCAAACAAATGTTATACAGTTAAAGACCTTGCAAGAAGTCAAACAAAAGTCAAGCAACTTACTGAAGGTTATTAAAAAACTTTAAAAACACAAGACATCTCCAAGTTCATGCACTCTAAAAACAAATCAGTCAAAAATGACTGATTAATAGGGTCAGCTGGAAGCAACTGTTATTCTAGTCATATTTGACTATTTTCTAGTCATATTTTACTAGAACAGAGTTATTTCTGACTAGAATATGTCAGAAATGTGAATATCAGTGATTGTCATATCAGTTGCTCCCAGCTGACTACTCGTCTAGTCAATTTGACTGATTTTTTTTAAGAGTGTGGCACTGAAGTCACAAACCTCTTACCTTGATCTTTGTTTCATAAATTACGAATGATACAATTTCAAGAAAATCGCACAATAACCCAACAGACTTAATGATGCAATTTCAGAAAGGTACAAACATTGATACCAGGAGACCGTTTCATGAAGCTGCTCGTGAGGTAAGAATGATTTAAAGAACGACTGGTGATCCTTTATTGTGGTAAATAGTATTCACCATTAAATGTTCATTGGTGATCATTTAGCGCGTATGAAAGGTTAACCAGTCGTTATCAAGATTGCCCTTAACTTACGAACAGCTTCACGAAACACGCTCTTGATTTTTTTTTATGAAACAAGGCTTTGATTGATATCGCGGCATAGTGGTCATTATTTTTGTTATTATTATTTTTAAAGAAGAAGAAGAACTAGTGAAAGCAGCAACGAGGCACCTGGTTATTGACTTACTTTGGGGGAAAGAATAGTGCGATGAAGAGAAATGTGACATTGGGAATGAAGCCTCCAATACCAAGGTAGCTTATGAACTTGTCTTTATACTCGGTGTCGTCGCTGACGTTGGCAAACTTGTGATCCGTGAAATACTAAAAGGCAAAATAAAATCAAAGATAAGACGGGTCGTTATAAAACAAAAGCAAACTACCAACGATGTGGGTTATTTATAAGATAATGTGACATGTACTATGATCGAAATTTTAAGAAACCGCGATCAACATTTAGCCTAATCATTTCAATCAAAACATCTCGTGAATATATAAATACAAATCATTAATAACGAGTGCGCTAGCAAATGAATGTCTGTGAAATACTGAAAAGGGAAATAAAGATGTGATGGGTCATAAAATGACGGCAAATTACGGTCATTGTGATTTGGGAGTGTATATTTATAAAGATGTGACGTGTATTATGGTCTAACTCTACAGATATAGCGATCAAATTAGGCCTAATCAACATTTTATGAACACATAATTATCAATCCATTAATGGCTAAATAAAAGTGTATTTGCAAATATCCATTTGAATACTTACCCTTTGAGCCGTGATAAAGCTATTCCAGGGATAAAGAGTTCCGATTCCATGGATGGCGAATATAATAATGGCGACCATGAACCTGCAAGGAATTAGGACAGTATATTAATGAAAATTATTTCATTATCTGTCATGAACACATGTAAAATGTCTATTTGTCTTATAATTGGTTTTGAAAATTATCATATCACGGTAATTTTGGTCTGAATGAGGATGGTCAAAATAGAGAGAAGTGGCAAGTGTCATCTTGGCGGGTAACAGACAAAATGCAGCATGAAATAAAATGAAGATGGTGATGATGAAAATAAAGATGGTGATGATGAAAACGAAAAAGGTGATGATGATGATGATGGCGATGATAAAGATGGTGAAGAAGATAATGTGGTGGTGGCGATGACGGCGATGGTGGTGATGATGGTGGTGATGATGATGATGGTGACGTGGTGGTGGTGATGTAAATATAATGATGGCAATAACGACGATGATAATGATGATGATAGGATATGAGGACTGAGGAGCTAGAGTTTTCAAACTTACTTATCTCGAGGTGGTCTCGAAACCGAACCTTGCTCCACTTCTCCTTTGGCATCAAACCTCGTTTGTGTGTGTTCCGACACTGCCTCCATGGCAGTGTACTTTTCTCGGCTCGGAGATGTGGCGTTGACGACGTACTCCATTTCGATGTCGCCATTGGGTTGGATATCAGCAACAAGTCTTTGACTGCTCGGGTTGGTGGGCATGACGCCGTTCGCGACGGGTGCTGTTGTCGGCCATGCCGACCCGTCGTCGAGATCGGCCTGCACTTCGAGTGTCTTTGTCGCACTCTGCGGCATCGTATTTTATTCGCTGACTAATCTGTGGAACTAAAATGAGAGTAAGGGAAGCATAAATAGACGAAACAGTCACGCAGTTGAAGCAAAAAAATATATATCCTCTCAAACAAAATCCAGATAATCGATTGTTTGAAGATTCTTGATAATTCCCACACGGTCGAATTCTTTCTGCTTATAACAGTTATAATTATAGTTCACATCACAATACAAAAAAAATAAAACAATTTAAGTCCAATGTATGGCTAAAATCAATCGTGCACTGGCTGTACTCTTCCCAAAGACACAATACAAAAAGGAATGATTGCTTTATAATTTCCTTACGCTCGAAAAGACAGAGAGAAAATCAAGTAGCAAGATAATTCGACGAAGTCCAAATGCCAAAAGAACTATTTTACTGACACCCGATCGACAGAGCAGATACTAAGAACTGGGAAGCATAGACATGATAGATATGAATACAATGGGACGTCATCGTGGGCTCACGCAATCAAATAAGTACGAAGTGCAATGGAAATGAAAGCAATTCGACCATTTGGAGTCCGCTTTGCTGATTGTATTGGGGGTTTTTAGCTATGACGTCACTCACTTCACGAACGAAGATTCTGCAAAATATATTCGGTTGAGTTTCCAGACACAATAACACATTATCAGGCAATCTTATATACAAAAGCAACCGTTATCGCGTTTACATGAATAGATTTGGTAATTTCGATTACTCAATTCACATTGCGATTGGTTATAACCCGTTTATCATAACACAATAATGAATAAACACATTCCCCGAAAGTGCATGTATAATAACATTACATAGATAGATAGATAGATAAATGGTTTATTAAAAATCAAGACATCATCGCGGCTAAGGCCGAATTGCGATGTATTACAAGGTAATAATGATAAAAAAATATATTCAAACAGTAACAGATAAATACAAAATAAATGACACGGATAAAGTATTATATTGAAACTAATTGAGTTGTAAAAATCTAGAATGAAATATTAACTTAAAGTGAATTGTGTATCTAGGAAATGAATAGTGTGTATGCCATTGTAGTTTTCAATTATAATAAAATCGGAAATTATTAACAAATTAACGGAAAACATTAAACAAATTCGCAAGAGATACTTCAAATAACGAAAAAATAAAATGATAAAGGAAAAAACTATATGATTCATGCATGTGCTATTATGAGTTTAATATGAAAAAAGTGGGCAGCGTATGTGTTAATAATTCGTTAAGTATACTGCCAGTTTCTTTAAAGTTTTACGTTTATTGATTTCAAGTAATTACCTATTAAAAAAGTAATCTATTAAACACAAATATAAAGAACAATCCTTAAATCAGTGAAAATATTAAGATTATGGTCAGAAGCGTTTCCTAGTGTACAACCAAATTTGAATAATAGAGATATACTGGCGGGAAATAAGTAAAACATCATTAAAATTACTCTAAAATTAATGTCACATAAACAAATCAATTAGCAAATAATACAAATTAAATCATGGCATTGCATATGTATAGACTATGATAAACAGGTTTATTTAAGCCGACCAAGCTAAAACAGTCCATTCTTATTCAGTAGTCGGACGAGAAATGGCAGGACATGCATGCATGCAGGAGTATTAACATGTAATATTGGGCGATTCCGTGCAAGAAAAATCAGCCATTTTCACAAAATTTTTCAACCTACTATCAAAACAAACAAGAAACTTAATGTACTTTGTTTAATAATAAAGTACTACATGGGTAGTCATGTAAAAAATGACAACCAATAAAAATATGTTCTCCATGGGTGAATTAGAGGTGAAAATATAATGTTGCGTGTCGTATGGAACGCTTCCGAGTCCCGTATAGGACACACAACATTTTCATCTGTAATTCACCCATAATCAAAAATTATTTGTTGGTAATCAGTTTTTCCGTGACTACCCACCATAACTTTATTATTGACAAAAAATAAATTATTATTGCTAAAGCAATCAGCTGAGAGATTAGATATTGTCCCGTACGACACGTTTGGAATCTCCCTATTACCCTTCTCCGAAAGAGTAATACATAGATTTATTTAAAGGTACCTGAATTTAGTAAATTTAAGAATTAAAATTCACGTCCACTCCAATAATGGTTGATTTGACCAAAAAGTGAAAATCAATCAAGCACAATGCTGAAAATTTCACCAGAACTGGATGTAAAATAAGAAACTTAAATTATGGCATATTGAAATTTCGCTTACCACGGGTTGTGGCACGCAAATGAGAGATCCTATGTCACTCGCTTTTCATTCTTATATGAATCATTAATTTACAGAATTTAATTCAATTCTGGTATACATTTGACAATAAGGAAGTCCTTCATCATAGTTTATTACACTATGTTCGGCAATAACCTTATTCCACATTATAATGAAAGACAATTTCAAACATGTCTTAACAAAATACAAATTACATACCTATGCGTGAAATGTATGATTTTATAGTAAACTCAATGGTAATTCACCCTTCATGGATGCAAAACTGAATGAATATAATTATCTCGAATTTTGAATAGAAAGAAATAGTATGTGACGTCATCGGTTCCCTCATTTGCATATCGACCAGGATGTGCACATGAATGGCTTGCGAAACTTTCACTGTACAGCGTGACAAAGTCGTAACATTTAGTACCCTAATTCCTGAAATATAAAGGAAACGCAAACCAAGTCATCATGTAGGCCGACATCGAATCGGTGGCCGCAAATGGGTCCTATTTTTTCTTCAAAAAAATTCTGACAGCCCCCCCCCCCCCAAGAAAACAACCATGACAGTTACAGTTTTGAAATAAATCTCTTAGAAATAAAAACCACAGCCCCCCCCCCCCATACATGACTCCATGATGGAGCAGTGTACAATAAACTTCCAAGGTGCAAGCACTGACTCAAATTCGGCACTTTAACTGATCATACCAAGTCCGGAGAGTGAAGACTAGATTCCAAACTTTCCGTCTCAGGCAGCCACAGTACAGTAAATATAGTCTCACTACTTCAGACTCACCATGCACGATGCACTATATTGCGAATTGCAAACACTACAGGTCTGCGCATGCAGACTATACATGTGTAGTGTGACCCAGCTAAGATGCAGTCACAACATCCATCCATGGACCGACACACCCCCACTACGCCCATATCCAGACGTCGCGTATTTTCGTGACCCTTGAACTATTGCACTCCATGCACTCCACGATGGAGGTCGAATCTTTTCTGTACACGTAGGCATAACGACAAAGGAGAAACTTGGAAGTCGATATTTTTCAGTGCACTTGAGGATTAATTTATACGGGATGATACATGCCCGGGATACATGTATATCATGATTGACAGTGTCTGAATATTCATCTGATGAGTTGGGTTTTTCATGTTATTCATATAATCTACTAGTGTAAATTGAATTATAAATATATGGAGAGAATAAGGAATAAAAGCTAACGACTTCACCGGGGCGGGGAGGGGTGCAACCTCTCACATACTTTTTAAATAAGGGGAGGGTGATATTCACACACTTCTCAAAATATGAAAAGGGGGTTCTAGACTAGGGGAGGGTGGGAATATTCGAGACCCATTTTCATGCATGCATCATATATCTTATCTTTCCCATGTGAAGATCCCAATAGGCTTCATATCGTCATCAAGTAATCACTTAGTGTACTATCAACGATTTCCTTTTTGTTTTACCTTGAATGCAGGCCTTCTGCTACGAATAGAATGGTACTATTATTTGCGCGGAAAGTAGAACAGTATCTCTTTAATTTCCCTTCTAACGACTACTTCCTATTTCCTCCGTTTGTTCATCAAGGGTACAATCGATGATCATCATCCTATCACCATGATGATAAACAATGCACATTTTTTACCAAGTTATTGGCCTATACTTGACCTGTTTAGGTATTAACCTGCCAGCTGGGAGTGGTGGATTCGTCAAGTAGAATGTTTTAGGATTACAAACTTACATTACATACACTGCCCTGCATACACACCAACTATAATATCAAATATGAAATAAGTTTTTTTTTAACTGGTGGTGGGTGAGCAAAGTCATACATGTAGCTTGCTTGAGTAGTATATTAATCCAAGGGACCCATAGCAGAACACTTGTAACAAACAAAAATGCAATAAGTTGAATAAGAGTTTTAAGCTACTGGAATCGGTCAATTTGATTGTCTGATACTAAAGTTGTTATAGAAATTGTGTATTTGTTATTATAACATTGATTTTACTTCTACTTCTTATTTACAGTTTTAAAAAAACATTAAAATGCGCGGGAAACAATTCATTAGTTCAATTTCTTTATGAAAATATAGATTATGATCATAATTGATAACTAATCAAAAAGATGATAAAGTAGGACTTCTGTATATCTTTAATTAGGTACATTGTGAAAGACGTAGATGTTTATATCCATGGGTAAAACAGCTCAACTATTCATTTTGACGTCATTAATTTCATAATGAATACAAAAGTACAGAATGATTTAATGAAAAATTAATGATGGTAGTTAACTCTATGAGCAGTGGATCCAATTTAAACAATAAACTCAAATAATGAATTTGCAAAGAATATAATTCCCTCAAATGAGACAACAGAAAGATGTATACAATTTATTTTCAATTATTTCTTCCATTGGGTCAATAGGCATGTTTTACAATGTATATCAATTACTTTAATAGGACAAAACTTCATACATTATTTTTGCATTACATATATGTTACATCTTTTAACAAATACTAACATTTCACCTGCACATAAGGGGTAGTGAGTGATGAATCTATCCATCCATTCATTTTATGCTAAATAGTTAGGTTTTTTGTCAAATCAATTTGAAAATTTATCCAACATATCTAGAAATTGCAATATAAAGAACGAACAAAGATTATTCCCTAAATTTTCAGAACAATTCTAGTACAAGAAAAAAATCTTCAGAATTTCTTCCAACATGTATCATGTAAAACAACATAACGATTGGTTTCATTTAACTTAAGCATATCATCCACATAAATTTCACACCCAAAAACTTTAGCACATGAATGATCACCAGCAATATCATACAATCAGACTACATGTACATAGTGTGAATAAATATAAAAACATTGAAAATAATGTGATACTGTATGCATAAGCCTATTATGTTATCAGAGGAAGCAAGTAAAGCAAAGTTCTATAAGGGAAAAAAATCCTGAAAGACGAAAAATCTGTTATTTACTGTACCTTTCTTTGATACTTACTTTACTTGCTGCAAGTTATTGCATTTTCTCTGCTTATTTTTTCAGTAAATGTAATTTCTTTTTTAATCAATAAAAGAAAAACATTGATTATTACAGGTTTGCATTTAAAGAGATGGTCTAGGCTGGAGATATTTATATATCAATAAATTTATAGAGCAAAATGCTGAAAATTTGATCAGAATCTGATAACAATTAACAAAGTTATTGAATTTTTAAAGATTTGCATCATTCCAGTGAAACAGTTCTAGGCATGTCTTCATGAATATTCATTAGGTTGGCTGATGTCATTTACCAACTTGCTCTTTTATATTTTATAACATGAAATTAGGTTTATTACAATTTTTTCTACCAAGAACTAAAACAATTGGATTGACATCTGATTAAGTGTATTACAGGTAGTTATTTATTGCTGCAACTCATCTAATTTCATCATTATAATGGAGACACACCATTTACACATGTATGAAAAATGAGCAATTATGGTTTCATGTAATAACATAAGAAAAAGGAGAGTGGGGATATGACATCATCAGCCCACCTATTGAATATTCAATGTGCATATTACTATCTTCACAAAATATTGACAAACTATAAAATTCAATAACTTTATTTGTTATCCGATTTTGATAAAATTTTCAGCTTTTTTCTCTGTGAATTTTACTCTATTTATTTAGATATAAATATTTTCAGCCAAGACCAACCCTTTAATTATACTTGCTTTCAACTACAGTAAGTGCAATACATATTTACAAGTGATATTACATGTAAAGAGGAACATATTCTAACATGTATCAATTTAGCAAACACCATGTATACTCCAGTCCAATTAATAACACTTTCTGGGTCTGCAGAGATCAAAGCTCTTCATTTGAGATCAAAGGCAAATTTCATCTTGTGATCAAGTTCCACCAGACAGCAAAATGAATATTCCCATATTATTCACTCTTAGTCTTAGGGGAGACTGGTGTTAGCTGGAACATGGGGTAAGTTGAAGCATTGTAATTTTCTAATACTGCCCTCAATTTATTGCTTTTAATAATACAACACCGTTGAATTCTTATTGCAATAAATTGAGGGCAGTATTGCATAAATTTATTTTACAGGCATTGTAATTTTCTTTAATGCCTGTAAAATACATTTATGCAATACTGCCCTCAATTTATTGCTATTAATAATACAACACCGTTGAATTCTTATTGCAATAAATTGAGGGCAGCATTGCATAAATTTATTTTACAGGCTTCTAAGAAAATTACAATGTTTCAACTTACCCCATGTTCCAACTAACCCCGGTCTCCCCTACTGCAGCTTGCAGAATAACTTTGATAACAAGAAAACATTTGTTGAATAAAGATTCTTTCAAAATTAGTGGATCGAGCTTACTGTAAATTGGGGCCTTCTTACATTGGGCTAAAATATATTAATACATGTAGGCCTATTGTGAACTCAAATTACATGTATAGACTCTATCTTCTTGCAACTTCAGACCCAAAAGACGGATATAAATCATGAAGTCAAAACAAACTTTAAACCTCTGAGGATTTTATGTGATGTCAAAGTGGTACCTGCAATAAAACAAATATACAAGGTTGTTCAGCTGCATTAACACGCTCCAAACGCAAGCCACGTCTTCATTTACATTTACAACCATATACCATGTCATGTGTTCTGTTCCCTAATGACATGTACTTGCTTCATACTGCACTAGTAAGACTATAGAAGAGGACTCTACGGTATCTTGTGATAACAAGACGTCATTCAGTGTTTATTTTCAGAAAATATCATGATCCTTTTAGACTTTAGGCTACTTTAAATACACTCTTTCAGGTAGATCGTCTAGATCTAAAGACAAGTTACAATACATGTAAATTGTAACTTGTGAATTCCCCATGCCATGGCCATGATGATCCCCTCCCCTCTCTCTCTGAACATCTCTGTCTATGTCTGACTAGATCAATGTCTGGACACTGACTTTGAATCCCTTGAATCCTGCTAAAATTTAGTATTGGGTATAAAGATAAAGCACTTTGAATTGGAACACCTAGTACGTGCTGTGGAATAGGAGACCTAAGGCTAAAAGGCAAGCCTATTGGCTTTTACCATAGAGCTATGGGCTTTACAATGAAGTCAAGATGCAAGCATGAAGTCAAGGCTTGCATCATCGTGTACACTAGTAACTGAACACGCACTCACACAGCGAACTTCATCCATGCATTGCAATGCGAATGTAACACGCCGAGTCAAACAACAAGAAGACGGAAACTCATGCGCTACTTTACAGTGTCATTTATTAAGCAAATAATAGCCTTACATACAAGCCAATAAAAAAATATCTTAAATACATTCTGATTATAATGTCAGCAATGAATTCACAAGATGATGATTATCTCACCTTTCAATAAATCACGAAACAAGGGGAAGAAGACAGCTCGCTGCTCTGATAATTAAGACATGCGCGATCGCATCATTTACGTGTGTGTATGCCCGTAGTATATTCGAATTGTAGGGTCGTAGTCTTTCAAATTAGGCGTGCATAAAGAGGAAAATACATAGCGGTAACAGCTGATCAGCTGAACAACCACAACCGAGGATAAATTATTCACAATTTTGTGGTTTAAATGGTCATTTGCATACGAACCAGGGAGGGGGCTGGGGCTGGCTGGGTGTGATTGATTGGCTAGTGGTCGTCTTGAATTTGTGAATGAACAATGGACGCATCCATTAAACTAAGTCTGAAGTATGAGGGGGTGGTACTCCCGGGGTGATACTCAGGGGTAAAGTTCTTGTAATTATTAAAGGAGAAACGGTTGAAATAAATAACCAAATTAGAATGAAAAATACGGATTTGGATCACAAAGAAGTTTGGACATGCATATTCCTTTTGTTGACAACATCATAATATCTGTTTGATAAGCAATATCTTGCCAACATGAGATCTTACCCCCTCTCTTAAGATGGACGATTCCAACAAAGGAAGAGATCAATTCACGGTTCAACAATATACCTCAAGGTGACTTAGGTATCTATTACGTAATGCAGCGTTGCCCCTCCCCCATCAATCCCCCAAACTCAACGTTCAAACAACAACATCATGGCTCAACGGAGTTCTCTCAACGCTGAGTAAAAGTATGACTTGTCTTTGTTGTTACTTGACTATGTTGTTTCATAAAATTGAATAATATCCATTATAATTCATGGTTTTTTTAACGATCATCTCATCGGTTTGCATGAGTGATAAGAACACCGCTCAATTGAGCTTAAATCATGTTTGAAATAAGAGTCAGTGTAGTTCTATGATCTTGTAACTGTCTGAATTTCACGTACAAATAATAGTGTATACATGTTCTCTTCATCCATTTCTTTCACACAATATTTAAATAAATGAGTAAAATTTTACCCACTTGGGTAGAAAGGGAACATGCATGTTTACTGGTTATTTTTTGTACCCCATATGGGTAAATTTCAACGCAACATTGGGTAAAATCGACAAAATATTTGGTTTCTTTTTTACCCAACCAGCATGCATGTTCCCACTTTATCCAATATTGAGTAAACTTTTTTTGGAGTGTATGATTATCATTATTTATTTTCATTCATTAATATCAAAATATAGCTAACAACTCTATCACTGCATTGTCGCGATTGAATGAACCCACCATTAATATAAATGAAAAGGCTATAACTGAACTGATTTTTTTTTCGTCGATCTGGAATCCAGCACTGTTTGATATCTTCTTCACATATACAAAAACGGAAGATGAAAATATCAATGGACAGTATATTGGGAAAATGTGGCAGCAATTAGGCATACATCATCAAATTTAAATTCATTTGTCTCTCCGTTCTTTGCATAATCATATTAAATGATTAAAAAATCAAATAACAAGCAATGCAAGTCTTGAAAATTTGTAAGCCGTATATTACCTAGCCTCTTATGAGGCCCTGGTGGCTGCTTCCCGAGCGAAGCGAGGGATATCCTAATTCAGCGAAGCTGAAGAAGCGGATTACGATATCCCTCGCTTCGCTCGGGAAGCAGCTACCACGGCCTCATAATCCCTATTACCCAGTCAACTATTCGGGAAACTCTAGATTTATCTGAAACCGATATCTGATATACGTACACAGTCATTGGAGGCGGAAGCCCAACAAATTTGAGGGGGTCTACCTGAAATTTTGTGATGGACACATGTAAAAAAAAATTGACAAGCAAAAAAAAAATGTCATCAACCTATGTTTTAGGGGGGACAAGAGACATTTTAAGGGGGGTCCACCAGAATTTAGGGGGAGACGCAGGAAACCAACTTGACAAGCAAAAAAAAAGGTTATCAACTAAGAATTTAAGGGGAGATCGTCCCCCACCTCAAATTTTGGGGGGACCTGTCCCCCCGCCTATGTACACAGTATAACCATCATGGCCTTCAAACGAACAAACCATTTTCTGACCATCATGCGTTTAGCCTACTTGTCCTTGTACCAGGCGTGAATAATATGATAATATAGAATGATATGATCAACATTGTTTTTCCTGTTTTGTTTTTTCTTAAGTCCATACCTACTATCCTATATTATTAAGTTACTATTTTCGTAATTTTGCGGGTAGGTTTATACACTTACGACCTTTACGTAGGCTTTTGACAGATTTTTTCTCCCTCACTACTACAGGGTAGTCTAATTAGACAATTCGGGTTGGAGAAGTTAATTCTTATTACAGCAACTGGTCATCATTGATATCGTCTATCGTTACAGTATAGCTGTTTAAATGTATTTACAGTTTTACACAAGAAATTGTGATGGAGTAAGTGTATTTTGTACTTTACAAATGCCTTATACACACACGTACCCACATATAGGCCTACTTGACGAGGGCAGGTGTTGGGGCTCATTATGAAATGAATATCATTTAATTGCATGGCCCTGGCCCCTGGGTGCTGCGTTCATTAATCTCCAAAGGCAGTACCCCCTGGAATTATGGTAGGTGTTAAAAATGTAAGGAAAATGACCTATATATTTTTAGCGAAACCTTTTTTCTCCTTAATTTTTTTCCCCTTGACAAATATCTCGGGAAATAATCTTCATTTTGTAGTGAACCTCCCCCTCCCCTTTTTTTTCTGTATAATTATTAAAGAGCCTTTTATAATTGTTGTCATGCAAGTTATCAGGGCCCGTTACAGAAGGAGTTGCAGTCAAATGTAACTCTAAAAATCGTGCGCAATTCTATTTTTAATCAATCAACAGCGCGCATTTGGGACTTGCGATTGATTTTTTTCTACTTGCGTTTAAACGCAACTCTTTCTGCAACGGACCCCAGATCTATTGGTTTTGATGATCACCTGAGAAGCGCAGGGGGTCTGACTATTATTAAAGGTAATTGTCGGATAAGACAGACTGGGATATCACGTTCGACAGGTTCTTTCATATCAAAGGGGAACTTCACTGATGATAAGTTATTGTAAAAAAATATCAGAAATGATGATAAATAATAAAAAATAATGGTAAAGTTTTGAGGGAAATCCATCAAAAAATTAGAAAGTTGTCAGATTTTTTTATGACGTCATATGCGAGTAGCTTCCCCATACATTGTGTATTTGAAAAAAAAAAGAAAATGGTTTTTATTGTACCTTCAGTCCTGAAAGAAAAACCTTGAAAGTAACCATGAACCATGAAAAGAAATTAAATGTATGCATTATATTTTTTTAATGAGGCAGTTGTTCGTACATGACGTCATGAATGAAAAAAAAAGAATTTTAAGAACTCTAGAGGGCAGCAGTCCATTTTCAACGACGTTCTCGCGAAATTTGAAGTAAATACCAACACGCCAAGCCAATATCAGATTCACCATAATTATTATCACTACCTTCATGGTCGTCATCGTGGTCGTACGATCATCTTCATCCCGTCACCATAGTCATCATCATGATCATAATTGTGATCTTCACCCTGACCATCATCATCATAATCATCATTATAACATTCATCACCCCATCCTTGATCTCCACCACAACCATCATCATCATCATCATCATCATAAATCATCGTAGTCATCATCGTCATCATAATCGTAATTATCGTTTTCATCATCATAATCTCAAACATCATTACCGCCGTCATCATCATTGTTATAGTATGTTATCTTATCCATATTTTATTATTTTGTTCTTATATCACGTTTTTAATCTTTTTTTAAACGTTACATAAATCTATAATTGTTTTTATGTCCTTTTCTATGTTAATTTACATTATTTTATTTTCCGATTGTTTGACTTATGTTTTTATCTTGATGCTACTTTATATTATTGCGATACTAACTTGTACGGGGTTTTCAAACCCTTTTTGTATCCCTGACATGTTTTACTTTGTATGTTTTACTTGTCTAAATAAATACAAATACAAATCATCGTAATCATCGCCATCGCAGCCATCATCATCGTAATTGTCGTCATATAATCATCGTCATTGCTATCATCACCACCACCATCATCGTCATCATCATCATATCAAGATCATCATTAGGGAAATTGGTTTCTAGTGACAGGAAATATTAACATTTTATCGCATGCAGAATAAATGAAACTTGATAACGTAACTGCAATAAAGACGTATTTTAATATTGTTGCGTTTACATCATAAACACCTATACTTTCGAGATAATAGATATAATTAAAAAAATAAACCATTTGATAATAAATGCAGGAATTAATCATCAAGCACCAATTTTATTTGTAAATTCGACAATCAGCGATTATTTAAACAATCAATAATTCGTCAATACGACAATAAATTCCCTTTATTTTTCATATTTACATTTTCCATGTAACTAAAAACAAAATTGTAAAGAATATGAGAACAAAGATACATAAACATCATTAAATGTGATCGAGCCATTCCAAAACAACGTAGGCCTAATGTCATCCCAACGACTGTGTACGTTTCTGCAGTATTTATTAATTTAATAATAATTTTAACACCCGAGGGTGTGGTCCTATATTAACACCAATTGGTGTCAGTTTTAACACCACAGTTTTTACAGTGTGCATGTTGTCCCTGCTTCCACTACTCGCAAGACCGCCCCTGACTTACACCGAACATTATTATCTTGAACAGACGTTAACTTTCTGCTTTAGCGAAAAAGAAAAGATGCAACTGAAATGTTTTTGTTCATTTTTTATCGCAGCTTACAACATTATGAAAAGGGGGATGTTGGTTCATTGCATATAAACATAACAAACCCAATTCATATTCTCTTTTCTCTATGATATTCGTATATAATATGAAAATAATCGATATGATCCAAATCATACTTGAACATGGGGAACAACACAAGAAAATAATTTCATCATAATTTGGTTAAGTATTAATAATGCACTGATATGATAAAAGAGGGCCTGCCCCAATCTTATTTGCAGAGGAAAAATACTTATTCCCTATTTAGGAATGCATGATATTTCAATGCAAAATGTATCAGCGAATGAAAATACATGGTCATACAGTTTGTTTGTAAGCGAAAAGTTATAGCTCTAGTAATTTTCAACGATCATGCAGAAATAGTTAGCTCCACGTTTTAAAGGGAGCAAAACCAAAACGTCAACACCCTTTCAATCTTCTTCAAAATAATGATCACAGTTGTGCTCAAAAGTGAGTGTGAACCTCCACCACAAAATGCACACCTTCATGCCGAGTGTTGATTGTACATAACAACATTACAATGTTCGGCGACCCCTGAAAAAAACAAACTTTATTGAATATTTTACCATCCGACTTCACAATCTAAAACATGGTAGAACTTGAACACTTTAAATATGTTAAATTTCTGGTAGTGCTCACCAACTTTTGAGCATCACTTTATATACATATTTACATATGAACTTTTGAGAGAAGAAATAGTGCCCTGTATTTATCATGTCGGTAGCATTTACAGTTTAAAGGATAAACATAAAAATAAAAATAAATGTGAATATTATGACATGTTTGAGCATAGACAACATAACACGTTATTCAGCTTGACTCTCTGCTTGTTCCTCTGCTAGCTTATGAATATTTGCCCGTCCGGCAGCGGGAACCAAACTGTTCCAATATTGTGGATTGGCTCTGAAAGAAAAATAAAACAGTAAGAGAAGAAAAAGGAAAATAGCACTAGTTAGAATCAGTACAAACAAGAAACATGACACGTCTCAATGGTCGGCAAATGCTCCTACAAATGCTCTTTGGGATCTTTGCTGTCTTTGAGAATAAGGACCTTTCATTTTAGTTTTAGACGGTTGTCTCTATATAGGATGGTTGACAGCTACATTATCTTCGCCATCGGGTGTTACAGTATTTTCCGTCCTACAAATAAGTCGTTTTTATAAATCAAGCGAATGACGAAACCGAGACTCTCGTTCATAAAAACACTGATTCCCCCAGAGAGATCGTAAAACGAGAGAGTAGTTCTTTTTATTTGGCAACCTGTCATAAATGGATATATGACGACGAAACCTTAAGACTTGACGCATGGAATGGCGCAAATGCATGGTTTTATCATCAATTTCACTGTCGTAGATCTGTAAAAGTAAACGAAAGATCCTATAATGTCACCCACAGCAAAAAAATCTGCTTTCAATAGTTTTATAGTTTTCATCCTCTTTAAAAACTTTCAGCGGAAACAAATTTAACCCTAAAAGGATATTTCCGAAACGCAAAAAAGAGAGCGCCACAAAATTTCATGACTTTTTCCTTTGAAGTCTCACACAACTTACGAGACCAAATTCGCGATATAGGGTATCACGACGTCATGTGACTTTTTACGAGACAATGTCATGCAGGAAATGGCTCATTTTTATACTTTGTGTACAAAGTCTATGGGAGATGAAATTGAATTGAGCAATCTTACTGAAGAAGATTTTGGCGGGTACCAACTAACTCGGCACTTGAGAAAACTCGACCCCGCCGAAAAAGTTTGGTGGTGGGTTGTCCAATGTCGGATCACTATTTTTTTTACATTAATTGCAATGTTTTCAACTACATGATTTTAAATGATTTGTGTATTCAAGTATCAATCTTACCATATGTTTAGGTTTCGGGTTAAGGTTAGGATTTATAGGCTAAGGGGGTGAGGGTTACATTTACGACGGACAACTCGGCACCTAAATTTCATGAGGGGACGAGTTGTCCCTAGTGCCGAGTTGACCTGGGGGTGCGTTTCAAAGTACTTATCGGACTTTTTATCCCACAAGTCCAGTTTTATCATACATTTATCATAATAACAGTGCTTCTCAACTAATCACAAGTGGAATGCCTCTGGCCGTCTCACCTGCATCACGCGGTTCAATATAGCAGCAGTGCTGACTTTGAATACTACTCTAACTCGCACAAGATGTTCAGTGATACATGGTTACACTTATGTCCACTTTTTATGAACTAGACCAATAAACTTACAGAGATATGATGGTTATTCAACAAAAAACCCCAACATGGCCAAAGTTCATTGACCTTACATGACCTTTGACCTTGATCATGTGACCTGAAACTCGAACAGGATGTTCAGTGATACTTGATTACTCTAATGTCCAAGTTTAATGAACTAGACCAATAAACTTTCAAAGTTATGATGGTAATTCAACAGATACCCCCGATTCGGCCAAAGTTCATTGACCCTAAATGACCTTTGACCTTAATCATGAGACCTGAAACTTGCACAAAATTTTCAGTGATGCTTGATTACTATTATGTCCAAGTTTCATGAATCAGATCCATAAACTTTCAAAGTTATGATGGGAATTCAACAGATATCCCCAATTCGGCCAAAGTTCATTGACCCTAAATGACCTTTGACCTTGGTCATGTGACGTGAAACTCATGCAGGATGTTCAGTGATACTTGATTAACATTATGTCCAAGTTTCATGAACTAGGTCCATATATTTTCTAAGTTATGATGACATTTCAAAAACTTAACCTCAGGTTAAGATTTCAATGTTGATTCCTCCAACATGGTCTAAGTTCATTGACCCTAAATGACCTTTGACCTTGGTCATGTGACATGAAACTCTAATAGGATGTTCAGTAATACTTGATTAACCTTATGGCCAAGTTTTATTAACTAGGTCCATATACTTTCTAAGTTATGACGTCATTTCAAAAACTTAACCTCAGGTTAAGATTTGATGTTGACGCCGCCGCCGCCGCCGTCGGAAAAGCGGCGCCTATAGTCTCACTCTGCTTCGCAGGTGAGACAAAAATGAAGAAAAGTCAGGTCTGACAACTTGACGGACAAAAATGTTGATGAAACGCTGCCCTGGATCTATTATGCCGGACTGCGTACTATAAAGATTACTGAAATGAAAATCAAACGATCTCTTACCTGTCTCTCTGACTTTGGAAGGAGCTTCGTCTGAGTGAATGATATCCTTCATGTTTATCTTTCCCGGGAGGTCGACGAGCACGCTCTGTACTCAGCTACAAATAAAGGAAAACTACCGGATTAGATAAAATCTATAAAAAAAAAAACTAAAAAACGTAAATTTACATGTAGATAAAGCTTGTCGATCACAACCGAAACACTGTGAACGGGTTTGTTGTGCTGATTTTTCAATCATGCATTTTTTTAAACGGTTTTTGCTAACTTTTGCGGATTTTCATTGTTTTCACAGTATATATATTTTCATACTACATTGTGGGGCTAAACATCGATTTTTTATGAAATCCCGTTAACTCCGTTCTTCCCACATTCCGAGATTTTTTACAATTTTTATCGCGTAAATCTAGGGACTCTACATTAAAATATTATAAAAAAAATTTGTCGTTGCGGTGGTATAAAAGGAATTCTCCTTTCCCATATTTTTATCTCTGATTTTTTGATTGAGCAAAAATTCTTCTTTTATCAATTCTTCTTTTTCATTTCCATCTTCATAACGTTCAGTTGTCAAATTTGAAAAATAAAAAAGATCTCATGGATAAAGCCAACAACGAAATAGGCCTACAAAGATATAAAAAAAAATCATACTGTACAAAATGAAAAGTTAATAATAATCATCTTGAGCTAATTGAAATTGTCCCTAAGCTAAATTCATGGACGTCCCAATATTAGAAGCATGTGATCAATTCATAACGTTTATTTCCACGAATTATCTGTTATAAAATGACAATATTAGACCAATGTCCAACGTACCTCTTCCGCTATGGCCCTTATGTGATAGGGTTCGAAGCCGCAACACCCTCCTATGTATCGCACGCCCAGATCATAGGCCTTACGGGCAAATTTATGGACATCTATTCTTGTGAGAGCGCGCGGCTCCATGGCTGTAAGTAAATTTTTAAAAAATGTTTCATTAGGAAATAAGAGCTGATTTCCCCTGGCTAATTTTAAAGGGTAAAGAAAACAAGTAAACAGTTGGTGTCGTTGGTCAATAGTATGAATCTTCCGGTAAATGCATACAGCACGCATGGTATATTGGGACTCGTCTAATAATACAACAAGTAGAATGCCTCTGCCCGTCTCACCTGCATCACGCGGTTCAATATAGCAGCGGTGCTGACTTTGAATACTACTCTAACTCGCACAAGATGTTCAGTGATACATGGTTACTCTTATGTCCACTTTTTATGAACTAGACCAATAAACTTACAGAGATATGATGGTTATTCAACGAAAAACCCCAACATGGCCAAAGTTCATTGACCTTACATGACCTTTGACCTTGATCACGTGACCTGAAACTCGAACAGGATGTTCAGTGATACTTGATTACTCTTATGTACAAGTTTCATGAATCAGATCCATAAACTTTCAAAGTTATGATGGTAATTCAACAGATACACCCAATTCGGCCAAAATTCATTGACCTTTGACCTTGGTCATGTGACCTGAAACGCGCACAGGATGTTCAGTGATACTTGATTACTATAATGTCCAAGTTTAATGAACTAGACCAATAAACTTTCAAAGTTATGATGGTAATTCAACAGATACCCCCGATTCGGCCAAAGTTCATTGACCCTAAATGACCTTTGACCTTAATCATGAGACCTGAAACTTGCACAAAATTTTCAGTGACGCTTGATTACTATTATGTCCAAGTTTCATGAATCAGATCCATAAACTTTCAAAGTTATAATGGGAATTCAACAGATATCCCCAATTCGGCCAAAGTTCATTGACCCTAAATGACCTTTGACCTTGGTCATGTGACGTGAAACTCATGCAGGATGTTCAGTGATACTTGATTAACATTATGTCCAAGTTTCATGAACTAGGTCCATATATTTTCTAAGTTATGATGACATTTCAAAAACTTAACCTCAGGTTAAGATTTCGATGTTGATTCCTCCAACATGGTCTAAGTTCATTGACCCTAAATGACCTTTGACCTTGGTCATGTGACATGAAACTCTCATAGGATTTTCAGTAATACTTGATTAACCTTATGGCCAAGTTTTATTAACTAGGTCCATATACTTTCTAAGTTATGACGTCATTTCAAAAACTTAACCTCAGGTTAAGATTTGATGTTGACGCCGCCGCCACTCGCCGCCGCCGCCGCCGTCGGAAAAGCGGAGCCTATAGTCTCACTTTGCTTCGCAGGTGAGACAAAAACTGGCACTATGAAGTTAGAATTCATGAAAAGTTGAAAGGTTCGTTCATAGTAATATTTTTTTTTACTGAAATATACGTTTCGAACAAATTGTATTTCAATGGACAGAATGCTGATTAGTTTGGGGGTGGGAGGTTGAGAGAGAGATCGCCATTAATGGAATTTTGACAAACATATCAATAAAAAGGTTCAAAATATCGATGTTGATAGTTATTGATCGTTTGTTCATCAAACTAAGGATCTGTCTTTGAATTAAAATATTTATACTATACTTTCAAATCTATTCCATAAAAAGCCGGAGAAAATCCTGCTAAATAATACTTCTCCGATGATTTTTTTAAATTTGTTTCACAAAAAGACATCGTTCAAAATCGAACACGAAAACAAGTCATTCGTTTTACCCCCCCCCAAAAAAAAAAATATCTATACATACATATGCTAAAAGCAAACATGAACAGCACCTTCGTGGGTACTATTAAAACATAATTAAACACATTTATTCTCAGAAGTTAGATGATGATTTAGCTTGTTTTGAGATGATCGTTTTTCATACCAAACGGGAATTCTGGAAGCGCGAAGTATCCCCTAGGGTCATCAGCAATCTCTTGGGCGTGGTACCCTACAGGTTGCATCATAAGATAGACGTTCTTTAAGCCTGCTTCATGCAGTGCTTCTTTCATCAGTTCAATGGTCTTCAAGGCCGTGTCGGGATCGTAGCAACAGTTCACACCCACCACATTAGCACCTGAACAGAAAATCAAAATCATATACACGACTCGTTTCGGATCGGGGATGCGGATGAATTCTTAATTGCCGATAAAATGTGAAGATTAGAAGGTCAAATTAATACCTCTTCACAAATTAGAATCCTATTAGCATTCTACACGTTGTGCGGTTTGTGATGTCGAAATCATATGCTGAACGGCTAACTGTTCACATATTTTCTGAGTGGAAATCTTGAAGTTTGGGGTACCTTTCCAGCTGAAATTACCCAGCCATTTAGTACCAGATTGTCGCTCCTTCCAGCATTTGGTGTGGTTTGTGAAATAACTTTCAAGCAGAGATTCTCGATTTCCCCTTACTCTTACCTTTTGCCCCCACCCCAAAAAAAAGTATACCGTATTCCGGGTCTGTAAATAACTTCTCTTGGGAGACCATTCCCTATAAAGATTCCCACCTAAATCTTCCCCTGAGGACAGCCGACCAGGGGTGACTCCCAGGAGTACAACTCTCCCCAAATAACAATTCATTCCACGAGTGTTATAATACCATAGAGCCATCGTTATTTTCATCCTCAATTTTCTTTTCTTCCTATATGGCTCTCACAATCCCACACATTAATGGAAATGAATGGTTCAAGGCTGAAAAACTTTCTCATGATTTCTTTTATGCTCAGTCACACCTGCAAAACTGACACCAGACCGATCAATATTTATTACCAATGACATACTATCGGTCGGTTTGGAGTCGGTTTCGTAAGTGTGACTGTAGCATTAAAGTACATACAGAAGCCATGTGTGTACGAACCTGCTTTTGCCATTCTGACTGCAGCGTCGCCTGGTTGGACACCACTCTCATCCCCCATCCTTCCTATCCTCATCATGCACGCCACAGGAAGACCGGTTTTAGCCATCTCCTCTATGGCCCATTCTGCTTCTTCGGCTTCAGCGAAAAACTAAAGAAAATTACGATCATTATACCATAATCTCGCCAAGCCGACTTATAAAAAGTTATATGTATTCATGCAAGGAGCGTTTCATCAACATTTTTGTCCGACATGTTGTCAGATCTGACATCTTTCCTTGATATTGATTGGCTTATAAGCAATGTTACTATGGTAACTGTCGGATAAAACGTCTGACAAGTCCTTTCATGAAACTGCTGTTTTGATTCCCTGATCGGACAATTGACAATACATTTTGTATGTTATCGAATCCGTCAAGTCGTACGTCATGGTCAGCCTCAAAAGTTTTGTCAACTTGGCGAGATAGAAATCTTGCCAAATATACTTGTAACAAGTTATGTTGACATGGCAAGCTACGTCGACACCACGTATCGCGCCATATCGACATACAATTTTTTTTTATAAATCGACTTGGCAAGCGACATAGACGTCATGTCAACTAAATAAGGTTATTCAGTCGACTTGGCGAGATGACGCAGCTCGCTATGTTAACAATATTATGTCGACATGGCAAGATAAAATGGATCATCATCTCATCAAGCCGACGGCACTTCCGTGACTATGTTGATATGAAGCAAATCAATACTCCATGGGATCGGTGCATATTATACAAAAATACCATGACGTTCGAGAATCTGGCTAAATATATTCACGTTCAAGGAACATCACAATAGTATACTCATCATCAATGTGATCATTGGTATAGTCAAAATTTTGTAATTATGCTAGGCGAGACTGAATTTTCCACTGCGTCTTGTCCAGACTCTAGTAGGCGCCATGCATATTTCAAGGAAACTCTGGAAAAAATACTCTCGACGTTTTCAGAAAATAGCGAGGTTTCGCAATTGTTCCGGAGACGAATTCTACAACATTGCAAATATATTGAAATGCCCTTCAAATCATAAAGCTTGGAGGACTTTGTCGAAAATTGGTGAAATAGGACAGCACGTCGTCCCAAGATTCGGAGCTGAGGGAAAACTGGAAATATGTCGTTTGTCTAGAGTCCAGGACGACACTACTGTTTTTATCCACTAATTTTCGACAAAGACCTCTTTGTCATGAAGGGCTTTGACGATAGATTCCCAACGTTCCAGAAAGCGTTTGCGTATTGTTACAAAAATTCCTAATTAGCAGAATAAGGAAGAAATCTCACCTCACCGAGCAGGAAGTCTACTCCCTTCTCCACAAATATATCACACTGTTTCTTGAATTCATTCTGGACGAATTCTTTGCCCGCAGTTTTCTCCTTGTAAGACGTGATAGGTGACAAACTACCGGCTACCAGGGCGCCACCTTCGTCGGCAACTTCACGAGCAAGGTCGCACGCTACATAGTTGATCCTTTCCCACTAAAATCATACATCGAAAAGCAAATATATTTCTAAACTACAGATTGTAAAAAAATTATAGAATAACTAGTCAAAATAAACTGTAAGGCGAGTGGTATTTTCACCCTTTTTACTCTAGAAACGGACTGATTCCGTTCAGATTCAGATTTATTTCCAACAGAAATGACATAAATATTGATACAAATTATTTTCATACATTTATAACAAATATTTACGATACAAATCATTGTCATTATAATTATATTCAACAACATCAATGATAAATTATGGTGCATTTTTGTAGACAAATTATGATACATGTATATAAGTTAAATAAAAGAAAGGTATCTGCGGAAGGTATCGTTCTTTACCATTCATCTACACATAACAATTCTTTGATGCCCGATGATTGAAAAATTTTGAATAAGATTCAATATTCATATTTAATGATGATAAAAAATACGAACTACATGTATTTTCAAACGATAAGTAGAGCGATCGACTGTCTCAATGAAAATTATGAAGCTCACATCGGAAGTGACCCCATTGGTTGAATCTGGTTTTTCGTCAGCCTTTATCCCCATTGCGTCCTCAGAAGCATAGAATGTGAACGTTTGCATGACGTCAGCGCCTGCCCGAAGGAATTCACGGTGAAGTTGCTTTACTGTTGAATTAAAAGAATGAATATCAAAAATGTTCATAATACCGCATGACTCTTGTGTTGATTGTGAAAGATAGTCACGGTTTTTATATTTTATGTCCCGTTACATCTGGTCTACGAAGGGTGCCCGTAATGTGATCGCATCCTGCTTATTATACGATGCCCTTTATAGGACGGCGTACGATGATTGATCGTACGATGATCGGGGTCTACAATAGTTTGTTTTGCGTGGAGTTTTTATAGCGTAGGATCATAGCCTCTAGACACACTGAAGGGGCACATTCTCCGGGCATCGTACGATCACGCAAGTGCATGCTATACTGCCAGGGCCCAGGGAACGTTTTTTTTTTTGGGCAAAGGACGTGTGGGGGGGTGGTGTTTGACAAGCCAAAAAGGGGGGGGGTTACTATAAGATGATGGTTGTTTTGGTACCAGGAAATTTGGCAAGCAAAACACAAAAAGGGGGGGGGGTCCAACAAAAATGTTGGTAATTTTCCATACATTTCCCCTATTTAACACACCTACCAGAATTCCTGGAGCACTGCCTCTGGAGAATAATACACTCAGCAAACCCCTGGGAATATTTTAGGGGTGCTTCAGCTTCAACCTCGCTTCCCATATTGTCCGGACATAATAGAATCAGCGCAGGGGCATCGTACAATATGCACGATCTTTGTATGGCCTCTTTGCCTTGGTATTTTGCCCTTTATACGATGTCTAACAGAATATGAAATTGTGAACCCCAAAATCATAGCCCGTAGCCAAATACGATGCTATCGAACAATCGTCGACAAGTCAACTAATCGTAGCAAATGTTAACGAGGCATTGCGAATTCAAGCTATTGGATCAAACTTGGAAATTAAGAAAAAAGCGTAGAATAATGGAAAAATGACATCAATATTACAAAACTTATTTAAAGAAAGGGTGGAGAAATTGCGATCTTTTTCAATTACTCGAATGCGAGTGACTTCTGTGGATAGTTTGGATTTGATTTATTACTTTTTTTTCTCTCACTAAAAAAAAGAGATAACTCCATGACTCCAAGGACAAGAAGGACGTCAGTGGCTAAATATTTTTTAAGAGAGATAAAGAGGGTGTGATAGAGATCGGGATAGATAATAGAAGAGAGGGGTAACGACTTCGAGAGAGAGAGGGGGGTCCATGACATTTGCTCTGGCGACAATTGCTCCGATGGAAAACCTGCACGTGAAGCCGAACATAAAATCTACCCTCCAACACTATTAAATAAACCCTAATCCTTATCTTTATATTATTCTGAAACAAAAACTCTATTATAAGCCTGACTCTAACCCGGTGCCCTCCGAGATGTTATCGTTATGACCAGGGGCCCGTTGCAGAAAGAGTTGCGTTTAAACGCAATTCAAAAAATCAAACGCAAGTCCCAAATGCACGCTGTTGATTGGTTGAAAATCAAGTTGCGCATGATTTTTTAGAGTTGCGATTGATTGCAACTCTTTCTGCAACGGGCCCCAGAGCAAATGTCGTGTCACGAAAGGGGTTGAGATAAAGTTGTGAGAGTGAAAGAGAGAGAGAGGGGGGGGAGATGGAGAGAGAATGAAACTGCCGGACAATAGGAACAAAACATCAGATTAAAAGAAACAAATATCTACTGTCAATATCTATCTACTCATCAAGACGACACCCATAATGGTTGAAGCAGGGAGTTGTGAGGACCTGTTTGAAGTTACAGTAATATGGAATATAAGAATCCGCTCTTTAATACCAGTATTATCGTGCTTGTTGTGCTTGTTACCTAAATTATGGTCCGGGCTGAAATTATTTATATCTAAATTAAAAAAATCACTGAGTAAAATACTGAAAATTCCATTGAAACCGCATAACAAATAACAAAGTTATTGAATTTTAAGCCTTATCAATATTTTGGGAAACAGTTATATGCACATCGTCATGAATATTCATTAAGTGTGCTGATGATGTCACATCCCCCACTTTCCTTTTTCTTATGTTATTAAGTGAAATCATTAATGATTCATTTTTTCATGTGTAAATGATGCATCTACATTAATAAGTTGTGGTAATAAATAACTGATGCACTTAAATCGGCCAATCCAATGAACATTCATAAAGACAAGCCTTAAACAGCATTTTGCTTTGTGAATTTTGCTATATTTACTAGAGCCTGGACCATCCCTTTAACTGCCTAACATCAGAAACAAATCGCTCTTAATCCAAAGAATGACCTCTAAATTTTTCGTCAACAAAATAATGGCTATCATTATTTATTTTCATTCGCTAGTAACTTATCTATCTTAAAGCAAGTTAGAAATCGGATCTAGGCATTTATACACAGATAAAGACCGCACATAGGTTAAAGTAGAAAACTAAATAATGTGTCAAATACCTGCTTCGGGATATTCTATACAAGCCTCTGGCGTCCAATTACCGGCCATGACATAGCCACGCCTCTCCAAGGTAATCACAAAACTACCATCCCCGACGACCGGGCCTTCCTCAAGTCGCTCCAGTAAACCCTTTTTCGACATTGTGACCTGGAAACAAGAAATGATTTTTTTTTAAAGTGACAAAGAAAAGTGAAGATATGAAAAAATAGATTATGTTATTGCAAAGGCAAATGTGGTGTATTTTATTGTGACAGGGAGGGGGATTCACTTATCCATTTTGTATACGCAATTCGGAATCTGTCGTTGACCGAGGAAAGTTTGATTAGTTTAGTGCTGCACCGACCATTAACGTTAAAATAGATTGAATGATTATGATCCAAAACAAATCGAAAATTTCCCACGCTGTCAATAATCAACACCAATAATCAATAACGGAATCTCGGCCATCAAGTTGAGTTGCATTCGTGATGATAATCGGCAGTCTGTAATATTATCCCCAGACACAAGTAATGGTGAGTGAAGCCAACGTATAAAAGTCAACGTAGATCATAGAAACTTTCATTTGTACAAAGACTTAAGATTTTGTTCTCTTGTCGGGGATGTTCGTTATGCTGTAAATATGCAAGATTTTATATTGACCCGCCTCATGTGTTATAGGCTTACGACGCGTTTATAGTCGTCCTGGGGAGCGTTTCATGAAAGGACTTGTCAGACCTTTTATCCGACAAGTCCCATTTTATCTGACAGTTGCCATAGTAACAGTGCTTCTTAGCCAATCAATATCAAGAAAATTTGTCAGATCTGACAACATGTCAGACAAAAATGTTGATGAATCACTCCCCTGTTCATACCACTGACCGATTTTAGTATACCACTACAAGTGGTACAGGTCCCGGGGGGCACTTCCATTCACGAGTGGATACCAGCGCGACCATGGGGTCTCGAAAAGCACCCTAAACACGGAATTTCCATATTCTGAAAATGCACCCCTTAACAAGTATTGGTGGGTGAAACCCTACCCTTAACAAGTATTGGAAACAAAACGATACTCTTGGCAAATATTCCCTGAAATGAACCCCTAAACAAGTACAGGAATGTTTTATTGTTACGGGTCCTTCGGTCGTCGGCTTTACCTTATTTGGTTTAGTACGACCCCACCTTCTACACCTCGCGCAAATCGGACTCTAAAAACACAAAGTGTTGGGGCAAAAAAGGACATCCTTTATAAAACATTTTAATTTTGTTTTATCATCCCCGCAAATTCGACCCTAAACACGTAATTTTCCTAGCGAAATAGATACCCTTTTTTCATTATTTTTGTGTTATTGACACCCTTATCCGTGCCCTATCGTGAAAAAGACATCCCTTTTACGTGTTTTTTGTTGGTCGCGCATGGTATCCAATCGTCAATGTAAGTGGCCCCCGGGGGTACAGGTACAGTTCAGTTGTTCATTCACGCGGCACTGCCACAATAACAATTTCTCCCATAGCGTACACTGGAGCGTATATCTCTACGAATTCCTTTAAAAGTAAATAATTTTGTGTTTTGAATAATAAACGTGAATATCATAAGCTTAGAACCATCACATTCCCTGCTGTCAGAACCGGGTGCCAGAAGAATGTATATGACAACACATATGAGCATAATAATTCTACACCATACACAGCAAAAACTGGTGTTAACCGGTGTACATAGGGGACCACACCAGTTATTTTACACCGGTGTTAAATTGGTGGTGTTAGTTTTACACCAATAGGTGTTATTACAACACCTTTTGTTGTTACATTTACACTCTTTGGTGTTATATTTAATCTCTAGGGTGCAATTTTAACACTTCAGGGTGTGG
This sequence comes from Lytechinus variegatus, assembly GCF_018143015.1. Taxonomy (NCBI): domain Eukaryota; kingdom Metazoa; phylum Echinodermata; class Echinoidea; order Temnopleuroida; family Toxopneustidae; genus Lytechinus; species Lytechinus variegatus. The sequence goes on along the minus strand of NC_054746.1, from coordinate 8,878,299 downwards.
TCCTCTATTAACACCATTGGTGTCAGTTTCAACACCGCAGTTTTTACAGTGTACAAAGAGACTTTATCATTTCATTCATTCGGGGACAGTGGAGGGCAATCGGTAAATGATATAAATACCGATCTACCATTTGCATTAATGTGATTAGTTTTAATTCCAATTACATGATTTCAATGATATGAATCATTGTCCGACTCAACCTGTATACGATTGCGTTTTCCCGCTAAGTCGACTTATCCCGCCAAGTCGACTTATACTTGTATGTCTATACATTGCGTTATCCCGCCAAGTCGACTAGCTTGTATGTCTACATTGCGTTATCCCGCCAAGTCGACCTACAAAACTTTTATGTCAAAATGGAGAGATAAGTTGTCTCGCCATTTCGACTTATATAGTTGTATTTATATGTATTTGTTGTATAAAATGTTGATGATTTACACTCTTCAGGCGTTTCCTTTCATCATGTCCAAAATGCTGCTTCAATGCTTTACTTCACCACCGCGGCGGCATATCCAACGCAGTCGCGCCGCTGCTACGAACAAATTGTCATCAATAGTCAGTGAATTATAGACCCGGGCCCTGTAAAACAAAAATACGATCGATTGCATCAATTCAATTCAATTTATTCAATTTTATTTATTTCACTTCCATCAAACAAAAACAAATTGTATACCATATATAAACATAAGTATTTGTATCCGTTGCAAAGAAACAAAAATAATAATACATATGTTGTGAAAAAAACACTTACACAATTTGGGCAACACATTGGAGGTTTTTAATAAGTATACTATTTTTCAACAGAAATTAAATTGAGATGGAAATGGAGGGACCCACTAAAAAGCAATGCTTGTACAATGTAGGGCCCCTCAAAAGATAGATAACACAACCAATAACAAAGTACAAATACAGATATATGTAATCAAATGAGAAAAAATAAATGAGAGAGAAATAATACTCACAAAATAAATACGAAGTTATCAAAAAATATAGTTTGTATATATAGGACAAAACAACCCGTTCTAACATATATCCACTCTTCCCCATCCCCCCCCCCGAAAAAGAAAAGAAAAGGGGGAGAATGCCCTGAGAAGATGGATGGGTGCTGTTGAACGTAGGTAGAACACATGCCATCGTGGACTCAAGCAAACTGGATTCAATGATGTGTATAAAAGGAGAAAAAAATATATAAAATGACCTGGAAGGAATATAATGCGCGAAAAATGTGATTGATGCCGTAAACAAATAAGCGGTATATAGGAAGGCGGATAAGCGGACAGGAGAGAAAGAGAAAATAGAGGAGAGGATAGACACAATAATGTATGAATGTATCATTAAATAATGTATCATTAAACGTAACTGTAAGTTTATGGCAATCCATGTACAAAAAATCATGATCAATTGTAATATTAATCTTATCCCTTCATGTTACACCCTGACACCTGGAACCGTAACATCAAGCTCAGTGTCGAGTAATTGCAGGGCTCCAATTGATTTTACATTTTTTGCATTGCATTTTTTATTAATTATTTTGTTTTTTGTTTTATTTTATCAAGTGCACACCTAGTTACCAATAATGCATATAGCATTTTCATTTATTTGAAACAGGATGAAAGAGCATTAAATGCCTTACTCACGGGCAGAGGAGCCACGGCCGGAGATCGAATCCCGGACTTTCTATGTATACCCAGGCGCGCCCTAGACCACTCGGCCACGGCATCTCCACCTGCATTTTTTTTTTTAAGGATGTTTTATTATATTCTCTCAAATCAACATACATAATCAGATTCTATAAACAATTTGTACAAACTATTTGAAACATAATTATAAATTATACAATAAATCCATTATAATATAATTATACAACTTATACATCAAACTTCAAAAATACTAGAAATTAATATACTAATGCGTTTCAGCAATTACAAAATGAAATATTAACAAAATATATGACATGATCAGAGAGAAAAAAAGATTATTAGGATCGATCGTTAAAATCGGCTCCACAATCGAATGCTAAACTTTTTGAGTTACAGTGCTCATTAAAAAAATAGTCCTTGATAACGTGAAGGCTTGTCGGAGACTTGTCAGACATAGCAACAAACCGTACATGACACATGTACTCCAGTCACTGTAATTCATTCATCAAAACAATAGCTGTCACTGGGTCCCCAGAAAAGAACCATCCAAAGTTTGAGTCACTTAGTAAACACACAGGCGCAATAATTGGACTTTGATAAGATATCGCGATATTTTGCTGACATTGCAGTTATACGCACACTGTTGAAAAAGGAATTCATTAATGTCCGTCACTTTAAAAGAGGGGCAGGGCACCACAATGTGAGGCAAGGGCGACCGCAATCGTTGATTTTTCAAGAAGTGAGGGCAGGAAAGACAGGGGAAAAAGGGAAAAGTTTGAAAAAAGGAAGACAGGAAAAAAGGAGTCTATATGAAAACAGAGGTAATACGCAGCGAGCTGTATTACCTCTTTCCTTCAATGTTATTAAATGGTTACCTTGTCAAACTACCCTGGCGTCGCATTAGTAAGCATCGGGCTCCGTAGCAACAAAAGGTTGGTTATCAATTACACTCTAAAAACAAGAAATGTTAACTTAACTTTTGAAAGGTTGGAGGAGTGACAACATTTTCTAAATGTTGCATTTACTACTTGTACCCAACACTTAAAATGTTGGATGCAGCTTTATACAAGGTTGGATGTAACATTTGAAAAAGGTTGTCACTCCTCTAACCTTTCAAATGTTGATTTAACATTCGAATTTTTAGAGTGTAAAGGGCACCATAGGAAGTTCATCACATATCTCGATCGAACGACCACGCTTTGCAATGATCTTTGAAGCGTGAACTTCATGATTCATGCACTCAAGGTCAAGTGCAAAAGCTATTCGCCAAATGCCCATGGATATTGTTTCGTTTCGGAAATGTTGCCGATCAGTTGGTAGGGTTTACGAGGTGTAAGTCAACTTATTTTCACTTCGATCATGGTGGTATTCCCGCCCTTTTTTCAACTCTAAAATTTTACGTTATAGGTGTGCCCCTATTTTTCTCTGGCACCCCTCCATCGCCCAGGGCAAGCTGCCAATGTCCTCATCCATTTTCATACAGGGCAGGAGGCGACTGCACCCCCCCTGTACTCTTCGAAAAAAAAAGGTTCGAATGGGAACCATTTTGTCAAGTGTTAGAAACCCTAAAGAAAAGGGTTCTCACAAAGGTTATTTACGTGATCGAAAACTTTAAAGGGATTTAAAAAGTACATAAAATATTCTAAAGCTGTTGCTTAGGTAATTCAGAACTTTTTTTAAGTAGCATTTAAATGTTATATAAGGGACAGGCATAACCCTCGAAGAACCCCTTTTTCTAAGTGTATGGTTTTTCAAGTAGTAGGGAATGGAAGAGGGAATAAAAAGACGAAGAGGAAGAGGGGGAGAAGAAAGAAGAGTAAAGAGAGTTCTTGGTCGTGTATTTTCTTCATTTCAACTGTTAATTGAGAAAATATGACGTCACTTTGAATTTGTGGCGCTGTATCCTTAACTATACAGAAGTTCTATTCATGTCAGCTTCGTTTTGTGTAGTTTGCTTTGACTTGAAAGTGGTACACTTTATTCATCTTTTTTCAATCATTTCCCCCCCCCCCATGCATGATATGACATTGATGTTGTTCGAAAAGTAATTTACTATTGAACAGCACATCATGATAATATTAGCTCGTACTTTTTCGTTGGTGGGTAGATTTTCGTAACCTAGCTTGGCAGACGTTTTTTTTTTTGGGGGGGGGGGGTAGCCAGGAACATATGAAGAGTGTCATTTTGTATAATTATGCTCCCTGATCTTTCCAAAATAAGATCGTTTCCGGTGTGGAATGTAATACAAATGATCATTTTTGAGGTTTCAGTGGTCATGATACGACTTTTCGCTTTGGAACGACACATCCAAATCGCATCGAAAATCATGATGTCCCATCAGTTTTAACCGACATTATAAGGGGGCCATAAGGCGAGTCGAAAACGGCCATTCTGTACCAGCTACATATAGGTGGGTTGAATAAAAATGATTCTTTTCGATTCGCCATACGGCCGTCGTAAAGTAAATATGACTGGTGTACATCTGTTTACAACTGCTCAAAAACCCAGCCAAGCTGAGTGACCAAAATGCAAACAAGATTCGGACTAGCCAGCCATTCATAAAATTACGAATTTATATGTGTTGTATTATATAGTGTACACATAAAAATATATGACGGTTTGTTTGTTTTTATCAGATCACGTTTTCAATTCATGCGCTCATGAAAGCAGCATATACTGATAACCATGCAAGATGCATAGTCATCCACACTGTAGGAATATTGGACACCTGGAATCCACTCAATAGTTTAATTAAACAATGACTCGGCTAAAAATGATCCTCTGATATTTTGGTGTGTTTTTTGTGACAGGACAAAATTATCAAACGGGACATTGCGTATAATAATTTTTTTTATGAAAAAGTAAGGGGAGATGAATGGAGGTGGGTGTTAGCTAGGGTGGCACAGGGGTGACTTGGTAAGTTGGTAGTGGGGGGGGGCATGGCGATCTGAACGGATTTCATCTTTTTTTCTCAACTTATTTCAATTTTCCCCTTCCTCTACATTTAGAGTTTTTAAGTGTTCCAAACAACAAAACCTCTTTTGATAGCTTGCTAATTTCTCATTCTTTCCTCTTTTTTCACCCATTCGGGGTGTCTGCCCCAGTGCCCCCCCCCCCTCGCGCAGCGTCAATCCTGTAGACTCTCAAATTAACATTTTGGTAATATGCAGGAATTAACATTACTCTAAAACTATGTTGATTATCATTATCATGACGGCATAGTCGAGTGGTTTAAGGCCTAAGGCACCAGACTAAACCTATAAAACATGAAAGTCCGGGGTTCGATCCACGGCAACGGCACTAATGCTTGTGTTGTGACAACTTGTGAGCAATGCATTTACACAACTTATCCTATATCCATATAAATAGAAATGGTATGCATTCTTGGCACTTTTAAAACTATATAGTTTTAAAAAATCTTTTTTTTTACTCAGTCGATCATCATGAAAACTGACAGAGCTCCGACAAAGACTTGTTTGGAAAGCAAAGCTGTCACCCCTGGCGGTCACTTGTAATTAAAATTCAGCCTGGAAGATGACTTACCTCTCTTCTTTCACAATGGTAAAAAATAGTAGGTTGAATGATGATTCCAGTGAAAATAAGGCTAATGGCGAATATTCAGCACGTGTGAAACCAAACTAGAACATGATTAGAATAACGAACGCTAATCACAGTTAGCATAGAGGACTCAGTGATCATATTTTTCATGAAATTTGATATTGTCACTGAGTCCTCTAATCTGATTGATCAGTCTCGATTGCAGCAGTAATCAGATTCACGTGTGAAAAGGCCCTGAATTGTTTATCATCCACAAAAAATTCACGAGTATTGAATGCGCACACATTCTGATTTCTATTTCTAAATTAAATATCATTAAAAGTCCATCGTACTTACGATTTACACAAACAACGTGGACCGTACAGCTTCTGAGCTAGAGCCACAGTCGAGTCAGGCAAGATGCAAATTCTGTAAATACAATACTGTTTGAATACTCGAACCACAACACAGCACAACAACGACACGTTCGTCTCCGTGGCCAATTTTACAATAAACTGTTTGCAATTGTGCTGCGGAAGGAATCTAGTCTGCTATGCAGACTCTGAATGGCTCGTGAGGTGGGATCTGCTACTGGTTTGCGAAGCAAACCAGCCTGAAAGGGTGAGCGAAGCGAGCCATTTCAGACTATGCAGACTCTGAATGGCTCGTGAGGTGGGATCTGCTACTGGTTTGCTTCGCAAACCAGCCTGAAAGGGTGAGCGAAGCGAGCCATTTCAGAGTCTGCTTCTTCTTTGGAAATCTTGTTCCCACGGTCAAAATAAGTCCCACCCACCCAAAATTTCAGAGAGCTTTCATTGGATAACTTCATCTGTCTATCAACCAAATTTTAGGACCCCTGAGCCACGAGCAGGGTTATTATATAATACCCTGGCTCAGGCCATCAGAAAGTGTTTACATATGACATTCCACTGAGCAGCTGCATGTATGGCTCCATTGCCCAAACCAATACATATTGTGTATGCATGGTAGTGGATAGCTCTATTATGGTATTATCATTATCAAACACTTTTCATCATATCTAACTCATTCAATTCAATTCAATCTTTATTTCACAAATAGTATAAAAATACAAGGAAACATCAAGTAATGCGATTAGATAATAAAAATAAATTCCGTGGCTTCCAATGAAGGTAATAAGAAACCTGTGAGGCTGGATCACCAAAACATAGTAAAAAAACACAACATTAATACAAAACAAAATGTCATATCATTATAATAATTAGTGCAGGAAAAGGGAGGAAAAAACAACAACACATTACAAAGAACACGAGTTGAGGGGTCTATACAGTACAAGTATGCATCGATATCAACTGCGAGAATTAATAATCATTTCCTAGAAAATTTGTATACTGTTTTCTAAAGGGAGATAAAAATTGTGAATTAGTTATTATTTGGGGAATCTCATTCCATTGTTTGGGACCTACATAACCCAGCTTCGTGACTAGACCTGATAGACCATAAATGAAATTTATTGGAAGAACGGGCATTATGGTTATGAACTTGATTACTGTATTGAAAAAAAGATCTGAAAACTCTACATGGGTAGCAACCTCTGCTTGTACGTATACATAAATATTGTGAGTTCTATCTTATTAATATCATAAGGACAGTTTCTTATAAAGTTCAAGACCACCCCAGGAAAATGGGAAAATGCTGACTTGAATAAATACGGAAAAATCAAACTAGCATATAGTGCAAAAAATTTCATCAAAATCGAATGTAAAATAAGAAAGTTATGACATTTCAAAGTTTCGCTTATTTTTAACAAAATAGTTATATGAACGAGCCAGTTACATCCAAATGAGAGAGTCAATGATGTCACTCATTCGCTAAAATAAATAGTGAGTGGATGACGTCATAGTCTCCTCATTTGCATACCAGCTAGGATGTGCACATAATTTAAATTAAGCGAAACTTTGAAATGTCAAGACTCTCTTATTTTACATCCGATTTTGATGAAATTTTCAGTGTTATGCTTGTTGGATTTTTCTCTTCCTTTTTGTTCGGGTGGACTTGTCCTTTAAAGGTCAAGTCCACCTCAGAAAAATGTTGATTTGGATCAATGGAGAAAAATCAGACAAGCACAATGCTGAAAATTATGATCAAAATCGGATGTAAAATAAGAAAGTTATGACATTTCAAAGTTTCGCTTATTTTTAACAAAATAGTTATATGAATTATGAACGAGCCAGTTACATCCAAATGAGAGAGTCAATGATGTCACTCATTCGCTATCACTTTTGTTTTTTATTGTTTGAATTATAGAATATTTCAATTTTTACGAATTTGACGATTATGACATCCTTGCCTGAAGCACAAAATGTTAAAATAATGGAATTCTACGTGTTCAGGGAGGAATGAAACTTCATTTCACATGAAAATGACAAGAAAATGAAAATATTTCGTATTTCATATAATAAAATACAAAAGAAATAGTGAGTGATGTCATCAGTTCCTCATTTTCATACCGACCGAGATGTGCATATAACTGTTTTGTGAAATGAAGCGAAACTTTAAAATGCCATAACTTTCTTATTTTACATCCAAGTTTGATGAAATTTTCAGTGTTATGCTTGTTGAAATTTTCTCATTTTGTTCAAATCAAGTTTTTCTTGAGGTGGACTTGTCCTTTAAATAAATGCGCGGATGGTGCTAGGTAATGGAAATTGGTAATTATTCTTAAGTTTCTTTTGAATTTTGAATATTGAGTCCAAATTCATATGAGGTTACATTGGTATTGCAATATTTTAAATAAGAGCGAATCATGGAATGGTATAAAGTTATCAGATTTTTATGAAGCAAACTACGCTTAAGTTAGTAAATTAAACCAGTATTCCTTAAAACATGTATCATAATGGTACTTAAACTCGAAATATTATCCAACTCAAAAACACCATAGAGTTCAGAACTTGAATAATAGATAGTTTACAAAATGAAAATCTTAAATTTCAGGATTGTAAGTTTGTAAACTATCATACTTTAAATCAAACAGGATAGCTTTTATTATTTTGTTATTATTTATTTATTATTATTTTGTTCCTGTTTGGAATTAACTTCTAACCACAGTTTGTTGATTGGACCTGGGACCTTGTATGTATATTCACTTCTCCATGCATGCTACTGTATTCAACCTGTTTTACTGTTATGTTTACAGCTCGGTTTGATATTAATTAGCCTTAATCAGCATCATTTAAGTTGTCATGCCCAGCAACATTCGTTCACCTTTGTATTGAAAGTGCTTTTATGCCAGCCATAATACCAGTGGTAAAGACGTACAGTTATGTATGTGACAAATCTGGTACTTTCAATTCAAACCAATAAGTATGCTGAATGACAAGGTTGGCATTTTTTTATATAAACTTAAATCGGATTTATTTGATTTAAATAAGATTTTTTAAATTTTAATATGATTTTTTCTAACAGATTTTTTTTTAAACAAAGCGCAAACACCCAAAATTTAACCCTTTACACTGACATCAATTTTAAGATCATACATTTCACCACTAAGAATATTCTTAACTATATTTCATAATCAAATCCAGTCAAAATATAATTTACAGAAAATATTAAAGCCATGAATAGGCTGACATTTTCTGCTGTGTCTAAAGTGAATGTCGAGAGCTTCTACTGATTGGTTCAAAGGAACTGTCTTGGTACAGCTAATGCTGCAAAGTTGGTGTTCATTTTAAAACTCTGAACATTTAATGAGAATCAGTTTATTTGGAAGAATTCCATGACTCAGAGATTCAAATTCTCCAAAAAAAAACATTTTTAAATCTTATTATCAAGCCCATGATTGAAGATCATAATGTTAAAGCAAAAATGCACTTATCTTTTGTTTGTTTCAACCCCAAGTTGTTCTTTGAGCCAAATTGGAACAACTGTTTCAAAGCATTGGCTTGCAAAACTTTGACCGACTGCATTCAAACTTAAAGAAATGGACCAGGCTGAAAATATTCACGTCTAGATAAATAGAGTAAAATGATGAAAATTTCACAAAAATTTGATGACAAATAACGAGGTTATTGTATTTTAAACTTTATCAGTATTTTGTGAAAAACAGTTATATTTACATCGTCATGAATATTCATTTGGTGGGTTAATGATGTCACATCCCATCTTTCCTTTTTTCTTATAACACGAAATCATAATTTCATTTTTTCATACATGTGTAAATAATGTGTCTCCATTATGATGAAATAAGTTGCGGCAATAAATAACTAATGTACTTAATTAGTTCTCAAATAAATTTTTTTAGTTCTTGGTAAATTCTTTTCTTAATAAACCTAATATCATATAATTATGATAAAAAGAACAAGTGGAGATATGCCACCATCAGCCCAACTAATGGATATTCATGAAGACATGCCTAGTTTCACCGGAAAGATGGAAAAGAAATCTTTAAAATTCAATAACTTTGTTCTTTGTTATGCGATTTTGATCACATTTTCAGCATTTTGAATTTTACTCTATCAATCAGTGAGATATAAATTTCTCCAGCCTGGACAATTCCTTTAAGTTCTTCTTTGAGCCATAGTTGGAACTATTGGACTATTTCAAAGCATTTGCTTGCAAATTTTTGACAAACTTGCAAGTTGATTTAAATGATTTCTTTCACAATAAAACTTGAATACCTGCAGTATTTGGCAGTTGTTAGAAGTTTTGCAAAAAATAAGAAAACGGGTTCCCTTATACTACTGTGTCGGCCTATTTATTTGAATAAGACATATAAAATGATAAACTATTGGTCTAATGGGTCACCAGGGACATTGCAGAATTTTACTTTTATTGTACTCCATTCAAAACATTCACTAAAAAATGTACAAACATAAATCCTTTTGGCGAAGGGCACTAAAATGTATAGTTGCTATGATTTAGTCATGTTAGTGCCCTTTGCCAAGAACATTCATCCATTTTTAAAATAAAAATGTACATTTTACTGAATCTTTTTCAGTGAACTGGCTGAATGAAGCACAATCTCACTCAGAATGTCTGAACAGGCTTTTTCTAGTAGGATCCAAGGTTATAACCCATCCTGGCAAAATTTATGTTGAGATTTAGCCTAATAAGTTAAGAGTTCCTGTACTTTTCTTTCTTGAAAACTTCTGAAGTTTGACATAAAGAAATAAGAACTGTTTTACTATCAACAAAGTCCACTCATACATACAAGTCGAGTAGGGGTCCCATATAGGCTACATGTACATCTTTGGTTTTGCAAGATTGACTTGATTAAGTTGATTTTATTGATTTGATTTCAATTGTTATGAGTAGATATAAAGGGTTTATTCCTTTTCTCATGATATAAAGTTGGTAAAATCTTACTCTTTTGAATTTAAAAAGTAAAACTGCCACAAACAATAAATAAAAAAAAATCCCAAATTTGTAGATGTTCCAATGGAAGTGATTTAAAGGACAAGTCATGCACCCCAACAAAAAGCTGCTTTGAACATGTTGAATAGTAAGAGAAAATCAGACAAGCATAACACTGAAAATTTCATCAAAATCCAATCTAAAAGAAGAAAGTAATGACATTTTAAAATTTTGCTTAATTTAAAAAGAACAGTTGTATTTATATGCAAATCCTTGTGGGTATGCAAATGAGGGGACCGATGACATCACTCACTATTGATTTTGTATTTTATTATGTGAAATGTGAAATATTTTTATGAACAAAAAAAAAATCCCCCCTGAACATGTGGGATTACATTGTTTTAACATTTTGTAGTTTAAACAAGAGGGTCCTATTTTTTACATTCTTAAAAATTTAAATGTTGTATTATTCAAACAGTACAAATACAAAAGAAATAGTGAGTGAGTGACATCATCGACTCTATGATTTCCATATCACTGAATTGTCCATATAACTAAGGGCCTTTTCATAAAGCTGTTAATAAGTTAAGGGCGATTTTAAAGGACATATCCACCCCAACAAAAACTTGATTTGAATACAAAGAGAAAAATTCAACAATCATAACACTAAAAATTTCATCAAAATCGGATATAAAATAAGAAAATTATGACATTTCAAAGTTTCGCTTATTTTTAACAAAACAGTTATATGAAAGAGCCAGTAACATCCAAATGAGAGATTCGATGATGTCACTCACTCACTATTTCTTTTTTTTATTGTTTGAAATATGAAATATTTTGATTTTCTCGTCATTGTCATGTGAAATGAAGTTTCATTCCTCCCTGAACACATGGAATTCCATTATTCTAACATTTTGTGCTTCAGGCAAGGAGGTCCTAATCATCAAATTCGTAAAAATTGAAATATTGTATAATTCAAACAATAAAAAACAAAAGAAATAGTGAGTGAGTGACATCATCGACTCTCTCATTTGGATGTAACACTGGCTCGTTCATGTAACTATTTTGTTAAAAATAAGCGAAACTTTGAAATGTAATAACTTTCTTATTTTACATCCGATTTTGATGAAATCTTTAGCATTGTGCTTGTCTGATTTTTCTCTGTTGATTCAAATCAACATTTTTCTGAGGTGGACTTGACCTTTAAGAGCGACTAATGATCCTCTCTTACGCGATAAATCATCGCCAATATAATTATATACTATTTACCACAAGAAAGGATCACCAATCGTTCTTAAAGTCGCTCTTATACGAACAGCTTTATTAAACACCCACCGGTTTGTGAAAAATAAGCGAAACTTTAAGATGTTTTATTACTATCCTATTTTACAGTCAATTTTGATGTAGTTTCCAGCGTTATTCTTTGATTTTCTCTATTTTTATTCAATTAAACTTTTTTCTGGGGTGGATATGACCTTTAAAGCAATGATTTGAAAAAATAATCATCATAGTGATTTAAATCAGCCAATCCTGCTGAATGAACTGAATATGAAAACAATTAGCTTTGTCAACACATGCAATGTCGATGCCAAAGATGTGAAAGTTGCATATAGTTATGCCCGGGAGCTACATGTATATGCCTTGATGTTTTTTAATTACTTGTTTACTATATAGTGCAAATTGCTTACATGTATGTGCCCCATTGGTTTGAAGGATAATTATTTCGTTTCCAAATATTAATTTGTTGGATTTGAATTGTGGAAAGTAGGTCAGATTTTTGTTGTTTGTTAAATATGTGCTTACCGGTTATATTGGCTGTAGTGTATGCTATTTATATCATTTCATAGGCGGATCCAGGGTGGGCCCGAAGTGTCCGCCCCCCTTATATTGGCAGAACTAAAAGAAGGAAAAAGGCGGAAATAAAAAAGAAAAAGAAGGGAGAAGAGAGGAAGAAGATAAAAAAGAGAAGAAAGACAAGAGAATAAGATAAGGTCAGGGGAACTCCGGGAAAATAACAAAAATATGTAAAATTTTCGCTCCCGCTTCGCACTGACATTGCCTGTTCGATGAGATACATATCTTATTTCAGTTCGGACATCGAGCTTTCATTATTTTGTTTTACAAATGATTTTTTTTCATAAGTGCTTTGTAAAATGTCCGTTTTATGGTGTGAATATCAACATTTTCAGCTTTCGCTGTACGTTCGCATTATGTAATTTGTCAAGTACTGTACATATTGTCTTTGTGTATTACATTAAAGTTTCAAAATATCCCTTCTGAGGTGTTTGATTTTGAAAAAGTAGGCATATGAGCTAGCGCTCTGCGCTAGCATTTTTGATTGGTAGGTCCAGTATAGAAAACGGTTCTGTACATTAATCAATCGGTTCCATTATAATGTAGAAATGATAAAGATACATCATTTAAAAACAGGATATTTAAGGAAGGGAAGAAGAATGAGAGAGCAAGTGAAAGATAAAACGAAAATAAAAATAAGAAGGAAAGGAAAGAATGAAAGAGTAAAAGAGAGAGAAAGAGAAAAAAATTGAAAAATTTTAGAAGGAAAGAGTGAATGAATGAAAGAAAGAAAGAAAGAAAGAAAGAAAAAGAAAGAAAGTAAGGGGGTCACAGGAAAAGAAGAAGAGAAAAAAAGAAAGAAAACAGAATAGAAGAAAGAAAGAGGAAAAGAAAAAATCAAGAAGAATCAAAGGGAAAAAAAGGAAAACGAAAAAGAAGAAAGAAAGGAAAAGAAAGAAAGAAAGGGCAATGTTTATTTTTATGTCACTTATTAGGCCTAATATTAGGCCCAATTACATGACGGTGGTGATCTTCTACATATTCATATTCTGTATACACGTTCCTCTCTGCATGGACCGTTATAGCAGATATTTCCAAGGAGATATCATCTCACTCCTTGATATTTCAAAGTATAACACATATGTATCTACCCATGTATGTTATGTATAACCATGGACCTATATACATGTAGCAAGCCCAGAATGTGAAAGAGAATGGCCCTACTTGTATACATTCCACAAGATAAGAAATGGTCATAACAGCTGGATCCTAATCCCTCTCTTGCCCCTACTTCCACAAATCTGCTGTCAATCATGGTATCTACTGGCAACGGAGGGTTTCAGCAAGCTCCGCCTCACATCCACGTTTCGTGGATGTGGCTCAAAGAAGTTGTAGACCCACTTCTGCAGCCTCAGTAGACCTAGTCTGCTATGCAGACTCGTTGAATCAGCTGAGGTCCACACACTGCAGATGTGGGTCTACATTTGTAGACTAGAAGGAATCGATGTCTCCTTTCGTTGCTCTAGTCTCTGCCCTGATAGTGGAGGCCCGTTTCGCATGCCAGATACATGTAACAGCAAGCATGAATTGTATGTGAGAGACTGCGTGGGATGAGGGGATGAGCTGAGAGCATAGAGATGTCTCTACGAGTTTTACATAGCCATAGGACGATGGGGAAGGGCACGGGATCGACGGGGATGGGCAGCACGAGCGGGATGTCGAAATGTGATGTGTTGTGTGATCTGGACTCCACATTTATTTTGTTTATCTGGCACTGTACTGGCAGTTCGCCCATGCTAGACGTCGACACGGTACGCTACTAGTCTGCTATGCAGACTCTGAATGGCTCATGAGGTGGGATCTGCTACTGGTTTGCGAAGCAAACCAGCCTGAAAGGGCGAGCGAAGCGAGCCATTTAGACCTAGGGCCCAGGGCCTGTTGCATAAAACATTTTTACCTGAGAAAACTTTGGTAAAAACTGAAAACCTAAGGTTAGTCTGATTTCTGCCATTGACTTTAACACAGTGCAAAAACTCCGGTAAAAACAACCTGAGTTTTCTCCCCGGGGGGGGGGGGGGGGCACTCAGTATATAACGCATAGCGGGTATGTGCCGCGGAGGGGACCCCCATTTTTACACTCAAATTTCCGTTCCAAGGCATAGCATTTTTGCCTTGTTGAGAAAAAGAACAAAGAAAGCCGCTCCAAGGCATAGCATTTTCTTCTTATCGAGAAAAAAGAAGAGAGAAATCCGCTCCAAAGCTTCGCATATTTTTCGTTACGCCGCTCCGATCGCGTTGAATGAGCTGCAATTTTGGTGAAAAGCGGCCGCAGAGCTCCCCGGCGGATCGGAGGCCGCGCTAGCTACATCATGCACGCATGACCGTTCCGTAGGGATGCATACGCGCTCACACGCTGGCGATGCGTTCCAAGGACCCCCGTTTTCACAAACATTTGTAGTTCCGAGGCCCGTTCCAAGGACCCTCCTTTTTACAATAAGCCCGCTCCAAGGCTCCCGTTTTTTGTCTCGCCCGCGGCACACCCCCACCACTTTTTTGGTCGAGTGCCCCCCCCCCGGGGTTTTCTCAGGTAAAAAGTTTTATGCAACGGGCCCCTGGGAGCGTTTCATCAATATTTTCATCCCGGGGGGGCACTCGACCAAAAAAGTGGTGGGGGTGTGCCGCGGGCGAGACAAAAAACGGGGGCCTTGGAGCGGGCTTATTGTAAAAAGGAGGGTCCTCGGAACGGGCTTCGGAACGACAAATGTTTGTGAAAACGGGGGTCCTTGGAACGGATCGCCAGCGTGTGAGCGCGTATGCCTTCCTACGGAACGGTCATGCGTGCATGATGCAGCTAGCGCGGCCTCCGCCGGGGAGCCCTGCGGCCGCTTTTCACCAAAATTGCAGCTCATTCAACGCGATCGGAGCGGCGTAACGAAAAATATGCGAAGCTTTGGAGCGGATTTCTCTCTTCTTTTTTCTCGATAAGAAGAAAATGCTATGCCTTGGAGCGGCTTTCTGTGTTATTTTTCTCAACAAGGCAAAAATGCTATGCCTTGGAACGGAAATTTGAGTGTAAAAATGGGGGTCCCCTCCGCGGCACATACCCACTATGCATTGTAGGCCTATACTGAGTCCCCCCCCCCCCCCGATTTTCATCCGACAAGTTGTCAGATCTGACATCTTTCCTTGATTTTGATTGGCTGAGAGGCACTGTTCCTATGGTAACTGTCGGATAAAATGGGACTTGTCGGATAAAACGTCCGACAAGTCCTTTCATGAAACGCCCCCCAGTCTGATATGCAGACTCGTTGAATCAGCTGAGGTACACTCACTGCAGATGTGGGACTACATTTGTAGACTAGTACGCTACATATACCGGTATCTTTGGACCTTGTTGTTTGGAAGTGCCTTTTCCCAAAGCTAACATAGAGGGCACAGGTTTCCACAGGTGCCAATCACAGAGTTTGATACATGGATACGCTTTATCCAACTCTATGGTGCCAATCCACTCATCTTCCAAGATGAGTGGATTGCATAGAGATGCATAGAGATGTATTATACATCTCTTTGCAGTCCACTCATAGAGAATGAGATATAATTAGTATAATACTAATTATATCTCATTCTCTATGGATGGTGGATTGGCATAAATCTACATGTCAGAGCAGAAATAATTAACAAATGGTAGTGGGTAGTCTATCACAAACTCAACTTTGACATTGTCTGGGTGCTATTCTCCCACTGGTAGCCCGCTATAGACGAAATAGGAGAAATTTTTAAAAAGTAAAAAATAAAACCTTTTTCTTTTAAAGGTCAAGTCCACTTCAGAAAAAAATGTTGCTTTGAAACAATAGAGAAAAATCAGACAAGCACAATGCTGAAAATTTCATCAAAATCGGATGTAAAATAAGAAAGTTATGACATTTCAAAGTTTCGCTTATTTTAACAAAATGGTTATATGAACGAGCCAGTTACATCCAAATGAGAGAGTCGATGATGTCATTCACTCACTATTTCTTTTGGTTTTTATTGTTTGAATGATACAATATTTCAATTTTTACGAATTTGACGATTAAGACCTACAGAGAAAGGTATTCAGAAATTGTATTTTCCTCCACTTTACAAAATTACTTCATTTTTGTTTACAAGAATTCACTTCAAATCAATTTCCATAAAGAATATAAATATAAACAACTTATGTGTACAGAGGAAGGCGTAGGTCCCTAGAAGCACATGCTTGTGGCGGGATACGCCTGTTGACAAATAAATATATACAATACACAAAGTACAATACAAAGATAAGAAGGGCTAGGAAAAGAGAAGAGAAGTAGGAAAGAAAACGGGATGAAAACGAGAGAGGGAGAAGTGAGCAGGAAGGCGGGCATGAGTTACCGAGCAAATAGAGCGTACAACAATGTATGATGGAGAGAGGGAGAGATAAAAAAATAATGCTGCAACATTTGCACATTATTCATGTTAACTTAAGATCAAAAAGAATGTAAGGTATTAGGATA
This sequence comes from Lytechinus variegatus, assembly GCF_018143015.1. Taxonomy (NCBI): domain Eukaryota; kingdom Metazoa; phylum Echinodermata; class Echinoidea; order Temnopleuroida; family Toxopneustidae; genus Lytechinus; species Lytechinus variegatus. Next base: position 8,861,483 of record NC_054746.1, on the reverse strand, counting down.
TTCAAGCATAGGATGATAAAATTGTTTTATAATCTTAAATTTTAAGCTAGTTGCTGACAAGGATTTTTTTTATGTAGTCCGGGTGAGATCATTCCACATTTTCGGGCCAGAATTGTGTTGAAAGATAATTTTCTATGTTTAGGAATATTTGGTTATTTGCTCGGGTATCAAAATGATGTATATTTGATACATGCGTAAAGAAATCACGAAAATTTTCTGGAATTCGAATATTTAAACACCTGTACATAAAATCACATTGCTGAAGTTCATTGATGTCGTTAAATTTCAGCAGTTTCTGGGAATGAAATAAAGATTTCGTGTCTGTTGGTGGTATGATGTCGTTCTCAGAAATTATACGCACAATTTTATTTTGAAGGGAATGTGATTTTTTAAGATGGGTTTGGTATGTGTTAGCCCAGACCAAATTACAATAATAAAAAATATGGCAAGATTAGAGAGCAATATAATGTACGTAGGACCGGTTTTGGAAGATAAAAGCTTAGGCGATATATAATTCCGATATTTTTCGCTACCTTGTTTTCAATTTCATCGATGTGATGTGTCCAAGTTAAATTACTATCAATGATAATACCAAGAAATTTTGTATTATCAACTCTGGGAATAATTTGGTTATTAAGCCTAACTTCAACATGATTAAAATCTATATACCTTGCAGGGTTACGGAAAATAGTGTAATTGCATTTTTGTAATTGATTGTTTGCGCTGAACCATTTATAGACATTACTCAATTCCGTATCAACAGTTTCACACAAGTGGTAAAGATTTTTTATCAGAATAAACTGTTTGTATCGTCAGTGTACGTGATAAAGTTTGATGAACGATATATGTCATTGATAAATGAAATAAAGAAGAGCGGGCCAAGTAATGACCCTTGTGGAACTCCACATGTAATTGTCCTATATTCGGACTGAACTGTGGGCCTGTAATTATTAACCTGTTCTCTATTACCGGTTTTAAAAAATAGAGAAATTCTTGCAGTTTTCATTTTATCTGGAAATATCCCAGATGCAGGTGATAGATTAAATATATGACACAAAATGTTCGCTTATTAATTCGATTACAAGTTTGACAATCTTAGGAGAGCAATCATCTAGACCCGGGCCTTGTTACCAAAACGCATGACAATATATATATTTCACGTTGGGTTACCGGACTGAAAAACAATGATTTAGAATTTGGTTGAGGTAGATACGTCTTGAAATCTGTATAATTTTGAGAAGTGGTGTTAGCTAGCTAGCCTAGGACCTATTTCAACAAAGAAATCATTAACAGTATTTGCTATTTGGAGTGGGTCTGTCGATACACTTCCATCACAAACTAAAGAGTTGGGGGGTGTTTTTTTCTTTTTTATTCAATATTGATTTGATCAATTGCCACATACGGTCTAAATCATTTCTATATTCTTCAAATTTACATTTATAATAACATTTTCGTTTCAAAGAGTAAACATTTTTAAGAGAGTCTTTGTATTTTCGTTTCGAACTGTTGGTTTATGGATATATTTTTATAAAGACTATTTTTATAACGAATAGTTTGAAGCAAGTCATCGGTCATCCAGCATTTAAGTTTAATTTTATTTCTAGATTTTTTTTCAATGGAAAATTGCTATCATACATTGCACGGAATTTGGTTATGAATGTTTCATATGCTTGATTCGAATCTTGCATATATAAAATGTCACCCCAATTTGAATTTTCAATTTCTTTTTTTAATTTAGCAATATTGCATGCCGTAAAAGTCCTACGAGATACCGCGTGATCTTTCGATTTAATTTTAATAACATTCATGTCGGTTATACGTGAAATATTGGTAAGTGATCTGACACGTCTGAGTATAACAGTCCACCTAAAGTATGTAAATCAAATTGATTACTAGTAGTGAAAACATCTAAAAGGGTAGCGCTTGTTTGTGTAATTCTGGTGGGCCGATGAATTTTTTAGGGAGAAAAAAATTACTAAAAAGACAGTTTGCAAAGTTTTTAATTTGAGAACTAGAGTTATATGCTTTAAAATATCTATATTTAGATCACCCATCAAAAATAGCCGTTTGTTTTCCCTGGAAAGACGAATCAAAAGGCTATCAAACTCCTCGATAAATTCATTAATGTCCAAAGATGGGGCTCTGTACAAGGTTCCTACAATTATATTTTTCCCTGCGCACTGTTCCAGTTCGACAAATAGAGAGTTACATGTTGTTTCGCTTAAGTTAAGGTCATTGCGTTCAGGCGCGCCGGAACACTTTCATTTTTTATTTTTTTGGGGGGGCAAAATCCCGAAGGGGGCACAATATTTCTGACAGAAACAAAATAAATTCTAATGAATGTCTTTTCGAGTTCAAAATGTCATACTGTTCTGACGTGGCAGACGTCGATAAGCACTTAAATACCCATGCAAATCACTTCTGACATAAGCATTGGAGATAGTCCCTGATTATCCATGCATGGGCAATACATTTCATATTTTGTAACTGAAGGAAAAAGAAATTGTCTGTTTCTGTTTGTGGTAACTCCCGTAGGAACTCGACAGGACAGCATTTTTTGCTGGTAAACGCCAAGCTGGTATATAACCAATTACCTTGGAAACATTTTACGTCTAGGTTAATCAGTCATAGTGGCTGACGTAATATACGACAAATATCACCTCTTGGGCCTTTTTATCAAAGTGGAGACAATGGCAGAGTTGGGATTCGAACTCACAACCTTGCGATTATGAGTCCAATGCTCTAACCACTGGACCACACGACCCGTCAAGCTTAATTGTCTAACAATTTAAAACTTTTCTGAAAATCATTGAAGTTTAAAACATTACTCGATTTGTTTGTTTTCTTTTGCATGTTTGGTATGGCTGGGAAGCACTTTTAGATGACCCCTTCAAAATCTTCTTTTTCTTTTACATATTTTCTGGGGAAAATGTGACCATAACTAGGAAATGATGATTATCAAATTCGAGGAAATATTCATCTGTAAATAATCATGAACTGATTAAAGGGATGGTCCGGGCTGAAAATATTTATATCTTAATACATACAGTAGAATTCACTGAGCAAACTGCCGAAAATTTCATCCAAATCAGATAATAAATAATAAAGTTATTGATGTTTAAAATTTAGCAATATTTTGTGAAAACAGTCGTCATGAATATTCATTAGGTGGGCTGATGATGTCACATCTCCACTTTTTGTTTTCGTATGTTATTACATAAAATCATATTTTTTTTTCATTATTTCATACTTGTGTGAATAATATGTCTCCCTTATAATGAAATAAGTTGTAACAATAAATATCCAATGCACTAAATCGGATGTCAATCCAATTTTTCTAGTTCTTGGAGGAAAAAATTTGAATAAACCTATTTTCATATAATAAAATACAAAAGAACAAGTGGAGATGTGACATCATCAGCCCACCTAATGAATATTCATGACGACTGTTTCACAAAATATTGCTAAACTTTTAAATTAAATAAATTTGTTAATTTTATCCGATTTTGATGAAATTTTCAACATTTAGCTCAGTGAATTCTACACTGTTTATTAAACTATAGATACTTTCAGACCGAAGTTTATAATGTACATTATGTAACATATTAGAAGAAAACAATTACATTCAAATAGCGGATATGGTTGTCGGTGCACCATGTGGAGTTTTCGAAAAAGTGGATAGAGGAAGAAGTGGATAGAGGAAGAAGTGAAATTGATAGGGGAGGAAGTGAATAGTTGATAGTCTTGTAATTTTTTGTTTAAATGCGCGTAGTCCTGAAAAAGACAGTAAACCAGAAAAGCTTAGAAGAGGAATGAGTATTTGATAGATTAGTACTCCTGCTCTGCACTCCATTCACCGACTCAAGCTAGCATCTTCTCATTTGCCCAATAATCCAACTACTCAAGCCTTTTTAACTCTTTAACCTTTTCTGTTCTACATTCATTTTCAGATTCTATATGTTGCTCGAGTAACTAGCGACAGCGTTCACGCGCGTTAGTGTATCGAGTCCGATCTGAGCGTTTCTGGGCGACCGCGCGTTTGTTAGCCGACACAGCCAGCATTGCATTGGTGAACCACATTCAATTTGTCATTCGGTTTTAGTCTGAAATGTATTCATTGAAAGGTTAAACGTTATCATACTGTAATAAGATGGAAAAGGGGCTTATCAAACGTATGTTTCACGGAGCGACATGTTCGTCAAAAGACGCGAGGCTTACTATGATTATGTATAATTGCCCCGTCATGCAGGGGCGAAATTTTTTCATTTTTGACAATGGAAATGACAATTTTTAGGCAGAAAAGTGCCTTCATCGTTTATTTTGTCTTCGAATAATTATTTATCATTTTTTTCTTTAGGGGGCACATGGGGGGGGGGGGGGGGCAAAATCTCGTTTTTCCCCCATAATTTTATTTGGGGGGGCAAGTGCCCCCCTGCCCCCCCCCCCCCCCGCTTCCGGCGCCCTTGATTGCGTTATAAGAAATTAAAAGATTCATGGACATACATTCCAACTCCACCGCCTCTGGAATATTTCATATTGTTACAAACGAAAGTATAGTTGGGCATATATACCAGGGGACCGAATGGCAATTTTATCAAAAGTAAAGTCCAAAGAGTTAAGACAGGTTGTAATGTCATCAAAAGAATTTAAAAGACTTATAGCATTGAAGTGAAAGCTGGAAAATTTTCTACTGCTCGGAACATCTACATTCCCATATAAACCCCTCAAAAAAAGTTCTGCAACTCAAGTTTGAGTGTTTATAGATTTTTTAGTGTGCCATCATTGTAAAGTATGGTTGTTCCTCATTACGATCATGTGTCATTTGTAATGCTAGTGTTATCATGAAATACATGATAAATATGCAGCAATGTAAAAAATGAAATGTTGCAAAATTCGTTGCCATGTCATGTTCGAGTTCTGCAACTCAAACTGCAAGTTTGAGTGCTAATAAATTTCTTAATGTGCCATCATCATGTGTAAAAGTGATATCGTTAGAAAGCATGATTATTCTTCTTTACAATCATGTGTCATTTGTAATGCTAGTGTAATCATGAAATACACAGACATGATAATACGCAGCAATGTTAGAAATGAAATGTTGCAAAATGCGTCGTTTCCAATAGGGAATTTCCAATTGTTTCCAGGATGGACCGAGTGCATTCACTGTCACCTGCATGGTGGAAATTCTATAGAAATTGAGACTCCTGTTAGAAATCAATGCATTTTGCAACATTTCACTTCTGACTTTTGTCAATGTTCAGGGTGACTGCATATTCCATGATTATATAATCACGGCAAATGGCATGTCATTGTAAAGAAGAATAATTCAGCTTTCCATTGACACCAGTTTCATCTGATATACTTCATTAACCAAAAAGATATCATCCCCAAAACTGAGTTGCAAAACATTTTTTGAGGGGTTTATTTCATTGAATTCCTCCGAACTGCAGTATCGAGAGTCATTTGAACTTTCAGTAAAGAATTGGAAGTCAGGGTCAACATCATTGTTTTGAATACTTTCATGTGCTAAAAAAAGGATCAAAATGTAAATGGAAAGCCTGTCAAAATTGTTTTATGGGGGTTCGTCAGCCGATATTACATCATCGATCTCATTGTTATTTAATTGGTTAAAAGGGAATGTAGGTGTTCAAAACAGCGTTTACAACAGGGAAAATAATCGTTCCAGTCATGATTTAGACATATTTGCTTACACACGTAACAATATTGTTGATTATGTAACAAGTCTTGAAATTCTTGTATGGGTTCACTCGTCGGACAGATTACATAACAATATAATAATGTGAATTGTTGTTGCATATTGAATGAACACGAACAAAATGAGTATATTTTGAAAGTGAGTTGTACGTCTATGGTATACAAAGCAACATCACGCCCACTAAGGTTGGTAAAAGAGAATGTTGACAGAAAAGGGAAAGTTATGTAAAGAAGAAGAGTTCGCTCTTGTAATTAAATTAATTTGATATAAAATTAATAACATTGTGCAAAACAAAATTCATCATATATAACACAAAAAGGAGCCATAGTAAAGCAAATGGAAATTAAGTGGATGCGTCTGCATCAAAAGTAATAAGTAAAATGATACGTAAAATAAAATATACGGCTTTGAATGCTTTCATTATTTTCCTTCTAAGGTTCGATTTGTAAGTATACATGTATACGAATCGAAAGAACATGTTACAATCTGTTTTGATTGTCTTGTCACAAAACAAGACTGGATTCCCTTTTTGGAAGTTAAGAGCAATTGAACAAGATAAAACTTACATTTTCATGAGTATTTATAATTCTTTTTTCATCATTTTAAATATATGCTGCGCCTGGATTAAAGGCAGTAAAGCATCACAAAAAGCAAAAAGACAAGTGGTATACCGGCTGGTATTTGTATTATGAATGAATGGAATAAGATTACCAGCCTACAAGGCCTAAACAAAAAAGAAAATTTATATTTGCATTGAGTTCATTTAATTAACCCTTTTTTCTCTTTAAATATGCATGGAATATTTGGGCAAAGATTATGATTTATAATTTATATTACAAATTAATTAAGATTTGTTAGATACAAATTTTTCACCAGCTAATAAAAAGAAGGCAACTCAATTCTGTTTCATTGTGTCATAAGTGTCATTGGTGGGAGGCATACTTTCACCAAAAGTGAGATGTAAAATCCAGTATGCAAGCACAAAATGAGTATCAATTTGCTTGAGAAAAACATAACAGAAAGTCATTATTTTATAACTTTCTTTTCCCATCTGTCGCTGTCTTTGTTGATTTTGTTATGATTATCAGCAGGGGAAAAAAGAAAAAGAAAGAAAAAGAAATAAATCTGTGCATAAAGCCACATGTGTAACATTGAATCATCACGACCACATCCAAAGCAATCAGGCTAATTCCATGCTAAGGAATCAAGCAAAGGCCAAAGCTGTACAGCTTTTTCTCAGAATTGTATTTCTCTATAAATTTATCATTTTGTATTGTTTATTCTTTACATATTTAATGAAAAGTTTTTTACTATGGAACACAGGGTAAATTTTCAATGACAACAATACTGAGAAACAAACACCACAGAGTAACGACCAAAGCTGTACAGATAATTTGTTTAAACATCTGTAAACAATGGATCATTCAATGTTAGCTCCACCTTATTGTTTACAAAATTATGACTGATTACAGACAAACTTAATCACCAGAAAGTGAAATATAAAATCCGATATGCGAGCAAAAAAAAGAGGTTATGAATTTACCTTTTGGAAAAATGGTTTTCTTTCTTTGAAATTTGATCGCTGATTTTTTTTCTCACTTTTATGTTGCTATGGTAATTATCAACAACAAAAAACTTGTACATAGAGCCACAGTGACAGGTGTAATATAGAATCATCATGGTCACATCCAGCATGTCCAGAGTAATCATGCTGATCCTATGCTATGACTCAGAGATATTTGAAGCAGGGATTTACTAATTTGGCAAAGAGTCATATTACAGAGCAAAGAAAATGACATCATGGTAGGCCTATAGTTTATGTTTTGTAATATGTTATACATAAAAAAAATCATACGGAATATGAAAGTAGATACGTTAATCGGAAAGAAAGCGTTGACTTCTCTTCATGCAATCATGAAATATTTTTTGTACTTTAACTTATAGTTTATACGTTTGTAGATGGACACAAGCGGTATAGTGGTGAGTAAAATACAATATAGTGATTGAAGGCATAGATTTCTCACCAATTTCACGGAGTTTACTCTGTGTATCAGTGTATATGTCCCACGGAGCTGTGGCTTTACCTTTGTCTATAGCCAGGCGGCTTCACTATAGAGAGTAAAAATCATTTACTGACGTAAAGTTACTCTCAATGAAGCCAGGTATTCGTATATATTCACGTGCGTGTAACTTTCGCCCCCGAGATTTCTATTTTCCTTCTAAAAGATCTAGTCCTCAATCATGTACATGGGATAAAACTTCATCCCCGACATTTCTACGCTCTCGTTGTTATTTTTAAACAAGAATTCATCAAAAAAATTGAAAAATATTGTGAAAAAGACGGAAGAGACAAATCTTTCACCGAAATTTTTCTTTAATATGTCATAACTTTGATGATGGTGATGATCCACAGCATTCATATGGCGTCATGTAATACTGCACTCTAAAAACAAATCAGTCAAAAATAACTACTTAATAGGGTCAGCTGGGTGCAACTGTTATTCTAGTAATATTTGACTATTTCTAGTCATATTTTACTAGAACAGAGTTTTTCTGACTAGAATATAATGTCAGAAAATCAGTGAGTGCCATATCAGTTGCTCCCAGCTGACTACTGGCCTAGTCAATTTGACTGATTTGTTTTAAGAGTGTATATAGTGTTCGTGATTCTAATCGGGTTCTAGTTTGGTTTCACACGTGCTAAATATTCGTCATTATAGCCTTATTTTTCACTGGAATCTTCATTCAAATTACGACCTTTTTACCGTGTGAAAGGGCGGTTACAATGATGATTCAAGATGCTCGTGTGAAAAGGCCCAAATGACATTCATATAGTGATGGTATTGACTGCCGGATAAAAACAACACACTCGGCTTTGTTAATCATGTAACAAAACTGTTATACCCTATAGTATCCCGCAAGGTTATGGACAAAAAAATAAGATTACACATCAAAGTAAGATAATAACGTAAACTCGGAAATGAACGCCCATGAACATGATCGATTTGGGTCCAAAGTGCCATTGATTGAATTACATACGATGCCATGTACATTTTTCTCAATTCTCAAAATGACGTGAATTAATTTTAAATTGACGAACTGCAGCAATAACTAACAGCTTCGAAAAAGTTGTGTGTTTTTTCCAGGGGCGTGTCTGGATTATGATAGATTATCATTATCGGCAACATTGTGTGATTGATGATAGTAATGTTATTCGCGCCCCCGAGAAATTTCAGTTGCGTAATATCACTTAATCTTGTCAAACGAAAACAAATACAAAGCATGGTGAACATCGACCGTGCAATGCATTTATTCTGACTTCAAATTATCATTTTAAATAACAATAAAAAGAAGAAAAAGAAAAGAAGGAGAAAAGAGGAAGAAGAAAAAGAAGAAGAAGAAA